>NC_064868.1:39578880-40191380 GCF_024139225.1 Suncus etruscus
ATTTCTCTCCTCAGGTCTAGTATATTCTTGTTGGGTTTCAGTCTGGTTGACCTATCCAGTGTTGACAAAGCCGTGTTAAGGTCCCCCACAATTATTGTGTTGTTATTGATATTATTTTTCAGATTTGTCAACAGTTGTATTAAATATTTTGCTGGCCCCTCATTCGGTGCATATATGTTTAGGAGAGTTATTTCTTCCTGCTCTACATACCCCTTGATTAATACAAAATGTCCATCTTTGTCCCTTACAACCTTCCTGAGTATAAAGTTTGCATTATCTGATATTAGTATGGCCACTCCAGCTTTTTTATGGGTGTTGTTTGCTTGGATAATTTTTCTCCAGCCTTTTATTGTGAGTCTATGTTTGTTCTGACTATTCAGGTGCGTTTCTTGTAGGCAGCAGAAGGTTGGATTGAGTTTTTTGATCCATTTAGCCACTCTGTGTCTCTTAACTGGTGCATTTAGTCCATTGACGTTGAGAGAAAGAATTGTCCTGGGATTTAACGCCATCTTTATATCAAAATTTGGTGTGTCTTTTGGGTAGTCTTGTCTTAGATTAGGTCTTTCAGTTTTTCTCTTAAGACTGGTTTTCTGTCTGTGAAGTTTCTGAGCTGTTTTTTGTCTGTGAAACCATGTATTCTTCCGTCAAACCGGAAAGTGAGTTTTGCTGGGTATAGTATTCTGGGTGAAGCATTCATTTCATTCAGTCTTGTCACAATATCCCACCACTGCTTTCTGGCATTGAGTGTTTCTGGTGACAGGTCTGCTGTAAATCTCAGGGAAGCTTGCTTGAATGTAATTTCCCCTTTTGATCTTGCTGTTTTCAGAATTCTGTCTCTATCTGTGGGATTTGTCATTGTGACTAGGATGTGTCTTGGGGTGTTTTTTCTGGGGTCTCTTTTGGTTGGTACTCTTCGAGCATGTAGGATTTGATCACCTATATTCTTTAGCTCTGGGAGTTTCTCTTTAATGATGTTCTTGACCATTGATTCTTCCTGGGAATTTTCTTCCTGGGTCTCTGGGACTCCAATGATTCTTAAGTTGTTTCTGTTGATCTTATCATAGACTTCTATTTTCATCTGTTCCCATTTTTTGACTAATTTTTCCATTGTCTGCTCATTTGCTTTAAGTTTTTTGTCCAATCTCTCCTGCTGTATGGAATTGTTATGTATCTCATCTTCCACAGCACCAAGTCTATTCTCAGCTTCTGACATCCTGTCCCAGAGCTTATCCATTTTGTCATTCACTTCGTTTACTGACTTTTTCAGGCCTGTTAATTGATATGTTATTTCAGTTTGGAGTTTTGTGATTTCTGTCTTCATATTTTCTTGGTTCTTATTAGTGTTCTGTTCAACTCGATCCATGGTTTCTTGGAGTCCGTTGAGCATCTTCCATATTGCTAGTCTAAAGTCCTTATCTGAGAGTTTGATTAGTTGGTTGGCCATTATCTGGTCATCAGACTTCTCCTCTTCATTCTCTATGTCTGATGCTGGCCTGCGTTGTTTCCCCATTGTCACACTTGTATTTTGGGTTTTTCTACGTGTTGTGGTGGTATTCATTGGCTATATGATGTAGGCAGCACACTTCTCTGGCTCCGCCCTTTCTGTATGGGCTGACTTGTCTCTAGGGGATGGGAGTCCTCCGTGGGTGAAGCCTCACACTGGATCAAATCTTAGGCCCAAGCATTCAACGGAGAAGACAGTCCGAGGAGGAATGCTTGCTTCTGTGTTATAGCTCAGATCTTAGTGTGATTTTTTTCTTCTTGTTACGATGGTGTTCTTTTCTTAGAAAGAGCGCACGGCCGCGTAGCGAAGCGGAGCACTCCCAAGAGTTTCACGCAAGAGGACAGTAGAGAAACATTTACAAGGAGCACTCACAGTCGGGCTCCACTGGGCGGGCGCAGATTCGTGTCTTTTCCCTGCCTGATGTCCCAGACAGGGCAGCTGGCTTCTGCGAAAGCCCGCCGGTTTTCACCTTCTGGAGACCCACCCTGGAAATGGCGTCTGGAAGCGCAGATTTCTGGAACCTCTTTTGCCCCACTCCCAAGAGTTTCACGCAAGAGGACAGTAGAGAAACATTTACAAGGAGCACTCACAGTCGGGCTCCACTGGGCGGGCGCAGATTCGTGTCTTTTCCCTGCCTGATGTCCCAGACAGGGCAGCTGGCTTCTGCGAAAGCCCGCCGGTTTTCACCTTCTGGAGACCCGCCCTGGAAATGGCGTCTGGAAGCGCAGATTTCTGGAGCCTCTTTTGCCCCACTCCCAAGAGTTTCACCCAAGAGGACAGTAGAGAAACATTTACAAGGAGCACTCACAGTCGGGCTCCACTGGGCGGGCGCAGATTCGTGTCTTTTCCCTGCCTGATGCCCCAGACAGGGCAGCTGGCTTCTGCGAAAGCCCGCCGGTTTTCACCTTCTGGAGACCCGCCCTGGAAATGGCCTGATGTGGGCATTTTTAATGTGCTTTTTTCCACTTGTATTTCTTCTCTGATGAAGTTGCTGTTCATTTCTTCTCCCCATATTTTGATGGGAGTAAATGTATTTTTCATGTTAAATTCTGCCAGTGCCTTGGATATTTTTGATATTAGCCCCTTATCTGATAGGTATTGGGTGAACAGCTTCTCCAACTCAGTGGGTGGCTTTTGTATTCTGTGCAATATTTCCTTTGAGGTGCAAAGCTTCTCATCTTAATATATTATTGTTGGTTTATCTCTGCTTTGACTTGTTTGGAGAGTGCTCTTTTCTCCTTAAAGATGCCTTTAGTCTCAATGTTATGGAGTGTTTTACCTAAATGTTGTTCTATATAACTTACAGTTGCAGGTCTGATATCAAGGTCTTCAACCCATTTAGATTTTTCCTTCTAACATAGTGTTGGGGTCTAAATTTGCCATTTAGCAAGTGGCTAACCACTTTTGCCAACACCACTTGTTGAAGAAGCTTTCCTTACTCCATTTAGGATTTCTTGCCCCTTTATCAAAAAATTAGGTGATTGTATGTCTGGGGAACATTATCTGAGTACTCAATCCTATTCCACTAATCTGAGGACCTGTCTTTATTCCAAAACCATGCTGTTTTGATAACTATTGCTTTGTAATACAGTTTAAAATTGGGGAAAGTAATGGCTCCTATATTCCTTTCCCAAGTATTGCTTTAGATATCCGTGGGTGCTTATTGTTCCAAATGAATTTCCGAAGTGTTTGATCCACTTTTTTGAAGAATGTCATGGGTATCTTTTGAGGGATCACATAAAATTTGTACAATGCTTTGGGGAGTATTGCCATTCTAATGATGTTAATCCTGCCAATCTATGAGCAGGTTACGTGTTTCTGTACTCAAGTGTCCTCTCTTATTTCTTGGAGCAGGGTTTTATAGTTTTTTATAGGTCCTTCACATCTTTAGTCATATTTAATCTAAAATATGTGAGTATGTGTGACACTAATGTAAATGGAGTTGTTTTCTTAATATTAATTTCTTCCTATCATTATTGTTAAATAAAAAGGTTATTGATTTTTGTATGTTAATTTTGTAGCCTGCAACATTGCTATATGGATTCTATTGTTTCTATAATCTATTTGGCAGATAATTTAGAGTGTTAAAAGTATAGTATCATGTCATCTGCAAACAATTAGAACTTGACTTCTTCCTTTCCTATATGAATGCCCTTGATATCTTTTTTTGCCTAATCCCTACAGCAAGTACTTCTAGTACTATGTTGAAGAGTAGTGAGAGTGAAAACCTTGTCTTGTACCAGAATTTAGAGGAAAGGCTTTAATTTTTTTCCATTGAGGATAGTATTTACCATTGGCTTGTGGTAGATGGCCTTAACTATATTGAGAAAGGTTCTTTCATTCCCATCTTGCTGAGAGGTTTTTTTTTTTTATCAAGACTTGGTGTTAGACCATATGAAATGCTTTTTCTGTGTTATTGATATGATCATGTGGTTTTTATTTTACTTGTTATTGTTGTGTATTATGTTGAAAGTTTTTCAGATGTTAAACCATCCTTTCGTTCCCGCGATGAAACCTCCTTGATCATAGAGAATAAAGTTCTTGATGAGGCATTGAATCCTCTTTGCCAGGATTTTGTTGAGGATCTTTGCATCTGTGTTCACCAGGGATATTGGTTTGTAATTTGATTTTTTGACAGCATCTCTGTTGAGTTGTAATATCAAGGTGATTTTGGCTTCATAAAAACTATTTGAAAATGTTCCTGTTTTTTCAATTTCATGAAAGAGCCTGGAAAGTACTGGCAGTAGTTCCTCTTGAAAGGTTTGAAAGAACTCATTAGTAAATCCATCTGGTCATGGGCTTTTGTTTTGGGGCAAATATTTGATTACCTTTCTAATTCCTCAACAGTTATGAGGTGTTTAGATATACTACATCATCCTTATTCAACTGTGGAAAATTATAAAACCAAGAATTTATCTGTTTTTTCCAGGTTCTCATATTTAGTGGCAGAGAGTTTCTCAAAGTAATTTCTGATTACACTTTAAATCTCTGCAATATCTGACACAATGTTCCCCTTTTCATTTTTTTTTTTTTGGTTTTTGGGCCACACCTGGCAGTGCTCAGGGGTTACTCCTGGCGGTCTGCTCAGAAATAGCTCCTGGCAGACACAGGGGACCATATGGGACACCGGGATTCGAACCAACCACCTTTTGGTCCTAGATCGGCTGCTTGCAAGGCGAACGCCACTGTGCTATCTCTCCGGGCCCCCCTTTTCATTTTTAATACGAGTTATCAAGTTTCTCTCTCTTTATGAGTTTTACCAATGGTCTATCAATCCTGTTTATTTTTTCAAAAAATCAACTTCTGCATTAGTTGATTTTTTAGACTGTTTTTGGGTTTTCACTTCATTGATTTCTGCTCTAAGCTTTATTATTTCCTTCTGTCTCCCTATGTTGGTTCCTATTGTTGATCATTTTCTAATTTTATAAGCTTCGACATTAAGCTATTCAGGTATGCTCCTTCTTCCTTTACAATATTTCACCACTGTCTTCTGGCCTTGAAGGTTTCTTGTGACATGTCTGTCATATATTTTAAGGATGTCCTTCAATGTAATTTCCATTTTTGATCTTGCTGCTTTTATTATTCTATCTCTCTGTTGAATTTTTCATTGTGACTAGAATGTGTTTTGGGGTGTTTTTCTTCATTTATCTTTTAGCTGGTACTGTTCGGGCATGCAGGATTTGGTCACATGCAGTCTTTAGTTCTGGGAGTTTCTCTGTTATGATGTCATTTTTTGGGGGGCACACACATTTGATGCTCAGGGGTTACTCCTGGCTAAGCACTCAGAAATTGCCTCTGGCTTGGGGGGATCATATGGGATGCCAGGGGATCAAACCATGGTCCTTCCTTGACTAGTACTTGCAAGTCAGACACCTTACCTCTAGCGCCACCTCTCTGGCCCCTGTTATGATGTCTTTGACTTTTGTTTCTTCCTGGGGATCTTCTTCCTGGGCCTCTGGGACTCCAATGATTCTTATGTTGTTTCTGTTGAGTTTATCAAAGACTTCTCTTTTTATCTGTTCACATTCTTTGAATAACTTTTCCATTGTTTGATCATTTCTATTAAGGTTCTTTTCCAAACTCTTTTGATGTATGGAGTTGTTCTGCATTTTATCTTCCAGTTCACTGATTCTGTCCTCTGCTGCTGTTACCCTGTTGGGGAGGCTTTCTATTGAGGATTTTGGTTCAGATATTGTGTTTTTCAGATCTGTTATTTTAGTTTGGAGTTTTCTGATTTCTATCTTTTTGTTCTGTTCAGCTTGAGCTATGTTTTCTTTGATATCTATGAGGATCCTCCATATTTCTATTATAAACTCTTCATCTGAGAGATTAATCAAATGGTTGTCATTTTTGGGTCATCAGAGCTGTCATCTTTATTCTCTGTGCATGTTGTTTGCCTGCGAGGTTTCCTCATTGTTACACTTGTAGTATGATTTTCTACGTGTTATGGTGTTATGGTTTATTAGTTAGAGAGAGCATGCAGCAGCTCCACTTCACTTCGCAGCCACTCTCTTCTGGAGCTTCTGTCTTTCTTGGCCTTTTAAGCAAGGATTCAGGAGACAGGATAGAAGAGGAATAGGCATGACTGGAAAATACCCAAACCTCTGAGACCTGTGCCAGGTCATCATGTCAATGTTCAGGGTTTCTAAGATAACATTGCACCACAAGATTGGTGTGTTCCTATCTCTATTAGATAAGAACTTAAGACAGTGGACTCAATTGTCACCGTTCATGGGAACTAATCAGAAACCTAGTATGGTAGCAACCAAAGTTACACAATGAAAGGAGCAAGAGGCCAAGAGGCCACTGAGAGTAAACAAGTAGAAAAAGAGTACTGGCCTCTTCCCAGCCTGAGAGTCCATCCTCTAATTTTTATTTTAAAAATATATGGTACTGGACAGGGCTTTCTGCATTGCCAATTAATTGTGAGTTGAAATTAGACGCCGCTCCACACCATCATGACTTCTATGTAGGATATACAGATTCCAGGACCTTCAATACAGAAACATGAGATCAACAACAGAGACTGTGAAAAGTATAACTGTATGGGTACTACAGACAATGACCAGGATTGGACAAACTAGTTTGCCCGGAGCCTAGAAATGGTCTTATGTCAGGAAACATTAGGGATAGGGTCTCCTTGTACTTAGGCCAAAGTTTTTCCTTCCCATGACCCCCCATACTTTGGTGGGCCCATGCAAACGATAATTGCCACACTAACATTGTTTTTACAGTGCTCCTTTGACTCCAAACCTTTAAGAAACCACTAGTAAAAATATCTGGAACTGCAAAAAAAAAAAGTTTTACATTAGTGTTAACATATATGCGTTTAGATGCACTAGCATTCTGGGGGATAAAGGAGGGAGATAAGGAATATATGCTTGGGAACAGGGATGAAGGGAGAACAACACTGCTGGTGGAAAGGCCCTCATTTATTGTCACCATGTACTTTAAATATCACTGTGTAAGATTTGCCGTTATGTATTCTAATAAATGTCTGTCATTTAAATATAAAAAAAGAAGAGGAATAGGCAAAGGTGACAGATTCCTTCAGTCTCACATTTTTGACTAATTATATTTCCAAGTAATACTAAGATATGTTTGACCATGTTTCATGGAGGGGACTTGGGCTGTACCTGTTAGTGCTTGAGCGCTATCCTAACTGCTCAGGGTTATTCCTAGTGATGCTTGAGGATTACATATAGTGTTTTGTATTGAACTGGGATATGCCACATGCATGGCAAAGACCTTCATTCCTGTGCCAACTCTCTAGGGTAATACTAAAACCTTGAAACCCTTTAGTTTCTGTTATCTCTCTTCAATAATATTGTATATATACACACTCATATGTTTAACTCAAAAACATAAACACATTTAAACTTCTTAATCCATTTAGTCTTCTATAACAAAATACCAAAGATAAGGTAGATTATAGAAATATAGTGCTAACAATTCTGGAGGGATGCTGGGAAGTCTAATTTTAAGGTTTTTGTAAGACTCTTTATCTGCTGAAGCTATACTTATCTCTTGATAGCAATTTTTCCCTATTAGAAGCTTTCACATGGCAGAATGCAGAACTTGCTAGGATTTGATCATATAGGTACTACCCACTTCCTAAAGGATTTACCTCCAAATTATATCACACTGGGCATCAAGTTTTAACATATGAATTATTATACTTACCTGGCAGGGGCGATACCATGATCACAAAGGTGGTTTCCCCAGGGTGAGGCTCACCGTTGCACTCTGGGCGTGCTGACCCCTGCGTTTTCCCCAAATGTGGGAAACTCGACTATGTAATTTGTGATAGTGGGGGACTACGTTCGCACTCTTCCAAAAAAAAACACATATGAATTATTGGGGACAGCATTCAGTCTATAATTTAATTAACCCCACAATAAATTATGATTGTTCTTTTAGAGTTAACATTTACTTAGTTATTCTTTCTATTGTTCTATAATTATTTTTGTTTCTGTTTCTATCTACGATAATTCTCCCTTAGTTTTCTGAAAGAAAACCGTTAGTGTTTTATTTCAGTAGTTCTCCAAGTGATAATTACTCTAAAATTCTACTTTTCCTGGCATAGATTTAATTCATTTAATTTAAAATCATTTTACTGGTTATTAAATTCTAGATAGGACTTTATTAAATTTTAGTAATTTGTTGGCTTCTGTTTTCCAGTATTTCTGTTATGAACTCAGATATCAATTTATTGTTATTCTTTTTAAGATAATAGCCTATTTCTAAAACAACATTTAATTATTGATCATTTTCATACTCTGTCTAATTTTCTGTTTTTTTTTCTTTTTCCTACATCTTGAGATTTTTAGAACTCCATTTTTCTTTGATGTTTTATTTTAATAAGTAACTTATTTGTTTGAATCACTGTGAGATACACAGTTACAAAGTTGTTCATGATTGAGTTTCAGTAATACATTATACAGCCTCCCTGCACCAGTGCACATTTTCTGCCATCAATGTCCCCAGTTTCCTTCATACCATCTCTTCTGCCTGCCTCTGTGGTAGACATTTTTCTTCTCTCTCACTTTTTCTCCCTCTTCTTATTTTACCTTTTAGACACTATGGTTTGCAATCCCAAATTAAATGTCTGTTGTTAAATTTAAATTTTTCAAATAACATCAAGATAACATCCCTTCAACATAATGCTTAATTTTCATTCGCTCAAGACTTCCCACCAGGTATTTTGAATATGAATTCTAGACTTATTACTATCTCATATCTCTCTTTTATGAAAGAACTGCTTTTTTAATTTTTATTGTTGGTGTTTTTGTCTAGCTTTTATGTTTGTCTTATTGTTGGTTTGTGTCTACACACAATTATTTTCATGTTTACTCCTTGCTCTATTCATGTTTACTCCTACTCAGAGATCATTCCCAGTGGGCTAAGGGGACCATATGAGATACCAGAGATTGAACCCAAGTTCCCCTTATGCAAGTCAAACACCATACTTAATGTACTATTAGTCTGGCTCCTGCTCCTCTTTCTCTAACGTTGTCTTGTATGTTTTGGTCTGGTTTGTTTGTCTTGGAACCACACCTGTTTGTTCTCACACCATATAAGGCGATACTCAGGGATTACTCCTGATTCTGCACTTAGAAGTCACACATCCTGCAGACGCAGGGACCATATAGGATGTCAAGTACAAAACTCAGATCCGCCTGTGTACAAGACAAGTCCCTACCCATTGTACTCTGGTTCTTGATATATCTTTCTTTAGTAAGTTGCACATCTGTTGAATATTGAATTTCAGTCATAATTTTCTTCTTTTCCTTTTCTTCTCCTCTTCTTCCTCCTGCTCTTGTTCTTCTTTTTTCTTTTCTTTCTTTTTCTTGACCTCCTTCTTCTTCTCTTCTTTCTCCTCCTCCTCCTTCTCTTCTTCCTCCTCCTCCTCTACCACCACCTCCTCCTCTTTTTGTTGTTCTCCTTCTCCTCCTCTTCCATCTCTCCTCCTCTATGGTTTTCAATATTGTTGCTGAATGGGTATTAGCCTATCACTTTATCTTCTTTCATCACCCAGTTTTTGTCCAGAGTGATCATTTCCAATTATCATAGTCATAAATTTCCCTTCTCTTCACTAACTTCACCCCACCCAATATTTGCAGCAAGCTTCCTATCATAGACTTGCCCTTCTGGTCTTCATCTTTATTGTCTTTGGATACTAATATCATACTGTTCTTTTAATATACCACAAATGAGTGCAACCATTTTATTCCTAGATCTCTTCCTCTGATTCAGTTTGCTCAGCATCATCCTCTTTATATCAATCCATACATAAGCAAAGTTCATGACATTATTTTTTTCTTTTTAACTTTATTGATTGGTTGGTTGGGGGGGCACACTCAGTGACACTCAGGGGTTACTCCTAACTCTGCACTCAGAAATCAGCCCTGGCAGGCTAGGGGACCATATAGGATGCCAGGAATTAAACCGGGTCCCTTCCAGGTTAGCCACATGCACGACAAATGCCCTACCTCTGTACTATCTCTCTGGCCCCTACTTTATTTTTCTTAACAGCAGCATAGTATTCTACTGTGTAGATGTATCAAGATTACTTTATCCACTCGTAAAGTTCTCAGGCATTTGGGTTGTTTTCAAAGTCTGGCTATTTGTTAATGATCCTGAGATAAACATAGAAATACATAGTGTTTTATGCATTGCCTTTTTGGTTTCCAAGGATTTATCCCTAAAAGTTGTGTTGTTGAATATCATAGGAGCTCAGTTTATATATATATATATTTTTTGAGGATATATCCATATTTTTTTCAAGAAGGATAGACCAGTTGACATTTCCACCAGTAGTGTATGATAATCCGATTCTTCCTGCATCTGTGCCAGCACTGGTTGGTCTCATTCATTTTGATGAGTGCCAATCTTTGTGGTATGAGATGATATCTCATTTTTTAGATGTGCATCTCCCTGATGATTAATAATGTGAAGTATTTTTCATGAATATTTTTTAACTGTTATCTGTATTTCTTCTTTGATGAAATGTCTCTTCATTTCTTCTTTCCATTTTAATGAGGTTCGATATTTTCCTGTTAATTTTGTTAAATATTACTATCAATATTTTCTTATAATCTGCATATATTCTTTATTTTATCATCATACTTTGAATGAATTTTTTCAATTTCTTCAAGTTTCTGAATTATAGCTCTAAAATAAAAGTTCCCTATGGAACTGTTCCTATTTATTGTGGGAACTTTTTTATTTTATCTCCCTTAGTTTTGACCATATATAGTATTCTTTTAAGCCTGGTAACTTTTGGTTTATATCAGAGTATATGAAAGTTTTTTAAACTTTGTGATCCTATATTAATATTTAGACATTGAAATTACACATGTTTGCCTTATAAGGAAATAGGACTAATAGATTTTCAAAATCATATTTATCAAATTAGGAATTAGCTAATTTCAAAATTGGAGCATTATCCCTTAGAGAGCTGATCTATTTTAATATGATTTATCCTTCTAGACAATGTCATTAAGATTATTAAAAGTACCTGCTATTTAAGAGAGACATTTGCTATATATTTTATAGGTAATTGTAACAAGAACAGTATTTTCATAAGTAGAATTGGGATAATTATTTTCTTTTTTTATTTAAACACCTTGATTACATACATGATTGTGTTTGGGTTTCAGTCATGTAAAGAACACCACCCTCACCAGTGCAACATTCCCATTACCAATGTCCCAAGTCTCCTTCCTCCCACCCGACCCCCGCCTGTACTCTAAACAGGCTCTCCATTTCCCTCATACATTCTCATTTTAGGACAGTTCAAAATGTAGTTATTTCTCTTACTAAACTCATCACTCTTTGTGGTGAGCTTCCTGAGGTGAGCTGGAAATTCCAGCTATTTTCTCTTTTGTGTCTGAAAATTATTATTGCAAGAATGTCTTTCATTTTTTCTTAAAACCCATAGATGAGTGAGACAATTCTGCGTTTTTCTCTCTCTCTCTGACTTATTTTACTCAGCATAATAGATTCCGTGTGCATCCATGTATAGGAAAATTTCATGACTTCATCTCTCCTGACAGCTGCATAATATTCTATTGTGTATATGAAACACAGTTTCTTTAGATATTCGTCTGTTGAAGGGCATCTTGGTTGTTTCCAGAGTCTTGCTATGATATATAGTGCTGCAATGAATATAGGTGTAAGGAAGAGGTTTTTATATTGTATTTTTATGTTCCTAGGGTATATTCCTAGGAGTGGTATAGCTGGATCGTATGGGAGCTCGATTTCCAGTTTTTAGAGAAATCTCCATATTGTTTTCCATAAAGGTTGAAATAGACGACATTCCCACCAGCAGTGGATAAGAGTTCATTTCTCTCCACATCCCCGCCAACACTGTTTGTTCTCATTCTTTGTGATGTGTGCCATTCTCTGTTGTGTGAGGTGGTATCTCATCATTGTTTTGATTTGCATCTCCCTGATGATTAGTGATGTGGAGCACTTTTTCATGTGTCTTTTGGCCATTTGTATTTCTTCTTTGTCAAAGTGTCAGTTCATTTCTTCTCCCCATTTTTTGATGGGATGAAATGTTTTTTTCTTGTAAAGTTCTGTCAGTGCCTTGTATATTTTGGAGATTAGCCCCTTATCTGATGGGTATTGGGTGAATAGTTTCTCCCACTCAGTGGGTGGCTCTTGTATCCTGGGCACTATTTCCTTTGAGGTGCAGAAGCTTCTCAGCTTAATAGATTCCCATATGTTAATCTCTGCTTTCACTTGCTTAGAGAGTGCAGTTTCCTCCTTGAAGATGCCTGTAATGTCCTGGAATGATTTGCCTATGTATTGTTCTATATATCTTATGGATTTGGTCTGATATCGAGGTCTTTAATCCATTGTATTTTACCTTCGTACATGATGTTAGCAGAGGGTCTAAGTTCAATTTTTTGCAAATGGCTATTCAATTTTGCCAACACCACTTGTTGAAGAGGCTTTCCCTGCTCCATTTAGGATTTCCTGCTCCTTTATCAAAAATTAGGTGATTGTATGTCTGGGAAACATTTTCTGAGTATTCAAGCCTATTCCACTGATCTGAGGACCTGTCCTTATTCCAATACCATGCTGTTTTGATAACTATTGCTTTGAGTACAGTTTAAAGTTGGGGAAAGCAATTCCTCCCATATTCTTTTTCCCAATGATTGCTTTAGCTATTCGAGGGTGTTTATTGTTTGAAATGAATTTCAAAAGTGCCTGATCCACTTCTTTGAAGAATATCATGGGTATCTTTAGAGGGATAGCGTTGAATCTGTATAACGCCTTGGGGAGTATTGCCATTTTGATGATGTTAATCCTGCCAATCCATGAGCAGGGTATGCGTTTCCATTTTCATGTGTCCTCTCTTATTTCTTGGAGCAGAGTTTTATAGTTTTCTTTGTATAGGTCCTTCACATTTTTAGTCAAGTTGATTCCAAGATATTTGAGTTTATGTGGCACTATTGTGAATGGGGTTGTTTTCTTAATGTCCATTTCATCCTTATTACTATTGGTGTATAGAAAGGCCATTGATTTTTGTGTGTTAATTTTGTAGCCTGCCACCTTGCTATATGAGTCTATTGTTTCTAGAATTTTTTGGTAGAGTCTTTAGGGTTTTCTAAGTAGAGTATCATGCCATCTGCAAACAGTGAGAGCTTGAATTCTTCCTTTCCTATCTGGATTCCCTTGATATCTTTTTCTTGCCTAATCGCTATAGCAAGTACTTCCAGTGCTATGTTGAATAGGAGTGGTGAGAGAGGACAGCCTTGTCTTGTGCCATAATTTAGAGGGAAGGCTTTTAGTTTTTCTCCATTGAGGATAATATTTGCCACTGGCTTGTGGTAGATGGCCTTAAATATATTGAGAAAGGATCCTTCCATTCCCATCTTGCTGAGAGTTTTGATCAAGAATGGGCGTTGGACCTTATCAAATGCTTTCTCTGCATCTATTGATATGATCATGTGGTTTTTATTTTTCTTGTTGTTGATGTTGTGTATTATGTTGATACATTTACGGATGTTAAACCATCCTTGCATTCCTTGGATGAAACCTACTTGATCATAGTGGATGATCTTCTTAATGAGGCATTGAATCCTATTTGCCAGGATTTTGTTGAGGATATTTGCATCTGCATTCATGAGCGATATTGGTCTGTAATTTTCTTTTTTTAGCATCTCTGTCTGGTTTAGGTATCAACGTGATGTTGGCTTCATAAAAGCTATTTGAAAGTGTTTCCATTTGTTCAATTTTATGAAAGAGTCTTGCCAAGATTGGTAGTAGTTCCTCTTGGAAAGTTTGAAAGAATTCATTAGTGAATCCATCTGGGCCTGGGCTTTTGTTTTTCGGCAGATATTTGATCACCGTTTTAGTTTCATCAATGGTGATGGGGGTGTTTAGATATGCTACATCCTCTTCCTTCAACCGTGGAAGATTATAAGTGTCCAAAAATTTATCCATTTCTTCCAGGTTCTCATTTTTAGTGGTGTAGAGTTAATCAAAGTAGTTTCTGATTACCCTTTGAATCTCTGTCATATCAGTAGTGATCTCTCCTTTTTCATTCCTAATACGAGTTATCAAATTTCTCTATCTCTTATTCTTTGTTAGGTTTGCCAGTGGTCTATCATTCTTGTTTATTTTTTCAAAGAACCAACTTCTGCTTTTGTTGATCTTTCGGATTGTTTTTTGTGTTCCACTTCGTTGATTTCTGCTCTCAGCTTTGTTATTTCCTTCTGTCTCCCTATTTTTGGGTCCCTTTGTTGAGCACTTTATAGGTCTATTAGTTGTGTCATTAAGCTACTCAGGTAAGCTCCTTCTTTCTTCCTGATGTGTGCTTGCAAAGCTATAAATTTTTCTCTCAGTACTGCTTTTGCTGTGTGCCATAAGTTGTGATAGTTTGTGTCTTTATTGTCATTTGTTTCTGGGAACCTTTTGATTTCCTCCTTGACTTCATCTCGGACCCACTGATTATTGAGTATGAGGCTGCTTAACTTCCAGGTGTTAATGTTTTTCTTCTGAGTCCCTTTGGAATTCACAAATAATTTCAGAGCCTTGTGGTCAGCGAAGGTAGTCTGCAAAATTTTTATCCTCTTGATATTATGGAGGTATGTTTTATGTGCCAGCATGTAGTCTATCCTGGAGAATGTCCCATGTACATTGGAGAAGAATGTGTATCTAGGTTTCTGGGGATGGAGTGTCCTATATATACCCACTAGGCCTCTTTCTTTATTTCTCTCCTCAGGTCTAGTATATTCTTGTTGGGTTTCAGTCTGGTTGATCTATCCAGTGTTGACAAAGCCATGTTGAGGTCCCCCACAATTATTGTGTTGTTATTGATATTATTTTTCAGATTTGTCAACAGTTGTATTAAATATTTTGCTGACCCCTCATTCAGTGCATATATTTTTAGGAGAGTTATTTCTTCCTGGTCTACATACCCCTTGATTAATATAAAATGTCCATCTTTGTCCCTTACAACCTTCCTGAGTATAAAGTTTGCATTATCTGATATTAGTATGGCCACTCCAGCTTTTTTATGGGTGTTGTTTACTTGGATAATATTCCTCCAGTCTTTTATTTTGAGTCTATGTTTGTTCTGACTATTCACGTGCATTTCTTGTCGGCAGCAGAAGGTTGGATTGAGTTTTTTGATCCATTTAGCCACTCTGTGTCTCTTCAGTGGTGTATTTAGTCCATTGACGCTGAGAGAAAGAATTGTCCTGGGATTTAATGCCATCTTTATATCAAAATTTGGTGTGTCTTTTGGTTAGTCTTGTCTTAAAGTAGGTCTTTCAGTTTTTCTTTTAAGACTGGTTTTGAGTCTGTGAAACCATGTATTTTTCCGTCAAACTGGAAAGTGAGTTTTGCTGGGTATAGTATTCTGGGTGAAGCATTCATTTCATTCAGTCTTGTCACAATATCCCACCACTGCTTTTTGGCATTGAATGTTTCTGGTGACAGGTCTGCTGTAAATCTCAAGGATGCTTGCTTGCACGTAATTTCCCCTTTTGATCTTGCTGTTTTCAGAATTCTGTCTCTAGACATATATCAATGTCATATTTGTCATTGTGACTAGGATGTGTCTTGGGTTGGTTTTTCTGGTGTCTCTTTTGGTTGGTACCCTTTGAGCATGCAGGATTTGATCACATATATTCTTTAGCTCTGGAAGTTTCTCTTTAATGATGTTCTTGACCGTTGATTCTTCCTGGAAATTTTCTTCCTGGGTCTCTGGGACTCCAATGATTCTTAAGTTGTTTCTGTTGATCTTATCATAGACTTCTATTTTCATCTGTTCCCATTCTTTGACTAATTTTTCTATTGTCTGTTCATTTGCTTTAAGTTTTTTTTTCAATCTCTCCTACTGTATGGAATTGTTATGTATCTCATCTTCCACAGCACCAAGTCTATTCTCAGCTTCTGATACCCTGTCCTAGAGCTTATCCATTTTGTCATTCACTTCGTTTACTGACTTTTTCAAGACTGTTATTTGACATGTTATTGCAGTTTCTAGTTTTGTGATTTCTGTCTTCATAGTTTCTTGGTTTTTATTAGTGTTCTGTTCAACTCGATCCATGGTTTCTTTGAGTTCGTTGAGCATCTTCCACATTGCTAGTCTGAAGTCCTTATCTGAAAGGTTGATTAATTGGTTGGTCATTATCTGGTCATCAGAATTGTCATCTTCATTCTCTATGTCTGATGCTGGCCTGCATTGTTTCCCCATTGTCACACTTGTATTGTGGGTTTTTCTACGTGTTGTGGTGGTATTCATTGGCTATATGATGCAGGCAGCACACTCCTCTGGCTCCGCCCTTTCTGGATGGGTTGACTTACCTCTAAGGGAAGGGAGTCCTCCATGGATGAAGCCTCACACTGGATCAAATCTTAGGCCCAAGCATGCAACAGAGAAAACAGTCCAGAGAGAAGTGCTTGCTTCTGTGATCCAGCACAGTTCTTAGTGATTTTTTCTTCTTGTTGCAATGGTGTTCTTACTTAGAAAGAGCGCATGGCCGCAAAATGAAGCAAAGCAAAGCGAAGCGGCCGTGCTCTTCTGGAGCCTCTTTTTGGCCCTCTCCTGAGAGGTTCACGCATTAGGACAGTATACAGACATACACAGGTAGAACTCACAGTTTTTCACAGTCGGGCCCCACTGGGCAGGCGTAGTTTCGTGGATTTTCCCAGCCTGATGTCACAAACAGGGGACCCGGCTTCTGCAAATTCTAGCCGGTTTTTATGTTCTGGAGTCTTGCCCTGAAAATGGCTTCTGGGAGAGCGAGTTTTCTGCAGCCTCTTTTTGGCCCACTCCCGAGAGGTTCAAGCAATAGGACAGTAGACAGACATACACAGGTAGAACTCACAGTTTTTCACAGTCGGGCCCCACTGGGCAGGCGTAGTTTCATGGATTTTCCCAGCCTGATGTCACAAACAGGGGACTCGGCTTCTGCCAATTGGGATGATTATTAAAGTTATTTTCTTCTACTTGATCTCCCAATTCTTTTCTACCAGACATTATTAATGTTATGGTTGCTATTTTAGAGCAAAGAAAAAAACATTCTTTTAATAAATTACTAGCCTTCTACTTTCAGAGTTTAAGAGCATCTAGAGAATTTCTCAATAATTTTTTTTCTATTTTCTGTCCTGTACAACGTTACATCATTTCATCCCTGGAGTTTAATAATTTCTATTTATATTTATTAATGTCATCCTCATACTCTGGACCTTCATTTGCTTAGTTAATAACTGAATACTGATTCACAAATTATTTCATCAATTGGGAGTTGCCTCAAGTTTCTAAATGAGCCGAAAAATTGAGTCTTTAAATTCTAAAAGCCACTTAACATTTATTTGTTAAAATAGAGTCTTTATATATTTTGTTTAGATGATTTACACAGCAGAGATCAGGACTTACTCTTAGCTTTGTGCTTTAGGAGTACTTGATCACAGAGAATTAACCATATGCACTGCTGGAACAGAACCTGGGTCAGACACATGATTAAATAGTTGAATGAATGAAAAATAGTGTATTAGTGAAAGCATTTTAATATTATGCAAATATGTAGAATTAATGTTTTCTTCTCTCAACAGCTCATGGGACAAGTGATATGAGCCTTGCCAAATGCATTTGCTCTTTGAACAGAGTTAATTTTCAAATATAATAAGAAGATTTAATTACAAAAACATTTGAAATCATAGGGTTGTAGGAATTAATAATAACAAATTGAAAGATCCTTTTTTAGAAGATGCTAATTCATCAATATAGAAATTCTGAATCACTTGTACACTTTATTGTTGAAACAATAACTTAATCAACTAAAGCTTTCACCTATCAATTTGATTTATTCAAATATTCATACTCACAAATATAGGCTATTTATTGATAGCCTATATATCATTAGAGGGTAAGAATTCAAATAAACATTGGTTACCCTCAATAATTTCAAGGAAAAAATGAGTTAATTACATTGTCAAATACATAAAATTTTCCATATGCATTAAACTGTCCTGAGGAAGAAATAGTTTTCAGTATGTGATTCTCTAACTTCATAATAACCAATCTATTATTTCCTTTTGTAAGAATCAGAAATTTACTAGAAGGTTCTTCAATTTGATATATCAAAATATATTTTTTTGAAATCAGAAAACAGATCATTCTTTTATATTCTACTAACTTTTATGATCCCAGCAACCTAAAGTTTCAGCATTGGAAATACTTTGTACTGATGGAGTGATTTTTGGAAAGAAGGCATGAGTGATATTTTATAAGAAGTGACATCTTTTGTTTGTTGTGAGAGAATGCTGCAGTGCCACTGAGATGCTTTCATGTTTAATAGACCATAAAATTAAAATTTCCACACTGACCTCCTAGAGATGAGATGAGTCAGAAAGTGACTCATTCTTTAATCAGTTGGAAGCAGTACCTTTATTTTCATTTATTTGGATTGGGTAAAAGTAAAGCAATTTTATGATAGTTGCTCTGAAATTATTGTAACAAAAATGATTGAGCAACTCTTGACATTTTTGCCATCTAATTCTAACAAGTTGTTTGCTATAGGTCTGGTTTTAAAATAAAATTAGAAACAAAATGAAAGGGATCTTGAAAAAGCCAAAGGCTCATTTGCTATCTTAATCAGGTCTACAAAATTTCACATGATTATGTCAGCAGAGGCAATGGCCGACACATACAAGTATAGTCATAATGAATGCTTTTCCAATTAGTACCCTAACTGAGCTCAGAAGGATTTAGGGATAAATGCAATGTGATAGGAATTTTTCCCAAAGAAATACTTCTAATATAGTATTGATGAGCTGATTTATATTCATGCCATGTTATGTCATATTTTATATTGCTATCTGTTCATATGAAGTCTTTTAAAGTGTCTTTTTAAAAGACAAAACTGATTTTTTGGATTAAATGGTATTGATTACTATAATAGATGAAACAGAGTGAAAATGCCTGAAATAAGAGACTTTATTGGTAAAAATGAAAGAAAATATCATTAATAGTTGCAACATAGTGTAGGAGAGTGTGTGTGCATGTTTGTGACCTTTATTATGAGAAAGCTAAATACAACTCTTCACATCTGGAAACTGACCTGGCACCTCCGTGTGGGTTTTGGCATTGCAATAAGGTGCCCAGGCACTTGTAGGTAAACCATTACTGATCTTCTACTTGAAGTAAACAATATCAGTGCACCAACATCTAACAAGATCATGCTGCAATCATTATAATGTGAAACAAAATAAGAATACTTCAGTATCTTGTCAGAGTGTGGAGAAAAAGATAATGATACCATGAACATCTCCTTTCTTAGTGAATATAAATGTCTTTACTCCTTACAAATTACAGTGTTACCTTTATTCTATTCTGTTCTGATAAAATGTATTATTATATGAATAATAGAATTATCTCCACTTTTTGATATCACTTAATCCAGAAAAAATTCCATGTTCTCTAAACTCTCCCAAAGTTATCTACTGTTAAAGAAATAAATTCTTTGTAATTCTCTAGCACTGAGATATGCTTTAGTTTCCATGAATGCATATTACTTCACTGTAATGAAACTATCTATTTGTTCAAATGACAATTAATTTCTTTATTCTTTACATACACAGTCCTTTTCTCTTTCACACTCAACAGCTCAAGATATGAATTTATATAAAGCTGAATATTATTTCTTGGCTTTTATAGGATTTTACCCTTTCTATAGTTCTTATTTATTCTAGCTTACAAATCTGTGTTCTCTTCTGGTAATGTTACCAAATAAAAAGGTTTCTGTTTTAATCCTGTTTTTGATACAATGCCTAACTATGGGCAGGTGAGTAATTTAATCCATATAAACTTTGGTTTCCTTATCTGTAAATTGAGACTGAAAATAGACAATTTATGTCTTATAGCGAGCACTGGAGATGTCATATATAAAGTATACTACCAGGCACCTGATATGCACTGACTATTGTTATTTGCCAAATTTCCTATCTTAATTCTTGGACCCAGCAAGGTAACAAAGGGGTAATCACAAGACACTGTTTTGGTGTCACAGAGTTCTGTATTTATAGGTGACTCAAGTATGTGCCAGAGTAGAGTAAATTTAGGATTATAATCATCACTCTTGCAAGAAGACAAGAGGTGATAACTCACAGTTCTGGGAAGATTTTATCTGCGCTAGGTGCTGGCAGCTCTAGGTCTATGTAGTAGTGTTAATATGGGTATCCATTTCCAAGGTCATGTTAAATGCCTGTGTCCAAGTGATCCCTGTGAAATGTAAAACTTGTATCAGTGTGTTAATTAGCTTCATTTAATATCCCTTGGATAGTAAAGAGATAACTTGAAATTTTGGCATGCTTATAATAGATGGTTTTCAAAAACTCAAATATTTATTCCCCTTGTTCTTGTGTCTTTTTATGTAAACTCTGCTCTGTTGTTGAAGATTTTTAATGAAGTATCAGCGAATACAATTTTATGTGGAATTATATGGTTTCTTCTATAAATACTCATATTTTCAGTTATAAAATAAAATCAACTGAGATAAATAAGCAACATAGTATAAAATATGACTTATGAATATTGAAGTTTAGTATGTGTCATGAAGTACAGAAGTTTCACTTTATATATGAGGGTCTGTTCCAAGAACCCAGCAGATGCCTGAGACTGTGGACAATATGCTAATTTTTTTCTATAAAATGTTAAAGCTTAATTTAAAATCAGGCACAGTAATGGATTACTACCAATAATAAAATATAAAAATTATAGGATTTTACTATGCAACAAATTATATGTGGGGTTGTAGAGAGAGAGAAGCTGATAGGGCACTTGCTTTACTGTGTCTAACCTTGGTTTGATCTGCTTGAGTGTGAACTCGGAGCACAGAGTCAGCCTGATATGACCCTAAAGCCCCAAAAAATGTTTTTTGAAAAATATATATGAAAATTTCCATTTATTCCGCATCCACCTTTCTATCAAAATATCTTATTGTGTGTAATATCTCTGGATCAAGTTACTGATACTGTGGAAAGTCAAAGTAGATAAGGGAAACTGCCATTTTGTTCTTTTGATTTTTTTCTCTTTCAACCATTTAAATATGTGAAATTCTTTTTTAGATCTTAGGTCATTTGATCCATAGTTGACTAGATTTGCCTTACTGCTCTTCTGAACTCTCTTCATTTCTCTGATTGTAGTCTTGCAAGGCACCTCACGATTGAGTATTGAAATAAGTCTATTTCTATTTCATCTTGCTTTAGTTTCATATTGCCTCATTTAGCAGCACAAAGTTATTAAGCTACCATTACATAACACTGAGGTCTTGGTTGACTTGCTCTATTTTATAACTCAAAGTATATATAGTATTAATTAATTGAATTCTGATATGGGGGCTGTTGGAAAATTCCAGTTCCTAGGTCATTTTGCTGCACAGAACTTAATTCCTTGTGGTTTTTAGGAAGGAAAATATAATTTCATTTATAACTATTAACTAAAGGTCACCTTTATCATGTGGAAGCTTCTCTCTGGTGCTATCTGTGGACCTCTATGACTCAGCACTTAATCAGTACAGCAAATCGTTTTCATTTGGAATCTCTGACGTTTTATTCACCAGCATTATAGGATCTAAGTTTTATGCTTCTTCTGTTTGGAAAGTTAATTACTTTCAGCCTACTCAGATAATCCAAAGCATTATATCTCTATTTTAAGGTAATTTGTTGAGAAATTTTAGTTTTATCTGCAAAATTCAATCAAAACAGTACCTAGATTTGGATTTGAATAAATAACCAGGGTATAATACTCTTGAAGAGGCCACTTTTAGAACTTAGAATAGTGCAATTACTACCATGATTTCCAACATATGCATAATTTGAGATATATCCAGAATAAATTAGCTTATTTAAATATTTGATTTGGTAAATTAGACCTTTTTAGATTTCCCTCATTTTTTTACTTAAACAAATCACCATATATATATATATATATATATATATATATATATATATATATATATATATATATATATATATATATATATATATATTTAAGTGCTGTAGGCATCTTGCGTCTCAGCAATTCTCATGGGTCAGTCCTTTCACGGGAGGAAAACAGGTAACACGAGTGGCCAAATATAAAATAGGAAATAAATGAAACCACATAGAGAATGTGGGGTCAACACGTTTCTGGCAGAAGTGTGACAAGTTTAATTTTTGAGCAGGGGGATTTATAGGGGTAAAATTAGCCACAGGTGAAGAATAATTGTAATTACAAAGCCTAGTACAACAATAACAATACCGAAGCTATGGGTATGACTATACAAATTCTAAATTACAAGAGAGAAGGTCACAGCTCAAGGTAACTCTTAGCAAGCTTGCTTTAAATGCAAAATCAGGATTAGGAGAAAATAGGAAATATCTAGAAACTTGGTCTTTCTAGGCTGGACTCTATTGTTTTAGAGGTTAAATGAAGGGAGGTACCAAATCCCCAAGAATGAGCTTCCCTATTTCTAAAGGAAGGTCAAAAGTCAAAATCAGTATTCTGGTTATGCCCTTGATCACCAGAAACTGCAGCTGCAAAGGGCATATTTGAAAAGGAGAGAAAAATTGTCTTTGCTTTTAGGGCTGACTATATCCAGAAAAAGGGGTTCTCAAATAAACTTTGGTGCTGGAATTTCTGAGCCAAATTATTTGATAGAGGCTATTATTTTGCCTGATATATACAAAGGAGAGATAGTCAAATACTGGCTGAAAATATAATGCCAGGCGTCTTTTTGGAAATTCCTCAACCATCCACGCAGGGAAAAAAGGCATCCACAGCAGGCGTTTTGAGGAACCCCATGGGGGTTAAATTAGTTCTACCCACCAGGAAAATCTGAGGATACATCTGGTGGGCTGAGCCCCCCTAAAAGCTTAGGCATGCCCTTGCATTTAAGCACCAAAATTACAAGCATGATTGTAGTTGGGTTTCAGTCATAAATAGAACACCCCTCTTCACCAGTGCAACATTCCCACCACCAATGCATCCCCATCTCCTCCTCCACCCCTGCCTGTATTCGAAACAGGCATACTATTTCTCTCAATCATTAACGTTGTCATGATAGTTGTTAGTGTAGTTATTTCTTTAACTGAACTCACTACTCTTTGTGGTAAGCTTTATATCATGAACGGGTCTTAATCTCTTTGTTCTGCTTTACTGTCAACCAGCATAACTAACTGATACCATTCTCCAAAATTATTACTGTGCCCCATCTTCCTTTTTGTCCTATAATCTCTTTACATTCATTCAGTCATCAAATCATTAGCAGGTATCTGTCTAAACAAGACATATCCTAGCCATTTTATAATTAAAACTCTGGACTTAAAATTGGTTTCCTTTTAATGTCATTTTCTCATTAATATCGTGGTTATTTTCTTGGTCAGACTGCTTATGTGGAAGCTATGCCTTTTATGCTTGCCAGCTATGGCATATGATATGTGATTTTTCTTTAATTTATTAAGTCTTGGTTTCTTCATTTAGAAACTAGTGTTAGCAATGTTTACACAGATTTATGTGGATAAAAACATTTTAAATAATTTGTTTTGGCTTTTGGACCACACCTGATTGGTTTTAGATTTTCAAATTTTAAATAGCCTTTTTAAATATTATTGTGGTCGTATTTGGGATACTGTCACACTGCTCAAAGGACCCAGGGAACTATGTAGTGCCAGGGATGGAACATAGGTCTTCATTATGCAAGACATGTGAATTAGTAAGTCTTTTGAGTTATCTCCTTGACACAAAAAGTAATTTAAAAATAAGTATCAGTAGTGATTTGAGTAATACTACAGCAAGTAGGGCACTTGTTATGCATATTGCTGATCTGGATGTAATCCCTGGGACCCAATATGGTCTCCTAAGTATCAAACAACAACAATAATGTTAAGTATAAGAACCCATTAGTGATTATCTGGTATATGATATATATTCAAATAATAATGGTCATTGCTAATTGACCATTAAATAATTGCCATAACTTTTAAGATGAGATCTAATTAATTGGGTATGTTTTACTTAAAAGTTTTGAATTAATTACTTGCCTATATTATTAGATTTTCATGTTCTCCATTTTCTTGAGTAGACAACTAAAGATTGTAACTGGTGAATGGTTTTTTGAAGAAAAGGCAAAGCGTTTCAAGCAAGTCAACATTCTAGGCACTGATGTTGTCCGGCAGTCCATCTTAAGAAGAAGCCCAGGTAATTAAAGCCATTGTTTTCTTTCACAACTGCCATAATCTTATGTTGGTGGTCTAAATAACACCTTCATACTATGATGCAAATGTGGACAGTTGAATTTTTTGTTTGTATTTAGACATACTCATTGGTGCTCAGGAGTTACTCCTGGCAGGCTTGGGGGATCATATGGGATGTCAGGATTAGAACCTGGGTCAGTCTTATGGTGACCGCATGCAAGGCAAAGTTCTTACCATGTGCTATTTCTCAGACTCCACACTTGAATTTCTTGAATCCTGGTCATTTTAAATCTCTCACATAAAATCTAAATCTAAATTTTATGCAAGTATAGCAGACGTTAGAAAACATAAAATCTACTGTGATTTTCCATATATCTAAGAAACAAGATTTTCAAAAGAGGCATTTACCTTCATTACAGATAATTGTTTCTCAAATATATTTTTAATCTTAAGAAATCAAACAAAAGCCCACATAAGTAAAATGATTCACACTAGGAATGCAAACCAGGATTCTTCAACAGGATTTGTTTCCAATTCCAACTTTATTTTTTCTGATTCATTGCCTCTTAACCAAATATTGATATAATGCACTTGACACACATCATTCCCACACCCGAAAAGCATTTTGATATTGCAAGGGGGGAACATTTGTTGTGGTCAAGACAAGAGAATGTGGATTAATAGTATTTTATGGGCAGGATTTTATGAAATTAAATAGCCCAAAATAAAATGGATAATGCCTTAGTGAAAGATTATACTGGCAACAAATGAAAATTAACCTTACAGTGTTGTCCTGCATTTACAATTAGTTAAAATTTAGCGAGTTAATTAGTGAGTGAACCTTGTTTCGAGGACATCACTCATGTCTGGCAAAGGTAAAGGTATCTTTGAACTTTTTCTAGGCTCTCTTGATTTTCCTATACCAGAGACAAGTACCCTTGCTTTTATGTTAAGCAGACATAAATGTTATGTTAAGCAGGCAGTTTGAGAGCCTTGGACCTAATTCTAGTGCCACGCTGGTTGTAGCATTAGCAAGGAAAATTTTTCTCAGACAGGTAATGTCAGGTATGATGCTAAAGAGAAAAGGATTTGAGAAAAAATGAACATTAGCTGTGATTGGTTCTTTCAGTCAAACCTAATCTCCTCTATTCCAGAGTGTAGACTATCTCTTGAGTCATGAGTTATATTCAGAGATGCCCGCTACATGGAAATGCAATCCAGAAGACATACTCATAACCCAGGGTATTGTTTCTAGAATCCTAGGCTCAGATTTTATCTCTAAAAATTTTGAGTTCTCATGAATCCAGGGTCCTCTCCCCTAAATCATCTATATGATTTTTTCCCAGGAAAGCTGATCTGAACAAACGTTCTACTGAGGTGTTCTGATCTTAAATCTCACTTACTTCTGGAACACCAAACAGCTTAGATATAAATATATGACTGAGATTATTGTGATTGGAATATAAGTGTCAATTTTTACAAACATTTTATCTGATGATATATGAATGTGAATATAGACCATAACATTGCTTTTATTTCTAGTCCTTTTGTGTGTTAAATATTTTCTGAGATTTATCTTTTTTAAACAAGGAATAGAAGGAAATCAGATTCAAGAGAAATTCTTCCAAGATCCAGAAAAGTCAGACATATCATCTTCTGCTGTGCAAAGGTCCAGTCATGATGGTTCCAAAAGAAAAGGGTAAGGCACAACTTTATAAAAAATTATTTTGGTTTAGGTTTAGGAATTATACTGATGGATGGTATCCAGGGGCTACTTCTGGCTCTTCTCCAAGGAATTACTCCTGGCTGGCTTTGGGACCACCTGGAATCCTGAGAATCAAATCCAGGTAGACTGTGTCCAGTACAAATGCCCAACCTGCAAGTTTAATTCCAGCTGCTGACAAAGACAAAATTATTTTTTGGGGGGGCCACACCTGGCGGTGCTCAGGAGTTACTCCTGGCTGTCTGCTCAGAAATAGCTCCTGGTAGGCACAGGGGACCATATGGGACACCGGGATTCGAACCAACCACCTTTGGTCCTGGATCAGCTGCTTGCAAGGCAAACGCCACTGTGCTATCTCTCCGGGCCCACAAAATTATCTTTATTCTAGCCATTTCTGAAATAACAACTCCTTAGGATTGAAAGTCTGATGTTGTTTTAGTGATCCAGAGAAGGTCATAGGTTCAATTGAAGTTATCCTTTCTGATTATTTGCCTTGAGAAATGCAATTTTAATTATTCTTTTTTTCCTTCTTTATTTGAACATCTTGATTACATAAATGATTGTGATTAGGTTTCAGTCATGTAAAGAAAACCCCCTTCACCAGTGCAACATTACCACCACCAATGTTCCCAATCTCCCTCCATCCCACCCCACCACCACCTGTACTCCAGACAGGCTTTCCAGTTCCCTTATTCATTCATTTGATTATGGTAGTTCTCTGTGTAGTTATTTCTATAGCTGTACTCACCACTCTTTGTGGTGAGCTTTATGAAGTGAGCTGGAAGTTCCAGCCCTCCTCTCATTGTCTCTGAGGGTTGTTACAAAAATGACTTTTATTTTTCTTAAAACCCATAGATGACTGAGACTATTCTGCGTCTCTCTCTCTCCCTCTGACTTATTTCACTCAGCATGATAGATTCCATGTACATCCATGTATAAGAAAATTTCATGACTTCATCTCTCCTGATGGCTGCATAATATTCCATTGTGTATATGTACAACAGTTTCTTTAGCCATTTGTCTGTTGAAGGGCATCTTGGTTGTTTCCAGAGCCTGGCTATTGTGAATAGTGCTGCAATAAATATAGGTGTGAGGAAGGGGTTTTTGTATTGTATTCTTGTGTTCTTAGGGTATATCCCTAGGAGTGGTATAACTGGGTCGAATGGGAGCTCAATTTCCAGATTTTGAAGGAATCTCCATATCGCTTTCCATAGAGGCTGTACTAGACGGCATTCCCACCAACAGTGGATAAGAGTTCCTTTCTCTCCACATCACTGCCAGCACTGATTGTTCTCATTCTTTGTGATGTGCACCAATTTCTGTGGTGTGAGGTGGTATCTCATCATTGTTTTGATTTGCATCTCCCTGATGATTAGTGAAGAGAAGCATTTCTTCATGTTCCTTTTGGCCATTTGTATTTCTTTTTTACAAAGTGTCTGTTCATTTCTTCTCCCCATTTTTTGATGGGATGAGATTTTTTTCTTGTAAAGTTCTGTCAGTGCCTTGTATATTTTGGATATTAGCCCCTTATCTGAAGGGTGTTGGGTGAATAGTTTCTCCCACTCAGTGGGTGACTCTTGTATCCTGGGCACAATTTCTTTTGAGGTGCAGAAGCTTCTCAGTTTAATGTATTCCCATCTGTTGATATCTGCTTCCACTTGTTTGGAAAGTGCAGTATCCTCCTTGAAGATGCCTTTAGTCTCAATGTCATGGAGTGTTTTACTGATGTGTTGTTCTATATACCTTATGGTATCCAGTCTGATATCAAGGTCTTTAATCCACTTGGATTTTACCTTTCTACATGTTGTTAACTGGGGGTTTATGTTCGCTTTTTTGCAAGTGGCTAACCAGTTCTGCCAGCACCACTTGTTGAAGAGATTTTCTCTGCCCCACTTAGGATTTCTTGCTCCTTTGTCAAAAATTAGGTAATTGTATGTCTGGGGAATGTTCTCTGAGAACTCAAGCCTATTCCACTGATCTGAGGGTCTGTCTTTATTCCAATACTATGCTGTTTTGATAACTATTGCTTTGTAGTACAGTTTGAAGTTGGGGAAAGTAATGCCTCCCATTTTCCTTTTCCCTAGGAGTGCTTTAGCTATTCGAGGGTGTTTATTGTTCCAGATGAACTTCATAAATGTTTGATCCACTTCTTTGAAGAATGTCATGGGTATTTTTAAGGGGATCGCATTAAATCTGTATAATGCCTTGGGGAGTATTGCCATTTTAATGATGTTTATCCTGCCAATCCATGAACAGGGTATGTGTTTCCATTTCCATGTGTCCTCTCTTATTTCTTGGAGCAGGGTTTTATAGTTTTTTTTGTATAGGTCCTTCATGTCTTTGGTCAAGTTGACTCCAAGATATTTGAGTTTGTGTGGCACTATTGTGAATGGGATTGCCTTCCTGACTTCCATCTCTTCCCTATCATTATTGGTGTATAAAAAGGCCATTGATTTCTGTAGGTTGATTTTGTGGCCTGCCACAATTTTAATTATTCTTATTTCTTAGATACATAAAGGTTGCTTATGACCTGAATATGTAAGCCCTATATTCATTTGATCTTCTACCAAATGGTTCAAATTTTTAATAAGCAGAAGACTTTATGTCAGACCAGTTTTGCTGTAAAATAATTTTCCACCTGTATTACATGCTGACATTATATCATGATAGTTCAAATAAATGATTTATTAAGTAGCTATAAAATATATATTTTTGAAATATCCATATTGCCATTTGGAAATTAATCTTATCTATAACTGAGTAGGCAAATCTGTGTATTAAGTATTGAAAGCATGAGTGAGCAGCCAATAGGCAAGGAAGATTCAAGGAGAAACTGGAAAATTGGAAGTGATTATATCCCGTCAAATCAGCCCTCACAATGCAGGCTCTAAGTACCAGAGCAGACATTTGCTTCAACGCCTGCATTTTGCAGTCTGTGGGCTGCTATCTTATAGTTGAAGAGGTAAAATTTCTAATATGCACTAAGGTACTCTCATATGCTAATCTATTAAGAAGTGCCTCTAATCAGAAGTCAATGTGAGGGTTTTACAGACGTCTGGTCTTTTATCTGAATTGGCAGAAAGACTTTATTTTTATTTTTATAATTTTTTAACAATAAAACTTAAGTCTCCCCAAATTCTCATGAAAAAGCATCCTTCATCAATTATTGATAAACTGTAGAGAGCCAACAGTGATCCTATCTGCCATGTTCAATCTATGTTTCACTGTGTTTCAGCAATTCCTCTGCCTGTGCATTATTGATTGCATTGATACCACACCCCTACCCCCACACCTTGCAGAAAAACAGGATTAATCAAATGCTCCTTGAGAACTGGACCTGATGCTTGTTTTGATTTTGTGCTATAGCCTACATCATAGTGCTTGGCTCTTTAAAAGCAATCCATAGTTTAATGTCAATACAAAAAATTCAAATAGCATCAAAGTCTTCAATGTTTTCAAGTCAGCTAAAACTCAAACGTATTTCTAGGAAACTTATTTTGTAGATTCTCACTTAGGCATCACTGCTTAGGTTACAGGATGTTGAGTCCGCAGCTGGGAGATAGGAATTAAGTTACTAGAAAAATCAATTATATAAGCCCTAATGGTTCTGTTCTGAGTGACTTATTTGAAAGAGATGGACATCTCAAGAAGGGAGTGGCCAGAGCAATAATATAGCAGGCATAGTGCTTGCCATGCATACAATCTATTCAGATTCAATCCCTGACATCCTGTGTCATTTCCCGATACGCACCAAAGTGATTCTTGAGTGCAGATCTAATAGTAACTCTTGAGCATTGCTAGATGTGGCCACTAAACCAAAAAAAATACAAAAGAAGGGATATTACAGCTTCTTTTTTATTATTATTATTTTTATTTTTTATTTTTTAAATTTATTTAAACACCTTGATTACATACATGATTGTGTTTGGGTTTCAGTCATGTAAAGAACACCACCCATCACCAGGGGAACATTCCCATCAGCAATGTCCCAAGTCTCCCTCCTCCCCAGGCCGACCCCCACCTGTAATCTAGACAGGCTCTCCATTTTCCTCATACATTCTCGTTATTAGGACAGTTCAAAATGTAGTTATTTCTCTAACTAAACTCATCACTCTTTGTGGTGAGCTTCCTGAGGTGAGCTGGAACTTCCAGCTCTTTTCTCTTTTGTGTCTGAAAATTATTATTACAAGGGTGTCTTTCATTTTTCTTAAAACCCATAGATGAGTGAGATCATTCTGCGTCTTTCTCTCTCTCTCTCTCTGACTTATTTCACTCAGCATAATAGATTCCGTGTACATCCATGTATAGGAAAATTTCATGACTTCATCTCTCCTGACAGCTGCATAATATTCCATTGTGTATATGTACCACAGGTTCTTTTTGCCATTCGTCTGTGGAAGGGCATCTTGGTTGTTTCCAGAGTCTTGCTATGGTAAATAGTGCTGCAATGAATATAGGTGTAAGGAAGGGGTTTTTGTATTGTATTTTTGTGTTCCTAGGGTATATTCCTAGGAGTGGTATAGCTGGATCGTATGGGAGCTCGATTTCCAGTTTTTGGAGGAATCTCCATATCGCTTTCCATACAGGTTGAACTAGACGGCATTCCCACCAGCAGTGGATAAGAGTTCCTTTCTCTCCACATCCCCGCCAACACTGTTTATTCTTATTCTTTGTGATGTGTGCCATTCTCTGGGTGTGAGGTGGTATCTCATCGTTGTTTTGATTTGCATCTCCCTGAAGATTAGTGATGTGGAGCATTTTTTCATGTGTCCTTTGGCCATGTGTATTTCTTCTTTGTCAAAGTGTCTGTTCATTTCTTCTCCCCATTTTTTGATGGGATGAGATTTTTTTCTTGTAAAGTTCTGTCAGTGCCTTGTATATTTTGGAGATCAGCCCCTTATCTGATGGGTATTGGGTGAATAGTTTCTCCCACTCAGTGGGTGGCTTTTGTATCCTGGGCACTATTTCCTTTGAGGTGCCGAAGCTTCTCAGCTTAATAGATTCCCATCTGTTAATCTCTGCTTTCACTTTCTTGGAGAGTGCAGTTTCCTCCTTGAAGATGCCTGTAATGTCTTGGAGTGATTTGCCTATGTACTGTTCTATATATCTTATGGTTTGGGGGCTGATATCGAGGTCTTTAATCCATTTGGATTTTACCTTCGTACATGATGTTAGCTGGGGGTCTAAGTTCAATTTTTTGCAAGTGGCTAGCCAGTTGTGCCAACACCACTTGTTGAAGAGGCTTTCCCTGCTCCATTTAGGATTTCCTGCTCCTTTATCAAAAATTAGGTGATTGTATGTCTGGGAAACATTTTCTGAGTATTCAAGCCTATTCCACTGATCTGAGGACCTGTCCTTATTCCAATACCATGGTGTTTTGATAACTATTGCTTTGTAGTACAGTTTAAAGTTGGGGAAAGTAATTCCTCCCATATTCTTTTCCCAATGATTGCTTTAGCTATTTGAGGGTGTTTATTGTTCCAAATGAATTTCAAAAGTGCCTGATCCACTTCTTTGAAGAATGTCATGGGTATCTTTAGAGGGATCGCATTAAATATGTATAATGCCTTGGGGAGTATTGCCATTTTGATGATGTTAATCCTGCCAATCCATGAGCAGGGTATGTGTTTCCATTTCCGTGTGTCCTCTCTTGTTTCTTGGAGCAGAGTTTTATAGTTTTCCTTGGATAGGTCCTTCACATATTTAGACAAGTTGATTCCAAGATATTTGAGTTTGTGTGGCACTATTGTGAATGGGGTTATTTTCTTAATATCCATTTCTCCCTTATTACTAGTGGTGTATAGAAAGGCCATTGATTTTTGTGTGTTAATTTTGTAGCCTGCAACTTTGCTATATGAGTCTATTGTTTCTAGAAGCTTTTTGATAGAGTCTTTAGGGTTTTCTAAGTAGAGTATCATGTCATCTGCAAACAGTAAGAGCTTGACTTCTTCCTTTCCTATATGGATTCCCTGGATAACCTTTTCTTGCCTAATCGCTATAGCAAGTACTTCCAGTGCTATGTTGAATAGGAGTGGTGAGAGAGGACAGCCTTGTCTTGTGCCAGAATTTAGAGGGGAGGCTTTTAGTTTTTCTCCATTGAGGATAATATTTGCCACTGGCTTGTGGTAGATGGCCTTCACTATATTAAGAAAGGTTCCCTCCATTCCCATCTTGCTGAGAGTTTTGTTCAAGAATGGGTGTTGGACCTTATCAAATGCTTTCTCTGCATCTATTGATATGATCATGTGGTTTTTATTTCTTGTTATTGATGTTGTGTATTATGTTGATAGATTTACGAATGTTAAACCAGCCTTGCATTCCTGGGATGAAACCTACTTGATCATAGTGGATGAACTTCTTAACGAGGCATTGAATCCCATTTGCCAGGATTTTGTTGAGGATCTTTGCATCTGCATTCATCAGTGATATTGGTCTGTAATTTTCTTTTTTTGTAGCATCTCTGTCTGGTTTAGGTATCAAGGTGATGTTGGCTTCATAAAAGCTATTTGGAAGTGTTTCTGTTTGTTCAATTTCATAAAAGAGTCTTGCCAAGATTGGCAGTAGTTCCTCTTGAAAAGTTTCATAGAATACATTAGTGAATCCATCTGGACCTGGGCTTTTGTTTTTCGGCAAACATTTGATTACTGTTTTCATTTCATCAATGGTGATGGGGGTGTTTAGATATGCTACATCCTCTTCCTTCAACCGTGGAAGATTATAAGAGTCCAAGAATTTATCCATTTCTTCCAGGTTCTCATTTTTAGTGGCGTAGATTTTTTCAAAGTACTTTCTGATTGCCCTTTGAATCTCTGTCATATCAGTAGTGATCTCTCCTTTTTCATTCCTGATACGAGTTATCAAGTTTCTCTCTCTCTCTTTCTTTGTTAGGTTTGCCAGTGGTCTATCAATCTTGTTTATTTTTTCAAAGAACCAACTTCTGCTTTTGTTGATATTTCAGATTGTTTTTTGAGTTTTCACTTCGTTGATTTCTGCTCTCAGCTTTGTTATTTCCTTCTGTCTTCCTTTTCTTGGGTCCTTTTGTTGAGCATTTTCTAGTTCTATTAGCTGTGTCATTAAGCTACTCAGGTAAGCTCCTTCTTTCTTCCTAATATGTGCTTGCAAAGCTATAAATTTTCCTCTCAATACTGCTTTTGCAGTGTCCCATAAGTTCTGATAGTTTGTGTCTTGATTGTCATTTGTTTCCAGGAACCTTTTTATTTCCTCCTTGATTTCATCTCGGACCCACTGGTTATTGAGCATGAGGCTGTTTAACTTCCAGGTGTTAAAGTGTTTCTTCTGAGTCCCTTTGGAGTTCACAAATAATTTCAGAGCCTTGTGGTCAGCGAAGGTAGTCTGTAAAATTTCTATCCTCTTGATCTTATGGAGGTATGTTTTATGTGCCAGCATGTAGTCTATCCTGGAGAATGTCGCATGTACATTGGAGAAGAATGTGTATCCAGGTTTCTGGGGATGGAGTGTCCTATATATACCCACTAGGCTTCTTTCTTCCATTTCTCTCCTCAGGTCTAGTATATTCTTGTTGGGTTTCAGTCTGGTTGACCTATCCAGTGTTGACAAAGCCGTGTTAAGGTCCCCCAAATTATTGTGTTGTTATTGATATTATTTTTCAGATTTGTCAACAGTTGTATTAAATATTTTGCTGGCCCCTCATTCGGTGCATATATGTTTAGGAGAGTGAATTCTTCCTGCTCTACGTACCCCTTGATTAATATAAAATGTCCATCTTTGTCCCTTACAACCTTCCTGAGTATAAAGTTTGCATTATCTGATATTAGTATGGCCACTCCAGCTTTTTTATGGGTGTTGTTTGCTGGGATAATTTTTATCAGCCTTTTATTTTGAGTCTATGTTTGTTCTGACTATTCAGGTGCGTTTCTTGTAGGCAGCAGAAGGTTGGATTGAGTTTTTTGATCCATTTAGCCACTCTGTGTCTCTTGACTGGTGCATTTAGTCCATTGACGTTGAGAGAAAGAATTGTCCTGGGATTTAATGCCATCTTTATTTTGAAATTTGGTGTGTCTTTTGGGTAGTCTTGTCTTAGATTAGGTCTTTCAGTTTTTCTCTTAAAACTGGTTTTGAGTCTGTGAAGTTTCTGAGCTGTTTTTTGTCTGTGAAACCATGTATTCTTCCGTCAAACTGGAAAGTGAGTTTTGCTGGGTATAGTATTCTGGGTGAAGCATTCATTTCATTCAGTCTTGTCACAATATCCCACCACTGCTTTCTGGCATTGAGTGTTTCTTGTGACAGGTCTGCTGTAAATCTCAGGGAAGCTTGCTTGAACGTGATTTCCCCTTTTGATCTTGCTGTTTTCAGAATTCTGTCTCTATCTGTGGGATTTGTCATTGTGACTAGGATTTGTCTTGGCGTGGTTTTTCTGGGGTCTCTTTTGGTTGGTACTCCTTGGGCATGCAGGATTTGATCACATATATTCTTTAGCTCTGGAAGTTTCTCTTTAATGAAGTTCTTGACCATTGATTCTTCCTGGAAATTTTCTTCCTGGGTCTCTGGGACTCCAATGATTCTTAAGTTGTTTCTGTTGATCTTATCATAGACTTCTATTTTCATCTGTTCCCATTCTTTGACTAATTTTTCCATTGTCTGCTCATTTGCTTTAAGTTTTTTGTCCAATCTCTCCTGCTCTATGGAATTGTTATGTATTTCATCTTCCACAGCACCAAGTCTATTCTCAGCTTCTGATACCCTGTCCCAGAGCTTATCCATTTTGTCATTCACTTTGTTTACTGACTTTTTCAGTCCTGTTAGTTGACATGTTATTTCAGTTTGGAGTTTTGTGATTTCTGTCTTCATATTTTCTTGGTTCTTATTAGTGTTCTGTTCAACTCAATCCATGGTTTCTTTGAGTTCTTTGAACATCTTCCATATTGCTAGTCTAAAGTCCTTATCTGAGAGGTTGATTAGATTGTTGGTCATTATCTGGTCATCAGAATTGTCATCTTCATTCTCTATGTCTGATGCTGACCTGCCTTGTTTCCCCATTGTCACACTTGTATTGTGGGTTTTTCTACGTGTTGTGGTGGTATTCATTGGCTATATGATGCAGGCAGCACACTCCTCTGGCTCCTCCCTTTCTGGATTGGCTGACTTGCCTCTAAGGGAGGGGAGTCCTCCATGGATGGAGCCTCACACTTGGTCAAATCTTAGACCCGAGCATGCAACAGAGAAGACAGTCCGGAGAGAAATGTTTGCTTCTGTGATATAGCGCCATTCTTAGTGTGATTTTTCCTTCTTGTTGCAATGTTGTTCTTTCCTTAGAAAGAGTGCATGGCCGCTCCACTTCGCTACGCGGCCATGCTCCGCTGGAGCCTCTTTTTGCCCCACTTGCAAGAGTTTCATGCAAGAGGACAGTAGACAGACATATACAGGTCGCACTCACAGTTTTTCACAGTTGGGCCCCACTGGGCAGGTGTACTTTCGTGGATTTTCCCTGCCTGATGTCACAACAGGGAGCCAGCTTTTGCAAAGGCTTGCCGGTTTTCGTGCTCTGGAGTCCCTCCCTGAAAATGGCCTCTGGGCGAGCGAGTTTTCTGGAACCTCTTTTTGCCCCAGTCGCAAGAGTTTCACGCAAGAGGACAGTAGACAGACATATACAGGTCACACTCGCAGTTTTTCACAGTTGGGCCCCACTTGGCAGGCGTACTTTCATGGATTTTCCCTGCCTGATGTCACACACAGGGAGCCGGCTTTTGCAAAGGCTTGCCGGTTTTCGTGCTCCGGAGTCCCTCCCTGAATATGGCCTCTGGGCGAGTGAGTTTTCTGGAGCCTCTTTTTGCCCCACTCACAAGAGTTTCATGCAAGAGGACAGTAGACAGACATATACAGGTCACACTCACAGTTTTTCACAGTTGGGCCCCACTGGGCAGGCGTACTTTTGTGGATTTTCCCCGCCTGATGTCACACACAGGGAGCCGGCTTTTGCAAAGTCTTGCCGGTTTTCATGCTCTGGAGTCCCTCCCTCACAGCTTCTTTTTCTACCAAACGTGGTCAACCAGGGAAGTGCTTGGACATGTGGAACTAATGAGTATTTATTTTGAATACCTGCATGGAACAGACCTGATGTCTCATCATTTCCAGAATTCAGTATTCAAATTATACCTGAGTCCCACTCATTTTATCAAGTGGGGAAATGAGTCCTGCTACCCAATTTCTTGATGAATGTAGAATCCAGGCGAGAGTGAGGAATTTATCTTTTTTTTTTTTTTGGTTTTTGGGCCACACCCTGTGACGCTCAGGGGTTACTCCTGGCTAAGCGCTCAGAAGTTGCTCCTGGCTTCTTGGGGGACCATATGGGACGCCGGGGGATCGAACCGCGGTCCGTCCTAGGCTAGCGCAGGCAAGGCAGGCACCTTACCTCCAGCGCCACCGCCCGGCCCCCAGGAATTTATCTTTTTAAGAAATGAAAGTCAGTCCTAAATTTTACTTAGATGTCCAGGAATATTTTCTCAGAGAATAGAATTTCAGGAGAAAATGGAGAGTGAAGTAAAAGCATTTTATTAAAATTGTATGATAAAAGGGCTTGAGCAGAGAGGGTGTTTGCCCTGTATGATGTTGACCTAGGTTCCATCCCAAGCATCCAATATGGTGCCCTGAACACCACCAGGAGAAATTCCATTCTACAGAGCCTACCCTTAACACTGTTGGTTGTGGCCAGTAACAAAACAAGACAAACTAAGAGCATGACAAAGGAAAATTAGAGAGAATAAGGTTTTTGTTTGTTTTTGTGTCACACCCAGCAGTGCTTAGTGGTTACTTCTGATTCTATGCTCACAAATCGCTTCTGGCAGGCTTGGGGGAACATAAGAGATGCCAATGATCAAACCTGGATCTGTCCTAGGTTGGCTGTGTGCAAGGCAAATGCCCTAGAGCTGGGCTATCACTCCAGCCCCCTGGTTTTTAAACAATAATTATGGACTTCTCCAAAGGAGAGAAACCTCTGAATGACTTTGAGGATAGAATTATAGATAGATCTTCTTAAGGTTGGTCAAGAGTTTTTGTTTGTTTGTTGTTTTTGTAGAACTAATATATTCAGAGTATTTGGCACAGAAATTTAACTTTTAGTGGTCTTTCGTTTCCTTTTAGTGGTCTTTCGTTTCCTTAATGCTGCCTTTTGTTTCTGCTGAACTCTTAAGCCAGCACTGTTGCCAGGTGGAGTCTTACTGGGCCTCAGTCCTGTGTCTACAAAGTCTCTCCTTCCGTCATGCTTTTGGATTCTTTAGAGCTAAAAACTTAATAATTTATTTAAAACCCTTCTTGAGTTTATTAATTACCAAGAACCAATAGCAAACTACCCCACCCAAATCTAACTTCTTAGTTCAGTTCTAAGAACCTTTCTACCAAACCCTCCTGATGGTTGTCAGGATTCTAGGAATATAATATCCAAAAGTTAAATGTCCAACCCTAAATTTTACTATATGATATGAAGAAATTAGGACTATATAAGATGAGAATACATTCTGTCTGGAAATCTTTCTGAAACAGGGAGATTAAATAGGCAATAAGTAATTATTAAATAAGTGAACTATATCACTAATGTCAATAAGGCATAAGGGTTATCTGAAAGGACATTAAATTACAGTAAGAAGAACTTGATAAGGAATTTAATAGGGGTAAGTGTGATAGTATAAGATAGGGAGCTTGTCTTGAATGTGCTGACCTGAGTTCAATCCCAGGAATCTTATATGTCCCCCACAAGTCTACCAGGATTCAGCTCTGTGTACAGTCAGTAATAACCCATGAGAAAATCAAGGTGTGATTCAAAAATCGAAAGTAATAAAATACAATGAAGATAATTATAAAAGTAACCTGAACAGTCTCAAATATTTCTAAACGGGGGAGGATGGTTCTAGTTGTAGACTCCTTTAAAAAAAACAGATATGGGGACCAGAACAATAGTAGATAAGGTAGAGTGCTTGCCTTGAACACAGCCAATTTGAGTTCTATTTCCAACATTTCATGTGGCCCACTGAGTCCCACCAGAGTGGGGCTTCACCAGAGTGATTCCTGAGTACACAGAACAAGGAAAAAGCCATGAGTAATGGTGGGTTTTAATACTACCTCCAAATTTAAATATACAGAAGTTGGATGAGGAAAGATAATACAGGAATTAAGGCACTTGACCCTAGTTTGATCCTTGATTCCATATAATGTCCCCCAAGTACTGCCAGTAGTGTTCACTAAGTACTGCCAGGTATGGCTCCAAATCAAATATTAAAAAAAAGATATGTGTATATGGTTATTGTCAGCGTAGCATAGATTGACATTATTTTCAGTGCTATTCTTCTATACAAAAATGTATTTTATTAGATTAAAGTTTTTGACATATTGACAGGATTATCTTGAGGCTGTTGGAACAGTCACCTTGGAAGATTCCATTAAGATTGTCTCTGTGCCTTCAGGATATGTTATTTTCCTTAGAATAAAGTAGAATATAAAGTAAATAGACTGAGCTTTTTAATGCATCATATATAATAGCTTCAGATTTTTATTAAAGACAGTGGTGGAGGAAAGTGTGCAACCTGAGTGGAGAGTATGGTGCTGGAATAGTTCATGTATGAAATCCTAATAACAGTTTGTAAATCATGATACCTAACCTAAACATAAAAATGTATTGAGAAATATAGTGCATTGGAAAGCAAGTTTTGTGCATTCTGTAGCAATCATTATGACTTGAATTTCAATTCCTAAAAAGCTATTTTTGCTAAAAATTTCAGATATTTAATGATATGCGGATGCAATTCACTCCCTACCTTGCAAATACAGATACTGCGTTGGTCATATTTTATTCCCTGAGTTAAAAAATATCAGGGAAGATATAAAGTTGATATCTACCATTCTCCATACTTCGTATATACATACACGAACAAGAACAAGTTGTGTTGCAGTTAGTGTCCAGGCATCAGGTTGGGCTCACAGGATGTGACAGAGTACTATAAAGGAGGGTTTGCTTCTCTCATGAAGCTACAAGTCTAGTAAGTTCTTACTATGGTTTGTTTGGAAGAATCATCCTGGTTCCCTTCTCTGAGTAAGTGAATTCAAATTCCCAATTCTGAGCACAGTTTCGAACAAAATCATCCCAGGCCACTGGTGAGTTTCTGAAGCTGATGATCATTTATTTCTTGGAAGGTACAGAGGTTTAACTTACTAGTGAGTGGACTGACCTTGGGGTGACTAGCCTTCTCACCACTACTCTTACATTATACTTCAGAGGTTCTGGGGATATCCTAGAACATCTCAACCTTGAGATTTTATTGAAGACTAATTTACTGTGGAAAGTACCAGAAGTGGTACTTTTCTTCTCATTTTGTTGGTATTAATAAATGGTATTCTCATATCATAAACCTATGTTATTTCAGATTTCTCTTCAGTAAGTTCAGATCAGCTACCCGAGGGGAAATTATAACTCCAAAAGCTGAAAGTGGTCGGAGCTACAGCTTAGACTTGGACAGCCAACATTTTGGGAGTTTTAAGTCTGTTTCTGGTTCAGACAGGTAAGACATATGCACACTGAGCTACCTTACCTAAGGAAAATTTGATGACTTGACATACTGCAGTGCTTTCATATATCTGAAGGCTTTGGTCTCCAAGAATATATGTAGTATGTGATGTAAAAGCAAGAAAGATGTGTTTTAGCTGACATGAAAAGCATTTATACTTCCTCAGAATTAGACTCTAGAAATTATTTGTGTCACCACTTGTATTTGGGAGTTTGGGACTATAGCTCAAATGAAAAGAAAAAATTATTTTCCTTAATTGTTGTTGCTATTCTGCCACAATATTATTGTTCACAAGGTTACTCCTGGCTCTATGTTCAGGTGACTATGAGGTGCCAGGAATCAAATCTGGGCCTACTGCTTATAAAAACTGCAGGTCTAAACCTTTAATCCATCAGTCTACCCCGATACCTGATTTCTTTGTTTCAATTGAGCATTTGATTGATATGATGTGTTTATTGTGATATCTGATATCACACTATTGGTTTAGTGGCTTGCATACTTTGTTTAGATACACAGAGATTGAAATCTTTTCTGTGGCACTTGGCTAAGGCATTGTCACTGGGGTTGCAGTTGATATGTGAGATGATGCTCTGGATCAAACACACAGACTCACAGTTCTAAGAGAGTTTTTATCATGGAGCTATATCCCAGAAACTTCCATTTACTTATCTTTTTATATTTAAACTTCTGAAAAATAAAACCTCACAAAGTCAAACATATTCTTTGCAGATTAAAAACAATTATGAATAACATCTTGATTTGTATCATAATAAAATGTTCATTAAATCTTTGTCATTCCATTGTTATTAATTGGGGTCAAGAGGAAAGCTCCACAACAATCACTTTGTCAAGTAAAGAGAAATATAAGTAGCTGTGAGCATAGTCATTTCATATCAGACTTGATTTTCTATATCCTCTTGGGGCATACGCCAAGGCATATTTTCATGGTCAGAATATTATTTAACCTTGAGAGGAGAAAATGGGTTTTCTCTTGTTCATCCAGATGTTACCACCACTTTTATTTCCTGGGACTGTAGTGATACTGCAAAATAAAAGAGTATAACCAAGATATTTTTCTTTAAGGTTTGGAAACTCTCCTGTCATTTATTTTAGAATAAAGAACAGAAAATTTCCGTAAAGAGGTCACTCTTCTATTTTTTTCTCATGGTCACCTGCCTTGTATCTTTTTCCCTTATTATAAGGAACATTAGTGTTATTTGTGTCATGTTACACAAAACCTTTACATAAAACCACTCTTTTTTCTTTGATTACTGAACTCCTACTCTCAGTGATCAAAATTGTGGATAAGTTATTGTTGCCATTTTTTCAGGATTTTATGAAGTCTATAGATGAGCCCTATGCTTCACACTTCAGATTAGCATTTAAGAGGAAAAATATATAAATATTTATTGGTATATATAATGTATGTTTTATTACACATATGGAATTTCTTGATAAAAAGATGAATTCTGGCCACACAAACAAAATTTCACTTTAGGACTTGAGAAACATTACATCAGGTAAGTCCCTTGCCTTGCACGTGGCTAGCTCTGGTTCAATCTGTGGAACCCTATATAGTATCTCAAACTCTGCCAAGAGTGACCTGAGAGTACAGAGCCAGGCGTAAGCTTTAAGGACAACTGGATGTGCCCCCGAAAACAACCACAAATGTTTTTCACTTTTTTGGGGGGAACATGGCAAGGCACATCGAGCGATGTTCGGGGTTAACTCCTGGATCTTCAGGAAATTACTCCTAGTAATGCTTGGGGGGCCATAAAGAAAGCTGATTATCAAATCTTTTTCAGCTTTCTGCAAGTCAAGAGCCTTACTACCTTCTGTACTACCTCTCTAGCTCCCCCTTTATTAACTTTAGATTAAATAATTTACAATTATTTAACATGGCTAAGATATATCTCTCAGTGTTTGCACCATTCCTTCAGAAAATCTCTCCCTGGATTAATTTCTTGTATCTTATCTATGGTTAAGTCTAAATAACATAAAACCATGAATATTTTACCAAATTATATTGTATTTACTTATATATTCTGTTTTTGTAAACTGGAAGGAGGTCCCTAACTATACTTTATCTTTTAAATTTTAAGTTTCTGGAATAGTTTATAGATAATCATAGTCTTCAGGAGTGGTTTTAATGAAGCTTGCCATGGAGTGTTTTCTGATTAGTAAGTAATAATATTAGGGAGATCAATAAAGAAAAGTGTCCTTTCCATAGACCATATATTAATCACAGTGACTCATTCCTGAGCAGCCTTGTGAAATTAGTTATATTATCTCAAATTTATTCTTAGAGGCTGGGGCAGGCAATAACTCATCTTAGCTCCTGTCAACTAATGTTCTTGTTTCCTCTCCTGTGGTTGGAGCTGCAATAATTCTGCAGGTAGTAAACTGTTATACTTTCTTATTTTCATGGTTCAACAAGCAAACATGCATCACCCCCTATAATTCATCTTAGAATATGGAAAAGAGGGAGAGGTCACTGCTGTTAACTGCGTATAAGGGCTGAGGGACAGATAGCCTGCACCTTTTCACAGATAACAGTGGGTAGGAAAGGCTCTAACTCGAGAGTTCAGCCTATTAACCGCTCATAAGGACTGAGGTACAGAGAGAAGGTCCACACCTTCATGCAAGTAACAGGAGGGAGGACAGGCTCTCACTGGTGTGGGCACCGCCATTAACCACACATAAGGATTGAGGCATGGAAGGGGACCCACACATTCGCAATGGGAGGGAGGAGACCTGCGGATAGGTCTTGAGTGGCTGGTTGTCGCCATTACTTGACTTAAGTTCTGTGGCTAAGAGGTGAACTACACCCTCAGGAAGGTAATAGGAAGGAAAAGACCTGTGGACAGGGCCAAAACTCAGCGATTTTTGCCATCATACTCATTTAAGGCCTCAGTCCTGAGAAGGGACCCAGCTACAGACCACAGGTGACAAAGGAGAGCTGAGACCTGAGGGCAAAATAATCTAAGCCACTAACTGTGAAGAAATATGGGCAAACTAAAGAAGACACTAGCAGCCAGAGATATAGATAGAAATTCTAGCAAGTTTCCACCAAAAATGCACAAGTCCAATAGATGAGGATCTAAAATTTACAATGCAAGCCAGGGCAATAGAAATCAAGGAATAACTAGACAGTGAGTTCAAGAAATGTAAATATAAACACATCAACCAACTCAAAGAAGAACTTTTATAGAAGATGAGAGAATCCATACAAATGGAAGAAAGGACACAAAAAGCATCTTAACAAGACGTAATAGCAAAATTACACAGTTGAAGAATCGTATAGAAGAACTTGAAGAAAAACTAGAAACTAAAAATGATAAAGAAGACAATAGGGAAATAAGAGGTAAAGCATTGGAAGCAACTGTTAGGTATTTGATGAACAAAGGCAAAAGAAATAATGTACAGATTGTAGGAATACCAGAAGGGGAGTAAATAGAGAAAGGGGAAGAACAAGTGGTGAGGAAAATAATAGCAGAAAATTATCCCACCCTCTGTAATAAGGCTACAGTGCGAATCCAAGAGCCAAAAAGGGCCCCTAATAAAATAGACCCTAATAAACCAACACCAAGACATATAATAATACAAAATATAGAGAAAGATGAATTTCTTAAAGCAATAAGTGTGAAAAAACCTCAAGTACAAAGGACAGAAAAATAATCAAACCAGATCTCCCAATTGAAAGAATTCAAGCAAGAAGACAGGGAATGACATTTTCAAACTATTGAATGACAGAAACTTCCAACCAAGAGTCCATTTCCTGGCAAAATTCTCAGACAATAAAAACTCACACTTCTTTTGCTAATAAAACTGAATCTAAATAAACTTCTCAGTGATGAATTACAAAACTCAAACATCCAACTGTAACAATAATAACTTTACTCAATACAATGAAACAACAATCTTCTCTGTCAATAATCTCCTTAAATGTCAATGGACTAAACCCCCCACATTAAAAGACACAAAGAAGAGGGTTGGATTAGAAAACAAAAATCGGACTTCTGCTGCCTGCGAGAAACCTAAAAGTACACCTAAAGTACAGGATAGACACAGGGTTAGAATAAAGGATGGAAATCAATTGTTCAAGCCAATGGAAAAAAAAAGAAAGTGGAGATAGACATTGTTATATCAGGCCAAATTTATTAAACCTTAAGAAAGTGATAAGAGACAAAGAAAGTCACTACTTACTTATCAGGGGAAAAATAGATCAAGAATTACTAATGCTGATCAACATTTATGCACCAAATACAGAACCAGCAAAATATGTAAGGCATTTGCTTACAAACCTGGAGAAACATAGGGAAGGAAATGTGAATAGTAGTAGATTTCAACACACAAATATCACCACTAGACAGATCCACTAGGCGGAAAACTAGCAAAGACATAAGAACCCTAAATAAGAAACTAGAATTTGGATAATGGAATTACATAGGACGGTCCAACCCCAGAAAACAGAATATACATTATTATCAAGTGCCCATGGAATCTTATCTAGAATAAACCATGACTTAGAATATAAATCTAACTTGCACAAAGTCACACATATAAGGATTATTAGAAGTACCCTATCAGATAACTATCGAATAGAGATCAAGATTGGCTTAAAGAGAAGCTGTGGATAAAATCCAACACCTGGATAATAAAAAACATGCTGTTCAACAACAGATGGATCAAAGAAGAAAGCAAGAAAGAAATAAAAAAAATGGAGCAAAGAATCCTCTTCAACAACTGATGTTGGCACAACTGGTCAGCCACTTGCAAGAAAATGGACTCAAAAAAAAAAAGAAAGAAAATGGACTCAGAACTCCAGCTAACACCATGCAACAAGTTCAAATGCAAATGGATTAAAGACCTGGATATCAGACCTGAGACCATAAGTAATATAGAACAACATGTAGGTAAAAACAATCCAGGATATTGCAAATAAAAATCTTCAAGGAAGAAACAGCACTCTCCAAACAATTTGAAGCAGAGATACAAAAATGGGACTATATTAAGCTGAGAAGCTTCTGCACCTCAAAAGAAATACTGCCTCAGACACAAAACACACAGAATTGGAGAAGCTATTTACCTGATATTCATCAGATAAGGGACTAATAACTAAAATATACAAGATATTGACTGAACTGAACAAGAAAAATATCTAACCCCATCAAAAATAGGGGAAAAAAATGAAAAATTTTTCAAAGATGAAATACAAAGAGCCAAAAGGCACAAAAGAAATGCTCCACATCATTAATCATCTGGGAGATGCAAATCAAAACAACAATGAGGTACCATCTCACACCACAAAGTCTGACACATATCACAAAGAACATGAACAATCAGTGCTGGCAGGAATGTGGGGAGAAAGGAACTCTTATTCATTGCTGGTGGGAATGCCATCTAGTCCAACCCTTATGAAAAACAATATGGAGATTTCTCAAAAAACTGGACATTGAACTTCCATTTGATTCAGATATACCACTAATAGGGATATACCCTTGGCACTCAAAAACTAAATACAAAAATCCCTTCCTCACACCAATATTCATTGCAGCACTCTTTAAAATAGACTCTGGAAACAACTAAGATGTCCTTCAACAGATGAATGGCTAAAGGTTTCTTGTGGTTCATATACACAATGGAATATTATGCAGTAGTCAGGAGAAATGAAGTCATGAAATTTTCCTATACATGGATGTTCAAGGAATCTATTATGCTGAGTGAAATAAGTCAGAGGGAGAGAGACAGATATAGAATAGTTTCAGTCTTCTATGGGTTTTAAGAAAAATTAAAGACATTGAAATAATTCCCAGAGATTATGGCCAAAAGGACCAGCTCAAGATAGGAAGTTCACCACAAATAGTGGTGAGTGCAGTCCGAGAAATAACTATACTGAGAACTATCATAACAATGTCATTGATGTAGAAAGCCTGTCTTGAATACAGGCTGGTGTGGGGGAGGGCAGACATGAGGGCATTTGTGGTAGGAATGTTGCACTGGTGAAGGATGTGTCCTTTTAAAAAAGAAAGAAATTCGTTGAGACAAATGATAATAAGGAGATAAACTGTCAAAATCTGTTGGACATAGCAATAGCAGTAATTAGGGGAAAATTTATAGCAATACAGGCCTATGTCAGGAAAGAGGAAAATAACAAAATCAAGAGTTTAAAGGGACAACTTAAAGATCAAAAACAGCAGAAAAGAAATGCAGCCAGAAGACAAAAAATAATAAAATCCAGAGCAAAAATAACAACATATAAACCAAGAAAACAATACAAATAACCAATGAGACCAGGAGTTGGTTTTTGAAAGAATAAACAAGATAGACAACCCGATAGCAAGACTAACCAAAAAAGAGAGAGAAATCCCAAATAAATAAGATCACAAATAAAAGGGAGAGGTTACAAAATAACCACAAGATATCCAGAACAGCATGAGTACTTATTACAAGCAACTGGACTCAGGTTAGAGAACCCAGAATAAAATGACAAATATCTGAAAAAATATCATCTTCCAAGACTGGACAAGGAAGATGTAGAAAACCTATAAGGAAATCTCATCTAAGGAAATTAAATCAGCAATTTAGAAACTCCCCAAAAACAAAAGTTCAGGTCCAGATGGTTTTACAGGTGAATTCTATTAAACATTCCAAGAAGAATTATACCATTGATCCTCAGGCTCTTCCAAAACATTGAAAAGACAGGAATACTTCAAACTCTTTTTATGAGGCTAATATTACACTCATTCCCAATGGTTGCAAAAACCCCATCAGAAAAAAATACAGACCAATCTCATGAGAGAACATAGATGCAAAAATCCTCAACAAAATGTTAGCAAACCAAATCCAAAAAATACACTGAAAAGATTATACCCCACGACCAAGTAATTTTCATCCCAGGGAAGCAAGGATGGTTCAACATACGCAAATCAGTCAACATCATACACCACATCAATAACAAGAAAACAAAAAAATCACATGATTATATCAATCGATGCAGAGAAGGCATTTGACAGAATCAAACACCCATTCATGATGAAAACACTCAGCAAAATAGGGCTGGAAAAAAACTTCCTCAAGATAGTTAAAGCTATCTATAAAAAGTTCACAGCCAACATTATCTTTAATGGCAAAAAGCTAAAAGCATTTCCACTAAGGTCAGGAACTAGGCAAGGCTGTCTACTGTCGCCGCTCTTTTTAAACATAGTTTTAGAAGTCCTAGCAATAGCAATCAGACAAGAGAAGGGAATCAAAGGAATTCAAATAGGGAAAGAGGAAGTAAAACTATCTCTTTTTGCAGATGAAATGATGACATATATTGAAAACCCTAAAGAGTCCACAGTAAAACTCCTAGAAACAATTAACCAATACAGCAAAGTGGCTGGCTACAAAATCAATACAAAAAAGACAGTAGCATTCCTCTGTACAAATAGATAAGTAGAGGAGAAAGAGATCAAGGATTCAATTTCATTTAAAATATTATCCAAAATATCAAATACCTAGGATTAAATCTTACAAAAGAAGTGAAAGAACTATACCATGAAAACTTCAAAAACATTTCAGAAATAAATGAAGAGAACCTAAGGAAATGGAGAAACATTCCATCCTCATGGAGAAGTAGAATCAACATGGTCAAAATGACTATCTTACCTAAGATTCTACAGAGATTCAATGCAATACCTATCAAAATTCAGATATTAGTGTTTAAATTCTTTTTTTTTGTTAGTTTTTGGGTCACACCCGGCAGTGCTCAGGGGTTATTCCTGGCTCCAGGCTCGGAAATTGCTCCTGGCAGGCACGGGAGACCATATGGGGCGCCGGGATTCAAACTGATGACCTCCTGCATGAAAGGAAAATGTCTTACCTCCATGCTATCTCTCCAGCCCCAGTTTTTTAATTCTTAGAACAATCAATTATAAAATTCATATCTATTCACAAAAGACACAGAATAGCCAAATACATACTGAAAAACAAGAAGCTGGGTGGCATCTCTTTATGTAAGCTGAAGCTTGATTATAAATCCATAGTGATCAAAATAGCATGGTATTCGAAGAAAGACAGAGTCTCCGACCAGTGGGTTAGAATAGAATATCCTGGGATATACCCACAACTAATATTTTGTCAACTAATATTTGACAAAAGAGCCAAGAACTTGAAATGGAACAAAGAGCGTCTCTTCAACAAATGTTGGAACAACTGGATAACCACCTGTAAGAAATTATAGATTGATTCATACCTCACACCTTACACAAAAATCAACTCAAAATTGATTAAAGACCTTGCAATCAGACCCAAATCTATAAAGTTCATTGAGAAAAAAAACAAAACACTTCAAGACCTATATATGAAAAATGTCTTGCCAGTGGCAAGAATTTTAGCATCAAACCTAAATAAATGTGACTAAATCAAACTAAATAGTTTCTGCGTTGAAAAAAAATACTGCTCAAACCTAGAAGACAGTTAATGGAATGGGAAAAAATTTTTGCACTCAACACATCAGATAAAGTGTTGATATCTAGGATATACAAAGCACTCAGAAAAGTGTGCTCCAAAAAATCTAACAAAGCCATAGGAAAATGGGGAAATGTGAATAGACACTTTTTACGAAGACCAAAAGATGGCCAATAAACATATGAAAACATGCTCACAATTACTCATTGTTAGTGAAAACCAAATAAAGACAACAATGAGATACCAACTTATACCAGTGAGGATGGCATGCATCAAAAATAACAGGAGCAATCTCTGTTGACTGGGATGTGGAAAGAAAGGAACTCCCATCCATTGTGCATGGGAATGCTGCCTGGTCCAACCCCTATGGAAAACAGTGTGGAGAGTGCTCAGTTAACTCACAATTTAGCTGTCATGTGACCCAGCAATCACATTCCTGGGTATCTGTCCCCAAGACGAAAAGTCATTCAATCCAAAGTATGTATGAAATCCACTATTTTTTGCAGCATTCAGCACAATAGCCAAGATTTTGAACCAACCTCAATGCCCACCAGCAGATGAGTGGATCATGAAGATGTGATACTTATACACAATGGAATACTACATACAGTTAGATATAGATACATATACATATATATACAATACAATTGAATATTACCTCAGCAACTGACTTTTTATCTCCCTCCCCATTAAAAACACAAACCAATTATATCTAGTTCTACTCAGGTTCCCACTCCTCTGAAGTTCTGTTACTTAGCCTGTATTACTCTCATTCCTAGTGCTAAGTCCCCCCAGACACCCTCTGTCTGACTCTATAAACATCCTGTCTGTCTGTGTTCCCATCCTCTGTCTTCCCCTTCCTCACCTCATACTACCTCTTATTACCTCATCACATCAGTAAAAATAACTTGTTTAGAATTATCATGACTATCTTCCCTAAAGCCTATTGGCAAAGTGAGTTTATGTGACCCCTTTCATGGATAAATTATCCTATATCCTTTTTTCATCAAAAGAAAAATTATTTCCTTCCTGAGTATAATTTGCATTGACATCTTTGCAATTAAAATGCCGATTAAGCTGCATCCTCTTACTCATCACTTGAATGTGGCAAGTTGGGAGTGTTCTAGTCTTGACTGAGAATAATATTCAAAAAGTCAATATGATTCGTTTTTGTATATTAGCTAAAATGCTACTGGCTAGATTTCTCTTATCCTTAATAAACACCCTTTCTTATCAGGCTTATAAAACTTGTTTAAATATCTAGCATATCTCTAAAAGAATGTAAATATTATTTCTTGATACTAGCTATAATTGTTTATAATTCAGAAGTCTAAGAATGTCAAAGATTGTCCTCTAAAGGAAAATTGCTTTCACCTCTTGTCTGTGCCTTTGCAACATTTGTCTGGTGCTAGTTCCTCCTTCCTATTTTAACCTACTGTAAGTAAATCAGCTCTTTTTAGAGTCAGCAAGGGCTAGGCAATCAAAGCAACAAGCTCTTAAAATTTCTAACAGCCCAAAGAAAAACATGATGACATAAAAAGAGTGTATCTTATTTCCATGAAATAATTGGCTTGAGATAGAACAGGTAAGAGAAGGTAAATTCAAAAGAATATTTCAATTACTTAGTCCCTGACCCTATTAGTAAGAGTTCTAATATGACTGGATTTGCAAACTTATTCTTTACCTAGAAACTTCTATCTGTAACTCAAAAGTCTGTTTTTTAAATTCAGCTTCTGGCAATCATACACATCTAACTTGATTACCCTGAAAAAAGAATTCAAAAGCAAGTAATGCATTTAAGGATATGGTCTTAGCAAAGCCAGGGGAATGAGGAAGTGAGTCAGGGAAATGTGAAACATTAAAAACAGTATGTCATTAAAGCAATTGCTCTCTCTGAGAAACTAGAATTCTATCTCATTGGACCACTCTAGAAAACAGTGTATATTACATATCAGAGTTACCAAATAAGAGCTTGAGAATCTGGGGTATTTATACACTAGTTCTATGTTTATTACTATTGATAGAAGACTGCTTCCAAGGCATTAACATTCTTCATGCCTTTATTTTTGCTCGTTCTGTAATTTTGTTTGTTTGGGGGCTCACAGCCAGCGATGCTCAGGGGTTACTCCTGGCTTTGTGCTCAAGAATTAGTCCTGGCTATGCTTTGGGGACCATATGGATGCCAGGGAAGGAATACAGATTGGCTGTGTGCAAAGCAAGTGCCTTACTTTTTGTACTGTCTCTCCAGCCCCTCTTCTTGCCTTTATTCAGGGGAATTCTATGGTCCTGTGATCCAAAAGAGCTCTCAGGCATAACATTGGTAATATTCTCAGCAGTGAGAATTTTTATTGGAGTAGTGAGTGCTGAGAGATAATGTGCATCAATATCTGCTTCAATATCCCATCCAAACTGTCTTCCATATTCCTTCCTAAACTTAACTATTGTTGGGTTTTGCTTGTTTTTGGTTAGGGGACAAACCTAACTGTCTCAAAAATAACTTTTTATGTCGTCAGGGATTACTCCTGATAGCTCAGAGACCATAAGTGGTTCTGGGATTCAAAACCATATTACCTGTATACAAGACGAGCACCATATGTGCTGTGCTATTCTCTGGCACAAAGCCCAACTTCTTTTTTTTTTTTTTTGGCTTTTTGGGCCACACCCGGCGGTGCTCAGGGGTTTCTGCTGGCTGTCTGCTCAGAAATAGCTCCTGGCAGGCACGGGGGACCACCGGGATTCGAACCAACCACCTTTGGTCCTGGATCGGCTGTTGCAAGGCAAACACCGCTGTGCTATCTCTCCGGGCCCAGCCCAACTTCTTAAACTGTGGATCAAATAGTTAATATGGAAGTTATAAGTTTTAATATGAATGTAAAATTACCAGTAAATATATTTATTTAATATAAATATTAATTAATATAAATATTATTTAATGTATTTACCCAGTGACATGTAAAACTTTCTTGAGAATAAGGGGGTTATAAATGGAAAAAAATTAAGAAATTCTTTTCCAAAGGTCCAAATTGTTTTATTTATGTGTATTTGTCTATTCTTGTAATTTCAAAAAGTAAGGAAATATGGAGGCTTGGTAGTTTAGTACTTTATTTGGTTGAATGATAACAGTCTTTAGCTTGCCTTTTTTTGTGATCAAAGGCAATATTGTTTCTTCAATATTTTCTCCCAGGTTTACTGTTTTACCATTTTTATTATCTCAATTAACATATCTGCTTTCTCCAGCATAATACATTTTTTGTCTTTCTCACTATTATATTAGGTGTATTGTGTGATGTATTCTTTCTCAAAGTGGCTCAGACATGATCATGGAGTTTTTTTTTGCTAAAAATCATTTACAAGTAGATATATGACTTAATGAGGAATTTTATTATTAATCTAGCAAGTATATTTGAGTGTCAGTGAACATGTTCTGTAACAATGGAACTATTTCACTCTTTCACGGATCTCTAATTTGGCTTGGAAAATTGATATGACTAAACAAATTATTTCACGATAATATACTGTCATCACAGAAAATGTTTTCATACTTTGGGAAAACTACAGATAGGCCTCAGACTTCTAGAGGTTTCGTGCAGCTTCATAGAGATAACCTCTAAGAAATTCAGTACCAGATCAGGTGAAGAAAGTTAAGAAGAAAATTCTAAATGAAGGAAATAAAAAAGTAAAATAAAATAAAATAAAATAAAAGAGGCATAGAACAACTTTATATGTGCTGGAGACCAAGTTCAGGTTGGTAAAGTATAAATATTGAAGTTTATTAAAACATTCCTCATACAATACAGTTTTTATAATACATCTTATACATATACTTTTACATTCCTCATACAATAGGTGAGATGAGGAGCTAAGTTGGACACCATATTTGGCTTTGGTTACGTTGATAACTTTCTTCTCATATGCAACATAGAATCAATTATACCCAAGTTTAGCAAATCTGAACTAAGTACAGAATAAGTGCTAGTTCTAGTTAGTCACTGAAAACTAAATTCTGCTAAATACTTAACTTTATTTTGTATCTACAGGGGAAAGCAATGTTTAATGCCAACTTCTAGTTCACAGTCAAGAGTTTTCATGACTGCAAGCATCTCCACCACAACTGACTTACAGAAATTAGTTAGAAATAACATATAAAATTGTAACTTTATTGTTATAATAAAAAAAAACCAAAATATCAGACTGAAAGTTAGACTGATTTAAGCTGCTTTTTCGTCATACTCAGTTCTGACCTTTGAGTGACTATCTTCTCCATTTTAGAAAGTCATTAAAAAACAGACTGTTTTTTTGAGAAAATCTTAAACATTTTCACATTACCAAACAAATAAGCTTTTGTTTTAGTAATGAAATTATAAGGCTTTCATATAATTAACATTAAGATTCATTAAATAAAATGCAATACACCAACCTTTCTAAAAAGGAAAGGGATGTATGTTACAATGAAGTCATAAGAAATGAGGAAATATACCTAGAATAGCTGCTTGAATAATTTCTTCAGATTGCTCACTTCTTTTTTTTTTTTTTTGGTTTAGTGGCCATTTTTTTTTATTGTGACTGAAGTTCATTACACAGAATTATTTACAGTACATAGTGACAATGAATAAAGGGCTTTCCCACCACCAATACTGTCCTCCCTCCACTCCTGTTTCCCAGCTTGTCTCCCACATATCCCTCCTTTATGCCCCAGAATCCTAGTGTCACTGGTCTCCACCTTACAGCTTGTTATAGGTTGGGTATCTATTCTGTTTGGTGTTCCAGTCTGGTCATTTTTTATTTACACTACGTGTCATATGACTGGTCCTGGTATCATTCTTTTCCCCCCTCAATTTATGAGGCTGAATGATTCAAGTTATGCTATTCTGTTGGAGATTAAAAAAAGGTTAAGCAAAAGAGAAGAAAATACTTGGTATCAACTACTAAAATAGAAAGAAAAAATCACCGAATAATATCCACAAAAGTGAAAAAGAAAGAAAAATGTGGAAGAAAAAAGAGAAGTGAGATACTATCAAAAAACAAAAAAATAAAGCAAAACAAAACCAGAAAAAGTGGTGCAGTGGCAGGGCTTGGTGTTACCCCACCATTTTTTTTTGTATAGGCACAGTAAGTATTGGGGAAAGAAGGAAATTTCCGTGGCCTAAGAGATTGAGGGTTTCTCCACTCTTGAAGCATATTGTCATGGGAACAACCACTGGCTCCATACCTTCTCATTGCCATATCCCAGGGTTTGTGTGTGGGGGGGGGTGGTGTGTCAGGAACCTTTCCTCTCGGTTGTGGATGAGAAAATAAGGCCACTGTAGCAAGCAATCTTGGTATTTGGTAGGATAGTCTTTAAGGTTCTAGAGAGGTACTGTTCCAACATTGTTGGTGTGTTCCGTTTTTTTGTATCATGTGCTCCATGTTTTTGCTCATTTCCTAAGCCGAAGTCTAGGAAATTATGGTTCCAAAGGTTCTGCTCAGTCTCTGTTGTCAGAATTGGGCCTCAGCACTAAGAAATCTTGATTTTTGTAGGAGACCAGGGCTAGGGTTTTCCTTAATGGTCTTAAGGTACGTTCTGCCCAGTCACGGTTGTCAAAGTCAGTTTTCTGTGGTTAGCGCTCTTATTTTTCATAGTTCAAAGGACTATACATCTTCTGATTTTCACTTAATGTTAGGTGATGTGATAGGATCTCCTGGTCTTAGGTCAAGTTGTCGTTTCCTCGCTGTCCTCGTTGTCATATTAACACTGGCACAAGTATATCTCCCAACGAGCTTAGTTCCTGGTGTTGTTGCAGGGGGTTGTTTCAGTTCTACGTCTGGGATCTGGGATTTGAGAATGAACTAATACTGTCCAATCTCGTGGAGACTGAGTTGTATCCACATGACATAAGTCCAGGATGAGAGGTACCCTTGTATAAAAAGTGTGAGTTCTTATCCTTAGAAAATAAGATCTTGTGTCTGAGTCCATGAATTCCATTTATTTACTGTGCCTATACAAAAACATATGGTGTCCTTTTGTATTGCTGGTGTTATTCCAGGTAAGGATGACAGGCTACACACACAGTATCTGTGGTGTGGTCTGAGCTTTTGTCCCAGGCAAGATGTTTTCTTAGATTGTGTACAAAGCAGCACCAAAACTGGTGAGTGTAGAGAAAATATGTATATATAAATGGAATATATAGATGAAATTGAGATATAAAAAAGAAAGGAAATTGAGAAAAAGAAGAAAAAAGGTATTTGAAGAAAGAAAGTAATGGGGGAGGCTATCTGTATATTTAGGAATACATATCTTAAGATACATTACTAAGCTGGGCTTGGAGAGCACACATGCCAGGAGTCTGTCCCTTGCACTGGTATGTGGTGGGCACTGGGCTGGACAGTTAGCCAAAGAACCCCCCGGACTTCCAGTTAGTCCGGTGGGGGGCAGATTCTCCCATGCCAGAATGGTCTTCATGGCCACATCTGGTAACCTGGGCCTTGGGGGATAGGATAGGACAGCTAGCCAAAGCAGATTTATCTCAACCATAGCAGCCCCTCTGCAGGGGTGTCCTTTTTATTTTTTAATTTTTTATTTTTTTTATTTTTTACCAATGACCATTTTCAAAAGTGTGCGGGCACGTTTGCACCCGTGCAACATATACCCTCTTTAACGTAGTTCAAAACTATTCTAATTCTTGACTATTTATAGGAAAGGAAATGGAATATCCTATATATGGAGGATAGCACTCAAATTGATCTCTGAAGTCAGTGTCTAAGTGAACATTACTTTCTATACAGTTGTCCTCTCTGACTGCTGAGCCTTATCCTTAAATATTTCATCTATACAATGTATATAGCCCCTCTTCTATATTGCCTTTCCACACCCAGAGACCTTTCTACTCCCCCAATATCCCAACCCGGATTTATTATCTCCCCCTTATTTAACCCTCTTTACCCTCAGTTTTTAACCTGTTAGGCACCAAGACTGACCTCCTTCCCAACAGACCACCATCCAGCTCCTCAATCAAAGACACCCTCTCGATCCCTCATCTTGTGTCTCAGCAAGAAACCACAACCAATAAGCCTCCTGACTCAAGCTTGTGACCCCTCTCACCCCATCAAATCATGGACAGTTGCATGATACCAGATTCAGCTGCAGCAAAACCCCCAATTCAAGGACACTACAGGACTCTTAAATGCCGCAAATCAATTCTTAAACTCTAGACCAAAGTCTGTGATACAAAAAAGTACCTTGGCATTCACTCCCCACAAGAATATCTCAGAAGACCTAACTGGGAGGACTATATTGCCTTACTAAGATTGCTCACTTCTGTATTTCCCTAATAGCACATGCAGAAGGCCCTATGTTAGTTTAACCATACATAAGCATAACATACATACATATAAACAAATATATGCTCTACATAAAATTCAGGCTTGTGTGATAGTTTCATCTCTTCCAATGGTTTGGTTTTTAAATAAAGATGCCTATAAATGTACAGATCATAGTTTTCTGAACACTAATATAACACTTGATCCCTGGCATAACATCTGATACCTGGTATAAAATCCCTGATATAACATTTTTACTCACTAACACAGAAAAGTCTATTTTTTACAGTCTGAATCATGAGCACAACTTATATCTCTTAATGTAAGAAAGTAAGGAAAATATTAGAGTAAAGGAACATTTAGGTAGAGGAATTCCTGAAATCAAGAAAATTAAAGTCACAGTTAATCCAATTTTTTCCAGTCTTCCTTCATATGAGAACCACCTGGAGGGATATAGAATACATAATTGCCTATATACATGCCCAGAAAGTTTGAAGCGATTAAAAATGGGTAATGTTTAGTCACAAGGATTTTAAAAATTTCTTCAGCTCTTTCATTCAGCCACCCAATTGAAGGATTGAAGGCTACCCAATCATACATAAGACTGTTGCCAATATACTTTGGCATCCAAAGTATACTTAAAAAGCAGAGTTATGAGCAGTTTTCTCCAGTTTTTCTCATATTAACACTCTTAGCACTCTTCTCACTTTCCAACTACTATTCTACTTGTTTCTCTTGCATGTTGATTTCATATATGAAATAATTCTGAATTAGGAAGTTAAGGAAACTTTAGGAGCATTATCACACATCATCTCTGTGTCAGACTACATATTATTGTCATTGTCCCAGTGAGTCAGTATGTTTCATCTCTTGGTCCATCTTGGTTCTTGGTTTATTTTCCATAGGATAACAATAATTAGGTTATTGTATACACAGACTCAAAATTATCAAGATACTCTGCAAAAAAACACCAGGAACCAAACTCCCCCTGGGAAATTTCTAATATTGCTCTGGCTTCAACTTGCACCAGTTTTGATATGACATCTTGAAAATGAGGATATGGCAAAAATTTGATTTAAAAGCAGATTGCTGGCCAATGAACTCCGCTGGATCTCAGATGCCAGCACCCTTCTGCCTCTCTACTCTGCTGTCCTGAATTTTCGGCCAGATTTCATCCTGGGTGCGGCTCATCAGCCAGCCTGCCTTCCTGTGAGCCTTCCTGGGAGCCTGCCTTCCCATGAGCCTTCCTTGGAGGTGAGTCGACACGCCCAGAAAGGGAGGAGCCACTGAACTCCGCTGGATCTCAGATACCAGCACCCTTCTGCCTCTCTACTCTGCTGTCCTGCATTTTCGGCCTGATTTCACGCTGGGTGTGGCTCATCTGCAGCCTGCCTTCCCGTGAGCCTTTCGTGGAGGTGAGTCGACACGCCCAGAAAGGGAGGAGCCACTGAACTCCGCTGGATCTCAGATGCCAGCACCCTTCTGCCTCACTACTCTGCTGTCCTGCATTTTCGGCCTGATTTTATCCTGGGTGCGGCTCATCTGCCAGCCTGCCTTTCCGTGAGCCTTCCGTGGAGGTGAGTCCACACGCCCAGAAAGGGAGGAACCAGAGGACCACGGTTGCTCCGCTCCCCTTCGCGACGGTGCACATCATTTAGCCGATGAATACAACCACAACATGTAGAAAAACCCGCAATACTAGTGTGACAATGGGGAAACAACACGGGCCAGCACAAGACATAGAGAATGAAGATGGCAACTCTGATGACTTGAGCCTGACCAACCACCTAGTCAGTCTCTCAGATAAGGAGTTTAGAGTTGCAATATGGAACATGTTCAAAGAACTCAAACAAAGTATAGAAGAGAACACTAATAAGAATCAGGAGAATATGAAGATAGAAATGAGAAAACTCCAAACTGAAATTTCAGATCAAATAACAGGTCTGAAAAACTGAGTAGATGAATTGAAGAAAAACATGGTTGAGATTTCCCACAGGTTAACAGCAGCTGAGGATAGAATCAGTACACTGGAAGATGAGATGCATAACAATTCCATACATCAGAAGAAATTGGAAAAAAGCCTCAAAGCAAATGATCAAACAATGGAAAAATTACTCAAAGAATGGGAACAGATGAAAATAGAAGTCTATGATAAGCTCAACAGAAACAACTTAAGAATCATTGGAGTCCCAGAGACTCAGGAAGAAAATCTCCAGGAAGAATAAACAGTCAAGAACATCATTAAAGAGAAACTACCAGAGCTAATGAATACATGCGATCAAATCCTGCATGCCCGAAGAGTGCCAACTAAAAGAGACCCCAGAAAAAACACCCCAAGACACATCCTAGTCACAATGACGAATCCTATCGATAGAGACAGAATTCTGAAAGCAGCAAGATCGAAAAGAGAAATTACATTCAAGGGAACATCCTTGAGATTTACTGCAGACCTGTCACCAGAAACACTCAAGGCCAGAAGGCAGTGGTGGGACATAGTGAAAAACTCAATGAAATAAATGCTTCGCCTAGAATACTGCACCCAGCAAAACTCACTTTCAGGTTTGAAGGAACAATACATAGTTTCACAGACAAACAACAGCTCAAAAACTTCACAGACTCAAAACCATTCTTAAAAGAAAAACTGAACGGCATACTTTAAGACAAGGCTTACCAACAGACACACCAAACTTTAATATAAAGATGGCACTAACTCCCAGGACAATTCTTTCTCTCAATGTCAATGGACTAAATGCACCAGTTAAGAGACACAGAGTGGCTAAATGGATCAAAAAACTCAATCCAACCTTTTGCTGCCTACAAGAAACGCACCTGAATAGTCAGAACAAACATAGACTCAAAATAAAAGGCTGGAGGAAAATCATCCAAGCAAACAACACCCAAAAAAAAAGCAGGAGTGGCCATACTAATATCAGATGATGCTTTGCAAGCACACATCAGGAAAGAAGAAGGGGCATACCTGAATAGCGTAATGACGCAGCTCATAGAATTAGAAAGTGCTCAACAAAAGGATCCAAAAATAGGGAAGCAGAAGGAAATAACAAAGCTGAGAGCAGAAATCAATGAAGTGGAAACCCGAAAAACCATCCAAAAGATCAATGAAAGCAGAAGTTGGTTCTTTGAAAAAATAAACAAGATTGATAGACCACTGGCAACACTAACAAAGAAAGAAAGAGAGAGAAACTTGATAACTCGTATTAGGAATGAAAAAGGACAGATCACTACTGATATGGTAGAGATTCAAAGGGTAATCAGAAACTACTTTGAGAAACTCTACGCCACTAAAAATGAGAACCTGGCTGAAATGGATAAATTCTTGGACTCTTATAATCTTCCACGATTGAATAAAGAGGATTTAGCATATCTAAACACACCCATTACTATTGAGGAAATTAAGAAAGTAATCAAATGTCTGCCCAAAAACAAAAGCCCAGGCCCAGATGGATTTACTAATGAATTCTTTCAAACCTTTCAAGAGGAACTACTACCAATCCTGGCAAGACTCTTTCATGAAATTGAAAAAACAAAAAAACTTCCAAATAGCTTTTATGAAGCCAACATCACCTTGATACCTAAACTAGACAGAGATGCTATGAAAAAAGAAAATTACAGACCAATATCGCTGATGAATGCAGATGCAAAGATCTTCAACAAAATCCTGGCAAATAGGATTCAATGCCTCATTAAGAAGATCATCCACTACGATCAAGTAGGTTTCATTCCAGGAATGCAAGGCTGGTTTAACATCCGTAAATCTATCAACATAATACACAACATCAAAAGCAAGAAAAATAAAAATCACATGATCATATCAATCGACGCAGAGAAAGCATTTGACAAGGTCCAACACCCATTCTTGATCAAAACTCTCAGTAAGATGGTGTAGCAGGTCAGCCCCTGAAGAGGTTGACTGATGGTGGGGTGGAGAATGAGGCCCTTTTCTTCCAGCTCGGAGCACGCGTCTGCCACCCTGTCTAGCCCACGGTTCTGAGGTGAAACGGCGGGTAAACAGCTCGCAGACAATCAGGCTCGTGGAAATATTTGCTTTATTCGGATGGACAAAACTGAAGTCCAAAGACTCAGATTCAATTCCAGCCAGCAAAAGGCCCTCGCCTTCCACAGACCCTTGCTCTTATAGTCCAGAGTCAGGTCCCACCCAATGGTGGGATCAGATACCAACCAATGGTGGAAGCAGAATCAGGTCCTACCCTAGGGTGGGGGCAGAATGCCAGGTCACACCCTAGGGTAGGGCACAATCACCTAATCAGATTAGGGTGAGCAACATAGTAATCCCCAAAATATTTACATACACAACAAGATGGGAATGGAAGGAACATTTCTCAATATAGTTAAGGCCATCTACCACAAGCCAGAGGCAAATATTGTCCTCAATGTAGAAAAACTGAAAGCCTTTCCTCTAAATTCTGGCACAAGACAAGGCTGTCCTCTCTCACCACTCCTATTCAACATAGCACTGGATGTATTTGCCATAGCGATTAGGCAAGAAAAAGATATCAAGGGAATCCAGATAGGAAAGGAAGAAGTCAAGCTCTCACTGTTTGCAGATGACATGATACTCTACTTAGAAAACCTCAAAGACGGGGTTAGATGTTTTTTTCTTGTAAAGTTCTGTCAGTGCCTTGTATATTTTGGAGATTAGCCCCTTATCTGATGGGTATTGGGTGAATAGTTTCTCCCACTCAGTGGGTGGCTCTTGTATCCTGGGCACTATTTCCTTTGAGGTGCAGAAGCTTCTCAGCTTAATATATTCCCATCTGTTAATCTCTGCTTTCACTTGCTTGGAGAGTGCAGTTTCCTCCTTGAAGATGCCTGTAATGTCCTGTAGTGTTTTGCCTATGTGCTGTTCTATATATCTTATGGTTTTGGGGCTGATATCGAGGTCTTTAATCCATTTGGATTTTACCTTTGTACATGATGTTAGCTGGGGGTCTAAGTTTAATTTTTTGCAAGTGGCTATCCAATTGTGCCAACACCACTTGTTGAAGAGGCTTTCCCTGCTCCATTTAGGATTTCCTGCTCCTTTATCAAAATTAGATGGTTGTACGTCTGGGGAACATTTTCTGAGTATTCAAGCCTATTCCACTGATCTGAGGACCTATCCTTATTCCAATACCATGCTGTTTTGATAACTGTTGCTTTGTAGTACAGTTTAAAGTTGGGAAAAGTAATTCCTCCCATATTCTTTTTCCCAATGATTGCTTTAGCTATTCGAGGGTGTTTATTGCTCCAAATGAATTTCAAAAGTGTCTGATCCACTTCTTTGAAGAATGTCATGGGTATCTTTAGAGGGATGGCATTAAATCTGTATAATGCCTTGGGGAGTATTGACATTTTGATGATGTTAATCCTGCCAATCCATGAGCAGGGTATGTGTTTCCATTTCCGTGTGTCCTCTCTTATTTCTTGGAGCAGAGTTTTATAGTTTTCTTTGTATAGGTCCTTCACATATTTAGTCAAGTTGATTCCAAGATATTTGAGTTTGTGTGGTACTATTGTGAATGGGGTTGTTTTCTTAATGTCCATTTCTTCTTTATTACTGTTGGTGTATAGAAAGGCCATTGATTTTTGTGTGTTTATTTTGTAGCCTGCCACCTTGCTATATGAGTCTATAGTTTCTAGAAGCTTTTTGATAGAGTCTTTAGGGTTTTCTAAGTAGAGTATCATGTCATCTGCAAACAGTGAGAGCTTGACTTCTTCCTTTCCTATCTGGATTCCCTTGATATCCTTTTCTTGCCTAATCGCTATAGCAAGTACTTCCAGTGCTATATTGACAAAGAAGAAATACGCATGGCCAAAAGACACATGAAAAAATGTTCCACATCACTAATCATCAGGGAGATGCAAATCAAAACAACGATGAGATACCACCTCACACCCCAGAGAATGGCACACATCACAAAGAATGAGAATAAACAGTGTTGGCGGGGATGTGGAGAGAAAGGAACTCTTATCCACTGCTGGTGGGAATGCTGTCTAGTTCAACCTTTATGGAAAGCGATATGGAGATTCCTCCAAAAACTGGAAATCGAGCTCCCATACGATCCAGCTATACCACTCCTAGGAATATACCCTAGGAACACAAAAATACAATACAAAAACCCCTTCCTTACACCTATATTCATTGCAGCTCTATTTACCATAGCAAGACTCTGGAAACAACCAAGATGCCCTTCAACAGATGAATGGCTAAAGAAACTGTGGTACATATACACAATGGAATATTATGCAGCTGTCAGGAGAGATGAAGTCATGAAATTTTCCTATACATGGATGTACATGGAATCTATTATGCTGAGTGAAATAAGTCAGAGAGAGAGAGAAAAACGCAGAATGGTCTCACTCATCTATGGGTTTTAAGAAAAATGAAAGACACCCTTGTAATAATAATTTTCAGACACAAAAGAGAAAAGAGCTGGAAGTTCCAGCTCACCTCAGGAAGCTCACCACAAAGAGTGATGAGTTTAGTTAGAGAAATAACTACATTTTGAACTGTCCTAATATTGAGAATGTATGAGGGAAATGTAGAGCCTGTTTAGGGTACAGGCGGGGGTTGGGTGGGGAGGAGGGTGATTTGGGACTTGGGTGATGGGAATGTTGCACTGGTGATGGGTGGTGTTCCTTTTATGACTGAAACCCAAACACAATCATGTATGTAATCAAGGTGTTTAAATAAAAAAAAAATTAAAAAAAAAAAAAAAAAAAAAAAGAAAACCTCAAAGACTCTACCAAAAAGCTTCTAGAAACAATAGACTCATATAGCAAGGTGGCAGGCTACAAAATTAACACACAGAAATCAATGGCCTTTCTATACACCCATACTAATAAGGAAGAAATGGACATTAAGAAAACAACTCCATTCACTATAGTGTCACACAAACTCAAATATCTTGGAATCAACTTGACTAAAAATGTGAAGGACCTATACAAAGAAAACTATAAAACTCTGCTCCAAGAAATAAGAGAGGACACGCAGAAATGGAAGCACATACCCTGCTCATGGATTGGCAGGATTAACATCATCAAAATGGCAATACTCCCCAATCACTGTACAGATTTAATGCGATCCCCCTAAAGATACCCATGATATTCTTCAAAGAAGTGGATCAGGCACTTTTGAAATTTATTTGGAACAATAAACACCCTCGAATAGCTAAAGCAATCATTGGGAAAAAGAATATGGGAGGAATTACTTTCCCCAACTTTTACCTTTACTACAAAGCAATAGTTATCAAAACATCATGGTATTGGAATAAGGACAGTCCCTCAGATCAGTGGAATAAGCTTGAGTACTCAGAGAATGTTCCCCAGACATACAATCACCTAATTTTTGATAAAGGAGCAAAAAATCCTAAATGGAACAAAGAAAGCCTCTTCAACAAGTGGTGTTGGCACAACTGGGTAGCCACTTGCAAAAAATTGAACTTAGACCCCCAGCTAACATCATGTACAAAGGTAAAATCCAAATGGATTAAAGACCTCAATATCAGACCCAATACCATAAGATATATAGAACAACACGTAGGTAAAACAATCCAGGACATTGAGGCTAAAGGCATCTTCAAGGAAGAAACTGCACTCTCCAAGCAAGTGAAAGCAGAAATTAACAGATGGGAATATATTAAGCTGAGAAGCTTCTGCACCTCAAAGGAAATAGTGCCCAAGATACAAGAGCCACCCACTGAGTGGGAGAAACTATTCACCCAATACCCATCAGATAAGGGGCTAATCTCCAAAATATACCAGTCACTGGCAGAACTTTACAAGAAAAAAACATCTAATCCCATCAAAAAGTGGGGAGAAGAAATGAACAGACACTTTGACAAAGAAGAAATACACATGGCCAAAAGACACATGAAAAAGTGCTCCACATCGCTAATCATCAGGGAGATGCAAATCAAAACAACTATGAGATACCACCTCACACCACAGAGAATGGCACACATCACAAAGAATGGGAATAAACAGTGTTGGCGGGGATGTGGGGAGAAAGGAACTCTTATCCACTGCTGGTGGGAATGCCGTCTAGTTCAACCTTTATGGAAAGCGATATGGAGATTCCTCCAAAAACTGGAAATCGAGCTCCCATACGATCCAGCTTTACCACTCCTAGGAATATACCCTAGGAACACAAAAATACAATAGAAAACCCCTTCCTTAGACCTATATTCATTGCAGCACTATTTACCATAGCAAGACTCTGGAAACAACCAAGATGCCCTTCAACAGACGAATGGCTAAAGAAACTGTGGTACATATACACAATGGAATATTATGCAGCTGTCAGGAGAGATGAAGTCATGAAATTTTCCTATACATGGATGTACACGGAATCTATTATGCTGAGTGAAATAAGTCAGAGAGAGAGAGAGAAAAACGCAGAATGCTCTCACTCATTTATGTGTTTTAAGAAAAATGAAAGACATTCTTGCAATAATAATTTTCAGACACTAAAGAGAAAAGAGCTGGAAGTTCCAGCTCACCTCAGGAAGCTCACCACAAAGAGAGATGAGTTTAGTTAGATAAATAACTACATTTTGAACTGTCCTAATAATGAGAATGTATGAGGGAAATTGAGAACCTGTTTAGTGTACAGGCGGGGGTCGGGTGGGGATGAGGGAGACTTGGGACATTGGTGATGGGAATGTTGCACTGGTGATGGGTGGTGTTCTTTATATGACTGAAACCCAAACACAATCATGTATGTAATCAAGGTGTTTAAATAAAAAAAATAAAAGCAGATTGCCCTATCTAATCACCTAACGGTAAGATGAAATCTGAAGAAATGTCTCCATTGATCTGTGAAAAAAACCGATTGCTAACTACAGAAGACTGACTTTGACAACCATGACTGACCAGAGCTTATTCTGGGACCAATAAGAAAGACCCTAGCCTAGGCTTTGACATAGGATTTGTACAAAAACCAAGATCTCTAATTCCAGAAGTATGACTAACAACTGTGATTGAGCAGAATTTCTGGAACCATAATGAAAGACTCTATCCTAGGATCTGTGCAAAAACCAAGAACACTAATTACAGAAGACTGATTACAACAACAGTGATGAAACAGAACTTAGAGAACCATAAATTGACACTCTATCCTAGACTTCATCCTATGCAAATACCAAAAATCACTTTTTACAGAGGCCTGATTTTCTCAACCACAACTGAGCAAAATGTTTCTTGTCACTAAAATAAAAACAAACCAAAAAAACATTGGGGCGTGAAAATGAGTGTGTATGGAGTCTGTAGTTGTTCCCATGGCAGTATGCTTCATGAGCAGAAAAACCCTGTATCTCTTTAGGCAAAGGAAATTCCTTTTCTAATTTCCTCAATACCTAATGTGCCTATGCAAAAAAAGAGGGGAGCACTAAAACCTTGCCACACCAGTCCTCCTTTCTTCAGTTTTTTTATTTTTTCTTCTTTTTATTTTTCCCCTTCTTTAATTTTTATTTTTCTTTATTGTGGTTATTGTTTGGTGATTGTTCTTTTTTTCAGGGTGCTTTTTGTGTAGTTACCAATTTTTTATTTTGTTTGTTTTTTGTTATGTTTTTATTCTTTTTTACCTTTTTTTCTTTTCAATTGATATTTATCCTCCCATTTTTTTTAATTTTTTGTCCAACAGAACCACACAACTTGAAACATCATGTTCTGCCTCATGAATTGAAGGGGGCGAAAAATGGATGGTACCAGCACCAAACAGTTGTAATAACATTGAGTGGAAATAAAAATGATCAAATTTTTTGTTTTTCTGGGGGATCTACACCCATTTGATGCTCAGGGTTTACTCCTGGCTAAGCGCTCAGAAATTGCCCCTGGCTTGCGGGGACCATATGGGATGCCAGGAGATCGAACCACGGTCCTTCCTTGGCTAGCGCTTGCAAGGCAGACGCCTTACCTCTAGTGCCACCTCTCTGGCCTCAAAAATGATTTAAACACCAAATCCAAAGTCAAAGACAACATAATTGATACCCATTTTACAACAAGCTATACACATAGGGGAGCAGTGACACTATCACTCCTGGGGTGGGGGCAAATAAGGGAGATATCGGATGCATGCTGGGAACAGGGGTGGAGGGAAGACACACCGGTGGTGGAAATGGTCCTGATTCATTGTCACTATGTACCTTAAATATTTCTGTGAAAGATATGTAATTTACTTAGGTCACAAAAATTATTTAAAAAATTATCAAGGCACCTTGGGAATATTAGATTTGGATTACTGAACATTATTTCCTGACTACAACTCCAAAAAGACCACTATGTAAAATGACAGACTAGTCTTTAAATTATAAGTGGTCAGCCCAGGGTGCCTATGGCTAGCTTTACTGCCCAGAGCCCCCAACATACCAGTGGAAGACACCCAGAAGTGCTGGCATGTGGAGTCTCCTGAGTGCAGCCCCTGCCTCTGTAGTTTGTGTATGCGTAGGGGAGGGGTTTCTTTCCCTCACCCTCCCCCAGGGCCCGATTTACCAGGCTCGGCCCTGAAGACAAGTCTGGCGTGGGGGGGATCTCAGTCCCCTGGACTAAGTGTTCAGCCCAGGAGCCCTCCCATAGGTAGTTTTTAGTGCCATTGTAAAACACCACGTAGGGAATGAATAGTTAGAAATATAAGTATGGTTTAAAACTATTCGTTCACAGAATTTTTTCTTCTGCAATTCAACATTATAAGTCACAAATCTAGTTCCTTCCTGAGACATCCACCATGGTCTAATTTATTGTGTGCCCTTTTTGGAAAAAAAAGTCAGCGATGATTTTTATGTAGTATAAAGAAATACCCTTTTAGGTAGTATAAACAGAATTTTTTTTTAGTACTCTTAAATATTCCAAGAGAGATTCTCAGCTCTTTGATCATTTGATTACCTTCTTGACACTTCATTTTACTAGTGTACACCCTGCTCAAGTGTGACAATTTAGTCTTGGTGAGGTGATGACTAAATAGTATAAATTACATAACTATAATGAGCACTGACCTTAGATAGGCAGACAATTCTCCTTTAATTTTTGGCTTTCTATGCACTAAATGTGTAAAGGCATGATGGTGGTAATGTGAATAAACACACACGTGCATGTGTCTATGGAATAATGATTTAGCCTATCTAAGATCCACCTTCTTTATCTTTCAAACAGAGCAGGTTATGGACTTATCATAGAAATGAAAATAAATCCGCAATAAGATATTGTCTTATTGTGGTGAGAGTGACCTATATAAAAATGATTGTAAGCAAGTATTGTCAATGATATAAGGAAAATGTTCTGGTACATTGTGGATATATAAATTGGTATGGCTTCTATGAAAACAAATGAGATTACTTTAAAATAAAAATAGAAGCTCCTATAATACAGTAATACAACTTATACTAAAAATGTATCTGAAAGATATTAAAACATTAATTCAAAAGTTTATGTTTCATCCCAATGTTTATAGCAGTACAATCTACAAAAACCAATGCATGGAGTAATCCTAAATACCCATCTGCACATGACTAGATAAAGAAGCCACACACATACACATACATACATACATACATGCATACATACATATATACATACTCAATGCAATGGGTAGATCACTTTTTTGCTGGCAAGATAACTCTGAAATGGGGTGGTAGATATTATTAGTTTTATATACATATAGAGGTATAAAACTAAAATATTGAATTTTCACAGTATTGTTAATCCATGGAAATTAAATTAAAAATAGGTTTGGGGCAATAGGCTAGAGCCTGCGCCTATGTATCTCAGGGCCCCAGGTTAGATTTCTGGCAAAATATGACTACTGCTGCATGTAGCCCTGGTTGCATGTAGAACTGCCTGACACAATAGAAGCAAACAATAAAATATGATTGTTAATACTTTCTAAAGATGTTGAGAGATGGAAAGTCTAACACCTAAGAAATCTCACTAAGTGCAAATATTATGTACATATTAATAGAAGGACGTAGAGTTTGGTGGTATTAATGTGGCATAATTTTGGTAGTTTCTCCAGTTTTCAGTCTTGAAAAAATATAATGACCTCCCCATTGTCACACTTATGCTGTGGGTTTTTCTACGTGTTGTGGTGGTACTCATTGGCTAGGTGGAGTGCACGGCCGTGAAGTAAAGTGGAGCGGCCGTGCTCCTCTGCTTCTACCCCTTATAGGTGGGCTTAAGGGGGCCAGCAGAGTCAGCTTTATCCGCAACTCCGGCCCCCAAACACTCACCTCAGCCGAGGCAAGCCGTCAGGGGATGAACGCCAGAGAAGATCAAAGTTCCCAGGTTGATGCAAGCCTGGGAAAGTCCCAAAATGTCTGCCAAGCTTAAGGGGCCCAGCAAAAGTCTCTTATCCACAACTCCAGCCAAAAAGACACACCTCAGACGAGGCACGCCTTGAAGGAATTAATGCCAGAGAAGATCAAAGTTCCCAGGTTGGTGCAAGCTGGGGGAGGCCCCAAAATGTCTGCCAAGCTTAAGGGGCCCAGCAAAAGTCCCTTATCCACAACTCCAGCCGAAAAGACACACCTCAGCGGAGGCACGCCTTGAAAGGATTAATGCCGGAGAAGATCAAAGTTCCCAAGTTGATGCAAGCCCGGGGAGGCCCCAAAATGAAAAAAACAACTAACCCCATCAAAAAATGGGGAGAAGAAATGAACAGACACTTTGAAAAAGAAGAAAGGCAAATGGCCAAAAGGCACATGAAAAGATGCTCAACATCACTAATCGTCAGGGAGATGCAAATCAAAACTACTATGAGGTACCACCTCACACCACTGAGATTGGCACACATCACAAAAAAGGAAAACAAGCAGTGCTGGCGGGGATGTGGAGAGAAAGGAACTCTTTGTCACTGCTGGTGGGAATGCTGTCTAGTACAACCTTTATGGAAAGCGATATGGAGATTCCTTCACAAACTGGAAATTGAGCTTCTATACGATCCAGCTATACCACTCCTAGGAATATACCCAAGGAACACAAAAATACAATACAAAAATCCCTTCCTTACTCCTATATTCATTGCAGTGCTATTTACAATAGCCAGACTCTGGAAACAACCAAGATGCCCTTCAACAGATGAGTTGCTGAAGAAACTGTGGTACATATACACAATGGAATACTATGCAGCCATCAGGAGAGATGAAGTCATGACATTTTCCTATACATGGATGTACATGGAATCTATTATGCTGAGTGAAGTAAGTCAGAGGGAGAGAGAAAGACGCAGAATGGTTTCACTCATCTATGGGCTTTTAGAAATATGAAAGACATTTTTAACAGTATCTCAGAGACAAGAGAGATGAGGGCTGGAAGGGGCAGCTCAGGACATGAAGCTCATCACATAGAGTGATGAGTGCAGTTGGAGAGATGACTACACTGAAAACTATCATAACAATGTGAATGAATGAGGGAAGTAGAAAGCCTGTCTCGAGTACAGGTGTAGGGGGTGGGGAGGAGGGAGATCTGGGAAATTGGTGGTGGGAATGTTGCACTGGTGAAGGGGGGTGTTCTTTACATGACTGTAATCATACAACTATAATCATGTTTGTAATCTCGGTGTTTAAATAAAGATAAAAAATAAATAAATAAAAAGAAATACTTAATTTTTTTCTAAAACAAGACATAAAGACCCCCCAAACTGGCAGAAGTCCGTTAAAAATTTTACATTCTCAAAATGAAAAAATTTTAGAATGACTGAACCTCGGTTCAAGAGTCCAAGGAAATAGCTAACAGCACTAGCTTGTTTAGTAATCAAGAAATAATCATTTTTATGTGTTAAGTAAGCAAGGGGAATTAGGTGAAAAAAAGCACATTAGGAAAACATGGAAGAGGTTTACTGGGTCACGAGTGTAACATGTAAACTCGGGATCTAGGTGAGTTTGGACTGGTAGGGCAGCTCCAAGTGTTCAAGATCTGCGGGTGCACTCCATCTCCAGCACCCAAGAGAGCCTGGAACAACCCTTGAGCTGAGAACAGCCACTGAACATGCAGAAGGTAGTTAAAAAAAAAAAAAACCCACAAACCCTTGTAGCTGAAACAATAACACAGCAGGTAGAATGCTTGCATGCCTTGCAGGCAGCCAAACTGGGTTTAATCCCCAACGTCCCAGAGGGTCCACAGAGCCTTCTAGGAGTGACCTCTGAGCACAGAGCAAGGAGTAGCCCCCGAGAACCAATGGGTGTGGCCTGAAAACTAAAAACAAAAGAAAAAAATATATAATGACCTGTGATTATATTGAATTACATTGATTACATGTGATTACATTGTGATTACAGCTACCTGTCGTAGCTTCAATGGTCATAGTTAATTCTGCTTCTAGATTTATCTCCTAGTAATAGCACATGCCCGATAACGTCATTTTAATGTCTCTTCTGGCTCAGTAGGAAGATGTAATATCTACTAATTCTTCATGCTATGCTTCAAAAATAAGACAAGTTACACAATATTAAAATAAACTAAGGATGGAGTAAAAAGTATCAGAGTTAAGGCACTTGCCTTGCACGTGGCCAATCCTGGTTCAGACCCTGGCACCGCATAAGTGACCTCTGAGCACAGAGCCAGAAAAAGGCTCAATGCACTTCTGGGTTTTTCTCCCAAAATAATTATAACTGCAAGAGTTAAATTTTTTGTTTGTTTTTTGGGCCACACCCATTTGATGCTCAGGGATTACTCCTGGCTAAGTGCTCAGAAATTGCCCCTGGCTTGGGGGACCATATGGGACGCAAGGGGATCAAACTGCAGTCCTTCCTTGGCTAGCGCTTGCAAAGCAGACACCTTACCTCTAGCGCCACCTCACCGGCCCCAAGAGTTAAATTTTTAAGAACTAATGTTTTACCGCAGTCTACTTTGATCTCACAGAGGGCATGTAACAAAATGATGCCTTCATTTAAACTATAATTTATCAAAATGTGTTTACTTATGAAGCTTCCTTTACTAACAAAATCAAAATCACCTATATAGTAGGAACGATTTTAGTCATTATTGAATAAAATTTAATCAGTGTTAGCAAACAGGAAAGTGAGTCAGATTAATTTACCAAATGCCAATTTTAGACCACATTTATTAAGTGTACACCATGAGCCAGACTCTAAAAGAACAGAAATAAAACATAATATCCTATATTTTATTACTGTGTAATGAGTGCATGCAAAAGCCATTGTAGCATTCTTGCCTTGCAGATGACCCAAGTTTGAACCCCAGCACCCCACAAGTTCCCCCAGAGCCAGGAATACTTCTCAGCATAGCCAGGTGTGTTCCCCCTCAAAAAATACTGAGTGTCTCCTTTACATCAAGATCTTATAGAGGTTTTGGCAAAATCTCAGAGTTACAGAGTTTGAGAAGGACTGTAAATCAATGGAGATTGTGTAGAACAGAAGTTGGCAACACCCTGTAAATGACAGAAAATGCCTCATGGGGGATAATAGAATTCATCTAGGCCTTGAAGAGTGGGAATTCATCTGCATGTGTAGCATGTGCCAGGTAGAGAGAACTTGATCAAAAGCCTTAGCAGCATTGATATAAGCATAGTGAATACAGAGAATATAGGAAGCAACTTGGACTAGCTGAATGATCCCAGTGGGAATATCAAGCAATAAAGTTGGAAAGCAAGGATGAGCTCAATTGCAAAGACTAGGGAATTAGTCAAATGGGGTCCTAAGGTGGCTCTGATATACTTTATGGGGTTGACATGCTGCCATCATATTTTGTAAGCTTTTCCTCTGTGTTTGGTTGCTACCTTGTTTCTGTGTTCATGTAAAAATATCATTTTTCTTTCAGGGGAAGCACGGGTTCTTCAGATCTTAATGAACAAGAAGTCGGTCCTGTAACCCCAAAGAGCTACTGGAGCAGTGGAATGTCTCCAGTCACTCAGAAATCACCGGCCCCAAGCACACGCAGTGTGACCTCAGGCAGCAGTACAGTAAGTGTACAGATGTGAAGGGACACTTTTGTTGTTTCTTTTTTTTTTTTCTGAGGCCACAACATTGATTCTCCGGGGTTAGTCCTTGCTAAGAATTCAGAAATTACTCCGGATTATATGGGATACCAGAGTATGAATCTGGATTGGTCATGTGTTAGGCAAGAACCTTATTCTGGCCATGCAGGAACATTTGCTTCTGAAAAAATAACACACCACCTTGCAGTTTCTGCTCTCTGTCTTAAAGCTTTTCTTTAAAATGTTAATGGTAGAAGTTTCTTTATCAGAATAAAACACCCTTTGCACCTAGCATGAAATTTAAATGAGGAAATAGAAACAGGAGGTTTCAAATTGGCATTTGTATGATATGGTTTAAATAATTTTTTTGTTTAAACAAAATATAAATAAACTTTACAAAAGTTTCCAATTTTGAACCTCCATGTTACCACTAACATGTGTTGTTTCTGGCCTTTTTGATATAGGCCATTCTTATTGATGTAGGATATTTTATTGTATTATGACTTCTATTTCCTTGATAAATGTTTATGAGAGATTGTTATGTACTTGTTGGCCATGTGTATATGTGATAATGTGATAATGTGTCTGTTCAGCTCTTCTCTTCATTTTTGTTTCGATTTTGAGCCATGTCCAGTGATGTTCAGGAAATACTTTTGGAACTTCACTCAGGGATCATTATGAATGGGATTGGGGGACCAGCTAGGGTGCCCAGGAGTTAGCTGCACATGAGTTGGTGCACCTGAGTTAGCTATATGCAAGGGAAACATCTTACTTACTGTACTTGGGTAAGGCTTTCCTTGCATGCATATGACTATGGCTCTATCCCTGGCACCACAGAGGCCCCTAACTAACCTCTAAAAGTGTTTCCTAATCACTGCCAAGTATAGCGGCCAAAGATGCAAACAAATAAACAAAAAAGAGTACAATTGGAACTTTGATAGGGATTACATTGAGTTTTAATATTTTGTGTAATGTGGTCATTTTGTTTAAGATTGTCCTTTCAAAACACTTTTATCAATTCATGAGCATGGCATACGCTTATATTTTCTTGTAAATTCTATTTATTTTAACAGTGACTTAGTTTATTATTATTATTTTATTATTATCATTCTTATTATTATCATTATGGTTAGGATCCAGAACTGGCAGTGCTCATGGCTTAATCCTGGCTTTTTACTCAGGGATCACTCTGGGCCGGTTGCAGGGATATATATGAAGAGCTGAGGATAAAATATATGTTGATTTATACAAGGCAAATGCCTTATCAATTGTAGTATCAATTCAGCCCAATGACTCGATTTTAATGTACAATTGTTCACTTTCTTTTTAATTTTTTTTCTTATACCACCACTCTGGCCCCACTGGCCACTATTTCTTTTTCTTATAATTTCTTTATTTAAACACCATGATTACAAACATAATTGTAGTTGGGTTTCAGTCATAACAAGACCACTTCCCCTGACAGTGAAACATTTCCATCACCGATGCCCCCATCTTGTCCCTCCTCCACTCCTGCCTATTTTCAGGAAAGGCTTTCTACAGTCCTCACTTACTGGCATTGTTAGGATAGTTCTCAGCATAATTCTTTCTCTATCTGCACTCACCACTCCTTGTTGGGAGCTTCACATATTGAGCCGGTCCTACTGGGCCACATCTCTAGAAATTATTTCACTGTTTTTAATTTTTCTTAAACCCATAGTTGAGTGAGACTATTCTGTGTCTTTCTCTCCCTCTGACTAATTTCACTCAGCATAATAGATTCAATGTACAATTATGTATAGGAAGCTTTCATAACTTCCTCTCTCCTGATGAATACATAATATACAATTGTATATATGCATGTTACTTTTTTTGTATTGACAATCATTTTTTTATTTAAACAACTTTATTACATATATGATTGTGTTTGGGTTTCAGTCATGTAAAGAACACCACCCATCACCAGTGCAACATTCCCATCACCATGTCCCAAATATCCCTCCTCTCCACCCAACCCCCGCCTGTACTCTAGACAGGCTTTCTAATTCCCTCGTATATTCTCATTATTAGGATAGTTCAAAACGTAGTTATTTCTCTAACTAAACACATTCCTGTTTCTGGTGAGCTTCATGAGGTGAGCTGGAACTTCCAGCTCTTTTCTCTTTTGTGTCTGAAAGTTATTATTGCGAGAATGTCTTTCATTTTTCTTAAAACCCATAGATGAGTGAGACCATTCTGCATCTTACTCTCTCTCGCTGACTTATTTCAATCAGTATAATAGATCCCATGTACATCCATGTATAGGAAAATTTCATGACTTCATCTCTCCTGACAGCTGCATAATATTCCATTGTGTATATGTACCACAGGTTCTTTAGCCATTCATCTGTTGAAGGGTATCTTGGCTGTTTCCAGAGTCTTGCTATGGTAAATAGTGCTGCAATGAATATAGGTATAAGGAAGGGATTTTTTATTGTATTTTTGTGTTCCTAGGGTATATTCCTAGGAGTGGTATAGCTGGATCGTATGGGAGCTCGATTTCCAGTTTTTGGTGGAATCTCCATATTGCTTTCCATAAAGGTTGAACTAGATGGCATTCCCACCAGCAGTGGATAAGAGTTCCTTTCTCTCCACATCCCCGCCAACACTGCTTGTTCTCATTCTTTGTGATGTGTGCCAATCTGTGAGATGAGATGGTACCTCATATTTGTTTTGATTTGCATCTACCTGATGATTAGTGATGTGGAACATTTTTTCATGTGTCTTTTGGCCATTTGTATTTCTTCTTTGTCAAAATGTCTGTCCATTTCTTCTCCCCATTTTTTGATAGGATTGGATGTTTTTTATTGTAAATTTATGTCAGTGCCTTGTATATTTTGAAGATTAGCCCCTTATATGATGAGTATTGGGTGAATGGTTTCTCCCACTCAGTGGGGGGCTCTTGTATCCTGGGCACTATTTATTTTGAGGTGCAGAAGCTTCTCAGCTTAATATATTCCCATCTGTTAATTTCTGCTTTCACTTTCTTGGAGAGTGCAGTTTCCTCTTTGAAGATGCCGTTAGTCTCAATGTCCTGGAATGTTTTACCTATGTGTTGTTCTATATATCTTATGGTTTTGGGTCTGATATTGAGGACTTTCATCCATTTGGATTTAACTTTCTTACATGATGTTAGCTGGGGGTCTAAGTTCAATTTTTTTGCAAGTGGCTATCCAGTTGTGCCAACACCAATTGTTGAAGAGGCGTTCCCTGCTCCATTGAGGATTTCCTGCTTCTTTATCAAAAATTAGGTGATTGTATGTCTGAAGAACATTCTCTGAGTATTCAAGCCTATTCCACTGATCTGAAGGCCTGTCTTTTTTCCAATACCATGGTGTTTTGATAACTATTGCTTTGTAGTACAGTTTAAAGTTGGGGAAAGTAATTCCTCCCATATTCTTTTTCCAATAATTGCTTTAGCTCTTCTAGGGTGTTTATTGTTCCAAATGAATTTCAAAAGTGCCTGATCCACTTCTTTGAAGAATGTCATGGAAATCTTTAGAGGGATCGCATTAAATCTGTACAATGCTTTGGGGAGTATTTCAATTTTAATGATGTTAATTCTGCCAATCCATGAGCAGGGTATGTGCTTCCATTTCCACGTGTCCTCTCTTATTTCTTGGAGCAGAATTTTATAATTTACTTTGTATAGGTCCTTTACATTTTTAGTCAAGTTGATACCAAGATATTTGGCTTTGTGTGGCACTATTGTGAATGGGGTTGTTTTCTTAAAGTCAATTTCTTCCTTATTACTATTGGTGTATAGAAAGGCCATTGATTTTTGTGTGTTAATTTTGTAGCCTGCCACGTTGCTACATGAGTCTATTTTAGAAACTTTTTCGTAGAGACTTTAGGGTTTTCTAAGTAGAGTACCATGTCATCTGCAAACAGTGGGAGCTTGACTTCTTCCTTTCCTATCTGGATTTTCTAGATATCTTTTTCTTGTCTAATCGCTATAGCAAGTATTTCCAGTATTATATTGAATAGGAGTGGTGAGAGGAAAGCTTTGCCTTGTGCCAGAATTTAGAAGAAAGGCTTTCAGATTTTCTCCATTGAGGACAATATTTGCCTCTGGCTTGTGGTAGATGGCCTTAATTATATTGAGAAAGGTTCCTTCCTTTCCCATCTTGCTGAGACTTTTGATCAAGAATGGGTGCTGGAACTAATAAAATGCTTTCTCTGTGTCTATTGATATGATCATGTGATTTCTATTTTTCTTGTTGTTGATGTTGTGTATTATGTTGATAGATTTATGGATGTTAAACCAGCCTTACATTCCTGGGATGAAACCTACTTGATCATAGTGGATGGTTTTCTTTTTTTTTTTTTTCGGGCCACACCCGTTTGATGCCAGGGGTTACTCCTGGCTAAGTGCTCAGAAATTGCCCCTGGATTGGGGGACCATATGAGATGCTGAGGGATCGAACTGCGGTCGCAATCTTTCCTTGGCTAGCGCTTGCAAGGCAGCAACCTTACCTCTAGTGCCACCTTGTCGGCCCCAATGGATGATCTTCTTAATGAGGTGTTGAATCCTATTTGCCAGGATTTTGTTGAGGATTTTGGTCTGTAATTTTTTTTCTGGCAGCATCTCTGTCTAGTTTAGGTATCAAGGTGATGTTGGCTTCAAAAAGCTATTTGGAAGTGTTCCTGTTTTTTCGATTTTATGAAAGAGTCTTGCCAGTATTGGTAATAGTTCCTCTTGAAAGGTTTGAAAGAATTTATTAATAAATCCATCTGGGCCTGGGCTTTTGTTTTTGGGCAGACATTTGATTACTCTCTTAATTTTCTCAATAGTGATGGGTGTGCTTAGATATGCTACATCCTCTTCATTCAACTGTGGAAGATTATAAGAGTCCAAAACTTTATCCATTTCTTCCAGGTTTTCATGTTTAGTTCCATAGAGTTTCTCAAAGTAGTTTCTGATTACCCTTTAAATCTCTACCATATCAGTAGTGATCTCTCCTTTTTCATTCCTAATACGAGTTATCTATTTTCTCTCTCTCTTTCTTTGTTAGTTTTGTCAGTGGTCTATCAATCTTGTTTATTTTTTCAAAGATCCAACTTCTGCTTTAGCTGATCTTTTGTATTGCTTTTCGGGTTTCCACTTCATTGATTTCTGCTCTCAGCTTTGTTATTTCCTTCTGTCTCCCTATTTTTGGTCCTTTTGTTGAGTACTTTCTAATTCTATGAGCTGCGTCATTAAGCTATTCAGGTATGCCCATTCTTCTTTCCTGATGTGTGCTTGCAAAGCTATAAATTTTCCTCTCAGTACCGCCATTGCTGTGTCCCATAGGTTCTGATAGTTTGTGTCTCCATTGTCATTTGTTTTCAGGAAGGTTTTGATTTCCTTTTTGATTTCATCTCGTACCCACCGGTTATTCAGTATTAGGGTATTTAACTTCCAGGTATTAAATTTTTTTTCTGTGTCCATTTGTAATTCACATATAATTTCAGGGCCTTGTGGTCAGCGAATGTAGCCTGCAAAATTTCTATCCTCTTGATATTATGGAGGTATGTATTATGTGCTAGCATGTAGTCTATCCTGGAGAATGTCCCATGTATATTAGAGAAGAATGTTTATCCAGGCTTCTGGGGGTGGAGTGTCCTGTATATATCTACTAGGCCTCTTTCTTCCATTTCTCTTTTCAGGTCTAGTATATTCTTGTAGGGTTTCAGTCTGGTTGACCTGTCAAGTGTTGACAATGCCGTGTTGAGGTCTCCCACTATTATTGTGTTGTTATTGATATTATTTTTCAGATTTATCAACAATTGTATTAAATATTTTGCTGGCCCCTCATTCGGTGCATATGTTTAGGAGAGTGATTTCTTCCTGCTGTACGTATACCTTGATTAATACAAAATGTCATCTTTGTCCCTTACAACTTTCCTAAGTATAAAGTTTGCATCATTTGATATTAGTATGGCCACTCTAGCTTTTTTATGGGTGTTGTTTGCTTGGATGATTTTCCTCCAGCCTTTTATTTTGAGTCTATGTCATTATGACTATTCAGGTGTGTTTCTTATAGGCAGCAGAAGGTTGGATTGAGTTTTTGATCCATTTAGCCACTCTGTGTCTCTTAACTGGTGCATTTAGTCCATTGACATTGAGAGAAAGAATTGTCCTGGGAGTTAGTGCCATCTTTATATCGAAGTTTGGAGCATCTGTTGGTCAGTCTTGTCTTAAAGTAGGCTGTTCAGTTTTTCTTTTAAGAATGGTTTTGAGTCTGTAAAGTTTTTGAGCTGTTGTTTGTCTGTGTAATCATGTATTGTTCCTTCAAACGTGAAAGTGAGTTTTGCTGGGTGCATTGTTCTAGGCGAAGCATTTATTTCATTGAGTTTTGTCACTATGTCCCACCACTGCCTTCTGGCCTTGAGTGTTTCTGGTGACAGGTCTGCAGTAAATCTCAAGGATTTACTTGAATGTAATTCTCTTTTCGATCATGCTGTCTCTATCTGTGGGATTCATCATTGTGACTAGGATGTGTCTTGGGGTGTTTTATCTGGGGTCTCTTTTAGTTGGTAATCTTCGGGCATGCAGGATTTGATCACATGTATTCATTAGCTCTGGTAGTTTCTCTTTAATGATGTTCTTGATCATTGATTCTTCCTGGAGATTTTCTTCCTGGGTCTCTGGGACTCCAATGATTCTTAAGTTGTTTCTGTTGAGCTTATCATAGACTTCTATTTTCATCTGTTCCCATTCTTTGAGTAATTTTTCCATTGTTTGATCATTTGCTTTAAGGCTTTTTTTCCAGTTTCTTCTGCTGTATAGAATTGTTATTTATCTCATCTTCCAGTGTACTAATTCTATCCTCAGCTGCTGTTAACCCGTGGGAAAGCTCAACCATGTTTTTCTTTAATTCATCTACTGAGGTTTTCAGACCTATTATTTGACCTGAAATTTTAGTTTGAAGTTTTCTGATTTTATCTTCATATTCTCTTGATTCTTATTAATGTTCTCTTCTATACTTTCTTTGAGTTCTTTGAACATCTTCCATACTGCGACTCTAAACTCCTTATCTGAGAGACTGACTACTTGTTTGGTCATGTTCACATTATCAGAGTTACCATCATCATTCTCTATGTCTGGCACTGGCCTGCGTTTTTTCCCCATTGTCACACTTGTATTGTGGGTTTTTCTACATGCTGTGGTTGTATTCATTGGCTAAATGATGTGCACGGCCGCGAAGTGGATCGGAGAGGCAGCGCTCCTCTGGCTCCTCCCTTTCATGGCGTGTAAACTCACCTCCAGACTCCAGGAAAGGCTAGCCATCTGTGGATGAGCCACACACAGGATGAAATCAGGCCGAAAATGGAGCACAGCACAGAAGATGGGCAGATAGGGGTGCTAGAATCTGAGTTCCAGCAGAGTTCAGCAGCTTCCCCTTTCTGGGCATGCAAACTCACCTCCAGGGAAGACTCCAGGGAAGGTGAGCTGGCCGCAGATGAGCCACACACAGTATGAAATCAGGATGAAAATGCAGCACAGCACAGAAGACAGGCAGATAGGGTTGCTGGCATTTGAGTTCCAGCAGAGTTCAGTGGCTTCCCCTTTCTGGGCATGTAAACTCACCTCCAGGGAAAGCTCCAGGGAAGGCGAGCTGTCCGCAGGTGAGCCACACACAGGATGAAATCAGGCCAAAAATGGAGCACAGCACAGAAGACAGGCAGGTCGGGGTGCTGTCATCTGAGTTCCCAGAAATCTTTTAGAACTTTAATCCTAGTCTGAAATGGGTAATCACCTCAGATGGTTGGGACTTCCCATCCGCTTACTGACAAAGGTGAAAGAGCTTGAAGCCTCCTAAATCTTCACTGTGGTCTCTACAGTCACCCAGAAAATTGACATTCACCTCTGAAGCAGGCAGGGTCATGGGCAGAAATGCTGATGAAATCCAGTCTCAGGCAGCTGAAAACAGCATGACCCAAGATGGTTTCTTCACCCTTTTGACTCCTGGTAGAAAACAGCAGGAATCAGTATGTGTATGTCCGGACTCACCTCTGAAGCAGGCAGGATCGCCGGCAGCAATGCAGATAAAATCCAGTCTCAGGCAGATCTGACGTGGGCAAGATCACCAGCAGGAACACTCATGCATCAGTTTCTTTAGCCATTTATTTGTTGAAGGGCATCTTGGTTGTTTCCAGAGTGATGCGATATATATATATATATATATATATATATATATATATATATATATATATATATATATATATATATATATATGTGTGTGTGTGTGTGTGTGTGTGTGTGTGTGTGTGTGTGTGTGAGGAACGGATTTTTGTATTGAATTTTTTATTTATAATATCTTTATTTAAGCATCCTGTTTACAAATATGAGTGTGCTTAGGTTTCAGTCATGTAAAGAACACCCCCCTTCACCAGCGCAATATTCCCTCCACCAATGTCCCAAATCTCCCTCCATCCCACCCCACCTCCACCTGTACTCTAGACAGGCTTTCCTTGGTCTCCATTGCTCATTTGTAATTTTTTACTGCCTCAGTCCTAACCATTATTTCCCCCCATTTACCCATGTAGGTGCAGCTCATGACATGAAGTTTACCACATAGAGTGAGTGCAGTTAGAGAAATAACTACACTGAAAACTATCATAACAATGTGAATGAATGAGAGAAATAGAAAGCCTGTCTCAAGTATAGGTGTGGGTGGGGTGGGGAGGAGGGAGATCTGGGCAATTAGTGGTGGGAATCTTGCACTGGTGAAGGGGGGTGTTCTTTACATGACTGTAATCATACAACTACAATCATATTTGTAATCACGGTGTTTTAAATAAAGATAATTAAAAATTCAAATGGATTAAAGATCTTGATATCTGACCTGAAAGATACATGGAACAACACATAGGTAAAACAATTCAGGACATTGAAACTAAAGGTATCTTCAAGGAGGAAACAGCATTTTCCAAGCAAGCAGAAGCAGAGATTAACAGATGGGAATATATTAAGCTGAGAAGCTTCTGCGCCTCAAAGGAAATAGTGCCTAGGAAACAAGAGCCACACACTGAATGAAAGAAATTATTCACCCAATATGCATAAGATAAGGGGCTAATATCCAAAAAAAAATACAAGGCACTGACAGAACTTTACAAGAAGAAAACATCTAATCCCATAAAAAATGGAGAGCAGAAATGAACAGTCACTTTGTCAAAGAAGAAATACAAATGTCCAAAAGACACATCAAAAATTGCTCCTCATCACTAATCATCAGGGAGATGCAAATCAAAACAACCATGAATTATCATTTCACACCACAGTAAATGGCACATATCATAAAGAACAGGAACAATTGGTGCTGGAGGGGATATGGAGAGAAAGAAACTCTCATTCACTGCTGCTGGGAATGACATCTAGTCCAGCCTTTATGGAACACAATATGGAAATTCTTCAAAAAATGGAAATTGGACTTCCATATGATCCAGATATACTACTGATAGGGATATACCCTCAGAACACAAAAACACAATATAAAAATCTCTTCCTCACACCAATGTTCATTGCCATACTATTTTCAATAGGCAGACTCTGGAAAACAACCAAGATGCCCTTCAACAGATGAATGGCTAACAAAACTGTGGTACATATACACAGTGGAATATTATACAGCAGTCAGGAGAGAGAAGTCATGAAATTTTCCTATACATGGATGTACATGGAGTCTATCATGCTGAGTGAAATAAATCAGAGGGAGAGAGATGCAGAATAGTCTCACTCATCTATGGGTTTTAAGAAAAATAAAAGTCATTTTTGCAACAATCCTTAGAGACAATGAGAGGAGGGCTGGAACTTCCAGCTCACTTCATGAAGCTCAACACAAAGAGTGGTGAGTGCAGTTATAGAAATAATTATACTGGGGCCGGGCGGTGGCGCTAGAGGTAAGGTGCCTGCCTTGCCTGCGCTAGCCTTGGATGGACCACGGTTCGATCCCCCGGCGTCCCATATGGTCCCCCAAGCCAGGAGCAGCTTCTGAGCGCATAGCCAGGAGTAACCCCTGAGCATCACCAGGTGTGACCCAAAAACAAACAAAAAAAAAAGAAATAATTATACTGAGAACTACCATAATCATGTGAATGAATGAGGCAACTAGAAAGCCTGTCTAGAGTACAGGCGGGGTGGGATGGGATGGAGGGAGATTTGGGACATTGGTGGTGGTAATGTTGCACTGGTGAAGGGGGGTGTTCTTTACATGACTGAAACCTGATTACAATCATATTTGCAATCAAGATGTTTAAATAAAGAAAAAAAGATATTGGAAAAAATAAGTAGACAAAAAAGCACAACAAAGTCTGAGTTGATTTTAGGGATTTGTCTAATTAAAGCTTTATTGTCTTTGAAGATTTAAAGAGTCCCTTTCTCTCAAATTGTCAAAGACACCTGATGAATTTCCAATAAAATATTTTCTGAACAACCCCAGTGAACTTCTCAGTTAATTCTTGGTGGCATGAAGCAATGTGTGAACAACTTTTTGAAGAGGTATTAATAACAAGTTGAAAATAATTTACCCACTTGACTTCTATACAACCTTTTAATAAACCTTGGAAGGCAATGACAATTAGAGGAGCTAGAAGCTGTATTTCTACTACCACAGGTAGTTTGTAATGCAGAATAATCAGACCAAGGAGTCTGGATTGAAGTGGTATCAATTAGCATGCTAAGTAAGAACCACATTTTCTGCATTGGGTTTATCAGTCTTACACTATTTAAGTTAAATATATTTGATCTAAATATAGAGCAACAAGGCAGAATTTCATCTCTGTAGTAATGTATTTCTGTAAAGAAAAATTGAAAATCTGGGGTTGAATGTAGCATAGCATGATTCCATTTTCACAGATACTACCTCAGTCCAGTTATCAAGAAGTTCAAAATTAACTTTGTACTATTTGGGAAAATTGACTAGTGGAGTCCCTAGGGGCACAGGCAAAGAGGAGACAAAGTTTTTCTTTACTAACAATGAAATTATCTTGGTCTAAATTTTGCAACATGACTATGCATATATTAGCTAGAGTACACAGTGTTCTCTCTCTCTCTCACACACATGCGCGCACACACAGAGAGAGAAAACACATGCACACACATACCTCCTATTTTTATTAGTCATGGAAATTCCATGCTGTATTATTTTATGAAATTTGATAAGTATTTTTGCATGAAAGGCTTAGGCTTATTCCAGTGATTATGTAACAGACCTGTTTTGATCACCCAGTCTGCGACAAAGAAAAGTGGCTTTTTCTGTATATGGTGATAAAGGTGGTATTAAGGGTAGATACAGAGAGAAGGGGCAGTTGTTGACAAACCTAAAACTAAGGAAAGTCTTATGTCTGAGTACTCTGAGGATTATGAAGCTGATCAGATTCTATTGAATAGTATACTTAATATTGGAGACATCTTTCCTCCAACAGCTGGAAATTGAAATCCCATACAATCCAGCTATACCACTCCTAGGAATATACCCTAGGAACACAAGAATACAATACAAAATCCCTTCCTCACACCTATATTCATTGCAGCACTATTTACAATAGCCCAACTCTGGAAACAACCAAGATGTCCTTCAACAGATGAATGGCTAAAGAAACTGTGGTATATATACACAATGAAATATTATGCGGCCATCAGGAGACATGAAGTCATGAAATATTCCTATACATGGATGTACATTCAATCTATTATGCTGAGTGAAATAAGTCAGAGGGAGAGAGATTGACGCAGCACAGTCTCCCTCATCTATGGGTTTTTAAAAAAATTAAAAGACAATTTTGCAAAAATTCTCAGAGACAAAGAGAGGAGGGCTGGAAGTTACAGCTCACCTCATGAAGCTCTCCACAAAGAGTGGTGAGTACAGTTAGAGAAATAACTCCACTGAAAACTATCATAACAATGTGAATGAATGAGGGAAAGTAGAAAACCTGTCTAGAGTATAGCTGGGGGTGGGATGGGGAGGAGACTTATTTGGGACATTGGTGATGGGAATGTTGCACTGGTAAAGGGGGATATTCTTTACATGACTGAAACCCAATTACAATCATATTTGTAATCAAGGTGTTTAAATAAAGATAAAAAAGGTTGAAGACCCTTGTCATCTCTATTGCTAAAATATATTATAACATTCACAGCTTTTAAAATAAAAACATGTTTGGATGCCTTACATACTCATTAATAAACTTCTTTGTATCTATATTATAGAGCAATTATTGATAGCACATGCTGTAGTCAGCTTCTGTCCTATAGCCATCAGCAGGACTTCAATGAATCCACTTTAGGGAGAGTGGGTTGCGTGGGCGACGAAATATGAAATAATGAAACCACACTCAGAGTATGTGAGGTCAAAACATCTTCTGGCAGGAGAGCGACAAGTTTAATCTTTAAACTGGGGGATATATGGTGGTAAAGCCAGCCATAGGTATAGAGAAGAGTGATTACAATCACAAAGCAAAGTTCAACAGTGACAATGTTTAAGCTATGCATGTGAGCTGTAAAAATTGGAAGTTACAAAAGAGAAGGTTACAACTCAAGGCAGCTTTTTGCAAGCTTACTTCAAATGCAAAATCAGGGATTATTAGAAGTAGGAAATATCTGGGAACATGGTCTTCTCTGAGCTGGGCTCTATTGTTTTAGAGGTCAAGTAAAGGAAAAAGTCAAACCCCCTCAGATCTGGTTCTCTTTTTCTAAGAGTCAATAGCCCAGGATCTGAATTCTGACTAAGCCCTTGATTACCAGAAACTGCAGCTGCAAGGACATATTTGAAAAAGAGAAAAATATTGTCTTTGCTTTAGGTGCTAAATATTATCCAGTAAAGGGCTTCTCATAGTAATTTTTGATGCTAAAATTTCTGAGTCAAATTATTTGATAGAGGCCATAATTTTGCCTGAGATTTTACAAAGGAGAGATTGCCAAATAATGACAGAAAATGTAACACCAAGCATAGATTTATCTCTTCGGGAATTCCTCAACTATCCAAGCAGGGAAAAAAGGCGTCCACAGAGGGCCTTTTGAGGAATCCTGTGGGGTTATTTCAGTTCTCCCAACCAGGAAAATCTGGGGATACATCTGGTGGGCTGATCTCCCCTAAAAGTTCATGCATGCCTTGGCAAGCACATTTTTTATATTTTATGGATTTCTTATGAGAGACCTCCAAATAAAAATCAGCTTCTAATGAATAATACATGTAACTGTGTTTATGCTGAAATATAATTATATGGAAGGATTTTAAAGTAGATTTTATTCAGTATAATGACTCTTATATTTTTCATTTCTACTTTTTGAGAAGGAGCATGGTTTTGAAACTTCCACGGATTTGACTAACATTGAAAGTAATTCTGAAAACTTCAGGAAGAACCATCATAGAAATACTTCTGTTATGCCATCCATAGCGGTGTCCAGGGCGTCCATCTCCTCGGGTGGGTATTTAAAACATAACTACTCTAATAAAAATTAGTATATAGAATGTAATTAACTGCCATCCAAAGGATATTTTGTGCCTTTATAAAATAATCATACATTCTTTGATCTGTGGTAATACGTCTACTGCATAAATATTTTAAAGGTGGACACAGTGATGCCTTGAACCTTTTATATTTATGCAGAATCCTTTATTATGTTTAGTATGCTGCACTCTTGCAAACATTGAGAGCTATACCAAATTTCATTAAAATAGTGTCAGAAAATCAAATAGGTTCGGGGCTGAAGCAGTGGCATAAGCGGTAAGGTGACAGCCTTGTCCACACTAGCCTAGGACAGACTGTGGTTCAATCCCCCAGCATCCCATATGGTCCCCCAAGCCAGAAGCAATTTCTGAGCACATAACCAGGAGTAACCCCTGAGTGTCACTGGATGTGTCCCCCCCCAAAAAAACAAAAACAAAAACAAAAAAATCAAATAGATTCATATGATATCAAAGATAGGCCAACCCAGAATATAAGGAATTGTGGTTCAATTGATGTGTGGTCAGAAGTCCATATGTCTAGAAAAAGTAATCTTCCCATAGTATAAAGGATATATTTATGAGTAGAGTTAAATTACTAGTAATAATTGTTGATTTGGTATATTGAAACATTTTATTTGCTTTCATCATCCCAAGAAACCTCTGAAGAAAAATTTATTACCTATGAATAAAGAAACTAAGCAGAGAAATTGGCCATAAATAATTTCTCATTTATAGGAAATTTATGCTCTATGTGTAGAATTAAAATCATGGTAGAATTCTTGACAGTATGAAGTTACATGATTAACCTAATGACATATTTGCATAAAGTTAAAGCCTGAGCTCTGAGCAAGAGGATCTAAATAAGACAGCTAAAATCCTAAGATCCTAGTTAGCTAAGAGTAGATAGATCTTCAAAGGTGTTCTAAAGTTAAAAGTCATTTTCTATTTCTTTAGCATTAGAAAATTATTAGAAAATCTAAACTATCCTGGAAGCTACCATCATGAAGAATAATTCAGTAAATATATTATTTAGCATATACTATGAGCTAGGCATTAGGTTAAGTATTTATGCAAATCTTATTCACCATCATAAACTCATGCATATTGCTATCTTTAATCTGTCTCGTTCATAAATAATGTTTTTCTCAACAGGGCTTTGATGTATAATTATAAATTGTTTCTTGATTGAGTCTTGCATTTCCTAACATACATTTGGAGCAAGATATCCTTTTGACAAAGGAATTCTAGAACCAAAAGAAATGGAATTTCTTTCCCTTTCCCACAAAATATGAAAGGACAATGGAAACTCCTCAAGTTAACTCACTAGCTATTCCTTTTTTTGTATGAAAGGAATTTTCTGTAACATGTGATTTCATTTTAAGCTAAATATAAAGGCACTACAAAATTTTTACATACTCAACATAAGAATGATTACTCCTTGGAAGCTGGAGAGATAGTATGGCAGGTAAGGTGCTTACCTAGTATGCAGGCAATCCAGTTTCAATCCCTGGCAGCCCCATAAGATCCCCTGACTTCCTCCAGGCGTGATCCATTATCACTGCTATCTGTGGCCCCAAAACTAAAAATAAAAAAAAGATGGTTACTGCTTAGCAGAGCCTAAACCAGCTTATAAATTAGTTTATAGTATTTAAACTCCCTTGATCAAATAAATGATTTTAATGGAGTTGTTAATTCAATTAAAGGAAATATCAAAATGCTATAGAAAATAAAAGTGGGTTAAACATCATGAAGTTATTGTTTCTGCCAATTGCTTTTATAACATTATGTCTAAAAAGAATTGGAATAAAGATGGACCGTTTTAAAAGAAAAATTAAGTGTATTATTTTGAGTTTTCTTTAGGATACAAATGGATGCACTCAGGGACCACTGCTGGTTCTGTGCTCAGGGATCATTCCTGTCAGTGCTTGATGAATCATATATGATGCTGGGGATCAAAACAAGATTTTAAAAACAAGCACCTCAACACCTGTAGTAATACTCTAAATTCTATTTACTATTATATTGTATTACCTATTGTTGAGTTTTGGAGTCACATCTGATAGTGCATAGGTTACTTCTTGGCTTTGTGTTCAGAGATCACTCCTGATAATATTGGGGGACATAGGGTGCCATGGATCAAACCAGAGATAGGAGCATATAAAGACAAGTACTCTAACCCCTATACTATTTCTCTGCCCCTTTCTGTCATTTAGTATTCTACCACAGTAAACTAATTCACATATTTCCCTTTGTTTCTGTTTCTTTAGACCATAGTCAATCTGAGATAGATTTGAGTGGGTCATTTACAGAAGACTTTGAGGATACTGTCAGTGTAAGAAGCAAGTCTGTTTCTGGAACCTTAGACAAAGACTTGGTAAGTTGGATGTGGAAGGCCGAGAATCTTGTTCCAAAATTATGTGTAATTAAGGATAAGTTTGAGAGCGATGGAAGGACATGAAATAAATCTATTATTTTTATATAATCACTATATAAAAATATCTAAAGAAAGGTGATACCTAAAAATGGTAACAGGTGAAAATTCTCTTTAAGGAAAATACAGCAGAATCCCAAAGAAACTACAAGGGTTAATGTGCTTGCCTTGCATACAGCCAAACCTAGTTCAATCTGTAACACTGCATGCGATTCGAGAGTGCATCACCAGGTGTGGACTATATACCCCCTCTCAAACAAGGGAAACCTCCCAGAGCCAGGGAGAGAGCGTCCATGACTAAAGTAGATGAGTTAAATGCTTGCAGCTTGAATGTGTCTTCAACAGTGCATGGCTTGTTTTTCCCAGCTTTCAGCTCTACTAGGAGAGCTGGAGGAACCAGGTGTGGCCCAATACCAAACAATAAAACTTCGGTTATGGATTCCAATGAAAGGATAAAAGTGCATTACATTATTTAAACTGGGAAAATGAGAAATTCCACAATTCCTATGTTAATTATCACTAGACTTACTTGTTTCATGTGAACATTTTTATACAAGTTATGTCGTAATAAACTAATTTTATGAGACTAATTTGTATAAAACTCATTGTCAACTCATTTGTAAAATAAGAAATTTGAATCAAATTATTTTTATTTTGTTTTATTGAAACAATTGTGATATACAAAGTTCTTCATAGTTGAATTTCAAATATACAATGAGTCAGAGTTCTTCCCACCAGCAGTGTCAATCTCCCTCCAGCAATAAACCCAGAGTTTATCCAATCGCAGCACCCTTTGTTTCATGGCCTTCCAGTATAACAGATCACTGAGTTTAGATTGTTAAAGTTTAGGTCCCTTAATTCTATTATTGTTGGATTTGGCTTGGATATTTAGTTCTGTCCTAATTTATTTCCCCACCAATCTATCTGAGACCACTTGGCCATTGGTCCCCAGCCTTTCTTTGTTCTCTTTTTTCTTATTTTTGTAGAAAAATGCTGGAGTATGTGGTAAAATAAAGCAATCTGTTACCCAAAGTTCTCTTCAAAAGGCAGGAGACCCAAATTTAAAATATAAGAATGAAAAATAAAAAAGGTGTGTGCCTGGCAGGTTTTTTTTCCCATAAGCACAGAAAAATATGGGTAAAGTAGAAAGAAAAACCTTTGGCCTAAAAACAGTGAGACTGTACCCATCAAGCATCCTGGCACAAGGTCAACTACAGGCTCTGGGTATAGTAAGTTGTCTTACCCCAAGTCTTTCTCTGTGGCCCCAGTAAAAGTTCTTCAAAATCATGGTTCTTGCAGTGAGATTTCTGTAGTTAGAGCTGCTGGTTTCTGTACAGAACCTATGTCAAAGTCAGGGTGACATGGAGTGTCTTCTAGTCTCATCTCACCATTAGGTGGCAATGCAGAAAACCCTAGCCTTACAGCAGGTTGTTGCTGGTATTAAGTTGTGATGGTGCCATATAAACCCACTCTGGAGCATGTCAATGACAGGTCAGCATTTTAGGGCCTTCCCTGGTAGAAGTCCTATTTCTGTTATTGAAAACGGTGCTGGTTCCCAGATGGGATCTAGGGTTCATGATTAAATGTCCAATGTCCAATCTTCTGAAGCCTAATCAAAGTCAATATGACAAGTGTTCAGGTGTAAGGTCCCACTGCAATATTGCCACTGGCTAGCTTTTGGGGTCCAGTTGTGTTAGAGAACTTCTTTGAGTTCCCTTGAGGAAAATGGGGGACATGAACAGCAAAGTATGAATAAATTAAAGAGGACACAAATCTATGTGGGAGAAGAGTATTCTAATTTTTAATGTGTGGGACAGGTATATGAGCTAAATTGCCTGTCACAGGTATGAGAAGAATGTTCAGTTTAACGAAGTCCAGATATTTTTAGTACACAGAAACATTAGCAGTAACCTTGTTTGATTTACATATAAATTTCTCTGGCTAGGGCGATACGTAGACCTGGCCAAAAAAATTTATATTGAATCCTGAGCTAATGAAAAGAAGGTTAATTTTAACATCTCAAAGCATATTCTTCCCAGCTATTTTCAGATGTAAATTTAGGGGTAGGCAAGGAGCTAAGTTTTCACATCAGGTTTACTATTTCTGCGGGAAGAGGTTTTTGTGTGTATCAGGGGCAGGTGCATATCTAAAAATATGCAGATTTTATACTTGGTAAAAGTTTTAACAGCCTAATGCTATATTCTGGTCAAACCTTTTTAATGTAAGTTCTGAGGTAAAAGTTAACAAGTACTCAAGATCCTTTTAGAGATGTTCCAAGAAGCAGAAACTGCAAGGGCATATTAAAGACAGAGAAAAAAAGTTGTCTCTATGTGTCTTTATTTTTGCTCCTGAGTTTTTTTAGCTAAAGAGAAATTTTGAATCAAGGCTATATTTGCCTTTAAATTCCCTATGTTAGGTAGTAAAAGGTTTTACTATATACACAGCAGAAGGAAGAAACATTTATAGGCCAATTAAATGTTTGTATAAAGGAGGCAGAATGTCAGTACCATAACACGAATCTCATTGTAGGATATTTATCGGGAATTTTGTCCAGCCATCCACACTGGGGTGAAAAACTTCCCAGTGGGTCTACTGGTAAAATATTCATCGGGAGTTTTCAAATCAGCAACCCATACTAAGGACATAATCCTCCTTTAGATATATTGAAATTCCTCGTTATGGTGTGGCACAATATTAAATTTATGTGTTCCTATCTCTATTAGATAAGAATGTGTTTGCACAAAAGATTTCACAATTTTAATGTGCCTATGCAAAAAGGAACAGTGACATATTGTATTACTGGTGCATATGCTGGTAAAAATATCAAGCTACACAACCTGATAACCTGGGTTCTAACATGATCTTGAAACACTAGAGCTACTTATCTACTAAAATTTCTTACTAAATAGACTCCCCCCCCCAAAAAAAGGAATGATGGTAACTGCCGCTACATAAGAAGATAAACAATAAGAATTATACCAATTAAAGAAATACATCTAAATAAATACTTGAAGATGATATACATGCCCCATTAAGTCTTTTGAAATAGTCTGGGAGGGATAAAATCTGGAACACAGCTTCAGCCTGTGATTTGGTCTTTTGGAGTCTGAAAAAAATGGCTCCCTGCAGTCACATATCAGGAAATATCCTTGAGTTGGGGTCTTCTCAGAAATCGAATCTGGTAGTGAGCAACATTCCACAATGATGGGAGATGGGGGAAAAGGGACTGCTGAGAGCAAATCAGCAGCAAAGGCAGAGGCCGCTTCTCAGATTGAGGAAAGATGGGCTGGAATCTGTCTTTTCACTATGGGAGATGGTTGGCAGCTGGCTGGGGTGGGGATAACATGTTTGTTCCTGAGGAGTTCATAACTGAGGGTAAAAAGTGTTGAATAGGGAGAAATAACAGATCAGGTCTGAGAGAGTGAAGAGCTAAAAAGAATTTTTATGGTGGTAAGCGAAGTATGAGGAGGGGTTATACATAACAGGAGGAAGAGCAATGTACAATATAGATAAACATGTATAATAAAGACAAACATTAGACAGACATTGAGGTGGCCAATACATACACTCATGCACACACATAGACACTGAGTACCAATACATGGGTTACAGCTGATAAGCTGACCCAGGTGGAATGGGTCAGAAAGTTTAAAAATATTAATTTGGCAAGTCAGATGGAAAGGTTTTTTATTTTCTTAGGCAATCATCATTTTAAGCAATAAGGTAATGAGCATTGTAAGAGAAATCTACACCATGTAGAACTGTCAAGATTCTCAAGGGTCTTGAGCATCAAGATTCCTTTCCTAAAAGCAAACAAAAATAATGATAATAAGCATTATTGTGTTATGGTAAACTACCAAAAATTGAAAACAGATTACAATAATGTATTCAATGAATGAGTTCTGTGGTAGGAGCTTATAACATGCATTTGCATGCTCCATTGTTATCTATGGACTTAAACATTAGACTATTTAACTGGCAAAATCAAATAAAAAATTAATAGATAAGAATTTTTGTCATAACATCTTTTTTTGAGAATGATTTTTATGTTTATTATTTTTTTACAATTTTTTTTATTTAAACACCTTGATTACATACATGACTGTGCTTGGGTTTCAGTCATATAAAGAACACCACCCATCACCAGTGCAACATTCCCATCACCAATGTCCCAAGTCTCCCTCCTCCCCACCCGACCCCCGCCTGTACTCTAAACAGGTTCTCAATTTCCCTCATACATTCTCATTATTAGGACAGTTCAAAATGTAGTTATTTCTCTTACTAAACACATCACTCTTTGTGGTGAGCTTCCTAAGGTGAGCTGGAACTTCAAGATCTTTTCTCTTTTGTGTCTGAAAATTATTATTGCAAGAATGTCTTTCATTTTTTTTAAAACCCATAGATGAGTGAGACCATTCTGCAATTTTCTCTCTCTCTGACTTATTTCACTCAGCATAATAGATTCCGTGTACATCCATGTATAGGAAAATTTCATGACTTCATCTCTCCTGACAGCTGCATAATATTCCATTGTGTATATGTACCACAGTTTCTTTAGCCATTCGTCTGTTGAAGGGCATCTTGGTTGTTTCCAGAGTCTTGCTATGGTAAATAGTGCTGCAATGAATATAGGTGTAAGGAAGGGGTTTTTGTATTGTATTTTTGTGTTCCTAGGGTATATTCCTAGGAGTGGTATAGCTGTATCGTATGGGAGCTCGATTTCCAGTTTTTGGAGGAATCTCCATATTGCTTTCCATAAAGGTTGAACTAGATGGCATTCCCACCAGCAGTGGATAAGAGTTCCTTTCTCCCCACATCCCCGCCAACATTGTTTATTCTCATTCTTTGTGATGTGTGCCATTCTCTGTGGTGTGAGGTGGTATCTCATCGTTGTTTTGATTTGCATCTCCCTGATGATTAGTGATGTGGAGCACTTTTTCATGTGTCTTTTGGCCATCTGTATTTCTTCTTTGTCAAAGTGTCAGTTCATTTCTTCTCCCCATTTTTTGATGGGATTAGATGTTTTTTTCTTGTAAAGTTCTGTCAGTGCCTTGTATATTTTGGAGATTAGCCCCTTATCTGATGGGTATTGGGTGAATAGTTTCTCCCACTCAGTGGGTGGCTCTTGTATCTTGGGCACTACTTCCTTTGAGATGCAGAAGCTTCTTAGCTTAATATATTCCCATCTGTTAATTTCTGCTTTCACTTGCTTGGAGAGTGCAGTTTCTTCCTTCAAGATGCCTTTAGCCTCAATGTCCTGGAGTGTTTTACCTACGTGCTGTTCTATATATCTTATGGTTTTGGGTCTGATATCGAGGTCTTTAATCCATTTGGATTTTACATTCGTACATGATGTTAGCTGGGGGTCTAAGTTCAATTTTTTGCAAGTGGCTATCCAGTTGTGCCAACACCACTGGTTGAAGAGGCTTTCCCTGCTCCATTTAGGATTTTTTGCTCCTTTATCAAAAATTAGGTGATTGTATGTCTGGGGAACATTTTCTGAGTATTCAAGCCTATTCCACTGATCTGAGGGCCTGTCCTTATTCCAATACCATGCTGTTTTGATAACTATTGCTTTGTAGTACAGTTTAAAGTTGGGGAAAGTAATTCCTCCCATATTCTTTTTCCCAATGATTGCTTTAGCTATTCGAGCGTGTTTATTGTTCCAAATAAATTTCAAAAGTGCCTGATCCACTTCTTTGAAGAATGTCATGGGTATCTTTAGGGGGATCGCATTAAATCTGTACAGTGTTTTGGGGAGTATTGCCATTTTAATGACGTTAATCCTACCAATCCATGAGCAGGGTATGTGCTTCCATTTCCACGTTTCCTCTCTTATTTCTTGGAGCAGAGTTTTATAGTTTTCTTTGTATAGGTCCTTCACATTTTTAGTCAAGTTGATTCCAAGATATTTGAGTTTGTGTGACACTATTGTGAATGGAGTTGTTTTCTTAATGTCCATTTCTTTCTTATTAGTATTGGTGTATAGAAAGTCCATTGATGTTTGTGTGTTAATTTTGTAGCCTGCCACCTTGCTATATGAGTCTATTGTTTCTAGAAGCTATTTGGTAGAGTCTTTGGGGTTTTCTACGTAGAGTATCATGTCATCTGCAAACAGTGAGAGCTTGACTTCTTCCTTTCCTATCTGGATTCCCTTGATATCTTTTTCTTGCCTAATCGCTATAGCGAGTACTTCCAGTGGTATGTTAAATAGGAGTGGTAGAGAGGTCAGTCTTGTCTTGTGCCAGAATTTAGAGGAAAGGCTTTCAGTTTTTCTCCATTGAGGACAATATTTGCCTCTGGCTTGTGGTAGATGGCCTTAACTATATTGAGAAAGGTTCCTTCCATTCCCATCTTGCTGAGAGTTTTGATCAAGAATGGGTGTTGGACCTTGTCAAATGCTTTCTCTGCATCGATTGATATGATCATGTGATTTTTATTTTTCTTGCTGTTGATGTTGTGTATTATGTTGATAGATTTACGGATGTTAAACCAGCCTTGCATTCCTGGAATGAAACCTAATTGATTGTAGTGGATGATCTTCTTAATGAGGCATTGAATCCTATTTGCCAGGATTTTGTTGAAGATCTTTGCATCTGCATTCATCAGCGATATTGGTCTGTAATTTTCTTTTTTCGTAGCATCTCTGTCTGGTTTAGGTATCAAGGTGATGTTGGCTTCATAAAAGCTATTTGGAAGTATTCCTGTTTTTTCAATTTCATGAAAGAGTCTTGCCAGGATTGGTAGTAGTTCCTCTTGAAAGGTTTGAAAGAATTCATTATTGAATCCATCTGGGCCTGGGCTTTTGTTTTTGGGCAGACATTTGATTACTTTCTTAATTTCCTCAATAGTAATGGGTGTGTTTAGATATGCTAAATCCTCTTCATTCAATCGTGGAAGATTATAAGATTCCAAGAATTTATCCATTTCTTCCAGGTTTTCATTTTTAGTGGCATAGAGTTTCTCAAAGTAGTTTCTGATTACCCTTTGAATCTCTACCATATCAGTAGTGATCTGTCCTTTTTCATTCCTAATATGAGTTATCAAGTTTCTCTCTCTTTCTTTCTTTGTTAGTTTTGTCAGTGGTCTATCAATCTTGTTTATTTTTTCAAAGAACCAACTTCTGCTTTCGTTGATCTTTTGGATGGTTTTTCGGGTTTCCACTTCATTGATTTCTGCTCTCAGCTTTGTTATTTCCTTCTGCTTCCCTATTTTTGGATCCTTTTGTTGAGCACTTTCTAATTCTATGAGCTGCGTCATTACGCTATTCAGGTATGCCCCTTCTTCTTTCCTGATGTGTGCTTGCAAAGCTATAAATTTTCCTCTCAGTACTGCTTTTGCTGTGTCCCACAGGTTCTGATAGTTTGTGTCTCCATTGTCATTTGTTTTCAGGAAGGTTTTGATTTCCTCTTTGATTTCATCTCGGACACACTGATTATTCAGTATGAGGCTATTTAACTTCCAGGTGTTAAAATTTTTCTTCTGTGTCCCTTTGTAGTTCATATATAATTTCAGGGCTTTGTGGTCAGCAAAGGCAGCCTGCAAAATTTCTATTCTCTTGATATTTATGGAGGTAGGTTTTATGTGCTAACATGTAGTCTATCCTGGAGAATGTCCCATGTACATTAGAGAAAAATGTGTATCCAGGCTTCTGGGGGTGGAGTGTCCTGTATATATCTACTAGGCCTCTTTCTTCCATTTCTCTCCTCAGGTCTAGTATATTCTTGTTGGGTTTCAGTCTGGTTGACCTGTCTAGTGTTGACAATGCCGTGTTGAGGTCTCCCACAATTATTGTGTTGTTATTGATATTATTTTTCAGATTTGTCAACAGTTTTATTAAATATTTTGCTGGCCCCTCATTCGGTGCATATATGTTTAGGAGGGTGATTTCTTCCTGTTGTACATATCCCTTGATTAATACAAAATGTCCATCTTTGTCCCTTACAACTTTTCTAAGTATAAAGTTTGCATCATCTGATATTAGTATGGCCACTCCTGCTTTTTTTTGGGTGTTGTTTGCTTGGATGATTTTCCTCCAGCCTTTTATTTTGAGTCTATGTTTGTTCTGACTATTCAGGTGCGTTTCTTGTAGGCAGCAAAAGGTTGGATTGAGTTTTTTGATCCATTTAGCCACTCTGTGTCTCTTAACTGGTGCATTTAGTCCATTGACATTGAGAGAAAGAATTGTCCTGGGAGTTAGTGCCATCTTTATATTAAAGTTTGGTGTGTCTGTTGGTAAGCCTTGTCTTAAAATATGCCGTTCAGTTTTTCTTTTAAGAATGGTTTTGAGTCTGTGAAGTTTTTGAGCTGTTGTTTGTCTGTGAAACTATGTATTGTTCCTTCAAACCTGAAAGTGAGTTTTGCTGGGTGCAGTATTCTAGGCGAAGCATTTATTTCATTGAGTTTTTCACTATGTCCCACCACTGCCTTCTGGCCTTGAGTGTTTCTGGTGACAGGTCTGCAGTAAATCTCAAGGATGTTCCCTTGAATGTAATTTCTCTTTTCGATCTTGCTGCTTTCAGAATTCTGTCTCTATCGATGGGATTCGTCATTGTGACTAGGATGTGTCTTGGGGTGTTTTTTCTGGGGTCTCTTTTAGTTGGCACTCTTCGGGCATGCAGGATTTGATCGCATGTATTCATTAGCTCTGGTAGTTTCTCTTTAATGATGTTCTTGACTGTTTATTCTTCCTGGAGATTTTCTTCCTGAGTCTCTGGGACTCCAATGATTCTTAAGTTGTTTCTGTTGAGCTTATCATAGACTTCTATTTTCATCTGTTCCCATTCTTTGAGTAATTTTTCCATTGTTTGATCATTTGCTTTGAGGCTTTTTTCCAATTTCTTCTGATGTATGGAATTGTTATGCATCTCATCTTCCAGTGTACTGATTCTATCCTCAGCTGCTGTTAACCTGTGGGAAATCTCAACCATGTTTTTCTTCAATTCATCTACTCAGTTTTTCAGACCTGTTATTTGATCTGAAATTTCAGTTTGGAGTTTTCTCATTTCTATCTTCATATTCTCCTGATTCTTATTAGTGTTCTCTTCTATACTTTGTTTGAGTTCTTTGAACATGTTCCATATTGCAACTCTAAACTCCTTATCTGAGAGACTGACTAGGTGGTTGGTCAGGCTCAAGTCATCAGAGTTGCCATCTTCATTCTCTATGTCTTGTGCTGGCCCGTGTTGTTTCCCCATTGTCACACTAGTATTGCGGGTTTTTCTACATGTTGTGGTTGTATTCATCGGCTAAATGATGTGCACCGTCGCGAAGGGGAGCGGAGCAACCGTGCTCCTCTGGTTCCTCCCTTTCTGGGCGTGTGGACTCACCTCCACGGAAGGCTCACAGGAAGGCAGGCTGGCAGATGAGCCGCACCCAGGATGAAATCAGGCCGAAAATACAGGACAGCAGAGTAGAGAGGCAGAAGGGTGCTGGCATCTGAGATCCAGTGGAGTTCAGTGGCTCTCCCTTTCTGGGCGTGTCGACTTACCTCCACGGAAGGCTCACGGTAAGGCAGGCTCCACGGAAGGCTCACGGTAAGGCAGGCTTCCAGGAAGGCTCACGGGAAGGCAGGCTGGCTGATGAGCCGCACCCAGGATGAAATCAGGCCGAAAATGCAGGACAGCAGAGTAGAGAGGCAGAAGGGTGCTGGCATCTGTGATCCAGTGGAGTTCAGTCTTAATAACATTATCTTAGTGAGCACTGTCTTTTGAGTCGAATATAATATAGCATTGCAATGTTGAACTAGGGCAACCAACCAAGTACCACTATGGATAAAAAGATCAAAGAGTTATTATAGAGATAGTAAAATTAAACATTAAAACTTCTTACAGTGAGCACTGTAGTGGGAGTCCCAAATGTCCCCAACACCAAAATGTATTCTGCACAAGTTTCTGTGGCTCAAGCATTAGAACATTATTATAGACATACATAAAGGGTACATGATTGGACAATTGCTCAATCTAAACAGCTGTATTTGTTGGTGAAGGTCTCTTTGAATTATAGAACAAAATACGAAATTTTTGTGTTTCATCTCTGCCACTCAGTTACTTTTTTTCCTCTCCATATTCTGGGGCTAATTGTTTTCAGGACAACTACCAGTTTTGTTGCTTCATTAGGTTATTATAAATACCACATATAAGTGATATCATTCTGTATTTATCCTTCTTTTTCTGGCTTACTTCATTTACCATATTATTTTTAATTTTCATCCATGTTGTTGAAAATTTCATGGTGGCATTATTCCTTAGAGCTACTGTGTAGTAGTACTTAGAGTACTACGTAGTACCTTTTTTTTGATCTGGAGACTAGCTCTAGATGGCACGGGGTTTGGAGAAATCCCAGGCTGAGGGCCTTCTCCCTAGCTTGGGGGTGCTGGGTGCCTTGGCAGGCCCTCAGTTGTCCCCTTTCCTTCCCCTGGACTCCAGACCTTCCCGGGGTGCCAGCCCAAGCAGCCAGAAAAGGTGAGTGAAGGTGGTCCCTCCTGGAGAGGCTCCCAAGCTTTCCCTGCCCCTCCCCAAGCACTAGGGTGGGAAGGGCACAGGGAGGAGGGTGGCAGATTCTGGCCTCCAGTTCTTTACCGAATACTTTCTTGATCTGGATGCTAGCTCTAGCCGGCATGGGAGTTGCAAAGAAAGTTACAGTGGGAGGACAATCACCCATAAACAGAATTCTCAGAAGAAATCCCCTTGCTGACACCTTAATTTTAAACTTTCAGCCAAAGAACTTTAAAAAAATAAAACAGAACCCATTTACACTTTGTCCCTCAACTCCCCAGATTGTAGTATATTATAACATTTCTTAGCAGTACACAATGCAATCTAAAGCCATAAAATTTATGTAACTCCGTAAACATTGAAGGCATAGTATTTTTAACAGGTCCATGCACATGCATATTAGTTTAAGTTAACCTCAATAGTTTAAGTGGATTTTTTTAAGGACTAGAGTCAAAGGAACACAGTAAAAACAATGCTAGAGTGGCAATTATTGTTTGCATAGGCCCACCAAAATATGGGGACAATGGAAAGGAAAAGCTTTGGCCTAAATACAAGGAGACCCTACCCCTGAAGTTTCCTGGCATAAGACCAACTCTAGGCTCCAGGCATACTAGTTTGTCCTATCCAAGTCATTGTCTGTAGTGCCAATACACTTTTACTTTTCACACAGTCTCTGTTATTGGTATCAGATTTCTGTATTAATGATCCTGAAATCTGCATATGCTACATTGAAGTCAGGGTGGTGTGGAGTGTCCTCTAGTTTTACCTCACAATTAAAGGGCAATGCAGCGAGCCCTGTCCTTTAAGCATGTCGTTGTTGTTAAGCCTTCAGTGTTAAGGGAAGTCTCTTTTGAGTAGATCGATATCAGAGCAGCAGTAGGGTCTTCCCTGGTAGAGGTTTGCTTCCAGGTGATGTTATAGACAACCCTGGATGTTTTGTAGATGGCTTCCCTGGTTTAGGGGTGAATGGAGAATGCCCATTCTTCTGGCCTGCACCAGGTCATTATGTCAATGTTCAGGGTGTAAGGTCCCATTGCACTACAAGATTTGTGTGTTCCTATCTCTACTAGATAACAAATTATTTGTATGTATAGTGTTTTCCCATTTTAATGTGCCTATGCAAACAAGGAACCATGCCACGTGGTGTTATTGGCGCATATGGGGGCCGCAAGAACAAGTCCAACAATCCCAGTGACTTGGTTCAAACATAAGCATTAAACTGAGGGACTCTTTTACCAGAATTCCTTATAGAAGCTCACAAAGAGAAGAATAGATAAAAAGTGAAGAAAAATGTCGCTGTATAAGAGAATATTTAGTAAAAGTTATAGCTGTTAAGAAAATACACATAAAATATTCAAAAGACATATGTGTCCATTTTATGTCTTTTGAAATTGTTGGGGGGTGTTGAATCCAGTGAACCACTTTGGTCTGTGATTTGGACTGTGCAGTACTGAAGTTTAAAAGGGTAAATGTGGGGTAATGATAGTTGGGGTGAGAGAGTTAAGGATTAACAATGAGCTTTGTAGGGTGTGCAAAAGGGCAGAATACAAGATGGACATTCTGCATAGACAAAACACCCTAAGGATAGGGAATACTATTAATATATACGGTATGCATGGAGGCACTAGAACCCACACAGTTTTGGACATGTAGACTGGTAAGAAGTTGCCAGTGACAGCCTTAGTGCAACCGAGCAATTCACAGCACCCCACAAGTTAGGACCCAAATTTTCTGGCGTCCTGGGCTGGCACCAAGGGAAGGCTTGTAGGCCTGGGGAAAAAGAGGGGATGACTGGGGGCCTGCCAAGGCTTCCAGCACACCCAAGCTAGGGAGAAGGCCTTTGGCCTGGGTCTCCCCAAACCCCATGCTGGCTAGAGCAAGCCTCCAGATCAAGAAAAGTTTTGATAGAGAACTGGAAGCCAGAATCTGCCTGCCCTCCTCCCTGTGCCCTTCCCACTCGAGTGTTGAGGGAGTGGTGGGGAAAGCTTGGGGGCCCCTCCAGGAGGAAACAACCGGCACCCACCTTTTCTGGGCACCTGTGCTGGCATGCAGGGAAGGCCTGGAGGCTGGAGGATGAAGACGTGATGGATAGGGGGTCTGCCAAGGCTCCCAGCACCCCCAAGCTAGGGAGAAAGCCTTTGGGCTGGGGTTTCCCCAAAACCCCATTCGAGCTAGAGCAAGCCTCCAGATCAGGGGTCTCAAACTCAATTTACCTGGGGGCCGCAGGAGGCAAAGTCAGGGTGAGGCAGGACTGCATAAAGGATTTCACTTACCAAATATTCACAATAAAAAATCGCATTAGTAAGAAAAATAATCGCAACAAATCACATTAAACAATGGCATGCCCCGAACAGAACTGCTCGGGGTATACGGATGTTTAATGCGATTTTTTTCTTTACTAATGCGATTTTAATTGCGATTATTCAGAAAGCAAATAATCACAAATACTGCGATATTTGAAGGCTGACTGCGGGCCACAAAATGTTGTAAGGATGGCTGCAAATGGCCCATGGGCTACGAATTTGAGACCCCTGCTCTAGATCAAGAAAGGATTTGGGAGGAAACTGAGGACCTGAAGGGAACCCTGTCCTGTGCTTCTCTGTCTTTCCTGAATTCTTGAAGCTCTCCTCAGAGCCCTGGGAAGCGAACTCCCCCAAAAACTGCATCTTCAAGCTGCCCAGTGAGCGAGTGAGTGAGTAAGAAATAGCTGGCTGTGGGGGTTGCCAGGTGGAGTTCTGATTGCTACAACTGCAGAGTCTCTGCCCTGCTGTGCTTCTTCTGAGGAAACTGAGTACCTGAAGGGAGCCCTGTCCTGTGATTCTCTGTCTTTCAGGAATTCTTGAAGCTCTCCTCAAAGCCCTGGGAAGCGAACCCCCAAAAACTGTCACCTAGAGGCCCCAAAAGAGTGCAGCCACTCCGCTTTGCTTCGCGGCCGCACACTCTTTCTAATGAATAAACCCCACCACAACACACAGGAAAAACCACACTACTAGCGTGACAAAGGGGAAAACTCGCAGGCAAACAACATGCACAGAGAATGAAGATGATAGCTTGGATGACCTAAAAAATTCCAACCATCTGATTAACCTCTCAGATAAGGAACTTAAAATAGAAATATGGAAGATGTTTGTAGAACTCAAAAAAAGCATAGATCGATCTGAACAGAACACAAAGACAAAAATCAGAAAAACTCCAAACTGAAATAGCAGATCTGAAAAACATGGTAGCTCAACTGAAAAACTCAGTGGATGGCCTCGACAGCAGGGTAACAGCAGCTGAGGACAGAATCGGAGTACTGGAAGATGAGATGTAGAAAAACTCAACACAGCAGAAGAAACTGGAAAAGAACCTTAGGACAAATGATCAGGCGATGGAAAAAGTACTCAAGGAATGTGAACAGATGAAAATAGAAGTCTTTGATAAACTCAACAGAAACAACATAAAAAACATCAGAGTCCCAGAGGCCCAGGTAGGAGATCTCCAGGAAGAATCAACTGTCAAAGACATCATCAAAGAGATACTATCAGAGTTAAAGACTACACGCAATCAAATCCTGCATGCCTGAAGAGTACTAGCTAAAAGAGACCCAAAGAAAAACACCCCAAGACACATCCTCGTTACAATGACAAATCCCACACATAGAGATAGAATACTGAAAGCAGCACGATCAAAAAGGGAAATTACATTCAAAGGAGCATCCCTAAGACTTACAGCAAATATGTCACAAGAAACTCTCAAGGCCAGAAGACAGTGGTGGGATATTGTGACAAGACTGAATAAAATGAATGCCTCCCCAAGAATCCTGCACCCAGCCCGACTCACGTTCATGTTTGAAGGAAGGATACATTGCTTCATAGATAAACAGCAGCTCAGAAACTTCACAGATAAAAAACCAGCCTTAAAGGAAAAACTGACAGGTCTACTTTAAGAAAAGAGAGACCAACAAACACAGCAACCTTATCTACAAAGATGACATTAAATCCTATGACAATCATCTCCCTCAATGTCAATGGACTAAGCTCACCAATTAAAAGACAGAGTGACAAAGTGGGTCAAAAAGATGAATCCAACCTTCTGCTGCCTACAAGAAACACACCTGAATAGTCAAAACAAACATAGACTCAAAATCAAAGGCTGGAGGAAAATCATCCAAGCAAACAGCACCCTGAAAAAAGCTGGGGTGGCCATATTAATATCTGATGACACCAACTTTATACTCAGGAAAGTGGTAAGTGACAAAGATGGACTCTATGCGCAAATCAAGGAATATGTGCAACAGGAAGAAATCAGACTATTAAACGTATATGCACCCAATGAGAGACCAGCATATTATCTAATACAGTTACTGACAACTCTGAAAGAAGACATTAATAACAACACAATAATTGTGGGAGACCTCAACATGGCCCTATCAACACTTGATAGGTCAACCAGACTGAAACCCAACAAAAATATACTAGCCCTGAAAAGAGTAATGGAAGGAAGAGGACTAGTAGATATATATAGGACACTCCATCCCAAAAAAACCTGGATACACATTCTTCTCCAATGTACGTGGGTCATTCTCCAGGATACACTACATGCTGACATGTAAAACATACCTCCATAAAATCAAGAGGAGAGAAATCTTGCAGGCTACCTTTTCTGACCACAAGGCTCTGAAATTAGATATGAACTACAAAGGCACACAAAAGAAAGACTTTAACAATTGGAAATTAAACACCCTGCTACTGAACAACCTGTGGGTCCGAGATGAAATCAAAGAGGAAATCAAAACTTTCCTGGTAATAAATGACAATGAAGACACAAATTGCCAGAATCTATGGACACAGCAAAAGCTGTCCTGAGAGGAAAATTTATAGCTCTACAAACACACATCAGGAAGGAAGAAGGGGCATACCTGAATAACTTAATGACGAAGCTCATAAAATTAGAAAATGACCAAAAAAGGAACCAAAAATAGGGAGACAGAAGGAAATAACAAAGCTGAAAGCAGAACTCAATGAAGTGGAAAAAAAAACAATCTGAAAAATCAACAAAATCAGAAGTTGGTTCTTTGAAAAAATAAACAAGATTGATAGACCATTGGCAAAACTTACAAAGAAAGAAAGAAACCTGATAATCTGTATTAGAAATGAAAATAAGGAGATCACGACAGATAATGCAGAGATCCAAAGGGTAATCAGAGACTACTTTGAGAAACTTTATGCTACTAAACATGAGAACCTAGAAGAAATGGAAAAATTCTTGGACACTTATAACCTTCCACAGTTCAGTAAGTAGGATGTAGCATATCTAAACACCCCCATCACTACTGAGGAAATTGAAACTGTAATCAAACATCTGCCCAAAAAAAGCCCAGGCCCAGATGGATTTCCTAACGAATTTTTTCAAATCTTTCAAGAGGAACTACTATCAATCCTAGCCAAGCTCTTCCATGAAATTGAAAAAACGGGAACACTCCAAAAAGTTTTTATGAAGCCAACATCACCTTGATACCAAAACCAGCAGAGATGCTGCCAAAAAGAAAATTACAGACCAATATCCCTGATGAATGTAGATGCAAAGATCTTCAACAAAATCCTGGCAAATAGGATCCAACGCATCATCAAGAAGACAATACACTACGACTAAGTAGGTTTTATCCCAGGAATGCAAGGATGGTTTAACATTTGTAAATCTATCAACATCATACACAACATCAAGAACAAGAGAAATAAAAATCATATGATCAAATCAATAGACACAGAGAAAGCATTTGATAAGGTCCAACAACCATTCTTGATCAAAACTTTCAGCAAGATGGGAATAAAAGAAACCTTCCCAATCTAGTTGAAGCCATCTACCACAAGCCAATGACAAATATTATCCTCAATGGAAAAAAACTAAAAGCCTTTCCAAATTCTGGTACAAGACAAGGCTGTCCGTTCTCACCACTCCTCTTCAACATAGTACTGGAAGTGCTTGCTATAGTGATCAGGCAAGAAAAAAATATCAAAGGAATCCAGATAAGAAAGGAAGAAGTCAAGCTCTCATTGTTTGCAGATGACATGATACTCTACTTAGAGAACCCCAAAGACTCTATCAAAAAGCGTCTAGAAACAATAGACTCATATAGCAATGTGGCAGGCTACAAAATTAACACACAAAAATTAATGGCGTTTTTATACACCAATAATGATAGGGAAGAGATGGACGTCAAGAAGGCAATCCCATTCACATTATTGCCCCACAAACTCAAATACCTTGGAGTCAACTTGACCAAAGACGTGAAGGACCTATACAAAGAAAACTATAAAGCCCTGCGCCAAGAAATAAGAGAGGACAAACGGAAATGAAAATACATACTCTGCTCATGGATTGGCAAGGTTAACATCATTAAAATGGCAATACTATCCAAAGCATTATATAGATTTAATGTGATCCCCTTAAATTTACCCATGACATTCTTCAATGAAGTGGATCAAACACTTAAGAAATTCATCTGGAACAATTAACACCCTCGAATATCTAAAGCACTTCTAGGGAAAAAGAAAGTGGGAGGCATTACTTTCCCCAATTTTAAACTGTACTACAAAGCAATAGTTATCAAAACAGTATGGTATTGGAATAAAGACAGACCCTCAAATCTGTGGAATAGGCTTGAGTTCTCAGACAATGTTCCCCAGACATACAATCACCTAATTTTTGACAAAGGAGCAAGAAATTCTAAGTGGAGCAGGCAAAATCTCTTTAACAAGTGGTGTTGGCAAAACTGGTTAGCCATTTGCAAAAAAGCAAACATAGACCCCCAGTTAACATCATATATGAAGGTAAAATCCAAATGGATTAAAGACCTTATATCAGACCTGATACCATAAGGTATATAGAACAGCATGTAGGTAAAACACTCCATGACATTGAGAGTAAAGGCATCTTCAAGGAGGAAACTGCACTTTCCAAACAAGTGGAAGCAGAAATCAACTGATGGGAATACATTAAGCTGAGAAGCTTCTGCACCTCAAAAGAAATTGTGCCCAGAATACAAGAGCCACCCACCGTGTGGGAGAAACTATTCATCCAACACTCATAAGATAAGGGGCTATTATCCAAAATATATAGGGCACTGACAGAACTTTACAAAATAAAACATCTAATCCCATCAAAAAATGGGGAGAAGAAATGAATAGACACTTTGATAAAAAAAAAGAAATACTCATGGTCAAAAGGCACATGAAAAAATGCTCCTCATCACTAATCATCAGGGAGATGCAAATCAAAACAATGATGAGGTACCATCTCACACCACAGAGATTGGCATACATCACAAAGAATGAGAACAATCAGTTCTGGCTGGGATGTGGAGAGAAAGGAACTCTTATCCACTGCTGGTGGGAATGCTGTCTAGTCCAACCTCTATGGAAAGCGATATGGAGATTCCTCCAAAATCTGGAAATTGGGCTCCCATTCGACCCAGCTATTCCACTCCTAGGGGTATACCCTAAGAAAACAAGAATACAACACAAAATCCCCTTCCTCACACCTATATTTATTGCAGCACTTTTCATAATAGCCAGGCTCTGGAAACAATCAAGATGCCCTTCAACAGACGAATGGCTAAAGAAACTGTGGTACATATACACAATGGAATATTTTGAAGCCATAAGGAGAGATGAAGTCATGAAATTTCCTATACATGGATTTACATGGAATCTATCATGCTGAGTGAAATAAGTCAGAGGGAGGGCCCAGAGAGATAGCACAGTGGTGTTTGCCTTGCAAGCAATCGATTCAGGACCAAAGGTGGTTGGTTTGAATCCCGGTGTCTCATATGGTCCCCCGTGCCTGCCAGGAGCTATTTCTGAGCAGACAGCCAGGAGTAACTCCTGAGCACTGCCAGGTGTGGCCCAAAAACCAAAAAAAAAAAAGTCAGAGGGAGAGAGAGACACACAGAATAGTCTCACTAATCTATGGGTTTTAAGAAAAATAAAAGTCATTTTTGTAACAATTCTCAGAGACAATGAGAGGAGGGCTGGAACTTTCAGCTCACTTCATGAAGCTCACCACAAAGAGTGGTGAGTGCAATTATAGAAATAACTACACAGAGAACTACCATAATCATATGAATGAATGAGGGAACTGGAAAGCTTGTCTGGAGTACAGGTGGGAGGGAGATTTGTGACATTGGTTGTGGGAATGTTGCTCTGGTGAAGGGGGCTGTTCTTTACATGACTGAAACCTAATCACAATCATATTTGTAATCAAGATGTTTAAATAAAGAGAAAAAAAGATTTTTTAAAAAACAAGAAACTTGTATCATGAGTGTTGAATTCTGCAGAGTTTCATGGAGACTATTCTAAAGACTGTGAGGAACCTTCACTTTCATCTAAACCAAGACCACTTTCTTGCTTGGGAACCTTTGGAGTCAGTTCTCTGAAAAGAATTTCAAACTATCAGCAGTGAAGTAAATTTAAAGAAAGGAATGGTTGAGGGGTGAAGGGGGAGTCATTTGCTAAAAAATAAAATAATAATGTTCCTTTTAGAACAATCTTATAATGACAGTGTTTAAGTAAAGTCATTTAAAAACTTGAGGGGAAAAAGGGAAAAATAGGATATATAAAACATAGCAGGAAACTATTCTGCTAGTACTTAAGAAATGAATCATTAAGCCCTGTTCTCTTTGTCCTTCTGTGTGGTCAAGAGACTCTTTTATCTTTGTAGAACTTATGTGTATAAATTAGAATTTTCTTTTTCTTTAGCATACCTGATGGGATTCTGTTCAGGTTTAGAAAGAATGAAGTGTTTTTTATCTGCATGATTCCCATTCTTCCTTCACGAATCTCTCAGCCCTGTTTGTTGCTCATTCCGTTGGAGTTTGTCCCTATTCCACTACCACTGATATTCTTAAACATTCAAGTATGGTGACACAATGCCAAACTTGACATCATAGACTATAGGCCAGACTGATTACTCCAAGTTCAAGTTCAGGAGAATCATGAGATGACAAGCCAAGTGCAATAAACCTGGAGACCATGGGAAACCCTGCTTCCTCAGCCAAATTAATTCATACCGGACCAGCAATTAGAAGCAGAGATGGAGGACAGAGGGGAGAGAAAGTACTTTCCAGAGATGATGCTGAAATGTTGACTTGAAGTGGAAGAGACTTACTGGTCCTATTAGATGAAATAGAGACCAGGCTTGAAAATTGCCTGAGCGGAAAAAAACAGTTGAGTTATGCCAATGACACTTAATATATCTTATTTTATTAAACTAAGTTTACTTGGGTCAGTTCTTACTTATCATGAGCAAAGCATAAATTGCTCCCTTGCTCTTCGAATAACCAATTTCCTATCACTTAAAAAAACTCCACTATTATAACCTATCACTGTAGAGGATTCAAGAGATTCATGACAGAAGTTGTTTTGCATCAACTTATGCCCTAAAAATGATCATTCTATGTTTTGTTTTGCTTTTGAAGGTATTTTTCTGTGTGCACAATAAATGTTTACTGACTTAAATAAAAAAAAGAATTTGGTAGAGATCCGGAAGCCAGAATCTGCCCATCCTCCTCCCTGTGCCCTTCCCACCCTAGTCCTTGGGGAGGGGTTGGGAAAGTTTGAGGGCCCCTCCAGAAGGGACCACCCAGAACCCATCTTTTCTGGCCACCTGGGCTGGCACGCAGGGAAGGCCTCTAGGCCGGAGGATGAAGAGGGGATGGATGGGGGCCTGTCAAGGCTCACAGCACCCCCAAGCTAGGGAGAAGGCTTTTGGCCTGGGGTCTCCCCAAACCCCATGCCAGCTAGAGCAAGCCTCCAGATCAAGAATGGATTTGGTAGAGAACCGAAAACCAGAATCTGGCCACCCTCCTCCCTGTTCCCTTCCCACCCTAGTGCTTGGGGAGAAGCAGGGAGAGTTTGGGGGCCCATCTAGGAGGGACTACCCAGTACTCACCTTTTCTGGCCATCTTTTCTGGCACACAGGGAAGGCCTGGTGGCCTGGGGAAGAAGAGGGGACGTCTGGGGGCCGCCAAGTCTCCCAGCACCCCCAAGCTAGGAAGAAGGCCTTTGGGCTGGGGTCTACCCAAACCCCATGCTGGCTAGAGCAAGCCTCCAGATCAAGAAAGGGTTCAGTAAAGCTTGAAGTTTTCTTGATAGAGTTTTCTCACTTCTCTTGTTTAGTTCATTCCTAGGTACTTGATAATATTGGACCCTATTTTAAATGGAATGGACTCATTTATCTCTTTCTCTTTCGAGCCATTATTTGTATAAAGGACTGCAACTCTCCATTTTGCAGTGATTTGTAACTGGCCACTTTACTGTATTGGTTTAATGTTTCTAGGAGCTTTTCTCTGGCTAGTTTAGGGTCTTTGATATATAACATTGAGTTGTCTGCAAATAGATATAGCCTGATTTTATCTTTTTTGATTTGGATTGATTTGATTTTCTTCTCTTGTCTGATAGCTATTGCTAGGACTTCCAATATTATGGTGAATAAGAGTGGAGATAGAGGACATCCTTGCCTCATGCCAGACCTTAGTGGAAAAACTTTCAATTTTTAACTATTAAAAATAATGTTGGCTGTGAAATTTTTATAGTTAGCTATTACTATCACTAGGAAGGTTCCATTCACACCTATTTTGCTCAGGGTTTTCATAATGAATGGGCGTTATATTTTGTCAAATATTTTATGTATTAATTGATAATATCATGTGTTTTTTATTCTTCCTTTTATTGATGTGGTGTATGAAGTTGACTGATTTGTATATGTTAAAGCATCCTTTTATCCCTGGGATAAAACCCACTTGGTCATGATGTATAATCTTTTTGACGCGTTGTTGGATTGATTTGTTTTGTTAAGGATTTTTGCATCCATGTTCATTAGGGAGATTGATTTGTATTTTAATTTCTTGGTGCTATCTTTGTCAGCTCTGAGAATGACCATGTTATTAGCTTCACAGAAGTTATTAGGGATGGTTCCTGTCTTTTCAATATTTTGACAGAGTCTAAGGATCAATGGCAGTAACAATTCTCGGAATGCTTAATAAAATCCACATGTAAACTCATCTAGTCCTGAAAGTTTTGTTCTTGGAGAGTTTCCTAATTACTGTTTCAATTTTCTTCTTAGGATTGGATATTTTAAGCTTTGTATTTCCTCCTCATTAAGTATTGGGAGATTATATTTTTTTCAGAAATTTGTCCATTTCTTTTAGGTTCTCTAGTTTAACTGAGTAAAGTTATTCATAATAAGATCTCATGATGTCTTGGATTTCTTGAGTTTTGTTGTAGTCTCTCCCCTTTGGTTTCTAATTTTACTTATATGACAATTTTCCATTTTTTCATGGTGAGTCTTGCCAGTGGTTTGCCTATCTTGTTAATTCTTTGGGAAAAGAACAGTTCATGATCTCATTAATTCTTTGTTTTGTTTTCTTTATTTTTATATTGTTGATTTCTGCTCTAGTTTTTATTATTTCTTTGCATTCTGCTTGTGTATATTCTGCTTTTGTGTGTATTCTGCTTTATTTTGCCATTGGTTTTCGAAGTGAGTATCCATTTAGGTTGTTGACTTTATCGTTTTCTTCTATCCTAATGTAGGCCTGAATTGTTATGGGTTTCCACTTAATTACTGCTTTTGCTGTATCCCGTAGATTTTGGCAATTTGTTTCTTCATTACCATTGTTTTCAAGAATCTCTTTATTTTGTTATTTCCATTTGAGCCAGCTGTTGTTGAGCAGTATATTGTTTAGTCTCCAAGAGTCAGCTTTTCTTTGCATCTTTTTACAGTCAATCTTGATCTCTGTGGCATTGTTCTCTGACAGGTGGTTGGTATAATTTTTTTCTTTTATTTAAACATCTTGATTACATACATGATTGTGTTTGGGTTTCAGTCATGTAAAGAACACCACCCATCACCAATGTCCCAAGTCTCCCTCCTCCCCACCCGACCCCCACCTGTATTTTAAAAAGGTTCTCCAATTCCCTCATACATTCTCATTATTAGGACAGTTCAAAATGTAGTTATTTCTCTAACTAAACTCATCACTCTTTGTGGTGATCTTCCTGAGGTGAGCTGGAACTTCCAACTCTTTTCTCTTTTGTGTCTGAAAATTATTACTGCAAGAATGTCTTTGATTTTTCTTAAAACCCATAGATGAGTGAGACCATTTTGTGTTTATCTCTCTCTCTGACTTATTACACTCAGCATAATAGATTCTGTGTACATTTATGTATAGGAAAATTTCATGACTTCATCTATCCAGACAGCTGCATAGTATTTGATTGTGTATATGTACCACAGTTTCTTTAGCCATTCGTCTGTTGAAGGGCATCTTGGTTGTTTCCAGAGACTTGCTATGGTAAATAGTGCTGCAATGAATATAGGTGTAAGGAAGGGGTTTGTGTATTGTATTTTTGTGTTCCTAGGGTATATTCCTAGGAGTGGTATAGCTGGATCATATGGGAGCTCGATCTCCAGTTTTTGGAGAAATCTTCATATCGCTTTCCATAAAGGTTGAACTAGACGGCATTCCCACCAGCAGTGAATAAGAGTTCCTTTCTCTCCACATCCTCGCCAACACTGTTTATTCTCATTCTTTGTGGTGTGTGCCATTCTCTGTGGTGTGAGGTGGTATCTCATCGTTGTTTTGATTTGCATCTCCCTGAAGATTAGTGATGTGGAGCATTTTTTCATGTGTCTTTTGGCCAATTGTATTTCTTCTTTGTCAAAGTGTTCATTTCTTCTCCCCATTTTCTGATGGGATTAGATGTTATTTTCTTCTAAAGTTCTGTCAGTGCCTTGTATATTTTGGAGATTAGCCCATTATATAATGGGTATTAGGTAAATAGTTTCTCCCACTCAGTAGGTGGCTCTTGTATCCTGGGCACTATTTCCTTTGAGGTGCAGAAGCTTCTCAGCTTAATATATTACCATCTGTTAATCTCTGCTTTCACTTGCTTGGAGAGTGCAGATACCTCCTTGAAGATGCCTGTAGTCTCAATGTCCTGGAGTGTTTTGCCTATGTGTTGTTCTATATATGTTATGGTTTTGGGTATGATATCGAGGTCTTTAATCCATTTGGATTTTACCTTCGTACATAATGTTAGCTGGGGTTCTAAGTTCAATTTTTTTGCAAGTGTCTATCCAGTTGTGCCAACACCACTTGTTGAAGAGGCTTTCCCTGTTCCATTTAGGATTTCCTGCTTCTTTATCAAAAATTAGGTGATTGTATGTCTGGAGAACATTCTCTGAGTATTCAAGGCTATTCCACTGATCTGAGGACCTGTCCTTATTCCAATACCATGGTGTTTTGATAACTATTGCTTTGTAGTAAAGTTTAAAGTTGGGGAAGGTAATTCCTCTCATATTCTTTTTCCCAATGATTGCTTTAGCTATTCTAGGGAGTTTATTGTTCCAAACGAATTTCAAAAGTGCCTGATACACTTCTTTGAAGTATGTCATGGGTATCTTTAGAGGGATAGCATTAAATCTGTATAATGCCTTGGGGAGTATTGCCATTTTGATTATGTTAATCCTGCCAATCCCTGAGCAGGGTATGCATTTCCATTTCCCTGTGTCCTCTCTTATTTCTTGGATCAGAGTTTTATAGTTTTCTTTGTATAGGTCCTTCACATTTTTAGTCAAGTTGATTCCAAGATATTTGAGTTTGTGTGGTGCTATTGTGAATGGGGTTGTTTGCTTAATGTCCATTTCTTCCTTAGTACTATTGGTGTATAGAAAGGCTATTGATTTTTGTGTGTTAATTTTGTAGCCTGCCACCTTGCTATATGAGTCTATTGTTTCTAGAAGCTTTTTGGTAGAGTCTTTAGGGTTTTCTAAGTAGAGTATTATGTCATCTGCAAACAGTGAAAGCTTGACTTCCTCCTTTTCTATCTGGATTCCCTTGATATCTTTTTCTTGCCTAATCACTATACCAAGTACTTCCAGTGCTATATTGAATAGGAGTGGTGAGAGAGGACAGCCTTGTCCTGTGCCAGAATTTAGAGGGAAGGCTTTTAGTTTTTCTCCATTGAGGTGAATATTTGCCACTGGCTTGTAGTAGATGGCCCTAACTATATTGAGAAAGGTTCCTTCCATTTCCATCTTGCTGAGATTTTTCATCAAAAATGGGTGTTGGAACTTATCAAATGCTTTCTCTGCATCTATTGATATGATCGTGTGGTTTTTATTTTTCTTGTTGTTGATGTTGTGTATTATATTGATACATTTATGGATGTTAAACCATCGTTGCATTCCTGGTGTGAAACCTACTTGGTCATAGTGGATGATCTTCTTAATGAGGCATTGAATCCTATTTGCCAGGATTTTGTTGAGGATCTTTGCATCTGTATTCATCAGCGATATTGGTCTGTAATTTTCGTTTTTCGTAGCATCTCTGTCTGGTTTAGGTACCAAGGTGATGTTGGCTTGATAAAAGCTATTTGGAAGTATTTCTGTTTGTTCAATTTCATGGAAGAGTCTTGCCAGGATTGGTAGTAGTTCCTCTTGGAAAGTTTGAAAGAATTCATTATTGAATCCATCTGGGCCTGGGCTTTTGTTTTTGGGCAGACATTCGATTACCGTTTTAATTTCATCAACGGTGATGGGGGTGTTTAGATATGCTACATCCTCTTCCTTCAACCGTGGAAGATTATAAGAGTCCAAGAATTTATCCATTTCTTCCAGGTTCTCATTTTTAGTGGCGTAGAGTTTCTCAAAGTAGTTTCTGATTACCCTTTGAATCTCTGTCATATCAGTAGTGATCTCTCCTTTTTCATTTCTAATACGAGTTAACAAGTTTTTCCTCTCTCTTTTTCTTTGTTAGGTTTGCCAGTGGTATATCAATCTTGTTTATTTTTTCAAAGAATCAACTTCTGCTTTTGTTGATCTTTCGGATTGTTTTTTGGGTTTCCACTTCGTTGATTTCTGCTCTCAGCTTTGTTATTTCCTTCTGTCTCTCTATTTTTAGGACCTTTTTTTGAGCACTTTCTAGTTCTATTAGCTGTGTCATTAAGCTACTCAGGTAAGCTCCTTCTTCCTTCCTGATGTGTGCTTGCAAAGCTATAAATTTTCCTTTCACTACTGCTTTTGCTGTGTCCCATAAGTTCTGATAGTTTGTGTCTTTATTGTCATTTGTTTCCAGGAACCTTTTGATTTCCTCCTTGATTTTATCTCGGACCCACTGGTTATTCAGTATGAGGCTGTTTAACTTCCAGGTGTTAAAGTTTTTCTTCTGAGTCCCTTTGGAATTCACAAATAAATTCAGAGCCTTGTGTTCAGCGAAGGTAGTCTGCAAAATTTCTATTCTCTTGATATTATGGAGGTATGTTTTATGTGCCAGCATGTAGTCTATCCTGGAGAATGTCCCATGTACATTGGAGAATAATATGTATCCAGGTTTCTGGGGATATAGTGTCATATATATATATATATATATATATATATATATATATATATATATATATATATATATATATATATCCACTAGGCTTCTTTCTTCCATTTCTCTCCTCAGGTCTAGTATATTCTTGTTGGGTTTCAGTCTGGTTGACCTATCCAGTGTTGACAAAGCCATGTTGAGGTCCCCCACAATTATTGTGTTGTTATTGATATTATTTTTCAGATTTGTCAACAGTTGTATTAAATATTTTGCTGGCCCCTCATTCGGTGCATATATGTTTAGGAGAGTTATTTCTTCCTGCTCTACATATCCCTTAATTAATATAAAATGTCCATGTTTGTCCCTTACAAACTTCCTGAGTATAAAGTTTGCTTTATCTGATATTAGTATGGCCACTCCAGTTTTTTTATGGGGTTTGTTTGCTTGGATAATTTTTCTCCAGCCTTTTATTTTGAGTCTATGTTTGTTCTGACTATTCAGGTGCGTTTCTTGTAGGCAGCAGAAGGTTGGATTGAGTTTTTTGATCCATTTAGCCACTCTGTGTCTCTTGACTGGTGCATTTAGTCCATTGACATTGAGAGAAAGAATTGTCCTGGAATTTAATGCCATCTTTATTATCAAAATTTGGTGTGTCTTTTGGTTAATCTTGTCTGAAATTAGGTCTTTCACTTTTTCTCTTAATACTGGTTTTGAGTCTGTAAAGTTTCTGAGCTGTTTTTGTTTGTGAAACAATGTATTCTTCCGTCAAACCAGAAAGTGAGATTTGCTGTGTACAGTATTCTAGGCGAAGCATTCATTTCATTCTGTCTTGTCACAATATCCCACCACTGCTTTCTAGCATTGAGTGTTTCTGGTGACAGGTCTGCTGTAAATCTCAAGGATGCTTGCTTGAACATAATTACCCCTTTTGATATTGCTGTTTTCAGAATTCTGTCTCTATTTGTGGGATTTGTAATTGTGACTAGGATGTGTCTTGGCGTGGTTTTTCTGGGGTCTCTTTTGGTAGGTTCTCTTCAAGCATGCAGGATTTGATCACATATATTCTTTAGCTCTGGAAGTTTCTCTTTAATGATATTCTTGACCGTTGATTTTTCCTGGAAATTTTCTTCCTGGGTCTCTGGGACTCCAATGATTCTTAAGTTGTTTCTGTTGATCTTATCATAGACTTCTATTTTCATCTGTTCCCATTCTTTGACTAATTTTTCCATTGTGTGCTCATTTGCTTTAAGTTTTTTTCCAATCTCTCCTGCTGTATGGAATTGTTATGTATCTCATCTTCCACAGCACTAAGTCTATTCTCAGCTTCTGATACTCTGTCCCAGAGCTTATCCATTTTGTCATTCACTTCGTTTACTGACTTTTTCAGGCCTGTTAGTTGACATGTTATTTCAGTTTGGAGTTTTGTGATTTTTGACTTCATATTTTCTTGGTTCTTATTAGTGTTCTGTTCAACTCGAGCCATGGTTTCTTTGAGATCGTTGAGAATCTTCCATATTGCTATTCTAAAGTCCTTATCTGAGAGGTTGATTAGTTGGTTGGTCCTTATTATCTGGTCCTCAGAATTGTCATCTTCATTCTCTATGTCTGATGCTGTCCTGCGTTGTTTCCCCATTGTCACACTTTTAATGTGGGTTTTTCTATGTGTTGTGGTGGTATTCTTTGGTTATATGATGCAGGCAGCACACTTCTCTGGCTCTGCCTTTTCTGGATGGGCCGACTTGCCTCTAAGGGCGGGGAGTCCTCTGAGGATGAAGCCTCACGCATAATCAAATCTTAGGCCCGAGCACGCAGCAGAGAAGACAGTCCGGAGAGAAATGCTTGCTTCTGTGATCCAGCACAGTTCTTAGTGTGATTTTTTTCCTTCTTGTTGCGGTGGTGTTCTTTTCTTAGAAAGAGCGCACAGCTGCGTAGGGAAGCGGAGCCAAAGTGCTCTGCTGGAGTTTCTTTTCAGCCCACTCCCAGGAGGTTCACACAAGAGGACAGTAGACAGACACACACAGGCAGCTCTTAAAATTTTTTTACGGTTGGGCCCCACTGGGCAGGCGTAGTTTCATGGAATTTCCCAGCCTGATATCACAAACAGGGGACCCGGCTTCTGCAAAGCCTAGCCGGTTTTCATGTTATGGAGTCCCACCCTGGAATTGGCCTCTGGGAGAGTGAGTTTTCTGGAGTCTCTTTTTGGCCCACTCCCAAGAGGTTCACACAAGAGTACAGTAGACAGACACAGACAGGCAGCACTCACAGTTTCTCACAGTCGGGCCCCACTGGGCAGGTGTCATAACATTCTGTCTTAATCATCTAAAACCAAATGTCCAGATGATTAATTTGTCCCATGCTGTTCTCACCATGTGGTTTACTTCCATAGTCCCAGGCCCCACAGACGGTTTGCTCGCGCTGTTGTTGACCGTGTGGTCCCAGGTCCTGCAGCCCTGGTTCATGCTGTTACACCTTTTTCTGGTATAATTTTTATATTTGTGAGTTTTTGTAGGTTAGACTTGTGTCCTACAATGTGGTCTACCCTGGAGAAATTTTCATGAGTACTTAAGAAGAATTTTACTCTGCATTTTGTGGATGAAACTCCCTGTAAACATTCATTTGCCCTAATTCTTTTAGCTTCTCATTTAGGGTGCTTATGTCTTTGATAGTGTTCTGCCTATTGTATCTGTCTAGTGGCAATAATGGGATGTTGAAAATCTCCCACTACTATGACATATCCATCCACATGCTTTTCTAAGTTTGTGAGCAAATGTCTTACATATTTTACTGGTTCTAAATTTGTTGCAAAAGGTTGATCAGATGGAGCCAGAGTAATGGCACAGCAGTAGGGCATTTGCCTTGCATGTGCTGACCCAGAAAGAGCTGCGGTTTGATCACCTGGTATCTCATATAGCCCTCCAAGCCAGAAGTGATTTCTGAATGCATAGCCAGGAGTAAACCCCAAGCATCACCATCTTTGGCCCAAAATAAAAATAAAGAAAAAGAATAAAAGATATGTCATCAAAGTTAGTACGTCTTGGTTTATTGTTCCCCTAATCAGTAAATAGAGACTATATTTGTCTCTTGGATTTTTTTAAGGTTGAATGCAGTTAGTTCTGTTATAACCATGGCTGTCCTCACTATTATTTTTTCCAGTGGCTTGTATAATTGTTTTCCATTATTTTATTCTGTGCCTGTGTGTATCCTGAACTTTTAAGTTGTATCCTTTAGGCAGAAATTATCTGGGTTTTGTTTCCTAATTAATTCTGCCACTCCGTGTCTTTTAATGGGAGAGTTTAGTCCATTGGCATTTGAGGAAACTATTTACAGAAAGAGCTGTTGTGTCCTTATGTTGCATGGGGTTACTCTAGATTGAAAGTCTATTTCATTCAGTAGTTTGAATGTGTCATTCTGCTCTTTCTTTTTTCTTGGATTATTTCAAATGGAAGACCTGTTTTTATTTTTATGTTTTTCCTTTATACTTGAGGTATTTCTTCTCCCTTACTGCTTTACAGAGTCCATCTCTCTCTGTTTTGTTTTGTTTTTTTTTTTGTTTGTTGTTTTTTTTTGCCATTTGGTTTATTAAGTGTCTTGGTATTATTCTCTCAGGGTCTATTTTGTTTGGAACTTTTTGCCTCATAGATTTGTACAACAACATCTTTCCCAAGGGTAGAAAGTTTTTTTCTATTAGTTTCCTCACTATTTGTTCTTCCCCTTACCCATTTTATTCCTCTTCTAGTATTCCTATAATATGGAGATTATTTCTCTTGTCTGTGTTCATTAAGTGACTTGCATTATCTTGCAGCAATTTGACTCTTCTTTCTTTTTGACTTCTTTATTACTGCTGACTTGTAATTTGTTTTCAAGGTCATGATTGTAATATTCCCTCCGTGTAATTCTACTCTCATGGCTTGCTAACATATTTTTATTTCCTTCAGTTCCATTTGTTTGGATTCTCTTATCTTCAGAAAGTTTCTTCTTTGAGTTGGTTAAATTATTCATCTATAGATTTCTTAATTTTTCAGGCTAAGGATGCTTTGATTTCCATTTCTAAACCATTGACTATTTATTTTAGGTTCTCATCTATAAGGTTTAGGCATTTGGTTGGACTTGGAGATTTGTCAGGCTTTCTCTCCATATCTCCCATTATAGGTATCTTCCTTTGCTTCCTCATTAATCTTTTTATTTTGAGTTCTGAAATGCTTGAGTGTTAGGCGTTTAACGAAGTTATATATTGAATCGTTTGCATGAAATATGGCTAGAAGTATAACTTGATATAAATTGAAATGTCATCGAAAGGACACAATAGCATCTGTACAGTTTGAGAAAAGGAGGATGGGCCCGGAGAGATAGCACAGCGGCGTTTGCCTTGCAAGCAGCCGATCCAGGACCCAAGGTGGTTGGTTCGAATCCCGGTGTCCCATATGGTCCCCCGTGCCTGCCAAGAGCTATTTCTGAGTAGACAGCCAGGAGTAACCCCTGAGCACCGCCGGGTGTGGCCCAAAAAAAAAAAAAAGAGAAAAGGAGGATGGGTGGAAAGGAGGGGAGTTTAAGTAATGGCACTGTGATTCAAAAGGAAGCTGAAGAAAGTCTGCAAAGGAGGCTCTGTTTGCATTTGATGGAGGAAATTAGGACTGGAGTTTCCTTGATCCTGCCCAGAAATAGCGGTGACTGCTTCAGGGTGAAAAGTTTAGCAACATCACTGGGACCCAGAAGAGACTGAGAAAAGGCCCAAGAAGTTAGCCCTATTTGAGTATTATATTATTATATCAAAGGAGAAAATACATACATGATAAAAACTACTGGCACAATTTTATAGTCATATATAATAAAATGTTACTTTAAAGCTAGCAGAATTTAAAGATAATAAAATTTCTACATGTTAAATACCTATAAAGTTTTAATAGTGAAATAATTGTCTGTTGAAATTAAAATTAATAGAAACAAATGCCCATTTTTGTTATAATCATGTTTCTAAAAGTCTTGAAAATATATTAAGAAAAATGTTTAATTTCTTGCAAGTTTTAAATAATATGTTAAATTATATATATTATCCAGTAATGTGTTTAGAAAAATACTGGTGGCTGGGTAAACAGTACAGTGGACAATGCACTTTCTTAAACATGGCTGTTCGTGTTTGATCCCCAATACCACGTGGTGTCCTCCAAGTCTTGCTAGGTATGATCCATTAATATAGAGCCAGACGAGCACAGCTAAATGTGGCCACTAAAAAATATTAAACAATTTACTAAGAAATACTACAAGAATTTGTAAGGGAGGGGTAAATAGATCAGCATATCCAAGATCATGGTCCTGACTGAGACATACAGTAGGCTACAAACTAATTAGAAAATTAACAGTAAATTGATCAAAGAGATAAGCATAAAGGACCTTGGCAAATTCTTCAAAATTTTTTTTTGGTTTGTGGGCCACACCAGGTGACTCTCAGGGGTTGCTCCTGGCTATGCACTCAGAAATCACTCCTGGCTTGGGGAACCATATGAGATGCTGAGGGATCAAATCACAGTCTGTCCTAGGTTAGCACATGCAAGGCAGACGCACTAACACTTGTGCCACCACTCCTGTCCCCCTTTTGGTTTCCTAATATTCTTATGGGGATTAGGGGTATTGAAGGATGAGGGCTGGATTGAACCAAAGTTATTGAATCTTCTTTAGCTTTCTCTCAGTCTGAACATAGGCACAAAGCAGGCATAAAAAGTCCCAGAAGGCAGAACTGGAGGAGATTAAAATCTGTCACTTTACATAAGTAATTAATTTATGGATTTAGAGTTACAGCATTTTCCAGGGCACTTGCTTTGCACATAGTCAAATCAGGTTCAAACTTTGACAGAGTAAGTAGTCTCCTGAGCCCCCACCAGGAAAGAGTCCTGAATACAGAGCCCTGAGCACCGCAGTGTAAACCAAAAACCCAAACCTCCCAAAAATGGAAAAAATAAACCAACCCTAATTAGGTTAGTGAAATAGTACAGGGGTTAAGATGCTTGTTGTGCATGAAGGTGGCTCTAATTAGATCCCCAAAATAAGGTAAAGTCACCTGAGTACCGCTAGGAGTAACCTCGGAGACAGAGCCATGAGTAAACCTTGAGCATTGTTGGAATATTTACATTCTTTATTAAAACTATGATTCTATTAGAAAGTAGTTTTTTAAATGTTATAGTCTTTCTCAGTGGACATTTATTTCAATATATAGTTTGCCATCTTGTCACAAACATGTATATAGACACAACTTATATTTTGCTTAATACCTTAAGTACATTTCTCAAAGTATATTACTATAGAATTCAAGGAAGTAGGAATTGAGAAAAATGGTATGTGTGATTACAAATTTTATCTTTTTTTTTTTACCAAGTAACACCACTACCAAGCAAGTACCCTACTCTGCTAGTGACACAGTTGGGGTCAGCATTATTCAACCTTTTTAGATCTGTGAACTGGCATCTGTCTGCATACTAGTCTAGTGGCTGTTACAACCACTCTGATTTCTAACCTTTTCACACATGTGGACAGCACTGCTCCATGATTAAAAACACTTGAAGACCACTAATTTAGGCTAAAGGAAAAACAAAGAGAAAAACCTAAAATTGGGTGATTTTTAGATATTTTTATCTGACATTTTAAGTATTTTTAAAGAAGAATGTTTTTTTGAAGTCAGAAAAATCACATATTTTTTTAGGAATCCTTGGGAGAGACAGAAGAAGGCATTCATAACTTAGTGTCCTCCCAGTTTTCTACTGACACCCACAGTCTAGCAAGTGGTCTGTTAACTGTATGTAATTCTCTAGTACATGACAGAAATTTTTAATTTCCTTTTCCAATTTTATGCATTTAAAAAGTACATATAAATATTCTGGAGAAATGTATATTAATTGGTTAAATGTCATTATTGTTTCTTATTCTTTATCAACAGAGTTCTTTTCAATATAGTTTCATATAAGCTTTTAAGGTTGTTGGTTTCTTCTCCCTCTTTTCATGGCCTTCAGTCAGACTTTGAAACCTCTTCACTTCTGAAACATCAGTTAAGACCTAAACTGAAAGTTTTTGTAAAAATGTAATTTTGTTCAATGTTTGTTTATTAAAATATTGATGAGAAAAAACATAATTGGGGCTCAGGTTGAACCAATTAATGTTATTTGAGGCCTTCTTTTAAGCATCATTTCACTGTAAGTTGCATTTTTCAAGAAACTATCAACAGCAATAATTTGGACTTAACTCTCAGTTCTTAGCCAATCAATTTCTTGACACAATTTTATCAAAGTTCCCAAACTATATTTAATAAATTTTTAATCAAATTTCTAAAATATGTAACTTATCAGATTCCTCTCCTACTTAAACATCATCAAGCATGTTTTACTGCTTTTAGTCTCACTTCCTATTTAGGTTAATGTTAAGATTTTCTATAAGTGGTAAGCTTTAGGAATCCCATGACCTTTAGCTTACTATGTGTTTGTAAGTCTTTGCTTCTGTGATTTCTGCTTGTTGCTCTAATACACTTTCCATTTTTACCTCTGGGAAACTCTCTTAAAGAATTCTCAAGCCAGATCTGACAGGAAATGGACCTGCCTAAATGTACCTGATGGTGACTCAGACACTGATTTTCCAGTATTTTCATTTCCTTTTTTAAAAAAATTATCTTTATTGTAACCAAAGTGAATTACGAATCTTTCATAGTAATATTTAAAGTACATAGTGACAATAGATCAGGTCAATTTCCACCACCAGTGTTGTCCTCCCTTACCAGTTTTCCCAGCATGCATCCCATATCTTCCTCCTTTGGCCCCCCCCCCCCGCTAGTATAACCGGTCCCCTCTGTGTATAACATGTTATAGAATGTGTATCAATTCTGTTGTCATTGACTTTGGGTTTAGTGTTTATGTCTGACCATTTTTTATTTCCATTCAATGTTCATAGGACGGTTTAGTCCTCATACCATCCATTTTCCCTGTCAATTTATGAGGCAGAACAAGATGATTCAAGTTATATGGTTCTGTTGAAAAAAAAAGTAAAGTAAAACTTGGAGAAGCCATTCTACAGATTATAAATATCATTTAAAAAAGAAAAAGGAAAAAGAAAATAATATAATGAAAAAACCATCAACAAAACACCTCCAAACTGCCAACAACAGCAAAAAAAAAACCCAACAACCAAATAATAGCCATGAGAACAAAAATAAATGAAGGAGGGCTGATGTGGCAAGGTTTTGTGCTTTTATTGTGTGTGCATAGGCATAATAAATATTGGGGAAATTAGAAAGGGAATTTCTTTGGCCTAAAAGATACATCCTTGAAGCACACTGTAATGGGAACAACTACAGGCTCTGTACATGTTTGTTTTCACACCCCAAGGTCTTTTTTCTGGTGTCAGGGAACTTTTGATTCAGTTATGGATGATAAAATCAGGCCTCTGTAGCTAGATATCTTGGTATTGCACAGGATATAGGATGAAATCTAGGATAGACTCTTTCTTTATAGTTCTAGCAGTTCTGTTCCATCGTTGTTGTAATCAGCCTTCTGTAAATTGTGGTCTTGGGAATTGAACTGACCCTAGGCCAAAGACTAGGATAGAGTCTTTCATTATGGTTCCAAAAGTTCTGCTCAGTCGCAGCTGTCAAAAGTTCTTGTATTAATTATTAATTAAAAAGTCCTAGTAGTGGATGGATGGATGGATGGATGGATGGATGGATGGATGGATGGTGTGGCCTTTCTCAGCCAGCCTGGTGCCTGTAGCCCCTATGGCCTGGCAGGTTTGTATGTATCAGGGTAACAGTGAAGAAATGACCCACAGCAGTCAGATAAAGTTTCAGAAGTCACCCAGCTTTATTACAAGGTTCTAACCACCATGTATATGGTTTGGATTGTGAGGCCTTTATCGGCCTGGCCCAGTGCTAGCACCCCTATGGCCTGGTAGTCTGTAGGTATCAGGGTAACATAGAGAAAATGACCCACAGCAGTCAGATGAAGGTTCAGGAGTGATAGATCTATATTACAAGGCTCAAACCACCATGCACATATTCCTCACATGGCCTCTAAACTAACCATCCTCTCTACACTCAACGTGTGACTCTTCTATACCTGCTGCATCTTCCTTCCTTCTGCTTCTGTCTCACCACTCCCCAGGTCTATCTATTTAATTACCAACCACAGACCCCTTCCAGCTGGGGGAGGGTATCTGGATAAGACTAGTATTTGGCCTTGGGGAGCGGTAACAAATCAGATCTCGAACAAGTTACTGCATAAATCCTAGGCCGAAGCCTAGGCTAAGATATTTCCTATTGGTGCCAGGATAAGTTCTGCCCAGTCACGTTTGTCAAAGTCAGTTTTCTGTAGTTAATGGTCTTGTTTTTTGCACAGATCAAAGGACGACGTGTCTTTTGATTTCATCTTACTATTATTTTCCTTTCTTGAAGCTATACTTGACAAATGTTATGGTATGTGTTATAATATGATGAAGATGGCAATTTTTCCAGATTTATCTCTTTCAGATACATCTCCAATTAACCAGATGTTCTCTTTTAAAGAATAAGCTTATCAAAATCAAAATATTCCTAAGAAGGAATAGTCTAAATATTAGAATCTCAGATCCCAGTCAAAAGACACTTGGTTCCCAATGATTTATTCCTAATGAGATACCTTTATAATAAATATCTTTTAAAGGACACTTTAGTTTGGCAAAGAGCATAAAATTTAGTTTTCAAAACGTTGCTCTAACTCCCTCATTTCTCTCATACTTCAACATATATAAATTGTCGAATTTTCTTCTATCAATAAAATAACTTTATTATAACTGATTGTCATTGGAAATGTATCAATAAAGAGAAAAATGTGGCATCACTAGAACACAGTGCTATTTAAAGATGGTTTTAATTTAATGAAATTTACTTAGACTTACAAGCAGGGATAGAGTGATAGTACAGTGGTTACAGTAATTGCCTTCAAACAGCCAATCTGAGTTCAATCCCTGGCACCCTATATGTTTTCCCAAGACCACCAGGAATAATAACTGAGTGTAGAACAGATAGTAAGCCCCAAGCATCACTGGTTGTGACCACATTCCCTGGCCCCAAGGAGAAAGGAATATGTGAAGGCAAAAAACGAAAGGGATGGTGTTTGAGAGAACACAGCTTTCTCCAAAGTGAAAAAAGTAAGCAGTATGAGAAAGATACATGCTCAAGGGAGAATATGAACTTAAAAAAAGCCATTATCTTGTTTTCTAAGTATTAGTGATGTCAACAATTTTTGGTAAGCCCTATTCTTCTCTTGTTCTAGTAGCCCTTGAACCACACAGCCTAGTCAGGAACCAGTACCTTTGCACCAACTGGAACAGAAACATAAAGTGTTATCTTTTAACAAAGCTTCTGGTGCTTCAGTGATTCTATCACAACAGTAAAAAGTGAAACAATCAAACTAGCCCATTTGTTCATAATTAGCTCTAAAAATCTTAATGATTTTAATGTGTAAATCTCCCACTTGAAAAATAATGTATGAAAAATGATAATGTTCCATTCCTAACCATCCTCTAATAATCTTCCTAGTGTTGTGTGTGTGTCAGGCTCTGCATGACTTGTCATTTTTTAGAATATATTGGCCATCATCACCTTTAATTCCTATACCACATGGTTTGCCATGCATTATTCTTTGGTTACAGCAACTGCCAAAATCACTTTTACACATTATGGAATATCAGTGAAAAGAGCAAAGAAAGGTCAGATGGATAGTACAGTGGATAAGTGTTTGCCTTGCACATGGCTGACCCAGATTTGAACCCAAACCATATAGATTCCCTTAAGTCTTAACAGGAATGATTCCTGAGAATAGAGTCAAGAGTAAGGCAACATACTGCTGGGATTTTTCCCTCACAAAGATAATGTATTATGATATATGAGTTCGGGGAGATAGCGCAGTGATAGGGCATTTGCCTTGGATGAGGCATACCCAGGATGAACCTAATTAGATTCCTGGCATCCCATGTGGTCCTCTGAGCTTGCCAGGAGTGATTTCTGAGCACAATTCCAGGAATAACTCCTGAGCATTGCTGGGTGTGTCCCCAAACCAATCAATTAATAAATAAATAAACTACTTTTTAAAAAGTATAATTTATTACTTTATAATATATTATATAATATTAATATATACAATAACATACATACAATATATTTTATATATACAATATATATTTATATATAATATATATAATATATACAATATGTACTATATAATATATACAATATATTCCATCTATGATATATTATATATTTTATATATTATATATAGTATAATATATTGTTATATTATATATTATATTATATATTATATATATTATATGACATATATAATATATAATATAATACATATTACATAATTATACATATAACATAATTATGTATATTATATATTATGTAAATGTGTAATATATTATATATTATATGTCATATAATATACATTATTACATATTGTGTATATTGTATAAAATATATATTATATATGTGATATATATTATACATTATTATATAATATATTATGTATTATATAAACATATTATATATGTTATATGTTATATATTATATATAATATAATATGTTATATAATATAATATATAATAATATATATCATATTATATATTATGTATAATATTATGTGTATATAATACATATTATATAATATATAGTATAATATGTATTATGTTATATATAATATACAATAATATATATAACACCACATAGCAGCAATGGTCCAGGATTGCTCTTTGTGATAGTCAGGGAAATGTGCAATGCTGAGTATCCTCAGACACTGCCTTTTTCATGCAAAATGTGCTCTAGACCACTGGGCTATCTACAAGCCATAAAGTAATATTTATTATTGATAATTATAAATTTGCATGGTGATTTATAGATTTAACTGTGTTTCCCTTGAAAACTCAATATACCTAGTAGTTCTCCTATGAGTTCACTATAATGGTTTAGGGTGCTTTGTAATAGTTTTGGAAATTAGACCTAATTAGACCTAGAACATTTTTAGAAAAACAACTCTCATACAAATATCTTCTTTATATCCAGAACAGTCAAGTGATTTAAATGCAATTACATTTTTAAAGGGCTTGCTGAGATTGTACAAAAGTGAAGGCACTTGACTCACATGCTGCATGGAACACCCATTACTGCCAGAAGTGACTCCTGAGCACTAAAAGCAGTAGCCCCGAAACTCAAAATAAATGCAATGAAGTTTAAAAATCACTGCTCAAAGCACACTTGTTAATGAAAATTCTGTTGTTACTTGTTTTATAAAAGGGAAATAAATTAGACTACTCAGTATCTCCAACAATTCAAATTACTATAAATTTTTTGCTTTGCTCTTTCTCTCACTGTAGCTTACAAGAGATACTAGCCACATCACCCATATCCTAGTCTTTTGTAAATATCATCTCTGAGCAATTAAAAGAACGACTGCAAAAACAGAAAAAAAGCTCTTTGTATTCCTCATTATCCTTAATTCCTAGTGGTTCACAGGCAGGGCTTTGGAAACTACAGGGTTACTAATAAAAGCCTCCCAGGTGGTCTTATGTGACAGTTGGGTTGCTAAGATACAATTTGTCCTTCTGGTACCAAAGAATAATTTTGTTACATCTCATTGAAAATATGTCTTATGTTATTGGTATCTTGTGAGCAGTTTTTTTATTCTGATAGAGTTACACTGTTTATCTTTTTATAGGTGGGTATATTAATTCATTATTGGGTGTTCTATTCTGTGGATTTCTATTTTACAGAGATATACAAAATTGGTTGCTATTCCACAGAGGGTCTTACATTACCTATGTGGTCATACAGCTCTTAGTGGAGGAAGTCAACAGCTGTTTCTTTTTATTTTTTTTATTTAAACACCTTGATTACATACATGATTGTGTTTGGGTTTCAGTCATGTAAAGAACACCACCCATCACCAGTGCAACATTCCCATCACCAATGTCCCAAGTCTCCCTCCTCCCCACCCGACCCCCGCCTGTACTCTAAACAGGCTCTCCATTTCCCTCATACATTCTCATTATTAGGACAGTTCAAAATGTAGTTATTTCTCTAACTAAACTCATCACTCTTTGTGGTGAGCTTCCTGAGGTGAGCTGGAACTTCCAACGCTTTTCTCTTTTGTGTCTGAAAATTATTGCAAGAATGTCTTTCATTTTTCTTAAAACCCATAGATGAGTGAGACCATTCTGCGTTTTTCTCTCTCTCTCTTACTTATTTCACTCAGCATAATAGATTCCGTGTACATCCATGCATAGGAAAATTTCATGACTTCATCTTTCCTGACAGCTGCATAATATTCCATTGTGTACATGTACCACAGTTTCTTTAGCCATTCGTCTGTTGAAGGGCATCTTGGTTGTTTCCAGAGTCTTGCTATGGTAAATAGTGCTGCAATGAATATAGGTCTAAGGAAGGGGTTTTCTATTGTATTTTTGTGTTCCTAGGGTATATTCCTAGGAGTGGTATAGCTGGATCGTATGGGAGCTCGATTTCCAGTTTTTGGAGGAATCTCCATATGGCTTTCCATAAAGGTTGAAATAGACGGCATTCCCACCAGCAGTGGATAAGAGTTCCTTTCTCTTCACATCCCCGCCAACACTGTTTATTCTCATCCTTTGTGATGTGTGCCATTCTCTGTGGTGTGAGGTGGTATCTCATCATTGTTTTGATTTGCATCTCCCTGATGATTAGTGATGTGGAGCACTTTTTCATGTGTCTTTTGGCCATTTGTATTTCTTCTTTGTCAAAGTGTCTGTTCATTTCTTCTCCCCATTTTTTGATGGGATTAGATGTTATTTTCTTGTAAAGTTCTGTCAGTGGCTTGTATATTTTGGAGATTAGCCCCTTATCTGATGGGTATTAGGTAAATAATTTCTCCCACTCAGTGGGTGGTTCTTGTATCCTGGGCACTATTTCCTTTGAGGTGCAGAAGCTTCTCAGCTTAATAGATTCCCATCTGTTAATCTCTGCTTTCACTTCTTGGAGAGTGCAGTTTCCTCCTTGAAGATGCCTGTAATGTCCTGGAGTGTTTTGCCTATGTGCTGCTCTATATATCTTATGGTTTGGGGGCTGATATCGAGGTCTTTAATCCATTTGGATTTTACCTTCGTACATGATGTTAGCTGGGGGTCTAAGTTCAATTTTTTGCAAGTGGCTATCCAATTGTGCCAACACCACTTGTTGAAGAGGCTTTCCCTGCTCCATTTAGGATTTCCTGCTTCTTTATCAAAAATTAGGTGATTGTATGTCTGGGGAACATTTTCTGAGTATTCAAGCCTATTCCACTGATCTGAGGGCCTGTCCTTATTCCAATACCATGCTGTTTTGATAACTATTGCTTTGTAGTACAGTTTAAAGTTGGGGAAAGTAATTCCTCCCATATTCTTTTTCCCAATGATTGCTTTAGCTATTCTACGGTGTTTATTGTTCCAAATGAATTTCAAAAGTGCCTGATCCAATTCTTTGAAGAATCTCATGGGTATCTTTAGAGGAATAGCATTAAATCTGTATAATGCCTTGGGGAGTATTGCCATTTTGATGATGTTTATCCTGCCAATCCATGAGCAGAGTTTATGTTTCCATTTCCGTGTGTCCTCTCTTATTTCTTGGAGCAGAGTTTTATAGTTTTCTTTGTATAGGTCCTTCACATTTTTAGTCAAGTTGATTCCAAGATATTTGAGTTTGTGTGGCACTATTGTGAATGGGGTTGTTTTCTTAATGTCCATTTCATCCTTATTACTATTGGTGTATAGAAAGGCCATTGATTTTTGTGTGTTAATTTTGTAGCCTGCCACCTTGCTATATGAGTCTATTTTTTCTAGAAGCTTCTTGGTAGAGTCTTTAGGGTTTTCTAAGTAGAGTATCATGTCATCTGCAAACAGTGAGAGCTTGACTTCTTCCTTTATTATCTGGATTCCCTTGATATCTTTTTCTTGCCTAATTGCTACAGCAAGTACTTCCAGTGCTATGTTGAATAGGAGTGGTGAGAGAGGACAGCCTTGTCTTGTGCCAGAATTTAGAGGGAAGGCTTTTAGTTTTTCTCCATTGAGGATAATATTTGCCACTGGCTTGTGGTAGATGGCCTTAACTATATTGAGAAAGGTTCCTTCCATTCCCATCTTGCTGAGAGTTTTGATCAAGCATCGGTGTTGTAACTTATCAAATGCTTTCTCTGCATCTATTGATACGTTCATGTGGTTTTTATTTTTTTGTTATTGATGTTGTGTATTATGTTGATAGATTTACAGATGTTAAACCATCCTTGCATTCCTGGGATGAAACCTACTTGATCATAGTGGATGATCTTCTTAATGAGGCATTGAATCCTATTTGCCAGGATTTTGTTGAGGATCTTTACATCTGCATTTATCAACGATATTGGTCTGTAATTTTCTTTTTTTTTTTGTAGCATCTCTGTCTGGTTTAGGTATCAAGGTGATGTTGGCTTCATAAAAGCTATTTGGAAGTGTTTTTATTTGTTCAATTTCATGAAAGAGTCTTGCCAGTATTGGTAGTAGTTCCTCTTGGAAAGTTTGAAAGAATTCATTAGTGAATCCATCTGGGCCTGGACTTTTGTTTTTCGGCAGACATTTGATTACCATTTTAATTTCATCAATGGTGATGGGGGTGTTTAGATATGCTACATGTTTTTTTTTTACTTTCTCCTATCATACATGCTCTTGTTAGTTCTGCAGCTATGGCTCCCCAGAGACTAGTGGAATGCTATCTATCTATGGGTGTCAGAGGAGCTCGCATTTCCTACTGACACCAATTTTGAAATGATCTCTCCTTTGCCTCAATTAGTACATTTTAGATCTGAAAGCCCATCTACCTTAAGTCCCCCACTATAAAGGTAAAATGCTACAGGGATGAGGAGTCGAGGTGTATAAAATGATGCCTGTAGATGTATGCTCCTGACCTCACTCATGTTGGCTTAGGGTGGTTTGAAAAGCAGGGATCAGAGGTATCCGAAGGAAGGCCTTCAGGAGCGACTGCAGTGAGAAGACTTCTTGTATTATTAGGGTAGAAAGAGTACTTAAATAGTTACACAGCTAATAGGATTTACCTGCCTTGTGTGGGAAACATGAACAAAGAAAAGGGAAGGTCCTTATTAGTCAGTTGTATGTGAGCATATCATGTACATTGATGTGACCTATGTGACTGTTAGAATGTGACCTAGGTTACTGGAAGAATGTTACCTATGTTACCAGGGGAACATGACCATCATGTCCGGGAGGAAGCACAGGAGGTGAGCTCCATTACATGTCAGATGTTTGCTTTAATAGAGGCTCATCTCCTTCTTCCCCAGCTGGAATGTGGCTGCCTTGGCCTAGAGGGGGGTCTCCTTTTAGAAGCAGTTCAACGGGGCATGAGAGTGTGCCCTGGTAGAGCAGTGATCTCAACAGGGTCCAAGCCTGTCTGTAAATGGCCCCAGATATATCTCCTCCTCTTTTATGATATTGATTTTAAACTGGCTCTCTGCCTCTATATTCATTGGGCAAAGAATAAACAATGATTATTCACTAACTTTTTAAAAGTGGTCCTTCTTCTCTTACCAAGTTTCCTGCTTTGCTTACTCATCTGTGATTTGTCCTCTCTAGTGTTTGGATTTAATATACTACCAAAAAAACAAGGCTTTTGTTTGTTTTTGTTTATTCTCACGCTGCATATCCATGGGTTTTTGTTGTTGTTTTTAAATAAATGTGATACTTAAATGAAAGGAGTGAAGAGGAGGGTTCTGTGAAGAGATGATTAAACTGAGACTGGATACATCTTTTTATCTTGTTTATTCCAGACCAGCCTTAACAGCATGATGAGCGTTTACAGTGAAACAGGAGATTTTGGTAATGTGAAGGTTAGTGGTGAGATCCTTCTGCATATTAGCTACTGTTACAGAACTGGAGGACTATTCATTTTTGTGAAGCATTGCAGAAATCTGGCCATAGGAGATGAAAAGAGACAGAGGACAGATGCGTAAGTATATGGTTTATTCTGTAGATTTTTTTCCAGTCACTGCTTTATTTGTTACTTTTTCACAAGAGTCTTAGAATTTTTTTGGAGGGGGCTCTATACTCACAGATAAACCCGTGGCACTCAGGTGCCCTCACCAATGAAGTCAGTGACCTGTACTCACCCTGTTCGGGTGTATCCAGAACACTACAGTCTCTCAGCTTCCTTTGGGAATTCTGTGCTGGGGTTGGTCTTAAACTGACAGCATTCAGGCACCCTCAGCAATGATGTGACAAACCAGACTTACCCTGTTCAGGCGTGTTCAGGGCATCTCAGTCTCTCAGCTTCTTTTAGGTATTATGTGCTGGGGTTGGTCTCAAACGCATGGCATTCAGGTGCCCTCAACAATGATGTTGGCGACCTGGACATCTCAGGGCACCTCAGTCTTTCAGCTTCCTTCCAGAACTTTTAGATTATACTTATGGTATAATATAATATGTCATTCATGGTATGTATCAACTAATGTCATCCTTACAGTACCAAGAGTTGTAACTGTCTCAGGATGACTAGTAAGAAATCTGAGGCAGAAAAAATAAACAATTTAAGTTCAAGAAAACCAGTCAGTGAGACATATGATGATTAAGGCCAGGTGATTCTAATCCAAAGCTCATACTTTACCACGATGTTGCTTGTCTTATTATATAGATAGAGCACAGTCACTTTAGCTCTGTCTAATGCTTACTGGTCAGTTCTCTTTACCTTTTTTATTTGAGGTGCAGACCACACAAGGTTATACGCAGGGCTTGCTCCTGTCCCAGGGCTAAGATCACTCTTATCAAACTCAGGAGACCATATGTGGTACTAGGAATCTAACCAGGAACAACCACATAAAGGCTAGCACTCTTCCCACTGTACTATTTCTTTGTCCCTCTATTTACATTGTTATTTTCTGAAGTCTCTGAATAATCCTTTGAATACTCCCCAATAATCGCTTTTTTTTTTCACCATCTACAGGTATGTCAAGGCATATCTTCTTCCTGATAAGTCCAGAAACAATAAGCGCAAGACCAAAATCAGAACAGGCACCAATCCAGAATTTAATGAAACACTAAAGGTACCTTTTGTATTATCTCAAAATATTTCACTGTTCCACTGATTTAGAAGTTCCTAACTTTTGCATGTCAATGTTTATGTGGTCTTTAGAATAGTTAAATTTGTACAAGTTATTCTAATACTTCAAACTATTCACACAGTTTTTGGCAAAAAGAAAAATGGATATTATTCTGGTTATATCTGTTGCTACTAAAATTACATCTTATTTAGAGATGAACCAGAAAACATATCTGTGCTGCTATATCATGTTGGAAATGATATTTCGTCCTTAGGAAAACTGTTCTTTTAAGTTCTTCTTAAAAAAATTCATCACAGTTTTGACAATAACTTAGCAGGTCACTTTGTTACCTTCATTGCTCTGCTAACACATTTTGAACATGTGCTGTTTCTAAATAGGGATTTAAAATATGGTTAAATTTAGTTGTATGATTAATGAATAGCAACTATAAAATTTGGATTTTTAAAAATTAAAATGGTGATTACATTTTTATACATATTTGGAACTTATTTAAAATACTCTAATCTCTATATGTATTTCTTACTGAGTTTCAGCAAAATGATTTGTTTTTTTCATTGGGTTCTTACAAGGCAGATGATTTAAAAGATGGTGGAAGTAATTTTCAACCTGTCTTGCAATTCAAATAGGCCCTTATTGTGGAAGACAGTGTTGTGCATTTCTTTTTCAGTACACAATCAGCCACACACAGCTGGAAACAAGAACTCTGCAGCTTTCAGTCTGGCACTATGATCGATTTGGACGTAACAGCTTCCTAGGCGAGGTGGAGATTCCTTTTGATTCATGGAACTTTGAAAACACAAAAGAGAAGTGGTTTGCACTTCAACCCAAGGTAGGAAATGATTCCATATTAGTCAGCTATGCAACTAGACAAAGAGAATAAGATGGTTGTCACAAATTGAAAGAATCAGATTTTTACTTTTGAAAATAGCAGACCGAACAGATTAGCAAGTTGAATATTGGCATAATAAAATACAGAATATCTATGTAATGCAAGTCACATAGTAATATGTATTATTAATTTGATTTACTAAAAATCATTATTTAAAGGTTTCCACAGAAATTATAGAAATATGCTATTTTGATCTTATTAGAGAAAAATTCTTCATTTATACATAGACAAAACCAAATCTACAGTAAAAGTTGTATGTCAAAATATTTTTCATAAAACAGATCTTGTCTTGGTTCACATGATGAAGTGGCAATAACTGAAGTATCTTATTTTTATGTTTTTTTAAAATAAATTCTTTAATTGAACCACAATAAGATAGTTACAATGTTGTTCATGATTGGGTTTCATAATTTACAACAATTTTCACTGGTGCATTTTTTCTAAAACTAGTATCTCCAGTTTCTCTCTCACATTCTCTGCTACCCTCTCCCCTGCTTGCCTCCATGGCAGATAATTTTCTTCTTTTTATCTTTTCTATTTTTTAACTCTTAGACATTGTGGTTTGAAATATTGTTACTGAATGGGTATTATGCATATCCCTTTATCCTCTTTCAGCACACTGTTCCTGTACAAAGTGATTATTTCCAACTATCATACTAATAATGGTACCATCTCTGCCTTAACTGCATTCCCATTCTGTAGTGGCAAGCTTCCTACTATGCATTGGATCTCCTAGCCTCTGTATCTATTGTCCCTAGACATTAATACCATTCTATGTTTATGTCCCACAAATAAATTTAAACATTGTATGTCATATCCCGCTCTTGTTTTCAAATTTCTACTTAGAGATTCATAACCTGGGTCTTGAGATCCATTGATAAAAGTCATTGTAAAACTAGTTTTAGAATGAAATGCCAACATAATATATTATAAATTAGATCAACACTATCTTAGATTTATTTGATATAACAGTAGTTTTTATAATTTTACAATAATCTGAAGTGCTGAACACAGGACAGATTTATGAAAACAAAAATTATTTTTATGAAAATGTATGAAATAATGTTCAACTCTGGTTTTATAACTATTTTTGCATAAATAACATAATTTTGGGGCCTTGGTGATCTTATTATTATTTTAATATCTTTATTTAAGCACCATAATTACAAACATGTTTATAGTTAGGTTTTAATTATAAAAAATGAACATTACCAGTGCAATATTCCGACCACCAATGCCCTATATTTCCCTCCTCCTCCACTCCCTGTGTGTATTTGAGACAGCCTATTACTTGCCTTGCTCACTATCATTGTAATGGTAGTTGTTAGTGTAGTTATTTCTCTAACACCACTTACCACTCTTTCTGGTAATATTCATATCATGAGCTAGTCATGCTAGCCCTTATCTCTATTTTCTCTAGGTATTCTTACAATAATGTCTTTTGTTTTTCTTAAATTCCATAGATTATTGAGACTATTCTGTGCTTATCTATATCCCTATGACTTACTACACTCAGTAGAAGGACAGTAGTTTGAATCCTGGCATCCCATATGGTTCACAGAGCCTGCCAGGAGGTATTTCTGAGTGTAGAGCCAGGAGTAAACCCTGAACGCTGCCAGGTGTGACCCAAAAATAAAAAAATTATAAAAACAAATAAACACATATAATTAGGTCTTGAGTAATATTAAAATAAAATATAACAGAAATCATAAAATATAGGATAACTACTATCTAACAAATATGATAGAGGAAGTACAAATTAAAAACAAATCAATCTGCAATAGCATAGCATTTCCTTCTTATTAAATAAAAGAATGAGTACTGCTTCTGGATTCCTGGTGGTGAGTGACAAGCAAAGAAGACTCCATCAGAAAAAGCTCTCAACAGTCCAGGGCACACTTTGGATTGTCTCCACCCACAAGGATGGGGACTAGTTCCTGCCTGTGTTTGGGCTAAAGGGGACTAAAGGGGCACCTGTGACTGCTTCCTATTTTGCAGTGGTAAGTGACAAGCAAAGAAGTCCCCTGCAATAAAAAAGAGTGGCTGCTCCACTTAGCTCCACAGCCATACACACACATATTCTAGAACATGAACCTCATCACAACACGTAGTAAGAACTACACTTCAAGCTTGGCAGTGAGGAAACAACGCAGAAAAACAGCCTGCATAAAAAAATAAAGATGGCATCTCTGATGATCCACAAAATACCAACCACCTAATTAGCCACTCAGATAAGGAGTTTAGAATATAAATGTGGAGGATGATTGTAGAACTCAAAGTAAGTATAGATCTATCTGAACAGACCACAAAGATAGAAACCAGAAAACTCCAAATTGAAACAATGGGAGAGAATAACTTAGTAGAAGACATGAAAAACTCTATGGAAAGCCTCTCTAACAGAATAACAGCAGCTGAGTGCAGAATTAGTGAGCTTGAAGATGAGATAAATAACAACTCCATACATCAAAAGAGATTGAAAAAGAACCTTAAAGCAAATGATCAGACAATGGAAAAAATACTCAAAGATTGTGAACAGATAAAAATAGAAGTCCTAGACAAGTTCAACAGAAACAATATAAGAATAATTGGAGTCACAGAAACCAAGAAAGAAAGTCCCCAGGAATAATCAGCAGTCAAGGATATCATTTGTAGAGCAACTCCGAGAGCTAAAAACTGTATGCAATCGAATCCTGCACACCCGAATAGTACTAGCTAAAAGAAACCCAAAGAAAAGCACCCCAAGACACATCCTAATCAAAACAATGAATCCCACAGATAAGGTTACAATACTGAAAGCAGCAAGATCAAAAAGGGAAATTACATTCAAAGGAGCTTCCTTAAGATTTACAGCAGACCTGTCACAAGAAATCCTCAAGGTCAGAAAGCAGTGGTGTGATATAATGACAAAGCACAACAAAATAAATGCTTCACATAGAATATTACACACAGCCTGACTCACTTTCAAGTTTAAAGGAAGTATACATTGCTTGACAAACAACAGCTCAGAAACTTTACAGACTCAAAACCAGCCATAAAAGAAAAGCTGAAAGATCTACTTTAAAGAAAGTCGAACAGACACACAAGGATCTACACAAGGATGACACTAAATCCCGTGACTATTATATCTCTCAATGTCAGTGGACTAAGTGCAACTCTTAAAAGACAAACAGTGGTAAAATGGATCAAAAAACTAAATCCAACGTTTTGTTTTCTACAAGAAACACACCTGAATATTCAGAAGCATAGACTCAAAATCAAAGGCTGGAGAAAAACCATCTAACAAACCAAATAAAATCCTTCAAAAAAGCTGGAATGGTCATATTAGTATCAGATGAAACAAACTTTAAACTCAGAAAAGTTATAAGGGACAAAGATGGTCAATTTGTACTCATCAAAGGATATCTACAATAAGTAGTAAACACACTCATATCAGATATGTACCCAATGATGGATGGCAAAATATTGAATACAAATGTTGACAAACCTGAAAGAAAACACAATAATTTCAACCAAGTTGAAACCAAAAAGAAATTATTAGCTCTGAAGAGAAAAATGGATGAAAGTAGAAAAATGGAAGAAAGTTATATATACTCCATCCCAAGAAAACTGCATACACATTCTTCTCCAATACACATGGGTCATTCTCCAGGATAGACCAAATGCTGCCCCATAAAACATATCTCCATAAATTTAAGAGAATAGAAATTGTGCAAACTACCTTCACTGACCACAAGGCACTGAAATTAGACGTGAAGTACAAAGAAACACAGAAGGAAAATGTTAACACCTGGAAATTAAGCAGCTCACTACTGAACAACCAATTGATCAATGATTAAATCAAAATGGAAATCAAAACATTCCTAGAAAAAATGACAATGAAGACACAAATTGTAGGAACTTATGGGACACAACAAAAGCAGTAGTAATGGGGCAGGAGAGATAGCATGGAGGTAGGGCGTTTGCCTCACATGCAGAAGGATGGTGGTTCAAATCCTGGTATCCCATATGATTGGCTGAGCCTGCCCAAAGCAATTTCTGAGTGTAGATCCAGAAGTAATCCCTGAGTGATGGCCGGTATGACCCCCTTAAAGAACAAACAAAAAAGCAGCAGCAAGAGGAAAATTTATAGCCTTGCAAGCACACATAAGAAAAGAAGTGGCCTATATAAAAATTAATGACATAGCTTTTAAAATTGGAAAATGGTCTACAAAAGAAAACAAATAGGTAGGCAGAAGTAAATAACAATGCATAGAGCAGAAATCAATGAGGTGGCAATACAAAAAACAATCCTAAAGATCAATAAAAGCAAAAGATGTTTCTTTGAATAAATAAGCAATATTGATAACCACTAGCAAAAGTCAAAAGAAACTGAGAGATAGAAATAGAAAAAAATGTATTAGAAATAAAAAAGGGAGATCACCACAGATACTGCAAAGATTTAAAGGATAATCCGAGAATACATTCAGAAATTCAATGCCACGAAACATGAAAACTTGGAAGCAATGGGTAAAATTTTGGACTCTTATAATCTTCCATAGTTAAACCAGGATGAATTAGCATACCTAAACAGATCCATCACTACTGAGGAAATTAAAATTGTCATCAAGAGTCTCCCCCCCCCCAAATAAAAGCCAAGGCCCAGATATATTCACTAATGAATTTTTCAAACGTTTTAAGACGAATTTTACCAATCCTCTTCAAGCTCTATTATGAAATTGAACAATCAGGAACACTCCCAAATAGTTTTTTAAGCAAACAATACCTTGATACCAAAACCAGACAGAGATGCTGCAAAAAAAAAAAAAAAAAAAAAAAAAAACACTACAAACCAATATACCTGATGAACACAGATGCGAAGATCCTCAAAAAAAATCTGGCAAACAGAATGCTATGCCTCATCAAGAAGGTCATACACCATGACCAAATAGGATTCATTCCAGGAATGCAAGTATGGTTTAACATCCATCAATCAATCAACATATTACACCATATCAATAAAAAGAAATATAAAGATCATGTGCAAATATCAATATATGCAGAGAAAGCATTCGATAAGGTCTAAAACCAATTATTGATAAAAATTCTCATCAAGATGGGAATGGAAGGAGTTTTTCTCAATATAGACAAGGCCATTTACCACAAGCCACTGGAAAATGTTATTATCAATGGAGATAAACTAAAAGCCTTTCCTCTAAAATCTGGTAAAAGACAAGGCTGCCCTCTCTCATCACCAGATAAATTTCAGGAGTGCTTGATCCACTTCTTTGAATGTTGTCATGGGTATCCTTAGAAGTATTGAATTAAATCTTTGCAATTCTTTTAGGAGTATTGCCATTTTAATGATGTTAATCCTGCCAATATAGTGCTGTAAATTCTTGCCATAGCGATTGGCAAGGAAAAGATATCAAGGGCATCCAGAGAGGAAAGGAAGAAATAAAGTTCTCACTATTTGCAGATGACATGATACAATATATAGTAAAATCTACAGACTATACCAAAAAGGTTCTAGAAACAATAAATTAATATAGCTAAGTGGCAGGCTACAAAACTAACACACAAAAATTAATGGCCTTTTTATTCACCAGTGATGATAGAGAAGAAATAGACATAAAAATCAATTTCATTCACATCAGTGCCCTACAAACACAAATATCTTAAAGTCAACTTAACTAAAATGTGAAGTAGTTATACAAATTAAACTATAAAACATTGCTTCAAGAAATAAAAGAGGACATGTGAAAATGGAGTCATATACCATGCCCAAGGATTGGCAGGATTAACATCATTAAAATTGCAATACTCCTAAAAGAATTGCAAAGATTTAATGCAATACTTCTAAGGATACCAATGACAACATTCAAAGAAGTGGATCAAGCACTCCTGAAGTTCATCTGGAACAATAAACATTCCAGAATAGCTAGAGCAACCCTTGGGGAAAGGAGTACAGGGCACCACTTTCAATAATTTTAAAATGTATTATAAAACTATAGACATTAAAACATCATGGTATTGGAATAAAGACAGACTCTCAGATCAGTGGAATAGACTAGAGTATTCAGAGAATGCTTCCCAGATATACAATCAATTAATCTTTGATAATATCTTAGATATTAATAATCTTAGATAATATCTAAGATATACAGGGTACTGACAAAACTGAACAAGAAAAAAAATTAACCCCATCAAATAATAGGGAGAAGAAATTAAAGACACTTTGTAAAAGACAAAAGGCCAAAATGCACATAAAATATGCTCCACATCACTAATCATCAGGGAGATGCTAATCAAAACAACATTTAGGTAGTTGAACTGAAAACCTCAACTGAAAGATTCTCAAACAAGGTAACAACAGCTGAGGACAGAATCAGTGAACTGGAATATGAAATGCAAAAAAATGCCATACAGCAGAAGAGATTAGAAAGAAGCTTAAGCAAATGACCAGACAATGGAAAAAGTACTCAAAGAGTATGAAATATAAAAACAGATGTCTTTGATAAACTCAACAGAAACAACATAAAAATCATTGGATTCCCACAAGCCGAGGAAGAAGATCCCCAGTAAGAATCAACAGTCAATGTCATCATCACAGAGAAACTCCCAGAGCTAAAGACTGCATGCAATCAAATCCTGCATGCCCAAAGAATACCAGCAAAAAGTGACTCAAAGAAAAACACCGCAAGACACATCCTAGTCACACTGATGAATTCCCACAGATAGAGATACAATACTGAAAGCAGCAAGTTCAAGAAGTAAAATTATATTCAAAGGAGCATCCTTATGATTTACAGAAGACATGTCACAAGAACACTCAAGGCCAGAAGACAGTGATAGAATATTGACACAAGACTGAATGAAATGGATGCTTCACCTAAAATACTGCACCCAGCCTGACTCATGTTCAGGTTTGGAGGAAAGCTACATAGCTTCACGGAGAAGCTAAAGCTCATAAACTTTATAGATGCAAAACAAGCCTTAAAATAAAAGCTGAAAGGTCTAAGTTAAGTCAAGACAGACCAACAGATACACCAAACTTATACACAAAGATGACATTAAATCACATGACAAGCATCTTCTTCAATGTCAATGGACTAAATGCAACAGTTAAGAGACACAGAGTGGCAAATTGCATCAAAAAGATTAATCCAACCTTCTGCTGCCTACAAGAAACACAGCTGAATAGTCAGAACACATTATAGACTCAAAATCAAAGGCTGGTGGAAAATCATCCAAACAAACAACACCCTTAAAAAAGCTGGAGTAGCCATATTAATATCAGAAAACACAAACTTTAGACTCAGAAAAGTAAGGGACAAAGATGGGTTTGAATTCTTTCAAACCTTTGTACTAATCAAGTGATATATGCAAAAGGAAGAAATCACACTCTAAATATATACGCACCCAATGAGAGTCTAGCAAAATATCTAATACAATAATTGACAAATTTGAAAGAGATCAATAATAACTAATAACACAACAATTGTGGGAGATCTCAACAATATCCTGTCACCACTTGATAGTTCAACCAAACTGAAACACAACAAAAATATATTAACTTGAATAGAGAAAGGAAAGAAAGAGGCATAGTAGATATGTATAAGGCTCTCCATCCCTAGAATCTGGATCCACATATTTCTCTCATATATATGGGTCATTCTCCAGGATATACCACATGCTGGCACATAAAACATACCTCCATAAAATCAAGAGGATAGAAATTTGCAGTATACCTTCGCTGACCACAAAGCTCTGAAATTAGATTTGAACTGAAAGGGGAAGAAAAACAGAAGAAAAACTTTAACGCCTGGAAATTAAACAGCATACTATTGAGCAAATGTGGATCCAAGATGAAATGAAAATGGAAATCAAAACTTTCCTGGAAACAAATGATAATGAAGACACAAACTATCAGAATCTATAGAATACAGCAAAAGCAGTACTGAAGGAAAATTTATAGCTTTCCAAGGGCACATCAGGAAGGAAAATGGGACTTACCTTAATAGCTTAATGTTACAAATTATACAATTATAAAATGATCAAAAAAGGAAACAAAAGTAGGTAGACAGGAGGAATTCACAAACTGAGATCAGAAATAAATGAAGTGAAAACCCAAAAAAACAATCCAAAGGATCAACAAAAGCAGAAGTTTGTTCTATGAAAATATAAACAAGATTGATAGAACATTGGCAAAACTCACAAAGAAATAGAGAGTAACTTGATAAACCATAATAAAAATTAAAAGGGGTGATTGCAACCTCCTGTGGGAGACCCCCCGACCTGCGGGGGGTGTGGAAATGAAGGTTGCTAGTCATTCGCGGGTTTGCCCGAGCAGAACCGACCTGTAAAGAAAAACTTGAGAAGTTAGTAAAAAGGGCCCTCAAGACAACGCATGCTGTTCAAAAAGGGAAGTTTATTGTTGGGGGATCAGCTTTTAAGGTACGTCAGATACGTCAGAAGGTGTTACAAGTTTCCCACCAATCACAGTTACAAGCATTCATTAGCATAAACTGGGGCAGGTAATAGGGAGGGGCAAAGAGGTAGACCTGAGCACGTTTTACTAAAAGGCATAAGATTCAAACAGAGTTCTATAAATTATACTCAACAAGTATAAATAGAACATCAGCTATAATCTTAATAATGTTTGCTAACACAAAGGCAGGTTGCTCTATATTTTTCTTTCTGGCTGGATATATTGGGCTGCTCTGAATTACTTTATTTGTCTATTTCCTTTGTCCTCAAGGCATGGGCGCCTTTGGTCACGTGGGTGACCAGATTAGGAATTACTAAGGTGTCTTTATGTTCTAGGTTTATCAGCTAGGCTCCCCACAGTTCCCCCTTTACTGTAATAATAAAAGAAGAAGAGCAAAATGGGTGGAGTCGCCTGTCTTAGGTTATTTGGTGGGCTTCCAGTTCTGGACATGGCAACAAGAGACCAAATTAAAAGTTTTTTGCGCGCAAAATATTAGGAATGCCATGTTTGCACCCAGACACTGGCACCAAACTATCCCCGTCATGGGCATCTCCACAGCCAGGAGCAGAGCAAGCAGGGGCGTTTAGCCAGATACTCAAAACTCCTTAAAGCTCAGAGGTATATCCATGGCTTCTAGTTCTTCGGGGTGCATTTAAGAGAGCCACTGATCTTGGACCTATACTGAACATTAGGGCAATCTCAGTAATCGGATTTTAACAAACTTGTGAGGCGACAGAATGCCTTGGGGCCAAAGGAAAAAATAGCAAAAAGCCAATGAAAGGACCGAATTAGGCAGCAGCTTAGACAGCCAGGGTGAGGTAGAGGACCAATTTTTTTTATCAGGACTCATCTTAATCCCTCTGTCTATTTCTATCCCTTAGACTTTTTTCCACAAGTTTAATGCTATCTCTAACTAAGCCAAGTTTATTTTAAAAAGCAACATTTTACTCTAAGGATGACACAAATTTCCCCCTCCCTCAAAAAAAAATGTCAAATTTAAACCACGGCAGTTATTCTGCTCTAATGCTGCTAGGGATTCAACAGTTAAGTAGTGTAAACTTCTATTAAGTTTGTAAACATTTTTAACAACAGTTATAGGGCATTAACAGATTCTAGAGTATGAACCAATGAATAAATTTTTGTGCTCACACCAGTAACACCCAGGCCTCTCAATAAGGCTGGGGTGGAGGCAATGTTTGTTTTTATACTGCAGCGGGAGAGAGACACAAGATTATATTTAAGAGGTAATAAGGCAATTTTTGATCTAACAGTCAATTTAGGCATTAAAACAACCAAAACACAGTAGTCCTAGGACTAAAGAAACAAATGTAAAACAATGGGGGAGATAAACCAGTGAAACAGGCAAAAAAACGTTGAATTGGGGGCAATTATGAACTGAAAGGAGAAATCAACGACAAGAATTTGATTACAATTTTTAGTAGGGGGAATCATATTGGGTACCAAAGGGCAAAGTTCAAGTTCAACCACTAGTTTTAAAGTTAAGCCATGTTGAAGCTTCATACCGCATCGCAGAAGGTTGGTGTCGTTGGTGAAGTGAGGCAGTTCAAGGCAGCAATTTAGGACGGTGAGGTGGGTGAATAGCAGGTACCGAAGGCGTCTGGGCGGAGGCGTTGATCATGACAAGGATGAGCTGAGAAGAGGAGGGGGGTCCGGAGGACAGCATGGGCTGTAAGGGTGGGGAAGCAGGCAGAGTTGAAGAGCTCAGGGCATGGGAGAGGTTGAGCTAACATAGCCAGTGTGTCCTGGGGAATGGGTGAATGGGCCAGGTCGTGGCAAAAATTGATTGGGGGTGGCTCACTTTTCCTCAGCACCCATGGCGAGGGCACAAAGGGCTACTTCCAGGATGGGTTAGGGGATGAGTGGGAGGGGGTTGGCTATGTTTCCGGCACCATTGTTAAAAGGGGAAGGGAAGGAACCGGAGGTGTTGTTATCATCTTGCAAGGGAGAGTCAAGTGGAGCAAACAAATTAATGAAGCCTTGGTTCGAAGGGGGTGGTTGGTGGCAGCCAGGCAGAGTACCAAATTCAGCATTGTCAAAGGTGGAGTCAGTCAGAAACAGGTTCGCAGGAATGGCAGCTAGCAGGAGGGGTGACAGGCTCTTTTGAAGTGAATGAGGACAGGACTGCGGGAAGCTGCAGGAAGTCTGTCTATAAGAAAACAGCTTGGCAGGAGGCAAAATGGTTACTTGGGGGCCTTTTTTTTGGAATAAAATTTTTATGAATTTAATTCTTCGTATAAAAATGACATTACACAAATTATTTTAGAATACCATGGGAATGTTATCTGACCTCTGTCAGACTTCAGCATTCAAAAAAATGTTATAATTAACAATAGCCAATTTTTCAAAAACTTTAAACTGAACCTAAATGATTTATGTTAAACTTTTTAGTTATTATATTAAAGCTAGATGCTTCTTTTTCTAGCCACATTTGGCCTTATACTTTTGGCCTTAACTACACATAGCAGAAAGTTGGGGATTGCAAAGTCCAGAAATTCTGCAGGGAAAAGTTATCCCTGATGGCCATTTGAGAAATTTGGGGTTTACCATCCCCTACTCTTTCTGCCATGTTGATAGGACAAAGCTAGCTTAGCACGGGATTTTTTAGCAGGATTTCACAGTTTGTTAGATGACCAGACTAAGCCAGGTTAAAAAAAATTAATTGAAATTTCAAAAATGGATAAGGCTTTAAAAATTGTATTTATCATGAAATGTGGAAATAACAAATAGAACAGAACAACACGAAACACAACATTGTGGCCACTTTCACTCATAACACACACAAATGAACAGACAAGAGGATTCATTCAAAACTTGCATTAGAAAAATTGACAAGCGCTTTTAAATATTTTGCCGGCGTGTTTGTAAAAAATTTCTTTTAATGTAGCTGGAGTGGAACTGCTGAAAATAAATTTTAAGGTTTAGCTTTAACACAAAACATTTTTAAAACAATTCTAATTTGAAGTTAAAAACATGAAGTAAAATGTAAGCAGTTAAAAATTTTGTTAAGCAAAATGGTTAGTGAGCACTATAGAAAGAGTTTCCACTCTGAAGTATGATATTTGCTGTAAAGGAACAGGTTTTCTTTAAATTGGTTTAACAGGAAAACAGTGAGGCAGCTGCAATAAAGTGTTAAAATTTTTGACAAACAACTGTTTCTACTTTGAAGACTTTAAGTGAATAATTTGTAAAAATTATATACCAAATTAAGAAGATGTTTAGACATTATGAAATATAGTTAAAGACATTTGATGCATTTTTACACCTAGAACTTAAGACCAAAATTATATTTGATACTAGTTAATTTGCTTTTATAATATTACTCATAAAATTAGATATATATATATATATTTTTATTAATACTAGATTTTTTGACTTTGACACAAATGTACAGATTTGTATAATGTGCTGACCTTTTGAATACACTTAAAAGGATAGGTGTTGTAATGCAAAGGTAAAGAACAATTTCTTTAGCACAAAATTAAAACTAAGGGTATTATGAAGCACACCTGGGTGTTAACTGCAATAAAATTAACTATATTATTTAAAAAGGTTAACCACATTATTTTTAACCTTTTTTTTAAATCCCTTAAGAATCAAAATAAATTTTCTAATAGAAATATAAAAGACTCAGATTTTAATACCTGTGTGTACGATTAAATTTTTAAAACATCAAAAAGTTTTTCTTTTACCAATAATCTGTTATTACAAGTGAAAGAATTATGACCTTGCTCTAAAATTTCTGAGAGACATGAAAAAAGGGAGTTTATTGCTGTTATTTTTCTGTTGCTATTTTTTCCCTATAGAATTTTTTAACCCTTACAGACATGAATTTAGAAGGTTTTTTAATTTTTAATGTTTTAATAATTACTTTACAACAACGAATGCACAAAACTTAATTACACAAATGCTTTTTAGAAAAGGCACACTTATGCCACATAATTTAATTCACAAACTTTACATTTGAGGCATTTTATGAGACGCAACAAAATTTTACCCCCGCCACTTTCTGCCACAAGCACTACCTCTGCATAGATTAAAGGGCTTATTATAACATTTTTGAACACTTTTAAAACCTTATAATTTTACCAACTGTGGTTTTTATTTTAGAAAAACATTTTAGGTCTACATTTATACCCTAAGGAATGGGGGGGGGGGTGTTGGCTAGCTTATTAGGATCTTAAAGAAAAATAGACCTTGAATGAGTTGGGGGTATATGGCTTCTTCCTAGAGTGGGGCCAGGACTTTATATTTCTGTTTGTGCTGATCTGAGGTTTTGATATTTAAAACAAGAACTTTTAAGACCAGGAGGTAGGGGGTACCTTGTTGTTACTGGCTTGCGACTTTTTTTTCTCTTTACATGCATCTTTTGAAAAACTGTATAAACTTATTTGCTGGATAATGAATATTAATTTTTTCCTTAAAGGAGGCACATGCCAAAGGCCAATTATTTGTATTTTGCATCAGCCAATTAATATGCTGTTTTATTTTAAGGTTGAATAGGATAATTAGGTTTATTTTAAAAATATTTTTTACAAAATTTGTTACCTGTGCTACACATATTTGACAAGGTGAAGCAGAAACTTGCACTGATAATGCGGGGAGGGGCCAGCACAGTTTATAGCAGGGAGGCTAGAGGTAAATTTTTTACTGAAAGTTGGGCTCAACTTTTTTTACTGAAAGTTGGGCTGGCCCAAGCAAAATGTACTGAGTAAAGGGCGCATTAGACCCAGAAGTTTTAACAGCAAAGTGCAGATATCACAAGGTTTTATGGCTTAGCAGCTGACCTGGTTCAGTCTGGTCAGAAATAGCTTTTGGCAGGCACGGGGGACCATATGGAATGCCAGGATTTGAACCAATGACCTTTTGCATGAAAGGCAAATGCCTTACCTCCAGGCTATCTCTCCAGCCCCTTAAGGTTTTTCTTTGGAGGTTCTCTCTTAAAATATTTTTGCAGGTTTCATTAGCATTTTCATAAGCAAGCTGCTTGAAAGGGGATTATTATAATCTGTAGAGCCCATAATCCTTTCTACCGTTTCCAGGAGTCTGCTAATGAATTTATTGTAGGGCTCCTGGGGGCCTTGCACTGTTTGAGCCAGCGTAATGGTGGCCTGTCCACTTTTAGGCATGGCTCTCCAAGCGCGGAGGGCAGCAGCATTGATCTGAGCCAAACGAGCAGGGGAAAGCCTCTGTTGCTGTACTGTAAAGGAGGCAAAGGTTCCCGTGCCGGTAAGCTGTTCATAGATCTGATCTGGGAGGGTAAAACCTCCATCGCCCAGGTTGGCCTGTTGCCTGCATCGGGCCAAAAAATCTGTCTCCCAAAGTATATAGTCAGAGCGTGGCAAGGTTGTGCTAGCAATTTCCTTCCATTCAGCAGGTAACAGTTCTCCTCCATCTCGGACTGCCTCAAGACAAGAGAGGGTGTAGGGGGCATTATGGCCATAGGTATTTATGGCTTGAAAAAGGGTTTCTATAGGTTTGTGTTGGAGGCGTTGGTATCTCCTAATCTCTGCCATGTGGTTGCCCACTGAAGGTGCAGATTCAGGGTTATCAGGGACTTGTTGTGGCTCTTCCTGAATGTCCTCAAGGGACCTAGCTAAAGCCTGAGCCCTCTGGGCAGCCTGGGCTCTATCTAGGCTGTGGCTGCGAGTCACAGCACCCGTGCCCCTTTGGTGGGATCTGCCCCGATCCTCCGGCAAGCGAGGTATGGGAGGGAGCAGGGAGGGGGTAGGCAAGGTAACTTGCTCGGACTGTTGATTAAAAAATACAGGGAACTGATATGAGTCATAAGAGGCTTGAAGCCGGGCAATTTGTTCCTCCAGACTTTTAATCTCCTTAAGTTCTCTTAATTGTGCCTCTAGGTCGGCCTTACGTTTTTTGAAGTTAGAGGGGACAGTCTGCCGTGCTAGAACCTGGGGTAGATTAGGCAGGCGGTCTGCGCTATACGGAGGGGGGGGGAGCGCAGGGAGAAAGCCGGCCATGATTATAATGGGCGGCCTCGTCTTGCAGGGACAGATTGTCTTCAGTATCTAAAATCTCCTCCTTAGTGGGTGCGCTGGCAATTATGGGGAAGAAGCCCTTGGAGGGTTTCAAGTCTATGTCTATAAGGCTTTCTTTTTTGGGAGGGGTGCTGCTGGCCCGAGATTGACTGCGGGAAGCCATTTCTACAATGGCTTCAGCCTTTTCAACAATGTCCTTGTTAACGGGGCTTTCCCCAAAAGAGTCTAATTCTGCTCCTGTAATAATTTTTCCAAGAATAGTCCAATAGAACTGCATAACCTTTCTATCTTTCTCTTTACCATATTTGGTATAGTATTGCAAAATCTCATCACCAATTTGTTTCCAAGTACTGGTAACTATTGGGGGTCTAATGACTACAAACCATGGACAAATATCATGTACACATATAAAAAATTTAACTAAGTCTTTTTTCTTCACTTTAACGTTTCTTTCACCCAGCTCTTTCTTAAGATCTTTAATAAAAACCTCTTCTTTAGATAAAGTAGCCCCCATTTTTCCGGGGCAATAGTCCCTAATTTCTGGGACGATAAAGTAGCCCCCATTTTTCTGGGGCGATAGTCCCTAATCTCTGGGACGACAAAGTAGCCCCCATTTTTCCGGGGCGATAGAACAGAGGTGTTAGTGATCACTTAGTTTAACCTTCCTGCACCCCGCCCTTAATAGTGTCTTACCAGCGACTTGTGGACAGGCTCCTGGGACTCGCCTTTGCCGTTCGGCCGGGTGTTCTGTAACTCGAGCCCCACGTTGGGCGCCACTCTGCAACCTCTTGTGGGAGACCCCCCGACCCGCGGGGGGTGTGGAAATGAAGGTTGCTAGTCATTCGCGGGTTTGCCCGAGCAGAACCGACCTGTAAAGAAAAACTTGAGAAGTTAGTAAAAAGGGCCCTCAAGACAACGCATGCTGTTCAAAAAGGGAAGTTTATTGTTGGGGGATCAGCTTTTAAGGGCTGAGATACGTCAGAAGGTGTTACAAGTTTCCCACCAATCACAGTTACAAGCATTCATTAGCATAAACTGGGGCAGGTAATAGGGAGGGGCAAAGAGGTAGACCTGAGCACGTTTTACTAAAAGGCATAAGATTCAAACAGAGTTCTATAAATTATACTCAACAAGTATAAATAGAACATCAGCTATAATCTTAATAACGTTTTGCTAACACAAGGGCAGGTTGCTCTATATTTTTCTTTCTGGCTGGATACATTGGGCTGCTCTGAATTACTTTATTTGTCTATTTTCTTTGTCCTCAAGGCATGGGCGCCTTTGGTCACGTGGGTGACCAGATTAGAAATTACTGAGGTGTCTTTATGTTCTAGGTTTATCAGCTAGGCTCCCCACAGGTGATCACTACAGATATTGCAGATTCAAAGGGTAATCAGAGACTACTTTGAGAAACTTTATGCCACAAAATATAAACGGATAAATACTTGGACTCTTATAACCTTCCACTGTTGAATAAGGAGGATGTAGCATATCTAAACACCCCATCACTACTGAGAAAATTAAATGATAATCAAAAATCTGCCCCAAAACAAAAGCCCATACCCAGATGGATTCATTAATGAATTCTTTCAAAACTTTCAAGAGGAACTACTACCAATCCTTGGCAGGCTTTTTCATGAAATTGAAAAATGGGAACACTTCCAAATAGTTTCTATAAGGCCAACATCACCTTGCTACAAAAGCCCGACAGAGATACTGCCAAAAAAGAAAATTACAGACCAATATCCTGATGAACACAGAAGCAAATATCCCTAACAAAATTCTGGCAAATAGAATCCAATGCCTTATCAAGAAGATCATTCACTACGATCAAGTATGTGCAATCCCAGAAATGCAAGGATGGTTTAACATCCATAAATATATAAACATAATGCACACTATCAACAAGTCAAATAAACCATATTATCATATAAATAGATGCAGAGAAAGCATTTGATAAAGTACAGTACCTATTTTTAATAAAAACTCTCATAAAGATGGGAATGAAAGGAACTTTTCTCATTATAATTAAGGTCATCTACCACAAACCAATGGTAAATATTAATCTCAATGGAGAAAAACTAAAAACCTTTCCTCTAAATTCTGATACAAGACAAACTCTTCCTTCTTCACCACTCCTATTCAACATAGTACTGGAAGAACTTGCTATAGCGATTAGGCAAATAAAAGATATCAAGTGAATCCAGATAGAAAGAAAGAAGTCAAGCTCTCACTCTTTGCAGATGACATTATACTATACTTAGAAAACTCTAAAGACTGCCAAATAGCTTCTAGAAACAATAGATTCATATAGGAAAGTGACAGGCTACAAAATTAATACACAAAAATCAATGGCCTTCTTACAAACCAATAATGATAGAAAAGAAATAGACATTAAGAGAACAACCCCATTCATATTAGTGTCCCACAAACTCAAATATATTGAAGTCAACTTAACTAAATAATTGAAAGATCTATACAAAGAACACAACTAGGAGTAAGAAATGGCTGACTGTGGGGATTGCCAAGTGAAGTGATGATTGCTTCACCTGTGGAGTCTCTGCCCTGCTGTGCTTCTTCTGAGGAAACTGAGGACATGAAGGGAGCCCTGTCCTGTGCTTCTCTGTCTTTTCTGAATCCTTGAAGTTCTCCTCAGAGCCCTGGGAAGCTAAGCCCCAAAGAACTGCATTTTGAAGGTACCCAACAAGTGAATGAATGAGTAAGAAATGGCTGACATTACAAGCCCAGAAAGGGGAAGCCGCTAAACTCTGCCGGAACTCAGATGGCAGCACCCCTATCTGCCTGTCTTATGTGCTGTGTTCCATTTTTGGCTTGATTTCATCCTGTGTGTGGCTCATCTGCAGCTGGCTTGCCTTCCCTAGAGACTTCCCTGGAGGTGAGCTTACACGCCCAGAAAGGGGAAGTCGCTGAACTCTGCTGGAACTCAGATGCCAGCACCCCTATCTGCCTGTTTTCTGTGCTGTGCTCCATTTTCGGCCTGATTTCATCCTGTGTCTGGCTCATCTGTGGACAGCTCGCCTTCCCTGGACCCTTCCCTGGAGGTGAGTTTACAAGCCCAGAAAGGGAGCAGCCAGAGGAGCATGGCTGCTCAGCTTTGCTTCCCGGCCGTGCACATCATTTAGCCAATGAATACAACCACACCACATAGAAAAACCCACAATACAAGTGTGACAATGGGGAAACAATGCAGGCCAGAGAAAACATAGAGAATGACGATGGCAACTCTGATGACTTGAACATGACCAAACAACTAGTCAGTCTCTCAGATAAGGAGTTTAGAGTCACAATATGGAAGATGTTCAAAGAACTCAAAGAAAGTATAGAAGAGAACACTAATAAGAATCGAGAGAATATGAAGATAAAAATCAGAAAACTTCAAATTGAAATTTCAGGTCAAATAACAGGTCTGAAAAACTCAGTAGATGAATTGAAGAAAAACATGGTTGAACTTTCCCATGGGTTAACAGCAGCTGAAGATAGAATTAATACACTGGAAGATGAGATGAATAACAATTCCATACAGCAGAAGAGATTGGAAAAAAGCCTTAAAGCAAATGATCAAACAATGGAAAAATTACTCAAAGAATGGGAACAGATGAAAATAGAAGTCTATGATAAGCTCAACAGAAACAACTTAAGAATTATTGGAGTCCCAGTGACCCAGGAAGAAAATCTCCAGGAAGAATCAATGGTCAAGAACATCATTAAAGAGAAACTACCACAGCTAATAAATCTATGCAATCAAATCCCACATGCCCAAAGAGTACCAACTAAAAGAGATCCCAGAAAAAAACACCACAAGACACATCCTAGTCACAATGATGAATCCCACAGATAGAGACAGAATTCTGAAAAAGCAACATCGAAAAGAGAAATTACATTCAAGGAAAAATCCTTGAGATATACTGCAGACCTGTCACCGGAAACACTCAAGGCCAGAAGGCAGTGGTGGGACATAGTGACAAAACTCAATGAAATAAATGCTTCACCTAGAATACTGCACCCAGAAAAACTCACTTTGAGGTTTGAAGTAACAATATATGGTTTCACAGACAAACAACAATTCAGAAACTTTACAGACTCAAAACCATTCTTAAAAAAAACTGAACGGCCTACTTTAAGATAAGACTGACCAACAGACACAACAAACTTCGATATAAAGATGACATTAACTCCCAGGACAATTCTTTCTCTCAATGTCAATGGAATAAATGCACCAGATAAGAGACACAGAGTGGCTAAATGGATCAAAAAAAAAAAAAAACTCAATCCAACCGTCTGCTGCCTACAAGAAAAATACCCGAATACTCAGAACAAACATAGACTCAAAATAAAAAGCTGGAGGAAAATCATCCAAGTAAAAAACACCGATAAAAAAGCTGGAGCGGCCATACTAATATCAGATGATGCAAACTTCATACTTTGGAAAGTTGTAAGGGACAAAGATGGACATTATGTATTAATCAAGGGATACATAGAGCAGGAAGAAATCACTCTCCTAAACATATATACACCGAATGAGGGGCCAGCAAAATATTTAATAAAATTGTTGACAAATCTGAAAAATAATATCAATAACAACACAATAATTGTGGGAGACCTCAACACGGCATTGTCAACACTTGACAGATCAACCAGACTGAAACCCAACAAGAATATACTAGACCTGAGGAGAGAAATGGAAGAAAGAGGCCTAGTAGATATATACAGGACACTCCCCCCCAGAAGCCCAGATACACATATTTCTCTAATATACATGGGACATTCTCCAGGATAGACTACATGGTAGCACATAAAGCATACCTGCATAATATCAAGAGGATAGAAATTTTGCAGGCTACCTTCTCTGACCAGAAAGCCCTGAAATTATATGTGAACTACAAAGGGACACAGAAGAAAAACTTTAATACCTGGAAGTTAAACAGCCTAATACTTAATAACCAGTGGGTATGAGATGAAAAGAGGAAATCAAAACCTTCCTAGAAACAAATGTCAATGGAGACACAAGCAGTCAGAACCTATGGGATACAGCAAAATCATACTGAGAGGAAAATTTATAGCTTTGCAAGCACACATCAGGAAAGAAAAAGGCATACCTGAATAGCTTAATGATGCAGCTCATAGAATTAGAAAGTGCTCAACAAAATGACCCAAAAATAGGGAAACAGAAGAAAATAACAAAGCTGAGAGCAGAAATCAATGAAGTGGAAACCCGAAAAACAATCCAAAAGATCAACGAAAGCAGAAGTTGGGTCTTCGAAAAAATAAACAAGATTGATAGACCACTGGCAAAACTAACAAAGAAAGAGAGAGAAACTTGATAACTCGTATTAGGAATGAAAAAGGAGAGATCGCTACTGATATGGTAGAGATCCAAAGGGTAATCAGAAACTACTTTGAGAAACTCTATGCCACTAAAAATAGAAACCTGGAAGAAATGGATAAATTCTTGTACTCATAATCTTTTATCGTTGAATGAAGAGGATGTAGCATATATAAACACACCCATCACTATTGAGGAAATTAAGTCAGTAATCAAATATCTGCCCCAAAACAAAATTCCAGGCCCAGATGGATTTACTAATGAATTCTTTCAAACCTTTCAAGAGGAATTTCTACCAATCCTGGCAAGACTCTTTCATGAAATCAAAAAAACAGGAACACTTCCAAATAGCTTTTATGAAGCCAACATCACCTTGATACCTAAACCAGACAGAGATGCTACCAAAAAAGCAAATTACAGACCAATATCAATGATGAATACAGATGCAAAGATGCTCAACAAAATCCTGGCAAATAGGATTCAATGCCTCATAAAGAAGATCATCCACTATGATCAAGTAGGTTTCATCCCCAGGAATGCAAGGCTGGTTTAACATCCATAAATCTATCAACATAATACACAACATCAACAACAAGAAAAATAGAAATCACATGATCATATAAATAGATGCAGAGAAAACTTTTAATAAGGTCCAACACCCATTCTTGATCAAAACTCTCAACAAGATGGGAATGAAAGGAACCTTTCTCATTATACTTAAGGCCATCTACCACAAGCCAGAGGCAAATATTGTCCTCAATGGAGAAAAACTGAAAGCCTTTCCTCTAAATTCTGGCACAAAACAAGGCAGTCCTCTCTCACCACTCCTATTCAACATAGCACTGGAAGTACTTGCTATAGTGCTTAGGCAAGAAAAAGATATCAAGGGATTCCAGATAGGAAAGGAAGATGTCAAACTCTCGCTCTTTGCAGATGACATGATACTCTACTTAGAAAACCCTAAAGTCTCTACAAAAAAGCTTCTATAAACAATAGACTCATATAGCAATGTTGCAGGCTACAAAATTAGCACACAAATATCAATGGCCTTTCTATACACCGACGATAATAAAGAAAAAATAGACATTAAGAAAACAACCCCATTCACAATAGTGCCACACAAACTCAAATATCTTGGAATCAACTTGACTAAAATGTGAAGGACCTGTACGAAGAAAACAATAAAACTCTGCTCCAAGAAATAAGAGAAGACACGCGGAAATGGAAGCACATACCCTGCTCATGGATTAGCAGTATTAACATCATTAAAATGGAAATACTCCCCAAAGCATTGTACATATTTAATGTGATCCCTCTAAAAATACCCATGACATTCTTCAAAGAAGTGGATCAGGCACTTTTGAAATTCATTTGGAACAATAAACGCCCTAGAAGAGCTAAAGCAATCATTGGGAAAATCAATATAAGAGGAATTACTTTCCCCAACTTTAAACTGTACTACAAAGCAATAGTTATCAAAACAGCATGGTATTGGAATAAAGACAGGCCCTCAGATCAGTGGAATAGGCTTGAATACTCAGAAAATGTTCCCCAGACATACAATCACCTAATTTTTGATAAAGGAGCATGAAATACTAAATGGAGCAAAGAAAGCCTTTTCAACAAGTGTTGTTGGCACAACTGGTTAGCCACTTGCAAAAAATTGAACTTAGACCCCCAGCTAAGATCATGTAGGAAGGTTAAATCCAAATGGATGAAAGACCTCGTTATCAGACCCGAAACCATAAGATATATAGAACAACACGTAGATAAATCACTCCAGGACATTGAGACTAATGGCATCTTCAAAGAGGAAACTGCACTCTCTGAGCAAGTGAAAGCAGAGATTAACAGATGGGAATATATTAAACTGAGAAGCTTCTGTACCTCAAAAAAATAGCGCCCAGGTTACAAGAGCCCCCCAATGAGCGGAAGAAACTATTTACCCAATACCCATCAAACAAGGGGTTAATCTCCAAAATATACAAGCACTGACATAAATTTACAAGAAAAAAATCTAATCCCATAAAAATTGGGGAGAAGAAATGGACAGACACTTTGACAAAGAAGAAATACAAATGGACAAAAGACACATGAAAAAGTGCTCCACATCACTAATCATCAGGGAGATGCAAATCAAAACAACTATGAGGTACCACCTCACACCCCAGAGATTGGCACACATCACAAAGAAAGAGAACAAGCAGTGTTGGCAGGGATGTGAAGAGAAAGGAACTCTTATCCACTGCTGGTAGGAATGCCATCTAGTTCAACCTTTATGGAAAGCAATATGGAGTTTCTTGCAAAACCTGGAATTTGAGCTCCCATTCAACCCAGCTATACTACTCCTAGTAATATACCCTAGGAACACAAAAATACAATACAAAATCCCTTCCTTACACCTATATTCATTGCAGCACATACAAGACTCTGGAAACAGCCAAGATACCCTTCAACAGATGAATGGCTAAAGAAACTGTGGTACGTATACACAAATGAATATTATGCAGCTGTCAGGAAAGATGAAGTCATGAAATTTTCCTATACATGGATGTACATGGAATCTATTATGCTGAGTGAAATAAGTCAGAGAGAGAGAAAGACGCAGAATGGTCTCACTCATCTATGGGTTTTAAGAAAAATTAAAGACATTCTTGCAGTAATAACTTTCAGACACAAAAGAGAAAAGAGCTGGAAGTTACAGCTCACCTCAGAAAGCTCACCACAAACAGGGATGAGTTTAGTTAGAGAAATAACTACGTTTTGAACTACCCTAATAATGATAATGTACGAATGAAATAGAAAGCCTTTCTAGATTACAGGTGGGGGTTGGGTTTGGAGGAGGGGATTTGGGACATTGGTGATGGGAATGTTGCACTGGTGATAGGTGGTGTTCTTTACATGACTGAAACCCAAACACAATCAGTATGTAATAAAGTTGTTTAAATAAAAAAATATTTTAGGTTTGGAGAAAAAAAAACACAACTAAACCCTGCTTCAAGATACAAGAAAGAACTTGTGGAAATGGAAACACATGTGTTGCTCATGGATTGGCAGGATTAACATCATTAAAATTTCAATATTACCCAAAGCATTGTACAGATATAATGTAATCCCTCTAAAGATACCCATGACATTCTTCAAAGAAGTTGATCAAACACTTCTGAAATTCATTTTTATCAATAAACACACAGAATAGCTAAATATGGGAGGCATTACTTTCTACAATTTTAAACTACATTACAAAGCAATAGTTATCATAACAGCATGGAATGGTATAAAGTCTTATACTCAGATCAGTGGAATAGGCTTGAGTACTCATATAATATTCCCCAGGTGTACAATCAACTAATATTTGATAAAGGGGCAAGAAATCCAAAATAAAGCAAACAAAGCCTCTTTAACATGTGGTATTAGCACAAGTCGTTTGCCAATTGCAAAAACATGAATTCAGACCCCCTATTAACACCATTTATGAAGGTAAAATTCAAATGGATTAAAGACTTTGATATCAGATCTGAAACCATAAGATATAAAAAACAACACGTTGGTAAAGCATTCCAAGGCTTTAAGACAAGTGGCATCTTCAAGGAGGGAACACCACTCTCCAAACAAATGGAAGCAGAGAGAAACAGCTGGGATTATATTAAGCTGAGAAGCTTCTGCACCTCAAAGGAAATAGTGCCTACAATACAAGAGCAACCCACTGAATGGGAGAAGTCATTCAACCAATAGCTATGAGATAAGAGGCTAATATCTAAAATATACAAGGCACTGACAGAAATTTACAAGAAAAAAATCTAATGCCATCAAAATATAGGGACAAGAAATGAACAGATACTTCCTACAAGAAGAAATACAAATTGCCACAAGACACATGAGAAAATGCTCCATATCACTAATCATAAGGGAGATGCAAATCAAAACATCTATGAGGTACCATCTCAACCACAGAGACTGTGCACATCACAAAGAATGATAACAAGCAATGTTGTCTTGGACGTGGAGAGAATGGTACTCATATTTACCGTTGGTGGGAATGCCATCTAGTCCAGCCTTTATGGAATACGATATGGAAATTTCTCAAAGAACTGGAAATTGAGCTCCCACAAGATCCAGCTATAACACTCTTAGGCATATACCCTAAGAACTCAAATACACAATACAAAAATCCCTTCCTCACACCTATATTTATTGCAGTGCTATTTATAATAGCCAGACTGGAAACAACCAAGATGTCGTTCAACAGAGGAATGGCTAAAGACACTGTGGTACATATACACATTGACTATTATGCAGCCATCTGGAGAGATGAAGTCATGACATTTTTCTAATCATAGGATGTACATGGAATCTATTATGCTGAGTGAAATATGCCAGAGGGATAGAGATAGACACAGAATAGTTTCACTCATCTATGGGTTTTTTAAAAAAAAGTAAAGATATTATTTTAATAATTCCAGAGACAATAGAGTTAAGGGACGGAAGGACTGGCTCACAATATGCAGCTCACTACAAAGACTTGTTAATGCTGTTAGGGAAATAACTACACTAACAACTAGCACAATAATGTTAATTAAAGGGAGATGTAGAATGCCTGTCTCAAAAAAAAAGGTAGGGAATGTGGAGGAGGGAGATCGGGGGCATTGGTGGTGAGAATATTGCACTGCTGAAGGGGGTGTTATGTTAATAACTGATTCCAAATTACAATCATGCTTGTAATTATGGTGCTTATATAAAGATAACAAATAAAATTATTATAAAAAGACATTGAAATAATTCTCAGACATGAGGATTGGAAGGACTGGCTCAAGACATGAAGCTAACCACAAAATGTTGATTGTAGTTAGAGAAATAACTACACTGAGAACTATCATAACAATGTTAGTGAGTGAGGGATGTAGAAAGTCTGTATTGAATATAGGTGGGGTATGGGGAGGAAGGAGTGGGGGACATTGGTCATGGGAATGTTGTACTGGTGAATGGGACTGTTTTTTCTTATGACTGAAACCCAACTACAATCATGTTTGTAATTATGGTGTTTAGATAAAGATTTATTCAAAAATTAAATAGAAGAATCAGTGTCAAATTTACAGTTCTATGTCTCTTAGAATTAAATAAATATTGTTACCATATAGAATAGCACTTAAGGGCTGGATTGATAGCAGATTTAGTTACACCATTTGCCTTGCACATGGCTGATATAAAACAAACTTAAGTTTGATCCCTGCATACCATGTGGGCCCGAAGCCTCGTGGGAGTAATTTCTGAGTGCAGAGCCAGGAGTAACCCCTGAACATCGCCAGGTGTGCCCCTCCCAAAATCACTTAATATGATTTAATAACCCCCTATCATTTGCTTCCATAAGAATTGATTAAGAAAGCCTCATATTTTAAAAATATCCAAGACATCATAAAATGCAAGGTGTAAGTAGAGGGCATCTTAGTTTCTAAAATTAACTTATCTGTCATAAATGTAACTTTAAAGCACACAGTGAATCTGTTGAAATAAATTTTTTGGGTTTTAAATAGGGTGGTGGTTTCTTGTCTATTTCCAGAAAATTACTTAACACTTAGCTGGAATGCTATCTAAACTCTATTAGGGCCTTAAGGCCCCAAACAATTTACATTGCAATTGGGTGGTCTCACTTACTCTCTTAAGGGCAAAGCACCTATGTCTTGGAGCCTGCTCAACATAGAGAAACTATAATTGTTTTCTTTTGGCAGCAGCCCCTTCACCTCTGAATGAGTTTGTCCATGAAGTCTTAGGTTGAGGCATATGAGAGCAATAGCCATTTTGAAGGAGTGCCACTTTTGAAAATGAAATAAAGTGGAGGGGTCAGCCAGAAGCTGGGAAAGGTAGAATGCCAGGAATAATCTCTAGGAAAATAATGGACAAGAATATTGTGGGGGAGGGCCCAGAGAGATAGCACAGCGGTGTTTGCCTTGCAAGCAGCTGATCCAGAACAAAAGGTGGTTGGTTTGAATCCCAGTGTCCCATATGGTCCCCCGTGCCTGCCAGAAGCTATTTCTGAGCAGACAGCCAGGAGCCACCCCTGAGCACCGCCGGGTGTGGGCCAAAAACCAAAAAAAAGAAATAAAAAGAATATTGTAGGGCAAAAGGGGACTAGCATGCTTTGAGATGAGTTCCCAGGGAGTTGGGGAACTTTAAAGGAAGGACCATGGGTCCTGCCTAGCAATAGTCTGCTCTGTTGTGATCTATAAACAAAGTGTTTGCCTTTTGCTGCATGCTGAACATTACAGTCTCTTATCTAATCTTATCTGGGATGTACACAGCAACATCCCAGGTCTCAAATCTACTACAGATTCAGAGAATCCATTAAAGATTCATTTTTTTCAGGCCGGAGAGATAGCATGGAGGTAAGGCATTTGCCTTGCATGCAGAAGGTCGGTGGTTTGAATCCTGGCATCCCATATGGTCCCCTGAGCTTGCCAGGAGCGATTTCTGAGCACAGAGCCAGGAGTAACCCCTGAGCACTGCCGGGTATGACCCAAAAACCAAAAAAAAAAAGGTTCAGTTTTTTATTTCTGTCGAACTCCTCTGTTATTCTGCAAGTTCCCCATATACTCCATTATGACTTTTTTACTCATCTTTTTCTACATGTGAAGAGTCAGAAGTTCCTAGGAGCTTATATACTTCCTTCCACACATGAGATCTTTAACCAGAAACTGAAAGAAATAAAAGTTTCAAAGTTCCACTCCCTACCTGAAAATGGGAAAAACTCTAACATGTTTACTCTAGAATTCACAGGTAAATAAATTGTATCCTGGCCTGACATCCTCACTTTCCTAATTTGCTTCTACAACTACTTCTCTGGTTTATCTTAGATTACTAAGGATATTGCAAAAGAATCAGTTTCAGGGTTGCATAAGAATCGCCTTAAGAGTTATTTCCTATGGAATTCAACAGTGTTTTCTAATTCGTGTCATTCTTATCTCTTGCTTCTTCTGTTATACATGGACTGTAGGTTCAGAACTTGCTTAGATATGATGCATTTAAAAAAATAGGGAGGACAGGAGCAAAAAAAAAGGCTTGGTACTCTGTTTCCTATTTCATTAGTGGCTCATTGCTAGGCAAAGCTGGACTTTAGGTGCTTTATTATCAGCCAGTTCTGAAAAGTATCACTTCTTTCTTTGTCTCCTGTCTCAGTAATTTAATTGCGGTCACATCTTGGTAGTAGGAGCAGCTCCAGATCCTTAATGCTTCTTGTAGATTATCCAGCTGAAGATAGGTAGTATGAACTACAAGGGACCAATTGCCTTAGTAACAGAGGAGCAGAATTTATATCAATTAAGCATTCAGAAATACTTATTTTTTCAGCATTGGGAATATTGTTGTTCATTGACACACCACAAAATACCCTTGGCATCTAACTGTGTTTTCGCTAGGCCTTCCTTTAAAGCACGAATCCAGTGAGGAAGCTGTATAAAAATAAGTCTATATGAGTTATTGTATGGAAAATAAATCTAGATGGAAAACATATTATAAAAAATAAAGGCTGAGAATATAACTGTCATTTTTCTATATGATTTGGGATTGCACTATTACTTTGGCCTCATTATCTTTCTGAAAAACATGTTTTGTAGGGAAACAGAAAGGGTTTTTCAGTATGAATTGCTTTTCATATGTTCCCACTATGAAAAGAGGTTTTGAGAATCAATAATGAGCTACAGTGGTTTTACAGTGGAATACTTATTACATTTTCAGTTCTTATGAAGCTACAAATTCAATGAAGGGATCTATCTTTGGCAGTTTGGGCAGATTTGTACATTTATTTTTGATAACTCTCTGCTTCTTATTCTAATTAAAAGTGGCTCTTAAAATACTGTGGTATCTTAAAAAGAAAAGAGAGAGGGCGAAAGAGAGGGAAGGAGGGAGTGAGAGAATAAAATGGCTGCCCCAGAGTCAGCAGGCAGGAGAGTGTGGGTGAGAGGGAAGAAGGCATCAGGAAGAGTAAGATGGAAAATATTGACATTGGTGGCAGGAATTGTGCACTGGTGAAGGTTGTTATATATTGTATGAATGAAACTCAATTATTAACAACCTTATTTGTGGAAAAAACTATTATGAACAACCTTGTAACCATGGTATTTAAATATAAGATATATTTAAAAACTGTTATCTGATTATATACAACAACTTTCATAGTTTCTCAGCCTCTCCATCAAAAACTATATATTGTAAACAAAGCAATACTATAGTTGATTAAATAGATTGTCACAGTTAGGCCATCAATCACTGTTACTAATTTTTCACCTGTCTCCCCTGGTTAGATGGATGTTTCTACTGATTTTAATCAGTACAAAGGAGAACTGACAGTTAGTTTACGTTACAGTCCACCAAAAGAGAACTTAACGCTTCCACTACAACAACTTCAAGGTAAAGTAAAAATGAATTATTTTTTTCAAACATTCTTTTTCTACAAGTTTGGGAAGGAGGATTCCAGATTGGCTTGTCTATTTCACTCTGACTTTACACAAATGCTATTTAGATTATTAGGTACCACTTTTTGGGGGAGAGTTAAAATATATACTTTCTACATATGAAGAAGAATGTGTGATTCTTACAAGAAAAATTCTAGGTTCAGGGACTGAAGCAATAGTGCAGGCAGTAGGGTGTTTGCCTTGCACATAGCCAACCTGAGTTCCATTCCCAGCATTTATATGCTCCCCTAAGCATGTCAGAAGTGATCACTGAATTTAGATCCAGGATTAACCCTTGTAAATCACCAGATATGTTTCCCCAAAATTTTTTTATATTTAAATTAGAAACCAGGCTTAAGGCCAACAGTATGGCTCAAGTAGTAGATCACATACACTATATGTGTACAGCCCTGAATTCTATGCTCTGTGCACCATGATTGTGAACTCTAGAGAAAAACAACAACAAAATGAAACTAGAATTGATGGTGATATTTTCTAGATGTCTTAGAGATACAAGATTTTAACCAGGATAAAATGAGAGAAAAGGGAGCATAGAAAAGTAAAGGGTCTTCTGAAATCAGGTGGGGGGTAAGTATATGAAGCTGCTTTATAGATTTATGGAACCCAAAGCTACATTAAAGAATAAAAGCTGACCCAAGACAAAAAACATAGGGAAAGAAATTGAAAAATCCCTCTGGCCTCTCTATCAACTCCAATGAACAGATATTTTCTCCTTTCATTTATTCTCATCTTCTTCCAGTGTGACCCTATGAAAGAAACTTATTATTTCTCAGCCTCAGTTTTCTCATTTTATCAGGATATTAAAGCTATCAAGTAGATTCATTGATTCATGTCATGTTTTTAAAATGCTAGTATACAAATGTGGTGATGGAAGCAATGAAAATGTTTAGCCCCATTTATCATTTTTTGTTCAAATAAATTTGTGACATAATATTGAGTTTTCTGTCAGTCAAAAAATGTAATTATGTCTATTCACATGCCCTTTCAACTGACACTACATGAAATTTACAGTTTATCAAACTAAAATATTAAATAAGATTGTTAGGGAATTTTCTTTGGGGGGAAGGATCTAAGAGCTTTTATGTGGCTTTCACTGTAGCTCTTCATCATTTAGAAAAGGAGTATGACCCAGAAAATGTTCAGTTGATCTCTAATTTATTCCTTTATACCCTTTGACAAGTCAGATCTTGTAGGGAAATACTTAAATATTTAGTTTAATTTGGATATAAATCCAGAAGGAATCCAATGTGTGTATATATAAAATTTATTGATATAAAATCCTCAGTGGCTCAACAAAGGAAAAACATCTTTGCACGTTTTCTTTGTGAATTTTGAAATGGAACCCATGACCTTTTTTCTATCTTCCCTTTCTTCCGTTTCTCATTTCAATGACAGGTGCAGTTAAGAAGACCATGAAAAGAGGGAAGAAGGAATCTTTAACCCCAGGGGGAAAACTTGAAGTGATCATCAAAGAGGCAAAGAATTTGACAGCAGTGAAGGCAGGAGGCACTTCTGATAGCTTTGTGAAGGGGTAATTAGTTTTAGCTCATTTTAAATGATAATTTTGTGATAGACTAATGAACATCTTTGTTGTCATGGCACTTGTCCTGCACCCAGCTGGTTTGGTTTTATTCTGTATATTCCACATTGTGTTCTGAGCACTACAAGGAATAAGTCCTGAATGCAGAGCCAGAAATAACTCTTGAGCACCATTGGTTAAAGCTTCAAAACCAAAAAATTAATAAGAGATAAAGTGTCTAAGCGATAGCACAGCAGTAGATCATTTGCCTTGCACATGGCTTCCCAGGGCAGACCTCCTTTTGATCCCCAGCGTTCCATATGGTCTCCCAAGCCAGGAGCGATTTCTGATTGCATAGCCAGGACTAACCCCTGAGCATCACTGGGTGTGGTCCAACCCCCCAGAAGAGATAAACTATAATAGAGCATAGATATAAAGGTTTTCCATTTTCTTGGCAAAACATCATTGGTGAGGATAAACTTTACTGAAGAAAGGCTTCATGGGTTAGATTGTGTATAGAGCATTATTTAAACATGAAATATAGTCTAGCATGTTTTGAGCATCGAGGTTCTGTTCAAAAGTAAACTAAAATTATGAGCCTTATGATATAATGGTAAAATACCTACAACTGAAAACAGATTACAATAACATATTCAATTAATGAGCTCTGTAACATGAGTTTATGGCATGCAGTTGCATATTTCATTTCTATCTGTGGACATAAATGTTAAATTATATTAGCAGGTATAATCAAGTAGAAAATTAATAGATAAAAATTTTTGTTGTAACATTATTATAATGAGCCTTGTCTTCGGAGTCTCATATAGTATAGAATTGCAATGTAAAACTGGGGTGATCAACCTATATGTCCATATACCACTGTGAACAAAAAGATCAAGGAGTTATTATAGACATAGTAAAATTAAGATATCAGAACTACTTACAGTGAGCATTGTAGTGAAGTCCATTGACATCTAAATAAATTATTGACAGAAGGGGCTATTGTGCCATTATAATGTGTAGGGTTGTTGTTGCTGTTGTTGTTGCAATTAGGGATTTGGTTTGTGTAATTGCTCTTTGAGTAGCTCATTTAGGGTCAGTTTGGGTAGTGCAAATATTGCAAGTTCTTTTTTGTCTGAGAATGTTTTTAAGCTTCCTTCTCATGTAAATAAGATTTTTCTCTGGGTAGTAGACTCTAGGTTGAAATGATCATTCATTTAGGAGTTTGAATATGTCATTCCACTCTTCTTGCCTGGACTGTTTCAAATGAAAGATCTGGTTTGATTCTTATGTTGTTTACTTTATACTTGAGGTTTTTTCTCTCTTAGTGCTTTAAAGAATTGATCTCTTTGTTTTTTCTGTTTGTTTTTGATTTTGGGGCCACACTGATGATGCTCAGGAATTATTCCTGACTATGCACTCAGATATCTCTCCTGACTTAGGGAACCATATGTGACACTGGGGATCAAACTGCTGTCCATCATTGTTAAGTTGCATGCAAGGCAAATACCCTACTGCTGTGCCATTGCTTCAGCCTCCCCCCTTCTTGTTTTTGCCATTTGGATCACTAAATGTCTTGGTGTTCTTCTATTATGGTCTGTTTTATTTGGCACTCTTTTTACCTCTTAAATTTGTAGAGAAAACTCTTTCTCATGGGTGGGGAAGTTCTCTGTTTTCATCTCCCTTTACTATTTGTTCTTCCCTTTCCAATTTTCATCCCCTTCTGGCATTCTTATAATTTGGAGATTATTTCTCTTGTCTTTGTTCATTAAGTACCTTACATTTTCTTCCAGGGTTTTGTCTCGCCTTTCCTTTTTGACATTTTTTTAATTACTGCTGGATTTTAATTTGTCTTCAAGTTCATCTATATGATTCTTCACCGTGTAGTTCTACTATTATGACTTGCTAACATGTTTTTAATTCCTTTAGTTTCATTTGTATGGATTCTCTCATCTCTAAAAGAGTTTTTTTAGTTGGTTGAATTGTTCATTTATAGATTTCTCAATTTCACAGGCTAGCGACTCCTTGATTTCCTTTTCTAAACAATTAAGTGTTAATTTTAGGTCCTTATCTATAAGGTTCGGGCTTTTGGGTGGACTTGCAGATTTGCCAGGAATTGTCTCTGTATCTCCCACAGTAAATGTTCTTTAAAAAAACATTTTTGGGTTTTACTTATTTATTTATGGATTTTGGGCCACAACCGGTGATTCAGGGGTTACTCCTGGCTATGCACTCAGAAATTGCTCCTGGCTTGGAAGACTATCTGAGATGCCAGGTGATCAAACTGCAGTTTGTCCTAGGTTAGTGCATGCAAGGCAAATGCCCTACTGCTTGCACCATTGCCCCAGCCCCAGTAGATATCTTCTTTAACTTTGTCATTGATTTTTGCATTTAGTAGTTTGGAGTGCTGAATTATAAGATTGTTTAAGAAAGTAGTCTATCGAATTATTTGTATGAAATATGACTCAAAGTGTATCTTCTTAGAGATTATTTTTCTAAACTAGAAAGGCTAAGTATGGTAAAAATATTGCATACTACTTTACTGATTTATTCAGCTGGTCTTTGAGTTATATATATATATATATATGGCTGGGGAAAGACCCAAAAGGACAGCCCCTTTTGATTTGGTGGAAGAAATTGAGGAGCGAGGTTCCCTTTTTCCTCCCAACACAAACCTGGTTGTCCCCAAGGGGCAGATGAAGAGTGATGATACTAGAATCCAGAAAATGGTTTACAGAAGACTAGAAAAGGGAACCCATTTGAGCTTGGTGGATGGGATTAGGATGGGAGCTTCTCTGTTCCCGCTTACACTCATGCCTAACTGTCCCCAAGGAACAAAGATCTGACAATATTATTAGCTTTTTTTAATTTTGGAAATTTTGTCAGTTCAATTACTTATTAAACATGTATTTAGATTAGTATTGTAAAATATTAAGGCCATTATTTAAAAGAAATTTTAGATGAAAAGCATAAATATTAGTATTTCTTTTCTTTTCTTTTTTTTTTTTGCTGGTGTAAAGTGGCTTGAGTTACACCTGGTGGTACTGGGGATTAAACACAGTAAGTCAAGTATGAGACCAATGTCTTAACTTCTAGATCATCTGAATTATTTTCTATAGAAAAAAGAAAAGGTTCAGACCTGAGAGATGTTTAAAGGGCTCTAGACTTGTCTTACATCCAGGAAACCTGGGTCTGAACTCAGTTCATGGATCCCTGTGCACCATTAAGAATTGTAGCTGAGCATAATGCCAGGTATAGCCCCCAATCACTATGGGTATGACCCCACCAAAACAAAACAAAAATAGCAACAATTGTCATGAAATATTTAACGTTTAGTGAAGAATAATTAAATACAAATAATAGAGTATTAATATGTAAAATGCAATACAGAAAATTATTTCGGTAAAAATAATCAAAACTTATCACCGTCCTAGTGTTCAGGGCTGGAGGAAGTGCTTTGCATTCATGCTAGGTCCCCAAGTTTAATTTCTGGCACTACATGACCTCCCAAGTACCACTACATACCCAACCACCAACCTCATGCCCTAGCAAACACTGGGCACTACTTGGGAAACCTCACCCCTCAAAAGTAAATAAAATTTGAATTGACAGTAAGCATGGCAATGAATTTAGTATTTCAGATGAATTAAGTTTCTTCATCTGTAAGACATTGCAGGGGACAGAGTAATTCTACTGTGAACAGAGAATTTTTGGATTCAAAAAACTGCTGGCACCTCTTATGATCCTCTGGCCCACAGGTGTGATTCTTTGATACAGAACCCAGCCGAAGATCTGCTGGCATGGCCCCAAAACAGACAAATAAACAGAAAGATATATTGCAGTCTTTGTTTTTTGTTTTGAGAGCAAATAATATGCATGTTGAATGATGGATCAAAGCAATCCAAGTGTAGAAAGAATTGCTTTCTTTCCTCTAGCATATTTCATTATTCCCATCTCCTTTACCCTCAAGCATTTTCAGTTTTCTTCTGAAATTCATTTCTTGAAAGGGGAAAATACGATTTTTTTGTATGTAACATATTTTATTATGCTTTATTGTCATTTTATGCTGAAAATGTACTACAAGAAAGTATTGGATCCTTAATAGTTTGCTTTCTTGGAGGAAATTGTAAAAAGTGAACCTGTCAGAACAGTGTCCAGAGTTATCTGCTACAGAATGCTTTGGGGCAACTCTTTGATGGCAAGCTTGGCTTTTATTTCTACATTTTGGTGCACCAGGGAAGTTTCTTACAGGAATGTAACTTTTTTCAACTTTGTGATATTTTAAAAAAAATTTAGTTGCTATACTTAAACACTTTGGTTGCAAAATTGTTTATTGTCCAGTTTCAGTCACACAATGTACACCATCCTTCACCAGGTCAACCTTTTAAATGAATGTTCTTACCAATTCAAGACTAACCAAATAACAATATCCTCATACCTTTTCAAGGTTTTTTCTCTTGTAATTAGCAGGATTGGAAGGGTCATTTTTATTAATTTAAACAAATCATCAGTTCACCTGGACCAAACATTAAAGTGCTACAATTTCAAAAAGAAAACATGAATCTAGTCCACACAGAGAAATACAAAACACATAAAATAAAATAATTCCCCTTGATAGTTAGCAATGAAAATACCTCATTGTCAGATGATCATATTTCACACAAACCTACATTTTGTATTTTATTTTTAGTAAAGCAAGTTAGAGATTTCATGTATTTTATTTTATTTTTTGTGAAGCAATATGATTTTATTGGAATAATTTACTTATCAAGATGTGAAGGAAGAGAAAGAGAAGAATATGGATTCAAGAGGGAACATGAGCTTGAAAAGCCTCAGTCATTTTTCCTAATTTGTATTCATGCTTACAAATAATAATGTCATAATTCAAAATAAAAAATAAAAAACAACAAATAATAATGTCAATAATAGAGCTTTAGGCACACATTGTTCCGATTCCACATGAAGCAAATTGTCAGGCCCTTCAATAATGCCCCAAGATCTCTGCCATACTCATCCTGAGCCCTTAGAAATTTCAGTTTTCAAAATGTAACTTTTATAAGTTTGGGTCACATACAATAGTCTTGCTTTGTATGGTTATGATGAACACAATTACCCCTCTACCACTGAAGTGTGTAAATTCTTTCTTGACCAACATCCATATGTTAACTCTAGTTTGTATTATGAACCCCCCCTTCCAAATACTACCGCCCTTTATTTGATGAATAAAATAGAATAAGGAAAACGTCTTCAACAAATAGTGCTAGGGAGACTGGGGAACCACAGACAAAAATAATTTAAATTCATATTTTATGCCCCAACTAAAGTTAATTGAAGGTAGATTAAAGATCTTGAGATTATGCCAGAAACCATAATTTACACTGAGATAATAGGAGGTAAACTTTGCAGGATAGGGACTTCAGAGGTGTTTTTAATTTATTTTATTTCATTGGCAAAGGCAACAGAAGCAAATGTAAATGGGGTTTATCAAGCCTTAAAAAAGGTGAATTTCCTTACAAGACTTTACTTTCTTTTTTAAATTTAATTTAATGAAACCATTGTGATCTACAAAGTTCTTCATGGTTGAATTTCAGATATACTATGAATCAGGGCCAATCCCACCACCAGCATTGACTTTCGTCCATCAATGTTCCCAGAGTGTATCCTATTCCACCACACTTTGCACCCTAGCCTACTGGTATAACAGGCCCATTTAAGTTTAGATGGTTAAAGTTTACGTCTCTTGATGCTATTGTTGTTGACTTTTGCTTGGACATTTAGTTCTGTCCTTTTTTTCCTCCACTAATGCACCCGAGACCATGTAGTCCCTGGCCCACATTCTTTATTTTTATGTTTCTTTTTAATTTTATAGAAAAAATGCAGAAATTAGGGACTGGAGTGGTGGCACAGCAAAAGGGCATTTGTCTTGCATGCAGCTGACCTGGGAAGGACTGCGGTTCAATCCCTGGCATTCCATATGGTCCCCCAAGCCAGGAGTGATTTCTGAGCACAGAGCCAGGAATAACACCTGAGTGTCACTGGGTGTGGCCTCAAAACCCCAAAAATTTTTTTAAAAATGCAAAAATTAGGTAAAACAAAGCTATCCTTGTCTTAGGTTCTATTAAAAAGGTATGAGCCCCTATTTAAAAGATAAAAAAGAAAATATAAATGAGGGCCCGGAGAGATAGCACAGAGGTGTTTGCCTTGCAAGCAGCCGATCCAGGACCAAAGGTGGTTGGTTAGAATCCCGGTGGCCCATATGGTCCCCCGTGCCTGCCAGGAGCTATTTCTGAGCAGACAGCCAGGAGTAACCCCTGAGCGCAGCCGGGTGTGACCCAAAAACCAAAAAAAAAAAAAAAAAAAAAAGAAAATATAAATGAAAAAATAAAAAAGGGGGTGGCAGTCTTTTTGTATAGGCGCAATGAACCAATGAAATTTTAACTCACTGAAAATATGTGATATGTATAAGATTTGAAAAAGGCTGATTGTTTTGAGAATGATGTATATAATTTAAGCTTTGATGCTTTGAGTTCTTATCTAGGGTTCCAGCCTCTGATGGAGAAGAATAAAACAAAAGTTTTGTAACTTTTCTCTCTTTTTTTGAGTTAAATATTTATTGGATTCAGTTTGGTTTTTGCATCATGGTCTTTCTCTACCTTGTGCTGCTTATGCCATATGATTTCTCTTTCTACCCACTAAAAGCCATACACCTTTTTTTATTATTCAGAACCCCTCCCACTGGATGGGAAGAGTTCCTGTAATCCAAGTGGGCTTTTACATACCAAAAGAACAGGTTAGGGAAAAAGGAGGTTAGGGCAAGGGTTCACTATACATCTCCACTTTCTCTGTTTTAAGCAAAACAAAGAAAATGAGAAGAGTTACAAAACATTTGTTCTGCTCTTTTCCACCAGAGGCTGCAACCCCAGTTCAGAACTTAAATATCAAAGTTTAAATTGTATACATAATTCTCAAAACAATCAGCCTTTAGACCCCTCTACCTGAGGGGTTAGAAAGATGGTGCCTGAGGCAAACTCTCCAGCTTGTGAATATTTTTATTTTACAGCAGGCCATTAAATTGTATTTGTCACAAAAAGATATTTTTATTTCAAGCTAAAGAAAGGGCCAAAATAGGATTAGAAAGGAATTGAATAAGTAGCATTTGCAATTATCCAACTTTAAATAAAACCAATTCCAAGAACTAAATCTAAACTTAAACATAAAAAACAGGAGGAGAAAAAACAAATACACACTAACCAGAAATTATGAGAAATTCTAACCACTTCTAGCTTATCACCTCACTAATGGCCTAACTGTGTTTTCTTTTGTAGTTACCTGCTCCCTGATGATAACAAATCCAGCAAGCACAAAACTATGGTCATAAAAAAGAGTGTGAACCCTCAATGGAATTATGCTTTCATGTTTAGTGGCCTGGAACCTCAGGATATAAATAATGTTTGCATAGAACTTACTGTCTGGGACAAAGAAGCTTTTTCCAGCAACATCTTTCTTGGAGGAGTTCGTTTGAATTCTGGAACTGGTGAGGAGTGTGGGGATCCTGAGATAATTTTTGATTGGGGAAGGGGTAAGGTATTGTTTCCTTCGGGTAAATGTAGTAGGTGTCTAGATCATTTCAATCAAGACTGTAACTAGCATAAATGTATTATTTAGTTAGTTAATTATCTTTATTGTTAAAATAAAAACACTATATAGCTTTGTATCCTTAAGCTAGAATTGTAGGTTGTATAATATTTATATTTAGTTCTTGGGAAAAATACCACAGATACTCTATTTTAAGAGAATTTTATGCTACTGGGCATTCTGACTTTGTATGAAGATTTCGAATACAACACAAATTTCTAAAGAGTGAAAGATGGCCTTCCAAGACCAACTTTGCTTTATCCTTTTGATGCTGTCCAGTTCTTACAGTTATTACTCATACTGAATGAATCAAAAGGAATACCCTAAAAATAGCACCCGAAGTTATTCAAACAGTTTATGAAAGTATACAACTCTGGCCACAAGCCACAATATAAGCAGATAAATTTGAGGTTACAGAAGTAGATCATATACAAACAACCTCCAAACTCATGCCACAGAACCCATCTAATCTAGACTTATGCACTATGCCCTTGTTTTAGAGTACTGTACTTAAAGAATAAGGAGCACTGGGAATATCTGTTGTACTACATTGGAAATTCCCGGAAAGAAGTATTCCTGTGGTCAAGGAACCCTGTTTAGCTTATTTACCTGTCATGTTAATTCAGTCTAGATGAGCCAGTTCTCTCCTTAATTACCTAAGAGGATAAAAAGTCGTTGGTGTTTTGGTAATTTCTTTCATCATCTAGACAGGAGATCAGTATGGACTAAGAATGATGAAATTCAACCTCACTAGATATGAATTAGAATAAACCAAAGTAGAAAAGGAATCCCTGCTCAAAAAAACCCTCAAAGATTATTTAGGAATCTTCTAGATGATAGAAACATTATCCATAAAGTATAATTCTCCTCTTTCTCTTTAGGTATGAGCCATGGCAAAAAAGTGGACTGGATGGACTCCCAGGGGGAAGAGCTACACCTTTGGCAGAGGATGGTTGAAAATCCTGGGGTTCCTGTAGAGGGCATACTTATGCTCCGTGCAAGCATGGGGAAGTGTTTGTTGTAAACATGCCAGTCTTCCATGAATTCAAGTTTCCAGAGAGTGTTTGGCTACAGTTTTTGTTTCCATGTCATTTCTTACCTGGTGGTTAGAATGAGAGGAGAGAGATGTCAGTGTTATGAATTTATGATCTTGCCAAGTATCTAAAAATATGTACCTCACTATGTTGATGGTTCAAGACCGTTCTAATTGGATGATAGGGTATGGCACTATCTTATTCAAAAAACATTGTGTGATGTTCACATAGGTTTTATACTGTAGGGGGAATGGCACAAATTTATTTGAGGCTAGTTGAAATTTGGGGGTGCCCAACCTTTTAATAAAGTACTTTACTTCATGGTTCCCCAAAACTTTTCATCCAAAGAGAGTCTCTCAGTATATAGATTACTTGAAGAGGAAGAATAATTGAGATTGGACACTATTTCTTCAACCTGGTAAAAATCTATTATCCAAAGAAAGCACTTTAGGGATGGGCAAGTGAAAAGGGTTAAACCTATTTTTGTAGCAAACTTGTACATTAACAGGTAAGTTTTCAGGGTTATCTGACAATTTTTCTATGCTGTCTCTTCTACCTTATATCGAACACAAATCAGCTTCTTATAATTTTTTAAGAAAGCTAATTTATTGTTACAGAATAATAGCTGCAAACCTGGATTGATCTGGGAATTGGGATATATGGAGAGTTTAGTAGATATCTAGCTTTTTGAGATAATATATTTTTATCACTTATATTTTATGAAAATTTCCAAGGTACAAAAGTACTAAGAATACGAACCTGTATTTTGAGTCCCTGTTTGTATTATATCTATTTACATCCTACTGGTCAAAAAAGGTCACATGATCAAGTCCAACCTCAAGAGGCAAGGAAATACACTGCTCAGAATGTACCCATGTGGGAAAAGTGAGAGTGCAGGAAATAACGAATAATTTAATAGTTTAATCTATACTTTCTGGGACCAGAGAAATATTATAGCATGTAAGGTTTTTGCCTTGAGCACAGATAACCTGAGTTCAATCTCCAGCAGCATATATGAACCTTATGGCACTGCCAGAAGTGATCCCTGGATAAATAATCAGGAGTAAACTCTAAACACCACAAGGGATGCCCCAAAAATGAATAGACTATCATATTTTCGTGAGAAATTTATGGAAAAAATAGAAAATTTAGATGCAAACATAGTTAAAGTTGAAAGAACTTTAGACATGTTTTCATATCATTAATCCAAACCCTAAAGCACAGGAACGACTTGCCCAAGATTATATAGAAACCATGGCTCTATACAGATTTAAACATAGAATGTGACTCTTACACCAATGTCGTTTCCACTATAGTGTTTGATCTGACCCTATGCTCATCAGAGAATACATGAGGACACAGATGAAAGAAGGTGACACAGTTTACTTGAGTAAGAATATATGTTTTCCAATTTTTCAAAAAATATAGTAGCACTTCAACTTGTTTTTTTCACCTGAGTCATATAAAAATCCTTTAAGGATATAAGAAATTTTTACTAGGAAGTAATCTTCAAGCTTATTCTAATTAATTGTTCCATATTTAAAATTTCTTAAGTTTTAAAAAAAGACTTAAGAGTAGAGTCATATTGAAGAGGAAATCCTATTTTCAGTACCATGCACAAATAGGACATCTAATCTATAAAATTAGTTGTGTTGTTTAGTAAATATGGCACATATTGAAAAATTAATCATATAACAAGATCATCCTTATACATTGAGAAAAGTGTAAAATCATCACTGCTTCTTACAAAAAATATTGTCTTCAGACTTGAAGTGACTTTTTTGTTTCCAAATGAGTTTTTAGGGCATGTCTAAGGATGGTGATGGTAAAGTTGGGATAGTTATAAATAAGTTGAAATAAAGTTTAAATAAAGATTAAATAAAGTTGGGGAAAATAATACGATTCAAAATGCATAATTTGAACATTTGTATTCAGACCTTTGCCTCATCTAGAGAAATTATATAAATTCTTTTTATCCTAAAATCCAGTATCTCACTGGTATGCAAAAACAGGCACACAGAAGTTCATGAGAAACCTGTATATGTTGCTTTTAGAAATAAAAGGCAAATTACCATAGTTCATTCTCTTTTAGTATGATGTAGAAGAACAAAGAAAGCTTTCAAATATGAAAAACACATGTGAATGACACATTTAAATAGCTCAAGATTATAAAATTCATCTTTTATCATTCTATATCAGAATAAATTGACAGCTTTCTTCTTATAACTACAAGATATTACATTATAGAGATCTATCATAAAATTTAATCAGTCATATTAAAAATTACATATTAATATGAAATTAAATATTTGGTCACTTGAAAAACAAATCTTTCAAAAGAAAACACACTAAATTTGAAATGAGGTGGGACCAGAGGGATAGTACAATAGGTAGAGCATATGCCTTGCATGTGGCCAACCGAAGTTCAATTTCTGACATCTTATATAGTCCCTAAGATCTACAAGGAGTAATTTCTGAGTGTGGAGCCAAAATTAAGCCCTAAGCACCGCTGGATGTGACCCCCAAAAGACAAAATAAAAATATTAAAATAAGGCAAACATATGGCATAAAATTAAGTTTTTTACTCTGAAGAGATAGATATAAACACACACACATGGGTATTTATGAAAAATACTAGAAACCCAAAAGCCATAAGTGTAGGCTTCCCAGAATATCACACATTGCTAATTTGCTGTTGTACTTTTTCCTCCTCCTCATTTTAACTCATCCTCTATACCACTCTCTCAACTAGAGGTGGGAGTATATGGCCACTAGTGAACCCCCAAGATATTCTAAGGAAACCATCAGGTAAATGGGAAACCATGACATGAGTATAGAAAACCAACCAGTAGAAAAGGAAAGGGGCACAATTAGGAAAAATTAGGAAAATTTTAATAAACACTGTTCTGTACAACTTTTAAATATTGAGTTCCTCCTTCTTTCTCCTAATATTTCACCCTCTCTGTCCTTGCCATATTCTATACACTGTCTCCAACCCAGACACTTCCTCACAACCCCAAATTTAGCTCCCACTGCCATTTGACAATCTACCAGAATTTCTCAGGGTTTCTAAACATATTCAGAGCTGAATTCTTCATTCCACCTTCTCCCTTGACAGCCGAGTCATTCTGCATCAGTAATGTGATGTGATCTTTGTTGCAATCTTTGACTTAAGCCTATCCTTTCCCCTGAGGCAAAAAAATCATCTGTTGATTTAATATAAAATATAATGTCTAATGTACACAAGTTGGGGTGAGGCCTTTCTCAGCCTGGCATGGCCCAGAACCTTTAGCCCCTTTGGAGAACAGGTCTGAAGACACAGGGTAGTAGCGGCCAAGAAATAATTCACGAGCAGTCTGGAAAAGTTTCATCGGAGTTAGCCAGCTTTATTCCAAGGCCCTATTCGCCATATGCTTTTCCTCACATAGCTTCTATGCTAAGCTTATTCCAAGAAGCTTTCTCTCTGCTGCTTCTGCTCTGTCTCTGTGCCTCTTTCTGCCTTCTCTTCTCCCAGCCAGACTCTTTCTTTGCTTTCTTCAAAATACCATGCCCCACCTCAGGTGTGTCCAGGTCTGATTATCCAGGTGGCATTAACATCATCAGGAAGCCCAGGCAAAGTGCTTGAAGGAATGGATACCCCACAACCACCCAATCATGTTGATTGCTACCTCAGAATTATCTGTCTAGTTCTTACCATCAGCACCCTCTGTGATAACACTAAGCTGCTCTCTGTGCATCCTCTATTGATCTTCTGCAATTTATTCTCCATATTATGAATAGTTTGATTTTCCCAACATGTTCATTTAAACTGTTCAAATACAAACAGAAAAGTTCAAAGAATTTTGCAGTTAGCACTTTTGTTCCCACCATCTAAATTCAGATTCTACCCAAAGCTGTATGTTATATAATATGTCCATCCCCCAAAATGGTCTTATAAAAATAGAAATTAATTCATGCTTAAAAAACATCTGTGATTGCCCATTCTCCTGAGAAACATCCCAAGTTCTTTAACTACCAGAAGTTTCATATAGTTATTTCTGCCTCCTCCCCAAATTGTTGCAGACCATTCTACCACATCCTTCCATTCCCGAGTCACACGCTGCATTTTTCTCTGTTTCAGTTATGTCTGACTCAATGCCATGCATGACCTTTGTAAGAAATGGCTTTGCTTGCTCTGATTTTTGGTTTCCATTAAGGATGCAGATCTTAAGTGTTGCTCCTTATCAGAGAAATCTCCCCTGATTCCCCTCTGCCCCTCTAAGTCATATTATCTTGCCTCTATTTCCCCTTCACCACACATGAACACTTCTGCTATTTTCGTAATATATCTTTCATGTCTATTTTAGTTCCTTCTCCCCCACCATACCTAAAGTATAAAATTTGTAAGGGCAAAAACCATCCCTGTTTTTTCAAAAACTAGATACTCATAATTTATTCAGAGCATAGCATTAAACTAGTTGGAATGAGTAAAAAAATATAATACTAACTCCATCTAAGATATAAGGATATTGTGGCCTACACAGATCAAGAAAAATCTCAGAGCCACATACCAACTGATCCTTCAGAACAAGCCTTTTGAAACAGGGAAATAGCTCAAAGGGATAAAAAGAACATAGTATTTGCCCATATGGTATGATTTTTTGTACATATTCTTGATCTTTTTAGCCTTGAGCATCATTTGCAGGGCTCACCCCCCAAAGCAAATTTTCTACAAAAAATATTGTAATTACAGACAATTAATCTCAACCTGTTTTAGAATAGATAAAAGTACTGTGTTCTTTCATCTAATTTAATTTCTCAAAAGATGGCATTGTTTTAATATAAATTTCTTTTTTGTTCGTTTTTTGGGGGGATATATTCGGTGGTGCTCGGGGGTACTCCTGGCTATGTGCTCAAAAATCACTCCTGGCTTGGGGGGCTATATGGAACACCAGGGATAGATCCCAGGTCTATCCTGGGTCAGCTGCATGCAAGGCAAACACCCTACCATTATGCTATCATTCTGGCTCCTAATCTCAATTCTTAATTAAATTTTCAATTTAATCAGACAAGATCTAAAGGAACATAAGCATGTGGCCATTTCTGATTTAATCTGGGGCACTGCATGAAGTTTCCAGAGCACTATAAGTGATCCCTGAACATAAAGTCAGGCATGATCCCTGAGCATTGCTGAATGTAGCTCCACAATCAACAAAAATTTAAATTATGTTCTATATGTAAATATACTTTATAATTTTAATCTGCTATAAAAATAAAATTTACATAGTTTCTGAGTTAGTTTCAGCACTTTATGGTTTATAAAATCTTAGGCCCCTGTTTTCCTGGATACTTGATTAAGGCTGAAACATTCTGTATACAAGGAAGTTGTTAGCAGATTACAGAAAAGCTATTAAAATCTATTATTTATTCTATGACATCCATTGTAAATGATATGAATTCATTTGTTTTTTAGTTTAAATTTTCTATTTCATATAAATCATTAATACAAAGTACACTTCATTAGATGGTGAGCAAAACTCTAAGGAGTTTTGTGATAACCGTTTGTAAAACTTGCAAGAAAACCATTTTTTCTCCTTTCTTTATCACCCTTTTCTCTATGGCCCATTGCCTGTGTCCCATTTCCAGGATATTAGTCTTGACTTCTTGAAGGAATGTTCTTCAGAATTATGCTTTTTATCTTAAAAAGTATTTCTATCACCTGCCAAAACATCCCATAAAAATACAAATAAAAGGGCCAGAGAGATAGCATGGAAGGTAGGGAGTTTGCCTTGCATGCAGAAGGATGGTGGTTCGAATCCCAGCATCTCATATGTTCCCCCAAGCCTGCCAAGTGCGATTTCTGAGTGTAGAGCCAGGAGTAACCCCTGAGTGCTGCTGGGTGTGACACCCCCCAAGAAATAAAATCCCCCCAAAAAACTTAAACAATACAAATAAAGTTGTCACTATTAAGAATGCATAGTGTTTCAAAGATTTCCATTTGCGCCTCATTACTTCACTTGAATTTGGCACACTATACTGTAAGAAGGTCTTTTTTATATTTGATAAAGATCAATTATAATTACCTGTAAATGATGAACCTGATCAAGTAGTAAGTCAAAATTTTCTTTCCAGCATTTTAGCACAAAGAAGAAATATTTTTTCTCTGAGTGAGGGAGAAATTGATATATCAAGTAAATAATATATCTCACTTTAAGGGTTAAAACAAAGGTTTAACCTTTCGCATTTACCATTGGCATTTACTGGAGGGAAAAATCTGCTTATAAAATTGTAAGTGTAAGTAACTAGAATATATTTGAATTGAATATTTTACTTTATAAATATTTTGTGTGTTTTATTGTTAGATCCACTTATTTGGGGGGCATAATTCTATTTTATTCAAGTTTTTTTCCATTTTTTTATGGGCCATACCCAGTGATGCTTCTAGTTCTGCACTCAGAAATCATTCCTTGTCGTCTTGGGAGACCATATAGGATGCCAGAAATTGAACCCAGGTTGGCCTCAAGCAAGGCAAATCCCCTAAAGCATTGTTTTCTACTTAGCCAAAAATTAATTTTGTTCACAGAGATTTGAAACATATTAAAATTTGTAGAAATTGATTTTAAAAATCACCATCATTTTGAGGCAAGATAAAGAACCACTCCATCTAAGCAGTTTATGTCCAACATTTTTGTTCCACTCCAGCTAAAATGAAAAGAAGTGACAATATATTTTTATTTTTTCTTTTCCATATTTTATAGTATCTATAATTTTAAAATGGGCATTTCTAAAGAGAGTTCATTGGTTTTAGTTTATGTGAAGAAACAAAGAGATGTCTAGCCTTTCCTAAACCTTCTTGCTTTTGACCTTCTCCATAAGTCCAATTAATTTGTTCTTAGTCCATAAACTTCTTAGGGTGTCATTCTCATTGATGGGTATATACCGAAACTTTTGAAAATATCTTGAATGCTTTTTCCACATGAATTAATGATGATACTTTTGTGAATTTTTATTTTGTCCTCTTACCTCCAAAGCCAGCACTTTAGAGTTGTAGTTTTTTTAATTTTTCAATGTTAGAGATTATACCCAGGGCCTCATATATAAAAGACAGGTGCTATGAAACTGATCCCCATCCCTGGACCTCTGTGAGACTTATTTGCTTGCAAAGTGTCTAAATGCAAAAATCAGTTTTATTCTCACCCCTTTCCAGAATGTCAAATAATCTGAGGCACTGAACATACGTGCAATTGTAATGTGATATAGAAGTCTATTTAGAAATAGTATGGTTTTAAAAGAGATAGTTCATTATTTTAATAATTTTAAATAATAAAATGATAAAAATGACATTAATAATTGTAAATAATTAATAATCAATTAAAACAATATATAGTAAAATTAAATAAGTAATAATTTATTTTAAGTAATTTATTTAAGCAATGTGGTTAGAGAAATGTTATTAATTGAATTTGTCATAGAATGTATATCACCCTTTGCTGGTGTGATTTTCCTACCACTAATGTCCCTCATTTTCCTCCCCCACTCCCACCCCGTGCCTGTCCCTGTGACAAGTATTCTCTCTCTCTCTTTTACTCTCTATTTTGTCATCGTAGGTGTTAGTGCAGTTAGTGGTCTACTTCACTCACCACTCTTTGTGGCAAGCTTCATATCATGGGGTAGTCCTCCCAGTGTTCATATCTATTGTCTCTGCATATTATTACCATACTGTCTTTTATTTTTCTTATATTCCATATATGAGGAAAAAATTTCTATTTGAGTGAATACATGAGGAAGGAAATGCATGCCTGAAGATTAGTTCAAAATTAATAACTTGTAAACGAAAAGAAAAAGACTTTCCTCCTAGAGATAGGGCTTTTTTAAAACAGGAAATACCATTTGAACCAGACATGCATAACTTAGAACATAGGGAAAAAGAAACTTTGCTACTAAGGGGTTTAATGTGTAACCCTTCTCCCAGGAAAGTTTTTCTCAAAAGAAACATTGTACAGATATATTATTAACATTGTAGAGAGACACCACATTCTCAGGGAAATAGCCCCAATCTAAATGCACTGAGTCAGGATTCTTGGATTGAGTGTAGTTTTCATGCACAGGCTCTTTTATTCTAGGTTTGAAGGTTAGTTCAAGAGTTTAGTGGACTCAAGGAGGACACACGCTGACCATCACAACAGTAGCTGCTTCACTGAGACACTGGAATGGGGATTCTCCTTGGAAAAAAATAAATAATAAGGGTAATTTTATGATCTCTACCAGATAAGGTTATTTAGACGTTGTTTTTTGTTTGTTTGTTTTGTTTTTTTGGGTTTTTTTTTTTTTTTGCTTTTTCTCTGCAAAGTACCTACATACTCTCCTCTACCAAGGCAATGACGGAAATTTGAACTCTTGTTCTATTCATGAACTAGATTTCTTAAAACAACATTGGATGGGGCCAGAGAAATAGCACAGAGGGTAGAGTATTGGATGCAGATGATCCGGGTTCAAGCCCTGGCTTCTCATATGGTCCCCTGAGCCTGTCAGGAATAATTTCTGAGCACAGAGCCAGAAACCCTGAGCTCGGCCAGGTCTGGCCCTAAACCAAAAACAACAAGAAATTGAGCAGCACAAAAGTTTGTAAATACTACTACAAATTGTCCTGTGATGTTTCTGTAACATTTTGAGCTGATGTGATATTTTATTACAATAAATTATGAATCAATTGTGGCTTTCAGTGATAGTAGAGCAGGTAGCGTTCTTTCCTTGCATGTGGCCAACCCGGGTTTGATCCCTGGCATACCATATTGTCCTCCAATCACTGCTAGCAGTAATTCCTGCATGTAGATCCAGGAGTAACCCTAAGTATTGCCAAATATGGCCCCAAAACAAAAAGTAAAAAGTCAATAATGGCACTATGTTTCTAATTGAAGTCCACAGTTTACATCAGAATTATTCTTGGTATTTTATGATTCCGTGAGTTTTGTCAACTGATAATATTGCATAATCACAATGACATTACCATACAAAATAATTTTGCTGCCTTTAAAACCCTCAGTGTTCTATGTGGCCAGAGCAGTGGCTCAAGTGTTAGGGCATTTGCCTTACATGCGCTGACATAAGACAGACCACTGTTCGATCCCCTGGCATCCCATATGGTCCCCAAAGCAAAGAGAGAATTCTGAGCGCATAGTCAGGAGTAACCCCTGAGCGTCACCGGGTGTGGCCCAAAAACCAAAAATATTAATTAGTTAATTAATAAAACCCTCAGTGTACTAACTCCTGGAAACCATTGGTATTATCTCTAATGTCTTAGAATGCCATGTATTTGGTGTCATACGGTAAATAGCCTTTTCTGAATTACTACTTTCATTTAATAATATGTATTTAAATTTCCTCCATATCTTTTGTGGCTTAGTAGCTCTTTTTATATTGTGATTAAGAGTAGTTAATGTGATATCTGCCCTCTTAGTCAAATTTAAATATATGATGCAGTATTTTTTGTTTTTAAGGGAGATAAAATTATGGAAAAACTGGTAAGAAACACAAAATTTTAAAAAACTTCTCTGAAAATAATGGAAAGTTTACATTTACTGTGCTATTTTTTTTCATTTTTAGTCACAAACTGTTCCTATTGTTTTGCCATGTATTAATACAAAATTAATAGCTATATATTAGTTCTTAATATGTCCATTTCTAATATTTATGGAATATTTATCTCACACAAAATCATTGTTTCTCCTTGTACTGACTACAAAGTGTGTGATGTCTATTTTCATTCAGTTAACCTTTCTATTGTCTGTGTTCCATTATAACTTATTCCTAAATTCTTAAAGATATATTGTTTCCTTAATGGTAATTGTGTCTTTCCTTTTTTAATAATACTTGTTTGTCTTTGGAGAACTGCCTATTTGCTGAATTGACATGGGGTGTGGTGTTCCTATTTCCTAATATTAAGTTATTTAACAACTCTCCTTGGTACTCAGCTTTCGAGTCTTCCCCCATTTTGCTTTTGGATTGCCCCTTTTTCTATACATCTGAACCTTAACACCATCCTCCATCACCCTTCCTTAAGTAAACCATGTCAAAATATTAAAATAAATTAGTTATTTTATATCTTGTTACCTAATTCATTGGCTGTTTTTGAAAATGACAAAAATTAGGCTTTAGAGCTAATACAGTTGGTAAGGCACTTGACTTACACACCAACCCAGGTTTCATACCCAGCACTACAGGAGTGATCCCTGAAGAATGCTAGGAGTGGTCTCTGAGTACAGAGCCAGGAGTAAGTTCTAAGTGTGACTGAGTATGGCCCCAAAGCAAAATAAAGAAAATGACAAAAGATATGAGTCTTTGAGAAGTTAAGAGGCTTGCTGAAGTTACTCAACTAGTATATAACACAGCTGCATGGAATTTCCCCTTTAGTGCAGATACTAAAGCCCAGGCTGCATTCTAGATAAAAAAATATCTGTGAATTTTGTGGGCTGAAAGCTTGCTCCTCATGCACTAGTGCTCATTAGTGCATGCACTCATGTACTATTCATGCACTAGCATCATTAGCAGCACTGAGCTGCTTATTAAAAATGAGGAAGGTTAGATCCCAGGCCACACCTACTGAATCAGAATATTCATTCTAATAATTATTGACTAAGGGGTTCTCTTGACACACTTTGGTGTAAGAAGACAACAAAATGGAACATGGTCTTTAAGGTTGTAGTTGATGTGAACATTGTCCAAAACACTTCATTTGTCAGTAGTTTTTTTTAATTTATTTTTTCTCTCAATTTTGATTTCTTGGTTGGGTTTCTTGCTTGGTTCCCATGTAATCTGACCTAGTATCAGAATGTAAATATTCCCCAACTATTGGTAGTTCAATGTAAGATTTTTCAACTTGGTGGGAAAGCAATACCTATACTGTGTAAACTTTGCTCTACATTTTGAATGTTTTCTATTCCTGGGTAGTCAAATTAAGTTACAATACTTTTTTTGTGAAAGGGCAGTGACTAGAGCCTGCACTCTCCCTCATTTATGTAATTATGAGGTGAAATGCTTCATGGTGTACTCTGTTGCCAGTGCTTTTAAACAAAAACAGTCCTCAAGTTATGAGGGTTCAATTCACAATCTTTAACTTTTGAAATCATTATTAGTTTAAAAGTTATTTATAGTTGATTTTTAGATATACAATGTTTTAGCACCAGTCCCATTACCAGTGTCAACCTCCCCCCCCCCAATGTTTCCAGAGACCATCACATGCTGCCAACGCCTTCAGCAGGCTTCCATCACAACAGACACCTTTTTAAGTTTGAATCTTATGCTTTCATTGTTATTATGTCGATGATTTGGGTGGTTAGTTCTGTTCTTTTTAACACCACTAGTACAAATGAGTCCCTTTGGCACCTGTCTCCCATTATTGCACATCTTACCTCTTTCCCCACACCATTCCTTTCCTTCTCACTTTACTCTGGGTTTATGTCTATTCATGACTATCCCTATTTAAATCATTGCATTCCTTCATGCAGTTATCTTAAACACAAGACATAAGTAATATCATCCTGTATTTATCTTTCTTTTGTTGGCTTGCTTCATTTAATACAATGTCTTACAGTTCCATTCATGTCAGATATAACCATGTTGAGTAAGATTAGTACTTAGAATCAAATATCTGGATTATTTTATTCCCAATAACTTGTACAACTTGCAGGATTCAATGAAGACTAACCAACTAAACGTTTAAATAATTATTTCTTTCTCTGATGCCTGTCTCTAAGCATAGTGAAATTCTATCTCCATGGCTATAGATAGCAAGAATACATTGTTTTCATTGCTAACTGATATTTGATTTATATATACCACAAGTTATTTATCCAATAACACATCAATAAAAATTTAGGTTATTTCCTTGTTTAGCCTATTGTTAATATTACTATGAACATAATTGTGTCGTTTTTATCTCCCATTTTGTATATCTTGATTATATATCTTACTTGATATATGTTGAAATATATTTGCATGTATGTGTTTGTGTGGCATCCCACCTTCAATTCTGTAAAGTTATTGAGCATAGTATTTCTTTGAAAGCTTGGTAGAATTTAGTAGTGAATTCTACTCTCTGACCATCTGATGGTAATCTAAACCTGTAATTTTGTACTTAGAGGAATTTTATTATACTTTGAATTGCTGTACTTGTACTTACTCTAAGACTTTCTCAAGTGACATTTCCCTCTTATATCTTTAATCAGGTTATATCTTTAATAAGGTTGTAAGATGCAAAATAAAAATGTCTCTTTCACCTTTCGTCATGCATTTATTTATTTTAGTATTGGCTGTAAGTCCATAACTTTAATTTCTTGTTCTACTTATTAAAGTATTTTTTAGTCTCAGTGTGCCTAGTGAGAGAATAAACTTATTTTGTTTATCCTTCAAAAACCAGAATTTATTGCATTGGTCTCTGATACTGAAGGGGCTTGTTTCATTTTTATTTCTCTAAGTTTATTTATTTTTATCAAATTTCAATCTTATTTGCTGTTCTGTTTTTAGTTTCTTCCAATAGGTTAAATGATTAATTTGAGACATTTCTTCTTTATTGATGTGGCTCTATATTGACCATCAATATGACTTTCTGCTACTCACAAAGATTTTACAGGTTATGTCTTCATTTCCATTTGTCTCAAGTTAAATTTTAGTTTAGGACCACACCCAATAGTGTTCAGGGTTTATTTCTGGTTCTGTGCTCAGGGATAACTCCTACTGGTGCTCATGCCTGGTATCAAACCTGGTTATTAACATACTCTGCAAACACACTTCTCACTGTACTATTGCTTGAACCATCAAGAAAATATTTTTATTTCTCCTTTGACTTCTTTGTTACCCAAGTTATTCAGAAGCATGTTGTTATCCCTCCACATATTTTAACTCTTTTCAGTTTTAATTTTAGTTGGTTTATAAATTTTACCATTGGGGCCAGAGAGGTGGCGCTAGAGGTATGGTGCCTGCCTTGCAAGTGCTAGCCAAGGAAGGACCGCGGTTAGATCTCCCAGCATCCCATATGGTCCCCCCAATCCAGGGTCAATTTTTGAGTGCTTACCCAGGAGTAAACCCTGAACATCAAACAGGTGTGTCCCAAAAAAAAAAACAAAAAAATAAATAAAAATAAATTTTACCATTGATATGATTGCAATCTTCTTATATTTGAGATTTGTTTTACATCTATACATATGACATGTTCATGAGTTTTCTCCATATGCATATAAAAATAATGTGTGTTATTTTGGGATCAAAATATATATACACTTCATTTTAGGTCATTATTTATTCGATTAGTTTTTTATCTAGATAATCTATTCGTTTATATAAATGGTGTGCTGAGATCCTCTATTACTATCATATTGTTTTCAATATCTTCCTTTTCGATCTATTAGTAGTTGCTTTATATAATGTATTGCATTGAATGTGTGGCTATTGAGTTACATTCTTCTTGCTGAATTCCTCTTTATGTCTTCATATAGTGTTTGTCTCTTATTTATTGTTTTTTCATTTTAAAATCTGAAAGAATATTTCATCAGATGTTATAGTTATTTCTGTGTTTTTCTTAGTGTTTCTCCATTAAAATACCTTATTCTGTCATTTCTATCATTTCCAAAACACTATATATTTCATTTGTTATGGTTTTCATATACAGAAGTTCTTAAAAACATGTAATGTGAGCTTCTTGAAGGATCTCTTTCCTTCCTGGGAGCCGGGAGTCTAGCAGCAAGGGGTTCGGCAGGCCTCCACCATGCCAGAGGCCTTCTTAATCAGGCCTGGGTGGGGGGTGCGGGACTTGGGTAATTCCAGCACCCCTCTACCACCTTGCTCCAGATCTCCAGGGCTTCCCCTGGCCACATGCCTGGGCAAGCCAGGGAGTTGGGTCCCTTGGCGGAGCTTGAAGATACCCTAGGCTTTTGCCAATTCGGCTCCTTAGGGAGGGTCTGGGTGGGGCTCTGAACTTCCAGCCTCCCAGCTTCTTGACGCAGTCACTGGTAATCTCTTTCCAGTCTATATTTTCAAAATCGCACGGGGTGCACTCACCAGATACATTAATAGTACTCACTATCATTGAATTATGTTTTTATGTATGCAGAATGTCCATTTTGTGTTCTGCCCTTTCGCACACCCCTACAAAAGATCATTTTTCTCTTTAACTCTCTTAACCCCTATCATCATTTACTCTTTTTAACTTAAGTACTGTAGAGTCCTAAGTCACAGACCAAAGTGGTGTCCTGGAGTTAACACCCACCCAACTATTCCAAAAGGCATAGAAAGGACACATATGTCTTTTCAACGTTTTATGTGTGTTTTTTTGATGGCTGTAACATTTGCTGAATATTCTCTTATACAGTTACGATCCCCCCCTCTTTTTTTATCTTCTCTTTGTGAACTGTTCAATACGGAATTTGGTGTGAAAGAATCCCTCAGTCTAATGCCTATGTTTGAACCAAGTCATGGGTATTGTTGGACGTGTTCTTACGCCCCCATATACTCTGATAACACCACATGGCTTTATTTCTTGTTTGCATAGGCACACTAAAACGGGAAAATACTATACATACAGATAAGTTCTTATCTAATAGAGATGGGAATACACAAATCTTGTACTGCAATGGGACCTTACACCCTGAACATTGACATAAAGACCTGGCACAGGCCTCAGAAGAATGGGCATTCTCCATTCACCCCTGATCTGGAGAAGACATCTATGAAACATCCAAGGTTGTCTATAACATCACCTGGAGGCAATCCTCTACCAGGGAAGAACCTACTGCTGCTCTGACATCGACCTACTCGAAAGAGACTTCCCTTAACACTGAGAAGACTTAACTACAACAATGACCTTCTTACTGGCAGGGCTTTCTGTATTGCCCCTTAATTGTGAGGTGAAACTAGAGGATACTCCACACCAGCCTAACTTCAATGCAGGATGTGCAGATTCCAGGATCTTTAATACAGACACCTGATGCCAACAATAGGACTGCGTGAAAAATAAAACTGTATTGGCACTACAGACAATGACTTGGATTGAATAAATTAGTTTGCCTGGAGCCTAGAGTTGGTCTTATGCCAGGAAACTTCAGGGGTAGGGGTCTCCTTGTATTTAGACCAAGGCTTTTCCTTTCCATGTCCCCAATATTTTGGTGGGCCTATGCAAACAATATTTGCCACTCTAACACTGTTTTTACTGTGCCCTTTTGACTAACCCTTAAAAAAACCTCTTAAACTTTTGATGTTAACTTAAACTAATATGTATGCACATAAAAATAAAAAAATGTATGCCTTCAAAATAAAAGAAATTATTTAAAAAATAAGGAATCTAAAATTCATAAAAGGAAAAAAATGTAATGTGCTCTGGATTTCACCACCCACAAGAGTATCTCAAAAGACTTAATGAGGAAGCCTATATTTTATATGCTTAATACCTCTATATAATACCTCTTAGTCTGTTTATTCACAAATATAAGGTAGCCTCTTACATCACTTTTTTCTTTAATTATGATTTAAAATTTTATTATTATTTATTTCATATATATACATATATATACATATATATATACATATACTTTAACTTCACCTGTTTTGTTTCTGCGTGGTATGAAAAGCTAGAAAAAAAGTCTTGCCTGGGATAAAAGCTCAGGTCAAAACCAGAGCACAGAGATTGTGTAGCCTGTCACTCTTACACCTAATGCACCAGCAATACAATATGGCACCATTCCTTTTTGCAAAGGCATACAAAAAAAGAAGAAATTTTATGTATTAAAAACAAGCTTGTCCCAGCCCCAAAGATCCGGCAGAGACAATTGTAATGGAATGGGGCTTTTGGGGAGCACAAAGAAAGACGCTATCCTAGGTGCCACCCTAGGCTCAGTGCAAAGACCAAGATCATCAACCACAGAAGATGGATTAAAATGACACTGAGGTAACAGAACCTCTAGAACCACAAAGACTGACTTCATCATAAGTCCCACCTCAGGATCTGTACAGATACTGAGACCTCTAAACACAGAGCAGAAGTCTTCCACACACCAAAGGAAAAAAAAAAAAAAAAAAACACCACCGGGAAAGTAAAGGATCCTGAGCAATGTCTAGAGTTGATCCCATGACAGTATGCTCCAAGGACGGAGAAATCCCATATCTCTTAGGCCAAGTGAATTCTTTTTCGAATGACCCCAATATTTACTGTGCCAGTGCAGGAGGGAAAAAACAAAAATACAAAAAGCACAAAACCTTGGCTATTTTTTTGATATAAATATATATATTACCTTCATTTATTATTGTTATTATTATTTTTGATTTACCAATCTATTTTGGTCGATTTCTCTGTTTGGGTGTGATTATTGAAAGTGTAGTCCCCAATTATACTTATTTTTTTTTCTCTTCCTTTCTTCTCTTTCGTTATGTGCTATGCCATGTTTCTTAATTCAAGACCATGGCGTGATTTTTGTTTGTTTGTTTTTGTTTTGTTTTTTTTCTACTTGTTTGTTTGTTTGTTTTGTCTGCTCTGTGTGGTGCTTATCGATATAGCTGGAGCCCTCACTGGATATTTGACACTTCTTTTGGTACTAGTGGAGTGTTTCACCTACTTTTTCTCCATCTCCCAGATTGATGATGAGAGCCTTTAGAAGGACTCCGCCCATTTTCGGGGTATTAGACTCTTACCCCAGTTTATTACTTTTTTCTCCTTCAAACAAAACCACGCAACTTGAACTAGGTAGTCCTGACTCCAGTTAGAGGGGGAAATAAGGGAGGCATCAAGACCAAACAGGTGCAAGACTACTAAGTAGTGGGTTAGATACAGAGGGGACCACATATTCTAGCCGCCCTGGGGTGAGGGAAAAGGAAAAGGGAGGTAGGATAGAAACGGAGGCGTAGGGATGACAATTTGGAGATGGGAATCCCCCCTGATTTTATGTAAATATGTACCTAAAATATTATTGTCAACAATATGTAAGCCACTATGATCAAAATAAAAATTTATATTAAAAAAAAACAAGCTTGTATCTACTAGGGATAAGAACCCATACATTTTATAATATGGGGGCACCTCCCACCCTAAACATGTCTCATGTGGAATCAATTTAGACTCCATGTGATCAAACAATGACTGTGCAATCCCAAACCCTAGATCACAGACATAGAACTGACACAGTTCCTTGCAATAGTACCAGAAACCAAACTCCCCCTAGGAAATTCCTAACACTGCTCTGGTACCAACTTGCTCCAGTTTTGCTATTACACCCTAACAAGGAGGAAATGGTAACACTTGATCTAAGAGCAGATTGTCCTAGCTCATCACCTAATGGTAAGATGAAATCAGAAGACACATCATCCTTTGATCTGTGCAAAAACCAAGATCTCTAAACACAGAAGATTGACTTTGACAACCATGACTGGGCAGAATTTATCCTGAGACCAATAAGAAAACCGTAGCCTAGGCTTCAGCCTAGGATTTGTACAATAACTAAGATCTCTAATCCCAGAGGTCTGACTTTGACAACTAAGTCTAAGTAGAACTTCTGGAACCATAATGAAATATTTTATCCTGGGCTTTCACCTAGGATCTGTGCAAAAACCAAGACCACTAATTAGAAAAGACTGATTACAACAAAAACAATGGAACAGAACTTCAAGAACTGTAAAGAGAGACTCTATCCTAAGCTTTATCCTATGACCTGTAGAATTACCAAGATCTCTAGCTACAGAGGCCTGATTTTATCATCCACAATTGAGCAAAAAGTTTCCTTGCACCATAAAATGACTTTGGGCTGTGAAAATGAATGTGTATGCAGCCTGTAGTTGTTCCCATGGCAGTATGCTTCAATGGCAGAGAAACCCTGTATCTCTTAGGCCAAGGGAATTTCCCAATCCCCCCCCCCCACAATACTTACTGTGCCTGTGCAAAAAAAATAAAAAGAAAAGAAAAGAAGACAAAGAAGAAGCCCAAAACCTTGCCATACCAGCTCTCCGTCTTTTTTTTTTTTTGTTCTCATGGTTATTATTTGGTTGCTTTTGTTGTTGATGTTGTTGCTGTTGTGCTGTGTATAGTTGCTGGTTTTTGTTTTTGTTTGCTTTTTTTAATTTTTGTTGTTATATTTTTCTCCCTTTTTTCTTTCTTATTTTCCCTGTTTTTTTTTATTTTTTTTCTTTTTTCCCAACAGAACTACATAACTTGAATCATCTTGTTCTGCCTCATAAAATGAAGGGAGGAAATTTGGACATTTCCATGACCAAACAGTCGTATGAACATTGAATGAAAATAAAAAAAATAATCAGACCCAAACACCAAACCCAAAGTCAATGACAACAGAATCTATACCCAATCTACAGCAAGCTATACAAAGAAGGGACCAGTTACACTAGCAGTCTGGGGAGCAAAGCATGGAGATATGGGATGCATGCTGGGAACAGGAATGGAGGGAGGAGGACAACATTGATGGTGCGAATGCCCCTGATTCATTGTCATTATGTACCTTAAAGGTTACTGTGAATGATTTGTAATTCACATTGGTCACAATAAAATTTTGTAAAATATGTATAGCTTCAATTTTTGATAGTGGACCTCTTCTGCTCTTGTATTTCATGTTTTATATCATTTGTTTTATTCAGTATTAGAGTGAATGTATCTTATCTCATTAATACTCTTCATAATCAGTTTTATTTTATTGTCCTTTTTCTGGCATTGTTCATTTTAATTTTATTTTATTAGATAACATGTTATAATAGTGTGAAAGCTTACAGTATTAATGTACAAAGTTACTGCAGCTTACCATTACTAAATTTTCAATGAACCTGTACCACTGTACTATGTTATTTATACTCCAGTTCTTCATTCTAGTAGCCTTTGTAATGCTTGATATCTGACTTGGTAATCTGAATTTTGTAATCTAAGACCAAGGGTTTGTCATAATCCTATACTGTTTTTTATTGTTTTTTTTCTATCACAATTGAATGAGATCATCTGGTACTTATTTTCTCCCTCTGACTTATTTCTCTTAACATGATATTCTCCAGTTCTATCCCCATTACATCAAACTGCATTATTTTATCTTTTCTTATAGCTGTATACTATTTATTGTTTCTATATATGATGACATCTTTTTTGATTTCCTTGTTTATTTGGGTTGTTTCAATATCTTGACTTTTGTACTAAGTGCTGGAATGAACACAGGTATGTAGATAGTTTTCTTAAATTAGTTATTTAAAACCCATTGTACTTTAAAATTTCCACTAAAATTGGGATAAATATTTATGTCATGATTTAATCATTTTTTTACATTTATATCGCCTTTTCAGTAGATGGTAATGTGAGTAGTTTGGGATTCTGTTTTGTAGTTCATGACCTTTTGTTTTGTGAGAAGGGAACAATTTGACAAGTTACCTTCAGGTAGCATCTGGAGATAGAGGTCAGCCTATGTATAACATCACTCACTGTCTTCTCTCCTTTTGTTACCAGATACATTCCTGATCTAAACTCAAAGTCTGTGGCCCAGGTCCCTTCTAAAGACTTATTTATAGGTGTTACTGCCAAAGGAAACTTGCTCTGTAGATAGACATACCTGAATCTTCAAAGAACACCACCATAATATTACCTACAAAGATTGCAGATAGTCAGTGTTTGCATATATTGCAGATATTAAGAACAGTACACAGTTCTCAAAGGACAGGCATTTTGTATATTCCCCTCCTCTATGATTTATATTACTGAAGTCCTATAGAGTTGATATCCCCAGAGTCCTGGCCCTCTGCTTACTTAGTTATTACCTTAGCTATCCACCCTGCTGATATCAAACCCATGATAGGTATTTGCAGTGAGCATCAACTGTAGGGTGGAAGAGGAACAGAAGTCCTGACATGTGGTGTCTTCTGAGACCAACTGCAGACCCTCCAGTTTGTGTAGGCATTGGGGAGGCGTTTCTCTCCTCCAACATTCTCCCAGGGCCTAGGTTTCTAGGACTAGCCCTGAAAGTTAGTCTGGCATGCAGGGATTTCAGTCCCCTGCATTAATTTGTCAGCCCAGGGGTCTTTGGCTAGTTGTCCTGCTTCAAATCCCTGAACAGACCAGTGAAAGAGGAACAGATGTCCTGGCATGTGGATTCTTTTGAGACAAACTGCAGACCCTCCATTTGTGTATTCAGAGGGGAGGACTTTCTCTCCTCCCCCCACCCCCAGGGCCCAAGTTACCAGGCCTAGTCTTGAAGGCCAGTCTGGTGTGTGTGAATCTCAGTCCCGTGCTCGAAATGATCAGCCCAGGGGATCTATAGTTAGCTGTCCTGCCCAGAGTCCCTGACATAGCACTGAAAGGAAAAAATGTCCTGGCTTTTGGGGTCTTCTGAGACGAACTGCATCCTATCCTTTTTGTGTGTGTATAGAGTAGGCGTTTCTCTCCTCCCCCCACCAAGGAACTAGTAACCAGGCATGTCCCTGAAGAACTTTCTGGCAGGGGGAAATCTCACTCGCATTGAATAAGTGATCAGCCAAGTAGCCTTTGGCTAGCTGTCCTGCCCAGAGTCCCCTAAATACCAGTCGAAGGTCTACAGAAGTCCTGGCATGTGGGGTCTTCTGAGAATAACTGCAGACCGTCCAGTTTGTGTATGCATAGGGGAGGTTTTCCTCCCAGGGTGGAGATAACAGGCCTGACCCTGAGGGCCAGTCTGTCATGTGGGGATCTCAGTCCACTGCACTAATTGATAAGCTCAGGGGACTTTGGCTAGGTGTCCTGCTCAGAGTCTCTGACATACCTGTAGAAGAGGAAGATATGTCCTGTCATGTGGGGTCTTCTGAGACCAACTGCAGCCCCTCCAATTTTTGTATAAATAGGTGAGGCGTTTCTCCCCACACCTAGGGCCTGAGTTACTATGCATGGACCTGAAAGCCAATCTGGCATGGGGGATCAAAGTCCTTTGTACATAGTGGTCAGCACAGGGGGCCTTTGTCTAGCTGTACTCCCCAGAATATCTGATACAAATGTGGAAGACAAACAGAAATGCTAGCATGTGCGATCTTGTTAGAACAACTGCAGCCCCTCCAGTTTTTGTATGCATATGGGTAGCCTTTCCCTCCTCTTCCCTACCACCAGGACCCAAGATATCAGGCCTCCTCCTGAAGGCCAGTCTGCAGTGTGGGGCAGACACAGAATGATCTTTCAATTGGGATATAAAGAAACATAGGAAAGGAATAACTTATGACCACAGAAAATGAACCTGAGACTTGGTGCACAGACCAGAGCTTACTCAATGGAGGATGTCACTGGCCCCACCCAATCACTGATCAGTTTGAAGTAGAACCACACCAAGTGATGCTGGAGGAGGGTCCTTCCCCTTAAGGTCCTTGGGGGAACACTCTGATCTCATAAATGTAGCACATGGGCTCACCCTTTGAATCATTTCCTCACACTTCAAATAATACTTTTTTTCTAATTTGAGGGTCCCACCTAACTATGCTCAGGGTTTCCTTCTGGTTCTGAGGAGCCGAGATCTGATCCAGGCCTTACCCATGTAAAGTCACTTTTCTACTTCTGAGCTACTAGTCAGATCTCCCCATGCAATGATTTGAAGTCCTTAAAACACCCGAGTCCCAGCATAAGAAGTTCTGCCCGCAGACTGCCTTTAAATTTAGGACCAAATTTTTAACTCTTTCTTGAATATCCTGCTCATCAGACTTCAAAGCTGTATAAGCTAGTTCCTTCAAATCTCAATGGCTCCTTTCTCTTTTCTCATTCATGCATATAATTCTTAAACTCAAGCATCTACCCTACTTGTTCTTTTTCATTTTTGAGGTGTGGGCAATTATACGGTTGATTAGAAAATAGGTATCTATCTCTATTAAGGTGGGTGAATTACATGGTGTTTAGAAGAGATTGGGAAATGGATTTAAAGTTCTGAAACATATGGGAATCCCAGGTTCAATCCTCAATCTCTTAAGAGTGGTTGCTTTAGGCACCTCCACAACACACTAGGATGTGATACCCTCATAAAAATCAAAATAGAGACATTTTTAATAATCCTGCCTGGAATTGAGGCTTTAGGAATGCCTTGTGGCTGTGGCTCAGATCTGTCCTGTGAGGTTAGGTGTTGGGCACTACAGCAGGAATCCATGGAACCTTAATTGTCTCCTGCCATCATGTACTGTGGAAAGAGGGGGTCATCTGGCATAACGAGTGTTCTGAATGTTTTATATTATGTGTGATAGTTTTAAGCTTTTGAAAGCTGTAGACCTCATTTCTACCCAAGGAAGGAGTAGTGACTTAATGAAGATAAACAACTTTCTGTACTAAACTATTTTCCCTTGATATTTGGGCCACACCCAGAAGCACTCAGGGGTATCTCCTGGCTCTACGCTCAGAAGTCACTCTTTCGAGGTTCAGCGGACCATATGGGATGATGGAAATTGAACCACCATCCTTCTGCATGCAAGGCAAACACCTTATCTCCATGCCATCTCTCTGGCCCATTTTATATTTAATGTCTTTATTTTTAATGCTTAGAATTCTGAATGCTTTAAGTTAAATATTTATTTAAATTGGAACTCCTCAAATATGGAAAGGACACACAAACCTATTCTAATAAAATTTAGGATCAGGGAAAAGGAAGATCCGAGGTCTGATTCCTAACACCATAACAAAAAAATTGAATCTCTTTTATGTTATTAAATTTTAACCATAGGTAATTTTAATTTGAGGATACCTTGAAACAATGAGGAATATTGCTATAGCTCTTAAATTTTCCTGAGACGCTGTTATATATATATATATATATATATATATATATATATATATATATATATATATATATATATATATATATAATCTGCAAGAAACGGGTTGGGGAAATGGGATTAAAAGGCTGAATCATATATAGCAGTCCCAGGTTCAATACTCAGTACCACATGATTTAATGATATTGATTGTTAGGAGGAACCCCGATACAACACTATAGGGTGTTATCCCCCCAAAAAAAGAACACATCTGAGACATTCTTGGTCATTTCTTTTGGAGTTGAGGCTGTGGAAAATTGGTTTTTGACTGAGGCTCAGGCCTGCCCTGTGATGCTGGGCTGTGATTACTACAATGGACATCCAGAGAACCTCAAATTTTCTTTTTTTCCAAATTAGAAACATGACATTCTACTGCTATTTTGAGCTGTGGGAAAAGGAAGGCGGGAGTAACTGTCATGAGAAGGTTTTGTGTGTAAAGTGTAATAGTTTTAATCTATTTTTAGAACCTCATAGGCAAATTCAACCAAGTGCCACTATATAGATACATCTTAAGAGGCTCCCACTGAGTGAAAACAGAAGAAGAGAAACAGATACAATTTCATTTTTGGAATATACAGAAACAAAGTATGAAAATAATAAATGATCTAATTGGCTGATATTTTGAGGCTTGCTTCAGACTGGGAACTTTGATACTCTCCTGCATCCAACCCCTAAGGGCTCACTTCCCCTGAGGTGAGATTTTCCTGCCCCAAGACTGTGAATACACATGACTCTGCTAGGCCTCTTAATCACGGCAGACATTTTGAGGCTTCCCTCTGCTTGCTTCAGATTGGGAACTTTGATATGCTCTGGCACCCATCCCCTGAGGGCTCGCTTCTCCTGAGGTGAATCTTCCCGCCATAAAGGGTGAAACCAGAGGAGTGCTCTCTGCTTCGCTTTGTGACCATGCACTCTACCTAGCCAATGAATACCACCACAAGACGTAGAAAAACCCACAATACAAGAATGACAATGGGAAAACTACGCAGACCAACATCAGGCATAGAGAATGAAAATGGCTACTCTGATGACCTGACAACGGCCAACCACATAGTTAGTTTTTCAGATATGGAGTTAGAGAAGATATATGGAGAAAGTTCACAGAACTCAAAGAAATTATAGAATAGAACACTAATAAGAATCAAGAGAATATGAAGATAGAAATCAGAAAACTCCAAACTGAAATATCAGGTCAAATAACAGGTCTGAAAAAACTCAGACTAATTCAAAGACTCAATGGATAAACTCTCCAACAGGGTAACAACAGCTGAGGATAGAATTAGTGAGTTGAAAGATGAGATGCATGACAACTCCATACATCAGAAGAGATTGGAAAAAAGCCCTAAAGCAAAGGATCAGACAATGGAAAAATTACTCAAAGAATATGAACAAAAGAAAGTAGAATTCTTCTATAAGCTCAACAGAAACAACTTAAAAATCATTGGAGTCCCAGAGACCAGGGAGAAAATCTCCAGGAAGAATCAACAGTCAAGAACATAATCACAGAGAAACTATCAGAGCTAAAGAATACATAGGTCCAAATCCTGAATGCCTGAAGCATACCAACAAAAAGAGCACCCAGTAAAAACATTCTAAGAAGTCCTAGTATGTAGGGTCTCTGGCAACTTCAGCCATTCCAGTTTGTGTGTTGAGTTTCTCTCCTCCCCCCTCACCCCAGGCCCGAATATCCAGGCCTGGCCCTGAAACCAGTCAGGCATGGGGAATCTCATTCTCCTTCACTAAAGGGTCAGCTATGGGGCCTTTGGGTAGCTGTCCTGCCCAGAGTCACCAACATACCAGTGGAAGTGGAACAGAAATCATGGCATGTGGGTTCTCCTGAGACCAATTGCAGCCTCTCCAGGTTGCCTATGCATAGGGGACGATTTTCTCTCCTCCCCCCTCTCCCCAATGCCAACGTTACCAGGCCTGGCTATGAAGGCCAGTCTGGCATGGTGGGATCTCAGTCCCCTGCACTAAATGGTCAGCCCAGGGGGTCTTTGGATAGCTGTCCTGCACAGAGTCCCCGACATACCATTTGAAGAGGAACAGAAGTCTTGGCATGTGGGGTTTCTGAGACCAACTTCAGCCCTTCAAGTTTGGGCATACATAAGGGAGGCGTTTCTGTCTTGCCCCCAGCCCTCAGGACCCGAGTTACCAGGACTGGCCCAGAAAACAGTCTAGCTTGGGGGGATCTTAGTCCCCTGCACAAAATGTTCAGCCCAGGGGTCCTTTAGCTAGCTATCCTATACAGATTCCCCAACATACCAATGGTACAGAAGTCCTGGTATATGGGTCTTCTGAGACCAACTGCAGCCCCTCCAGTTTGTGTATGCATAGGGGTAGCCTTTTTTTTCCTCCCCTTTCACCCCAGGCCCGAGTAACCAGCCAGGCCCTGAAGACCAGTCTGGCATGGGGGGATCTCAGTCCCCTGAACTAAATGGACAGACAGCCCAGGTGGTCTTTGTCTAGCTGTCCTACCCATGGTCCCCGACATACAAGTGGAAGAAGAACAGAAGTACTAAATATGGAGTTTTCTGAGACGAACTGCAGCCACTCCACTTTGTGGAAGCATAGGGGAGGAGTCTCTCTCCTCACCCCTTCCACAGGGCCCGAGTTATCAAGCCTGGTTTGGCGAGTTAGTCTGGCTTGGGGGGATCTCAGTCCCCAGCAATAAATGTACAGTCCAGGAGGCCTTTGACTTGCTTCTCCTAGAGTAAGCAATATAAAAGTGGAAGAGAAACAGAAGTCCTGGCATGTGGGGTCTTCTGAGAACAACTGCAGCGCCTTCAGTTCTGCATGCTTAGGGGTGGCGTTTCTCTTCTCCTCCCACCCCTCAGGGCCCGAGTAACCAGGATTGGCACTGAAAACAGTATGCATTAGGGGGATCTCAGTCCCTGCACTAAGTGTTCAGTGCAGGGGTCCTTTTGACCAGAGTCCAGAAAATACTACTAGAAGTGGAACACAAGTCCAGTCATGAGGGGTATTCTGAGACTAGCTGCACCCCCTCCAGTTTGTGTATGCATAAAGAAGAAGTTTATGTCCTCCCCCCTCAACCCAGGCCTGAGTAACCAGGCATGGCCCTAACAGCCAGTCTGTCGTGCGGGGAAATTAGGCCCCTGCAATAAGTGTTCCACCCAGGAAGCCTCGGGCTAGCTATCCTCCCAGAGTCCCCAAAAGACCAGTGGAAGAGAAAAAGAAGTCCTGGCATGTGGGATATTCTAAGACCAACTGCAGCCCCTCCAGTTTATGTAGGCATTGTTGAGGGATTATGCTCCTCCTCCTTCACCAGAGCCCGAGTTACTTGGCCTGGACTTGAAGGCCATTCTGCATGGCGGGATCAGCCCAGGGAGCCTCTGGCTAGCTGTGCTGCACAGAGTCCCCAACAGACCAGTGGAAGAGGAACAGAAGTCCTGGAATGTGGGGTAGTCTAAGAACAACTGCAGCCTCTCCAGTTTGTTTATGCATTAGGGAGGAGTTGCGTTGCTCCCCCCTTCACCATGACCCTAGTTACCTAGTCTGGCCCTGCAGGCCAGTCTGGCACGGAGGAATTTCTGTACCCTGCACGAAGTGGTCAGCCCAAAGGGTCTTTCTCTAGCTGTCCTGCCTAGTGTTGCCCACATAACAGTGAAAGAGGAACAGAATTCCTGACATGTGGGGTCTTCTGAGATCAACTGCAGCCCTCCAGTATCTGTACGCATAAGGGAGGCGTTTCTCTCCTCCACCCTTCCCCAGGGCCCGAGTAACCAGGCTAAGCCCTTAAGGCCAGTCTGGAGTGGGGGTATCTCAGTCCCCTGGACTAAGTGGTCAACTCAGAGTATCTTTGGCTAGCAGTCCTGCCCAGAGTTCCCAACATACCAGTGGAAGAGGAAGAGTAGTCTGGCATGTGGGGTCTTCTGAGACCAACTGCAGCCTCTACAGTTTGTGGATGTATTGTGGAAGAGTTTCTCTGCTCCCCATTTTCCCAGGGCCTGAATTACCAAGCCTTGCCCTGAAGGTCAGTCTGGCATGCGGGGATCTCGGTCCCCTGCACTAAGTGGTCAGCCCAGGAGGCCTATGGCTAGCTTTCCACCCAGAATCCCCGACATAACAGTGGAAGAGGAATGGAATTCCTGAAATGTGGTGTCTTCTGAGATCAAATGCAGCCCTCAAATATCTGTATGCATAGGGGAGGCCTTTTTCTACTCCCTCCCTGCTTCCCCAGGGCCCGAGATACCATGCCTGGCCCTGAGGGCCAGTATGACGTGGGGGGATTTCATTACCCTGCACTAAGTGGTCAGCCCAGGGGCTCTTTGGCTAGCTGTCCCACCCATAATGCCCGATATACCAGTGGAAAATGAACAGAAGTCCTAGCATGTGGGGTATCTGAGACCAACTGCTGGCCCTCCAGTTTGTGTTTGCATAGCTGAGGCATTTCTCTGCTCCCCCTTTCATCAGGACCCGAGTTACCATGTCTGGCCCTGAAGGCCAGTCTGGCATGGGTGTATCTCATTCCCCTCCACTAAGTGGTCAGCCCAGGAGGTCTTCGGCTAGCAGACCAGTTCAGACCCCGAAATACCAGTGGAAGAGAAAGTGAAGTACTGGCACATGGGGTCTTTTTAGACCAACTGCAGCCCCTCAAGTTTGTTTTTGCACAGGGGAAGAGTTTATCTCCTTCATCATCCCCAGAGCCTGAGTTAGCAGGTCTGGCAATGAAGGCCAGTCTGGCATGTGGGTTTTCAATCCCCTATAGTAAGTGGTAAGCTCAGAGTGCCTTTTCCTAGCTGTCAGCCCACAGTCCCGACATATCAGTGAAAGAGAAACAGAAGTTCTGGAATGTGGGGTCTTCTGAAACAAACTGCAGCCCCTTCAGTTTGTGTTTGCATAGGGGACGCGATTCTCTCCTCCACCCTTCCCCAATGCAGAAGTAACCATGTTGGCCATGAAGGCCATTCTTGAGTGTGGAGTTCTCAATCCCCTGCAGTAAATGGTCAGTCCAGTGGGCTTTTGGCTACCTTCTAACCCAGAGTCCATGAAATACCAGAGAAATTGGAACAGAAGACCTGGCACGTGGGCTCTTCTGAGACCAACTGCAACCCCTCCAGTTTGTGTATGCTTATGGGAGGCATTTCTCTCCTCCGCTGTTCCCCAGGGCCCAAATAACCAGGCCTAGTCATGAAGGTCATTGTGGAATGGGGAGATCTCAATCCCCTGCAGTAAGTGGTCATCCCAGGGCCTTTGGTTAACTGTCCTGCCCAGATTCCCTGACATACAAGAGAATATGGAACATTAGTCCTGCATCTGGAGTCTTCTGAGACCAACTGCAGACCCTCCAGTTTGTGTTTGCATAGGGAGGTGTTTCTTTCCTTCCTGCACCCCCAGGGCCCTAGTTAGCAGACATGGCCTTGAAGGCATTCAGGAGGAGGCAGTTCTCAGTCACCTGATCCAAATGGTTAGCCCAGGGGGACTTTGTCTAGCTGTCCTCCCCAGATTTCTGATATACAAGTAGAAGAGGAACAAAATTCCTGGGATGTGGGGTATTGTGAGACCAACTGGAGCCCCTCCAGTTTTTGTATGCATAGGGACAGCCATTCTCTCCTCTCCCTCCTCCCAGGGCCTGAGGTAACAGGCATGCTCGTGAAGGCCAGGATGCCGTGGAGGAATTTCATTCCCCTGCACTAACTGGTCAGCCTAGGGCGTTTGGCTAGCTCTCCTACACAGGGTCCCCGATATACAAGTGAAAGAGGAACAGAAGACCTGGCATGTGGGGTCCTCTGGGAATAACTGCAGCCCCTCAAGTTTGTGTATGCATAGGTGAGCCGTCTCTCCCCTTCCCCCAACTGCAGTGCCTGAATTATTAGGCCTGGCCCTGAAGGCCAGTCAGGTATGCGGGGATCACAGGCTCCTGCACTAAGTGGACAGCCAAGGGGGCCTTTCGCTAGCTGTCCTGCCCAGAGCTCCAGTCATACCAGTAGACGACGAATACAAGAACTGGCATGTGGGGTCTTCTTGGAAAAAGTGCAGCTCCTCCAGCTTGTGTATGAATAATGGAGGCGTTGCTCTGCTCCCCAGACCCTCAAGAGACCGAGTTACAAAGCCTGACCCTGAAGGTCAGTCTGTCGTGGGGGGATCTCAATCCCCTGCACTAAATGATCAGCCCAAGGTGCCTTTGTCTAGCTGTCCTTTCATAGTCTCTGATATACAATGGAAGCAGAACAGAACTTGTGCTTTGTGGGGTCTTCTGATACAAACTGTAGCCCCTCCAATTTTTGTGTGCAGAGGGAGCCTTTCTTTCCTCTCCCCTCCTCTGAGTACATTAGTTACCAGGCCTGGTCTTAAAGGCCAGACTGCAGTGGGAGATCTCAGTCCCTTCCAATATTAGTCAGCCTTGGGCGGTTTGTCAATGAAGGCCACTCTGGCAAGAGGGAATCTCACTCCTCTGGAATAGGTCGTCAACCCAGGGGGCGTTTGGCTAGCTGTCCTGACCAGAGACCCTGAAAGACCAGTGGAAGAGGAACAGAAGTCCTGGCGTGTACGTCTTCTGAGACCAACTGCAGTCACTCCAGTTTGTGTATACATAGTGGAGGCATTTCTCTCCACCCCCACCCCCAGGGCCAAAGGTTCCAGGCCTGGTCCTGAAGGCCAGTCAGGTGTGGTGGATATCAGTCTCCTGCAATAACTGTTCAGGCCATGGGGTCTTTAGCTAGCTGTTCTGCCCAGAGTCCTTGACATACCAGTAGAACAGGAACAGAAGACTAGGCATGTGGGGTTTTTGAGACCAACTGCAGCCCCTTCAGTTTTTGTATGCATAGGGGTAGTCTTTTTGTCATCTTCCCCTCACCCCAAGGCCCAACTTACCAGACCTGACAATGAAGGCCAGTCTGCATCTTGGGATCTCAGTCCCATGAACTATGTTATCAGCCCAAGCAGTCCTGCCCAGATCCCCAAAATACCCGTGGAAGTGGAACAGAATTTCTGGCTTGTCAAGTCTTCTGAGACCAACTGCAATCCCTCCAGTTGGTGTATGCATAGGCGAGGCGTTTCTTTGCTCCCCCATTCGACAGGGCCGGAGTTACCAGGCCTTATCCTGAAGGCCAGTCTGTTACGGGGGAATCTCAGTCCACAAAGTAAGTAGTCAGTCAGGGGGTCTTTGTCTATCTGTCATCCCAGGAGTCCCCGATATACTAGTAGAATTTGAACAGAAGTTCTGCTGTGTGTGGTCTCGGAGAACAACTTCAGCCCTTCCAGTTTATGTATGAATAAGGGTTTCTCTCCTCTCCATTCCCCCCAGGGCCCAAGTTAACAGGGCTTCTACTAAAGGGCAGTGTGCTGTGGGGGATCTCCGTTCCATGCACTAGGGCACATTTGGCTAGCTATCCTTCCCAGAGTTTCCAAAAGACCAGTGGAAGAGGAACAGAAGTCTGAGTATTTGGGATCTTTTCAGACCACGTGCAGCCTCTCCAGTTTGTGTATGCATATGGGCTGAGTTTTTATCTTCCTCCCTCCCCCAGAGTCCGAGTTACAAGCCATGACCCTGAAGACCAGTCTGGCATGGGGGGGTCTCAGGCCTCTGGAAGAAGTTCTAAACCCAGGGGGCCTATATCTACTGTCCTGCCGAGAGAGCCCAACAGACCAGTGAAAGAACAGAACTCCTGGTTTGTGCAGTCTTCTGAGACCAACAGCAGACCCTCAAGTTTGTATATACATAGGGAAAAAGATCTCTCCTACCTGGTTCACCAATCATATAATTATCAGGCCTGTCCCTGAAGGCCAGTCTGGCTTGGGGGATGTCAGTCTTCAGCACTAAGTGGACATCCTAGGGGGCCTTTGGCTAGCCATCCTGCCCAAGTTCCCAACACAACTGTGGAGGAGAAACAGAAGACCTGGCATGTGGATTCTTTTGAGAAAAACTTCCAGTTTGTATATGCATGGGTTAGGATTTTCTTTCCTCCCCCTTTCTTCAGGTCCAGATTTACTAGGACAAGCCCTGAAGCTCAGTTTGCAGTGGGGTGATCTCAGTCTCCTGCTCTAAGTGTTCAGCCCAGGGGGCCTTTGACTTGCTCCCCCCTAAAGTACCCGATATACTCGAGGAAGAGGAACAGAATTCCTGGCATGTGGGGCCTTGTGAGACAATTGCAGCCCCTTCAGTTTCTGTGTGCATAGGGGACACATTTCTCTCCTCCCCACTCCCCCCAGGGCCTGAGTAAACAGGCCTGGCCTGGTCTGGTATGTGGGGATCTCATTTTGCTGAACTAAGTGTTCAACACAAGGACGTTTTTCTAGGTGTACTGCACAGAATCCTGACATACCATTTTAAGAAGAACGAACTTCCTGTCATGTGAGGACTTCTGAGACCTACTGCAGCCCCTTCAGTTTGTGTGTGCATAGCGGACTAGTTTCCCTTCTTCACCCTTCCTCCAGGGCCCGAGACACCAGGCCTGACCTTGACAGCCAGTCTGGAGTGGGGAGATCTCAGTCCTCTGCACTAAGTGTTTAGCCCAGGGAGCCTTTGCCTAGCTGTCCTGCACAGAGTCCCAGACTTAACAGTGAAAGAGTAACAGAATCCTGTCATGTGAGCTATTATTAGACCAACTGAAGCCCCTCCAGTCTGTTTAGCTATGGGTAAGGTGTTTCCCTCCTCCCCACTCCCCTCTTTGCCCTAGTTACCAGGCCTGTCAATGAAGGGCAGTCTGAGGTGGAGTTATCTCATTCCCCTTCACTAAGTGGTCAGCACAAATGGTGTTTGGCTAGCTGTCCTGTCCAGGGTCCTTGACATAACAGTGGAAGAGGAATAGAATTTATGACACATGGGGTCTTCTGAGATCAACTGCAGCTCTCCAGTGTCTGCATGCATAGGATAGGCTTTTCTCTCCTCCACCGTTATCCAGGGTCCGAATAACCAGGCCAAGCCCTGAAGGCCAGTGAGGACTGTGAGATCTCAATACCCTGAACTAATTGGTCAGCCCAGGGGAATCTTTGCTAGCAGTCCTGCCCAGAGGCCCCTGTGGAAGAGGAAGAGGAACAGTAGTCCTTGCATGTGGGGTCTTCTGAGACCTATTGCAGCCCTCAAGATTTTGTAAGCATTATGGAGACATTTCTCTGCTCCCCATTTTCCCAGGGCCCGAGTTGCCATGCATTGCACTGAAGGCCACTCCGGGATGGGGGGATCTCAGTCCCTTGCATTTAGTGAACAGCCCAGGGACTCTTTGGCTAGCTGCCCCACCCTGAGTTCCCGACATACCAGTGGAAGATAAACAGAAGTCCTGGCATGTGGGGTTTCAGAGACCAACTGGCACCCCTCCATTTTTTGTATGCATAGTGGAGACATTTCTCTGCTCCCCCTTCCCCAGGGCCCGAGTTACCATGGGGGGATCTCATTTCGCTGCACTAAGTTGTCAACGCAGGAGGCCTTTGACTAGATGTCCAGCCAGACCAGGACATACCAGTGGAAGTGGAAGAGAAGTCCTGGTATGTGGGGTCTTCTTAGACCAACTGCAGTCCCTCCAATTTGTGTTTTGTATAGGGGATGAGTTTCTCTCCTCCCTCTACCCCAGGACCTGAGTGAGCATGTCTGGCCCTGAAGACAAGTCTGTCATTTGGGTTTTCAGTCCCCTGTAGTAGGTGGTAAGCTCAGGTGGCCTTAGGCTAGCTGTCAATCCCAGAGTTCCTGACATACCAGTGGAAGAAAAACAGAAGTCCTGACATGTGGGTAATTCTGAGAAAAAGGGCAACCCCTCCATTTTGTTTATGCATAGGGGACCCGTTTCTCTGCTCTCCCCTTCACCAAAGCTGGAGTAACCAGGTCTGGCCAGGAAGGCCAGTCTAGCGAGGGGAGATCTCAATACCTGCACCCAATGGTCAGCCCTAAGGGCCTTTGGCTACCTGGTCAGACCTGAGTCCCTGACTTACCTGTGGAAGTGAAACAGATCCTTGCACATGGGGTCTTCTGAGACCAACTGAAGCCACTCCAGTTTATGCATATGGGATGCATTTCTCCCCTTCCCCACTTCCAGAGGGCCCAAGAATACAGGCCTACCCATGAAGGCCAGCCTGGAGTGGGGAGACCTCAGTCCCCTGCACTAAGTGTGCAGCTCCGGAGGCCTTTGGCTAGCTGTCCTGCCCAGTCTCCCAGACATAGCAGTGAAAGAGGAACAGAAGTGCTATCATGTGGGGTCTTCTGAGACCAACTGCAGAACATCCCATTTTTGTATGCATAGGGGTACCCTTTCTCTTCTCCCCACAACCCAGGGCCTGAGATACCAGGTGTGGCCCTGAAGGCTAGTCAGGCCTGGGAGGATCTAAATCTGCACTATCTGGTCAGCCAAGGGTGGTTGGCTAGCAGTACTGCCCAGAGCTCCCATCATACCAGTGGATGTAAAACAGAAATCCTGGCTCGTGGGGTCTTCTGAGACCAATTGTAACCCCTCCTGTTTGTGTATGCATAGGGTAAGTGTTTCTCTCCTTCCTGCACCTCCAGTGCCCTAGTTACCAGGAAAGGCCTTGAAGGCAATTGTGGCGAGGCTGGATCTCAGTCATCTGACCCAAATGGTCAGCCCAGGGAGCCTTAGTCTAGCTCTCCTTCCCAGATTCTCTGATATACAAGTAGAAGAGGAATAAAAGTTCTAGTATGTGGGGTCTTGTGAGAACAAATACAGCCCCTCCAGTTTTTCTATGCATAGGGGTAGCCTTTCTCTCCTATCCCCTCCCACCAGGGCCCGAGTTATCAGACCTGCTTTGAAGGCAAGTCTGCCATGGCAGAATCTCAATCCCTTTCAAGATATGTTTAGCCCAGGGGGCTTATGTCTAGCTGTCCTGACCAGATTCCCTGACATACCTAAAGAAGTGGAAATGTTGTCCTGGCTTTTGGAGTCTTCTGAGACAAAAGGCAGCCCCTCATATTTCTTTATGACTCAGGAAATGGTTTCTCTCCTCTTCTCGCCCACAAGACCTGAGTTACCAGGCCTGACCCAGAAGGCCAGTCTGGCATGTGGGGATCTCCAGTCCCCTGCACTAAGTTGTCAGCCCAGGGGTCTTTGACTATATGGCCTACCCAGATCCCCGGCATACCAGTGGAAGGGGAACAAAATTCCTGTCATATGAGATTTTCTGAGAACATCTGCAGTCCCTCCTGTTTTTGTGTGTATAGGTGAGGCATTTCTCTACTCTCCCCAACCCCCAGGATCCGAGTTACCAGGCCTGGTCCTGAAGGCCAGTCGGGCGTGGGGGTATCTCAGTACCCTGCACAAAATGGTCAGCTTAGAGGGCTTTGGGATAGCTGTCTTCACTTAGTGCCCATATACAAGTGGAAGTAGTCCAGAAGTTCTGGCATGTGTGGTCTTTTGAGACAAACTGCAGCACCCCCCCATTCTGTGTATGCATAGGAGACGCATTTCTCTCCTCCCTGCTACCCCCAGGGCCTGAGTAAACAGGACTAGCCCTGAAGGCCAATTTGGCTTGTAGGGATCTCATTTTCCTGAACTAAGTCGTCAGCCCAAAGGGCTTTTGTATAGCTGTACTGCACAGAATCCCGACATACCTTTAGAAGAAGAAATAACTTCCTGTCATGTGGGGACTTCTGAGACCAACTGCAGCCTCTCCAGTTTGTGTGTGCATAGGGTACTATTTTCTCTCCTTCCCCCTTCCTCCAAGCCCCGAGACACCAGGCCTGGCTCTGAAGGCCAGTCTGGAGTAGGGGATCTCAGTCCCCTGCAATAAGTTTTCAGCCCAGGGGGCCTTTGTTTAGCTATCCTGCACAGAGTCCCAGACATACCAGTGGAAGAGTAACAGAATCCTGGCACGTGGGCTCTTCTGAGACCAACAGCAACCCCTCCAGTTTATCTGGCCATGGGTGAGTTGTTTCTCTCCTCCCCACTCCCTTCATTGCCTTAGTTACCAGGCCTGTCAATGAAGGGCAGTATGGCATGGGGAGTATCATTACCCTGCAATACGTGGTCAGCACAAAGGGTGTTTGGCTAGCTGTCCTACCCAGAGTCCCCGACATAACAGTGGAAGAGGAACAGAATTCCTGACATGTTTTCTCCTCCTCCCTCCCTAAGAGTCCAAGTTACAAGGCATGACTCTGAAGGCCAGTCTGGCATGGGGGATCTCAGGACTCTGGAAGAAGTGGTAAAATAAGGGGTCCTATGGCTACCCGTCCTGCTTAGAGAGCTCGACAAACCAGTGAAGAGGAACAGAAGTCCTGCCTTGTGGTGTCTTCTGAGACCAACAGCAATCTCTCAAGTTTGTGTATGCATAGGAGAGGAGATCTCTCCTACCCGGTTCCCCAATCCCAAAATTATCAGGCCAATTTGGCAAGAGGTATCTCAGTATACTGCACTAAGTGGACAGCCCAGGGGGGCTATGGCTAGCCATCCTGCCCAGAGTTCCCGACACAACTGTGGAAGAGAAACAGAAGATTTGGAATGCTGGATCTTTAGAGAAAAAATTAAGCCCTTCCAGCTTGTATATGCATAGGTTAAAATTTTCTTTCCTCCCCATTCTTCAGGTCCGGATTTACTAGGACTGGCCCTGAAGCCCAGTCCGGAGTGGGGTGATCTCAGTACCCTGCTCTAAGTATTCAGCCCAGGGGACCTTTGGCTAGCTGTTCTGCCCAGACTCCCCGATATACCAGTGGAAGAGGAACAGAATCTAACATGTGAGTATTCTGAGACTAACTGCATACCCTCCAGTTTTTGTATGCATAGGGGTAGACTTTCTCTCTGCCCCCCCCACAGGGCTTGAGTTACCAGGCCTGGCCACGAAGAGGAGTCATATTCTGGAGGATATAATCTCCTGCACTATATGTTCAGTCAAATGCTTTTGGCTGGACGTCCTGCCCAGAGCTCCATCATACGAGTGAAAGTGTAACAGAAGTCCTGATTCTTGGGGTCTTCAGAGAACAACTGCAGCCCCTCATGTCTGTGTATGCATAAGGGACGCATTTCTCTCCTTCCCAAATACCCAGGGCTATGTTATTATCATGGCTTTGAAGGCAAATATGGCAAGGGGTGATCTCAGTCACCTGATGCAAATAGTCAGCCAAGGGGGGCCTTGTATAGCTGTCCTCCCAAGATTCTCTGATATACAAGTAGAAGAGGAATAAAAGTCCTGGCATGTAAGATCTTGTGAGAACAACTGCAACACCAACAGTTTTTGTATGCTTAGGGGTAGCCTTTCTCTCCTCTCCCCTTCTCTCAAGGCCCAAGTTACCAGGCCTGTTCCTCAAGGTCAGTCTGGCGTGGGGGATCTCAATTCCCTGTAGTAAATACTCAGCAGAGGGGCATTTTTCTAGCTTTCCTGCCCAGAGTCGCCTATGTAGAGTGGAAGAGGAAAAGAAGTCCTGGCATGTGCGGTCTTCTGAGACCAACTGCAGCCCCTCCAGTTTGTGTAGGCATTGGGGAGGCGTTTCTCTCATCCAACCTTCTTCCAGGGCCTAAGTTACTAGGCCTAGCCATGAAAGTTAGTCTGGCATGCAAGGATTTCAGTCCCCTGCACTAATTTGTCAGCCCAGGGGTCTTTGGCTAGCTGTCCTGCCCAGAATTCCTGAACAGACCAGTGGAAGAGGAACATATGTCCTGGCATGTGGGTTCTTTTGAGACAAACTGCAGACCCTCCATTTGTGTATGCTCAGGGGAGGCCTTTCTGTCCTCCCCCCACCCCAGGGCAAGAGTTACCAGGCCTAGTCCTAAACACCAGTCTGGTGTGTGTGTTTCTCAGTCCCATGCTCTAAGTGATCAGCCCAGGGGACATTTGTCTAGCTTTCCTGGCCAGAGTCCCCGCCACAACTAAGGAAGAGGAACAGAAGTCCTGGCATTTGGGGTCTGCTGAGACCAAATGCAGATCCTCCAGTTTGTGTATGCTTAGGGGAAGCGTTTCTCAGCTCTACCCACACCGAGGCCCCGAGTTTGAATGTCTGACCCTAAAGGCCAGTCTGACGTGGGGGATCTCAATCCCGTGCAGTAAGTGATCAGCCCAGGGGGCCTATGATTAACTGTCATACCTAGAGTGCCCGACATACCATTGGAAGTGGAAAAAAAGTCCTGGCTTGTGGGGTATTCTAAGACCAACTACAGCACTTCCAGTTTGTGTATGCATAGGGAATGCGTTTCTTTCCTCTCCCCAAACCCCTAGGCCCAAGTTACAATGCCTGGCCCTGAAGGCCATCTGGCATGGAGGGATTTCAGTCACCTTCAGTAAGTACACAGCCCAGAGTGCGTTTGACTTTTTGTCCTCCATAGTGTATATGATATACAAGTGGAACAATTAGGAGACTAACATGAGCGGTGTTGACTGACAAACTACACCCCTCCTGTATTTCTATGCATAGGGGTAGCCTTTCTCTCCTATCCCCTCCCCCCAGGGCCCTAGTTATTAGACCTGCTCTGAAGTCCAGTCTGCCGTGGCAAAATCTCAATCCCTTGTAGGATATGTTCAGCCCAGGGGACTTATATCTAGCTGTCCTCACAAGATTCCCTGACATACCTGAAAGTGGAAATGTCCTGGCTTTTGGGGTCTTCTGAGACCAAAGGCAGCCCCTCATATTTTTGTATGCCTCAGGGAGTAATTTCTCTCCTCCCCTCGCCCACATAGCCCGAGTTACCAGGCCTAGCTCTGAAGGCCAGTCTGGCATGTGGGGATCTCCAGTCCCCTGCAATAAGTTGTCTGCCCAGGGGGCATTTGACTATCTGGCATACCCAGATCCCCAACATAGCAGTGAAGAGAAACAGAATTCCTGGCACATGAGGTTTTCTTAGACCATCTGCAGCCCCTCTTTTTTTGTATGTATAGGTGAGGGCATTCTCTTTTCTACCCAACCCCCAGGTCCTGAGCTAATAGACCTGGTCCTGAAGGTTAGTCAGGATGGGGGTATGTCAGTCCCTTGCACAAAGTGGTCAGCGTAGGGGGCTTTGGGCTAGCTGTCTTTACTTAGTGCCCATATACAAGTGGAAGAGAAATAGAAGTCCTGGCATGTGGATTCTTGTGATACAAACTGCACCCCCTCTATTCTATGTATGCATAGAGAACACTTTTCTCTCCTCCCTGCTCCCCCCCCCAGGGCCTGAGTAAACTGGTCTGGCCCTGAAGGTCAGTTTGGCATGTGGGGATCTCATTTCCCTAAACTAAGTGGTCAGCCCAAACGGCCTTTGTCTAGCTGTACTGCATTGAATCCTGACATATCATTGGATGAAGAATGGACTTCCTGTCATGTGGGGACTTCTGAGACCAACTGCAACCCCTCAGTTTTTGTGTGCATAGAGGAGGAGTTTCTCTCCTTCCCCATTCCTACACGACCCGGGACACCAGGCCTAGCTCTGAAGGCTAGTTTGGAGTGGGAGGATCTCAGTCTCCCACACTAAGGGGGCCTTTGTCTAGCTGTCCTGCACAGAGTCCCAGAGACTCAATCCTGGCATGTGGGCTCCTTTGAGACCAACTGTAGCTCCTCCAGTTAGTTTAGCTGTAGGTTAGGTGTTTCCTCCACACTTCCCTCATTGCCCTACTTACAAGGCCTGTCCATGAAGGGCAGACTGGGGTGGGTTATCTCATTCCCCTGCAGAGTGGTCAGCACAAAGGGTGTTTGGCTAGATGTCCTGCCCAGAGTCCCCTACATAACAGTGAAAAAGGAACAGAATTCCTGACATGTGGGGTCTTCTAAGATCATATGTATATGCATAAGGGAGGCGTTTCTCTCTTTCCCTCTTCTCGAGGGCCCGAGAAACCAGGCCTAACCATGAAGGCCAGACTGGAGTGGGGTGACCTCAGTCCCCTGCACTAAGTGTTCAGCCTAGGGGGCCTTTCACTAGCTGTCCTGCCCAGAGTGACCTGGCATATGAGGTCTTATGAGAACAACTGCAAAACCTACAGTTTTTGTATGCATAAGGGTAGCCTTTCTCTCCTCTCCCCTCCTCTCAGGGCCCGAGTTACCAGGCATGCTCCTGAAGGCCAGGCTGCTGTAGAGAGATATTCAGTCCCCAGCACTAAGTTGTTATCCCAAGGTGTCTTTGGCTAGCTGTCCTGCCCAAAGTTCCCTACATACCAGTGGAAAAAGAACAGAAATCCTGTCATGTGGGTTCTTCTGAGACAAACTGGAACCCCTCCAGTTTGTGTATGCATAGGGGACACATTTCTCTCCTCCCTGCTCCCTCGAGGGCCTGAGTAAACAGGCCTGGCCCCGAATGCCAGTTTGGCGTGTGGGGATCTCATTTCCCTGAATGATGTGGTCAGCCTAAATGGCTTTAGTCTAGCTGTACTATACAGAATCCTGACATACCATTGGAAGAACAGACTTCCTGTCATGTGGGGACTTATGAGACCAATTGCTTCCCATCCAGTTTGTGTGTGCATAGGGGAAAAGTTTCTCACCTTCCCATTCCTCCAGGGTCCGAGACACAAGGCCTGGCCCTGAAGGCTAGTTTGGAGTGGGGGATCTAAGTCCCCTGCACTAAATGTTCAGCTCAGGGGGGTTTTGGCTAGCTGTCCTGCACAGAGTAACAGAGAAACACAATCCTGGGATGTGGGCTCTTCTGAGACCAACTGCAGCCCCTCCACTTTGTGTAGCCGTAGGGTAGGTGATTCTCTCCTCCCCACCCCCTCATTGCACTACTTACAAGGCCTGCCCATGAAGGGCATACTGGGGTGGTGTTATCTCATTAACCTGCACTAAGTGGTCAGCACAAAGATGTTTGGCTTCTGTCCTGCCCAGAGTCCCCGACATAACAGTGGAAGAGGAACAGAATTCCTGACATGTGGTTCTTTAAAGAGTAAATGCAGCCCTCCAGTGTCTGCATGCATATGGTAGGTATTTATATCCTCTGCCCTTCCTCAGGGCCCAAGTAACCAGGCCAAGACCTGAAGGCCAGTGAAGACTGGGAGATCTAAGTTCCCTGGACTAAGTGGTCAGCCCAGGGGATCTTTGCTAGCAGTCCTACCCAGAGTCCCCGACATTCCTGTGGAAGAGGAACAGTAGTCCTGTCATGTGGGGTTTTCTGAGACCAATTGCAGACCTCAAGATTTTCTATGCATTGTGGAGACATTTCTCTGCTCCCCATTTTCCCAGGGCCTGAGTTACCAGGTGATGGCCTGAAAGCCACTCTGGGGTGGGGGAATCTCAGTCCCTTGCACTTAGTGGTCATCCTAGGGGCTCTTTGGCTAACTGTCCCAACCTGAGTTCCTGACTTAAGGAAAGATAAACAGAAGTCCTGGCAAGTGGGGTTTCTGAGACCAACTGCCACCTCTCCATTTTCTGTACGCATAGTGGAGACATTTCTCTGCTCCCCCCTTCCCCAAGGCCCGAGTTTCAATGCCTGGCCCTGAAGGCCAGTCTTTCATGGGGGGTATCTTATTTCCCTGCACTAAGTTGACAGTGCAGGAGGCTTTTGGCTAGATGTCCAGCCCACACCTCGACATACTAGTGGAAGAGGAAGAGAAGTCCTGGTATGTGGTGTCTTCTTAGACCAACTGCAGTCCCTCCAATTTTTTTTTGCATAGGGGATAAGTTTCTCTCCTTTCTCTTCCCCAGGACCTGAGTGAGCAGGTCTGGCCCTGAACACCATTCTGGCGTGTGGCTTTTCAGTTCCTTTTACTAAGTGGTAAGCTCAGGGGGCCTTTGGCTAGCTGTCCATCCCAGAGTACCTGACATGCCAGTGGAAAAGAACCAGAAGTCCTGAAATATGGGGTCTTCTGAGAAAAGGGAAGCCCCTCCATAATGTGTTTGCATAGGGGACACATTTCTCTTCTCCCCCCTTCACCAAGGCTGAAGTAACCATGAAGGCCAGTCTGGCAGGGGAGATCACAATCCCTGCACACAATGATCCGGCCTTTGGCTACCTGTTCAAGTCAGAGTTCCTGACATACCAGTGAAAGTGGAACAGAGGTCCTGGCCTGTGGGTCTTCTGAGATCAACTGCAACTCCTCCAGTTTGTGTATGCATATGGGAGTTGTTTCTCTTCTACTCTTTCCGAAGGCCTGAGAAACCAGGCCTACCGATGAAGGTCAAACTGGAGTGGGGTGACCTCAGTCCCCTGCACTAAGTGTTCAGCCCAGGGGGCCTTTGGCTAGCTGTTCTGCAGAGAATCCGCGACATACCAGTGAAAGAGGAAAAGACATATCATGTGGGATCTTCTGAGACCAACTGCAGACCCTCCAGTTTTTGTATGCATAGGGGTACCCTTTCTCTCCTCCCTGCAACCAAGGGCCTGAGATTCCAGGCCTGGCCCTGAAGGCCAGTCAGGCTTGGGAGGATCTAAATATCCTGCACTATCTGGTCAGCCAAGAGCTGTTGGATAGCTGTCCTGCCCAGAGCTCCACTCATACCAGTAGATGTAGAACAGAAATCCTGGCTCGTGCGGTCTTCTGAGACCAACTGTAGCCCCTCCTTTTTGTGTATGCATAGGGGAGGTGTTTCTCTCATCCCTGCACCTCCAGTGCCCTAGATAGCAGGCAAGGCCTTGAAGGCAAATATGGCGAGGCTGGACCTCAGTCACCTGATGTAAATGATCAGCACAGGGGGCTTTTTTCTAGCTCTCCTCCCCAGATTCTCTGATATACAGGTAGAAATGGAACAAAAGTCCTGGCATGTGGGGTATGTGCGAACAACTGCAGCCCCTACAGTTATTGTATGCATAGGGGTAGCCTTTCTCTCCTCTCAGGGCCCCAGTTACCAGGCATGCTCCTGAAGGCCAGGCTGCTGTGGAGGGATTTCAGTCCCCATCACTAAGTTGTCAGCCCAAGGTGTTTATGTCTAGCTGTGCTGCCCAGAGTTCCCGACATATAAGTGGAAGAAGAATAGAAGTCCTGTTATGTGGAGTCTTCTGAGACCAACTGCAACCCCTCCAATTTGTATATGCATAGGGGACGCATCTCTATGCTCCCTGCTCCCCTCAGGGACCAGATAACCAGGCCTGGCCCTGAAGGCCAGTCTGGCATGGAGGGATCTTTTTTCCCTCCAATAAGTGTTCAGCAAAAGGGGTCTTTGGCTAGCTCTCCTGCCAAGAGAACCCAATAGACCAGTGGAAGACGAACAGAATTCCTGGCATGTGTGGTTTTCTGAGACCAACTACAGCCCCTCCAGGTTGTTTAAGCATAGGGGAGGCATAATTCTCCACCTCCACCACCAGGGCCATAGTTACCAGGCCTGGCACTGAAGGAATGTCAAGAATGGAGGATCTCAGTCTCCTGCACTACGTGTTCAGGCCAGGGAGTATTTGGCTAGCTGTTCTGCACAGAGTCCCTGGCATTCTAGTGGATGAGGAACAGAACACAAAGCAGGTGGTGTCTTCTGAGACCACCTCCAGTCCCTCATGTTTCTGTATGCATAGATGAGGCATTTCTCTCCTCTCCCCTTCCCCATTGGACGATTTAGCAGGCCTTGTCCTGAAGACAGTAAGTTTTGGGGGATATCAGTCTTGTGCGCTAGGTGGTTAGCTTAAAGGGGCATTGTGTAGCTGTCCTCCCCTAGTCCCTGATATAAAATTGGAAGAGGAACAGAAATCCTGGCATGTGGGTTCTTGTGAGACCAACTGAAGACCCTCCAGTTTTTGAAAACATATGGGTAGCCTTTCTCTCCTCTCCCCTTCTCCCAGGGCACAAGTTACCAGGCCTGTTCCTGAAGGTCAGTCTTGCATGTGGATATCTCAATTCCCTGTAGTAAGTAATCAGCAGAGGGGGCATTTTTTAGCTTTCCTGCCCAGAATCGCCTGTGTAGAGTTGAAGAGGAACAGAAGTCCTGGCATGTGGTGTCTTCTGAGACCAGCAGCATACCCTCCAGTTTGTGTAGGCATTGGGGAGGCATTTCTCTCATCCAACATTCTCCCAGGGACTAAGTAACTAGGCCTAACCCTGAAGGTTAGTCTGGCATGCAGGGATTTTAGTCCCCTGCACTAATTTGTCAGCCCAGGGGTCTTTGGCTAGCTGTCCTGCCCAGAATTCTTGAACAGACCAGTGGAGATAAACTGCAGACCCTCCATTTGTGTTTGCACAGTGGTGGCCTTTTTCTCCTCTCCCTACCCCAGGGCCTGAGTTACCAGGCCTAGTCTTGAAGGCCAGTCTGGCATGTGTTATTCTCAGTCCCGTGCTCAATGTGATAAGACCTGGGGGCCTAGTCCCGTGCTCAATGTGATAAGACCTGGGGGCCTATGGATAGCTGTCATGCTCAGAGTCCCCGACATACCATTGGAAGTGGAAAAGAAGTCCTGGCTTGTGGGATATTCTGAGACCAACTACAGCCGTTCCAGTTTGTGTATGCATAGGGGAGGCGTTTCTCTCCTCTCCCCACTCCCCTGGGCCCGAGTTACAATGCTTGGCCCTGAGGGCCCATCTGGCAAGGAGGGATTTCAGTCACCTGCAATAAGTACACAGTCCAGGGTGCCTTTGCCTTTCTGTCCTCCATACAGTCTCCAATGTACAAGTGGAACATTCAGAAATCCTAATATGCAGTCTTGCATATTACAGACTACAGCCGCTGTCCTGAGCAGATTCCTTGAAATACCTGAAGAAGTGGAAATATTGTCCTGGCTTTTGGGGTTTTCTGAGACCAAAGGCAGCCTCTCATATTTCTGTATGCCTCAGGGTGTGGTTTCTCTACTCCCCTCACTCTCAGAGCCCGAGTTACCAGGCCTTGTGCAGAAGGCCAGTCTGGCGTGTGGGGATCTCCAGTCCCCTGCACTAAGTTGTCATCCCAGGGGGCCTTTGACTATCTGTCCTACCCAGATCCCCGACATATCATTGGAAAAGTAACAGAATTCCTGGCATATGGGATTTTCTGAGACCGTCTGCAGCCCCTCCTAGTTTTGTATATATTGGTGAGGCATTTCTCTCCTCTCCCCAAACCCCAGGGCCCGAGTTACCAGGCCTGGTTCTAAAGGACAGTCAGGTGTGAGGGTATCTCAGTCCCCTGCTCAAAGTGGTCAGCTTAGGAGGCTTTGGGCTAGTCTTTAGGGCTGCCTTCGACTAATGCCCATATACAAGTGGAAGAAAAACAGAATTCCTGGAATGTGGGTTCCTGTGAGATAAACTGAAGCTTCCCCAGTTTTTATATACATAGGAGTAACCTTTTTCTCCTCTCTCCTTCCCCCAAGACCTGAGTTAACAAGAATGATTCTGAAGGCTTGTCTCCTGTGGGGGGATCTCAGTTCCCTAAACTATGTGGTCAGTCAGGGGCGTTTGGATAGCTATCCTTCCCAGAGTCCAGGACAGACCAGTGGAAGAGAAAAAGAAGTCCTGTCATGTGGGGTCTTCTGAGATGAACTGCAGCCCCTCCAGTTTGTGTAGGCATAGGGGAGTCGTTTCTCTCCTCTCCGCTCCCCACAGGGCCTGAGTTACTAGGAATAGCCCTGAAGGCCACTCTGGCATGAGGAGATTTCAGTCCACTGCAGTAAGTACTCAGCTCATGGGGCATTTTACTAGCTGTCATGCCCAGAGTTCCTGCCATACCATGGAAGAGGAATAGAACTCCTGGCATGTGGGGTCTTCAGAGAAGAACTGCAGTCCTTCTAGTTTGTGTGTGCATCGGGGAGGCGTTTCTATGCACCCACTTTCCCAGGGCCCTAAGTACCCTGTCTGACCTGAAGGCCAGTCTGGATTGGGGGGAATCTAAGTCCCCTGCAGTAAGTTTTCATCGCAGGAGGCCTTTGTCTATGTGTCCTGCCCAGAGTCCCCAACATTTCAGTGGAAGTGGAACAGAAAACCTGGTATGTGGTGTCTTCTGAGAAAAAATGTAGCCCCACATCTTTGTGTATGCATAGATGTGGCATTTCTCCCCTCCCCAGGCTTGAGTTACCATGCCTGGCCCTGAATTCCAGTCTGGTGTGAGGGGATCTAATTCCCTTGCACTAAGTGGTCAGCCCAAGGGGCCTTTGTGTTGATGTCTGCCCCAGCATCTCTGATACACATTGGAAGACGAACTGAATTGCTACCATGTGCAGTCCTGTTATACCAACTGCACCCCCTCCAGTTTTTGTATGCATAGGGGTAGCCTTTTCCTCCTCTTCCCTCCACCCAGGGTCCGAATTACCTGGCCTGGCCTTGAAGGCCAGTCTAGCTTGGGGGCATCTCAGTCCCCTGCTCTAAGTGGTCAACCCAGGGGGCCTTGGCTAACTCTCCTGCCCAGAGCCCCCGACATACATGAGGAAGCGGAACAAATGTCCTGGCATGTGGGTTTCTGAGACCAATGGCAGCCCCTCCAATTTGTGTGTGCATTGGGGAGGCATTTCTCAGCCCCACCCACACCTCAGGGCCCGAGTTACCAGGTTTAACCCTGAAGGCAAGTCTGGCGCGGGGGAATCTGAGTCCGTGCAGTAAGTGATAAGCGCAGGTGGCCTATGTCTAGCTGCCCTGCCCAGGGTCTCCGACATACCAGTGGAAGTGGAACAGATTTGGCGTTTGGGATCTTCTGAGACCAACTGCATATTCTCCTGTTTGTGTTTGTATAGAGGAGGCATTTCTTTCCTCCCATCACCAAGGGATCTAAGTAACAGGCATGGCCCTGAAGGCCTTTCTGACATAGGGGGATCTCAGTCCCATCACTAAGTGATCAGCCGAGTAGCCTTTGGCTAGCTGTCCAGCCCAGAGTCCCCTAAATACCAGTCAAAGAATCAGAGAAGTCCTGGCATGTGGGGTCTTCTGAGAACAACTGCAGATTCTCCAGTTTGTGTATGCATAGGGGAAGTTTTTTTCTCCCCCGCAGAGGAAAGGTAACAGGCCTGGCCCTAAGGGTTAGTCTGTCGTGTGGGGATCTCAGTCCCCTGCACTAATTGGTCAGCCGGGGGCCTTAGGTTATCTGTCCTGCCCAGAGTCACTGACATACCTGTAGAAGTGGAACATTAGTCCTGGAATGTGGGTTCTTCTGAGATAACAGCAGACCCTCCAGTTTGTGTAGGCGTAAGGGAGAAGATCTCTGCTAACCCCTTCCTCTATCCCCTAGTTATCAGGCCTGTCCCTGAAGGCCAGTCTGGCGTGGGGCGATCTCAGAATTCTGCATTATGTGGACAGCCAAGGAGGCCTTCGGCTTGCTGTCCTGCCCAGAGTCCCCAACATATTAATGGAAAAGGAACAAAAGACCTGGCATAGGGGGTGTTTTGAGGAAAAACTTAAGCCCTCCACTTTGTATATGCATATGTTAGGGTTTCATTCCTTCCCCCATCCCCCAATGCTGGATTTCCTAGGACTGGCCCTGAATGTCAGTCTGGAATGGGGTGATCTCAGTCCCCTGCACTAAGTGTTCAGCCCAGGGGGCCTTTGACTAGCTGTCCTGCCCAGAGTCCCCAATATGTCTGTGGAAGAGGAACAGAAGTCCTGTCATATGGGGTCTTCTGAGACCAACTGCAGACCCTCCAGTTTTTGTATCCCAACACCCACGGCCTGAGTTACCAGGCCTGGCCCTGAAGGGGAGACAGGTTTTGGAGGATCTAAGTCTCCTGAAATATCTGTTCAGTGAAGAGCATTTGGCTAACTGTCCTGCCCAGAGCTCTCATACCGGTGGAAGTGAAACATAAGTCCTGGCTCGTGGGGTCTTTTTAGACCAATTACAGTCCCTCCTGCTTGTGTATGCATAGGGGAGGCGTTTCTCTGCTCCCAGAGCACCCAGGGCCCTAGTTACCGGGCATGGACTTGAAGGCATTCTGGAGAGGGTGGATCTCAGTCACCTGATTCAAATGGTTGGCACAGGGGGCCTTTGTCTAGCTGTCCCCCCAGATTTCCAATATACAAGTAGAAGAGGAACAAAAGTCCTGGAATGTGGGGTCTTCTGAGACCAACTGCAGCCCCTCCAGTTATTTATACATAGGGGCAGCCATTCTCTAATCTCCCTTCTTCCAAGAGCCCTAGTTACCAGGCATGCAAGGCTGCCGTGGAGGGATTTCAGTCCCCTGCAGTAATATAATAGCAAAAGGTGTCTTTCATCAGCTGTCTTACCCAGAGTTCCCGACATACCAGTGTAGGAGGAAAAGAAGTCCTGCCATGTGGGTCCTTCTGAGACCAACTGCAGCCCCTCCAGTTTGTGTGTGCATAGGGGACGCATTTCTCTCCACCCTGCTCCCCCCAGGGTCCGAGTAACCAGGACTCGCCCTGCAGGCCAGTGTGGTGTGGGTGATCTCATTCCCCTGCAATAAGTGGTCAGTCCTAAGGGCCATTGTGTATCTGTACTGCACAGCATTTCTACAAACCATTGGAAGAGGAAAGGATATCCTGGCACTTGGGAAATATGAGACCAACTGCAGCCCTTCTAGTTTGTGTATGCATATGGGAGGCGTTTCTCTCCTCCCCCATTATCCAGGGCCTGAGTAACCAGGCCTAACATGAAGGTCAGTCTGGCGAGGGGAGATCTCAATCCCTGCACTAAAAGGTCAACCCTGGGGTCCTTTGGCTACCAGTCCAGACCAGAGTCCCTGATATACCAGCATAAGTGGAACAGATGTCCTGGCATGTGTGGTATTCTGAGACCTACTGCAAGCCCCTCCAGATTATGTATGCATATGGGAGGTGTTTCTCTTCTCCCCTCTTTCCCAGGGCCAGAGAAACCAGGCCTCCATATGAAAGCCAGTCTGGCGTAGTAAGATTTCAATCCCTTGTAGTAAGTGTTCAGCCTGGAGGCCGTTGGTTAACTATCTTGCCAAAGAGTCCCTGACATACCAGTGGAAGTGGAACATTAGCCCTGGTATGTGGGGTGTTCTGAGATCAACAGCAGACACTCCAGTTTGTTTATGCATAGGGGAGAAGAAATCTCCTACCCCCTTCCTTCATCCCCTAGTTATCAGGTCTGGCCTGAAGGCCAGTCTGGCGTGGGAGAATCTCAGTCTTCGGCACTAACTGGACAGCACAGGGGGTATTTGGCTAGCTGTCCTACCAGAGTTCCCGACAGAACAGTGGAAGAAGAACAGAAGACCTGGCATGTGGGGTCTTTTGAGAAAACCTGAAGCCTTTCCAGTTTTTATATGCTTAGGTTAGGCTTTTCTCTCCTCCCCAATCTCACAGGTCTGGATTACTAGGACTGGCACTGAAGTCCAGTCTGGATTGGGGTGACTCATTCCCCTGCACTAAGTATTCAACCCAGGGGCCTTTGGCTAGATGTCCTTCCCTGAGTTCCCAACATATCAGTGGAAAAATGGAAGTAAGGGCATGTGGGGTTTTCTGAGACCTACTGCAGCCCCTCCAGTTTGTGTATGCATAAGGAATGCGTTTCTCTCCTCCCTGCACCTGCCAGGGCCCGAGTACCCAAGCCTGGTACTGAAGAACAGTCTGCCTGGGGGATTTTACTTCATACACTAAGTTGTCAGCCTAAAGTGTCTTTGTATAGCTGTACTGCACAGAATCCCGACATACCATTGGAAGAGGAATGAACTTCCTGGCATGTGGGGACTTCTGAGGCCAACTGCATCCCCTCCAGTTTGTATATGCATAGGGGATGAGTTTCTGTCCTTCTCACTTATTCCAGGTCTCGAGACACCAGGCGTGGCCCTGGAGGCCAGACTTTAGTGGGGAATCTCAGTCCCCTGCGCTAAGTGGTCAAGACAGGGGGCTTTGGCTAGCCATTCTGTACATGTCTCCAATATACCAGTGGAAGTGTAACAGAATCCTGGCATACGGGGTCTTCTGAGACCCACTGCAGCCCCTCCAGTTTGTGTGTGCATAGGGGACGCATTTCTTTCCACCCTGCTCCCCCCAGGGTCCGAGTAACCAGGACTCGCCCTGCAGGCCAGTGTGGTGTGGGTGATCTCATTTCCCTGAAATAAGTGGTCAGCCCTAAGGGCCATTGTGTATCTATATTGCACAGAATCCCTACAAACCAATGGAAGAGGAAAGGACATCCTGGCACTTGAGAAGTCTGAGACCAACTGCAGCCCTTCTAGTTTGTGTATGCATATGGGAGGCGTTTCTCTCCTCCCCCATTACCCAGGGCCTGAGTAACCAGGCCTAACATGAAGGTCAGTCTGGCGAGGGGAGAACTCAATCCCTGCAGTAAATGGTCAACCCTGGTGTCCTTTGGCTACCAGTCCAGACCAGAGTCCCTGACATACCAGCATAAGTGGAACAGATGTCCTGGCATGTGTGGTATTCTGAGACCAACTGCAGCCCCTCCAGATTGTGTATGCATATGGGAGGCGTTTCTCTTCTCCCCTCTTTCCCAGGGCCAGAGAAACCAGACCTACATATGAAAACCAGTCTGGTGTAATGAGATCATAATCCCCTGCAATAATTTTTCAGCCTGGGTGTCATTGGTTAACTGTCTTGCCCCAGAGTCTCTGACATATCAGTGGAAGTAGAACATTAGTCCTGGCATGTGAGGTCTTCTGAGACCAACAGCAGACACTCCTAACCCCTTCCCCCATCCCCCCTAGTTATCAGGCCTGGCCCTGAAGGCCAGTATTGCGTGGGGGGATCTCAGTCTTCAGCACTAACTGGACAGCACAGGGGGAATTTGGCTAGATGTCCTGCCAGAGTTCTCGACATAACAGTGGAAGAGGAACAGAAGACCTGGAAAGGGAGTCTTTTGAGAAAAACTGAAGCTTTTCCAATTTCTATATGCATAGGTTAGGCTTTTCTCTCCTCCCTCATCCCCCAGGTCTGGATTACTAGGACTGGCCCTGAAGTTCAGTCCAGAGTGGGGTGATCTCATTCCCCTGCACTAAGTATTCAACCCAGGGGCCTTTGGCTAGCTGTCCTTCCCTTAGTTCCCGACATATCAGTGGAAGAAAAATGGAAGTACTGACATATGGGGTCTTCTGAGACCAATTGCAGCCCCTCCAGTTTGTGTATGCATAGGGGATGCGTTTCTCTCGTCCCCGCTCCTGCCAGGGACGAGTACCCAGGCCTGGCCCTGAAGAACAGTCTGCCTGGGGGATCTCATTCCATGCACTAAGTTGTCTGCCTAAAGTGTCTTTGTCTAGCTTTACTACACAGAATCCTGACATACCATTGGAAGAGGAATGAACTTCCTGGCATGTGGGGACTTCTGAGACCAACTGCATCCCCTCCAATTTGTATATGCATAGGGGACGAGTTTCTCTTCTTCCCACTTATTCCAGGGCCTGAAACATCAGGCCTGGCCCTGAAGGCCAGTTTTTATTGGGGTATCTCAGTCCCCTGCACTAAGTGGTCAAGACAGGGGGTCTTTGACTAGCTATTCTGCACATGTCTCCAACATAACAGTGGAAGTATAACAGAATCCTGGTATGTGGGGTCCTATGAGACCAACTGCAGCCCCTCCAGTTTGTGTAGGCATAGGTGAGGCATTTCTCTTTTCCCTGCTCCCCTCAGGGCCCGAGTTACAGGCCTGGCAAAGAAGGCCAGTCTGGGGTGGGGGATCTCATTCCCCTGCACTATGTGGTCAGCACAAAGGGTCTTTGGCTCGCTGTCCTGTCCAGTGTCCCCAAGATAACAGTGGGAAAAAAAGCAGAATTCCTGACATGTGGAGTCTTCTGAGATCAACATCAGCCCTCCAGTATCTATATGCAAAGGGGAGGCATTTTTCTCCTCCGCCCTTCCCCAGGGCCCGAATAACCAAGCCAACCCTGAAGGCCACTGAGGACTGGGGGATCTCAGAGCCCTGGACAAATTGGTCAGCCCAGTGGCTCTTTGGCTAGCTTTCCTGCCCAGAGTTCTCGACATACCAGTGTAAGAGGATCAGTAGTTCTGGCAGGTGGGGTATTCTGAGGCCAACTATATATACAACTATATATTTGTATGCATTCTGGATACGTTTCTCTGCTCCCATTTCCCCAGGGCCTGAGTGACCAGGCATTTCCCTGAAGGCCAGTCTTGCATGGGGAGATCTCAGTCCCTTGAAGTAAGCACTCACGCCAGGGGGCATTTTTGGTAGTTGTCCTGCCCAGAGTCCCAGACATAGAGTGGAAGAGGAACAGAAGTCCTTGCATGAGGGTTCTTCTGAGACCAACTGCAGCCCCTCCAGTTTGTGCATGAATATGGGAGGCGTTTCTCTCCTCCCACCTTCCCCAGTGTCTGAGAAACCATGCCTAGCCATGAAGGCCAGTCTGTTGTGGGGAGCTCTCAATCGCCTGCAGTAAGTAGTCAGCCCGGGGGCCTTTGGTTAACGGTACAGCCCAGAGTCCCTGACATACCAGAAGAAGTGGAACATTAGCCCTGGAATGTGGGGTTTTCTGAGACCAATGGCAGACCATCCAGTTTGTGTATGCATAGGGGAGAAGATCTCTCCTAACCACTTCCTCCATCCCCCGAGTTATCAGGCCTGGCCCTGAAGGCCATTGTGGAGTCTGGGGATCTCAGTCTTCTGCACTAAGTGCACTGACCAGGGGGACTTTGGCTAGCTGTCCTGCACAGAACTCCCAACATAACTGTGGAAGAGGAACTGAAGACCTGGCATGTGGGGTCTTTTGAGAAAAACTGAAGCCCTTCCAGTTTGTATATGCATAGGTTAGGCTTTTCTTTCCTCCCCCATTCCCCAGGTCAGAATTTACTAGGACTGGCCCTGAAGCCCAGTCCAGAGTTGGGTGATCTCAGTCCCCTGCTCTAAGTGTTCATCCCAGGGGGCCTTTGGCTAGCTGTCCTGCCCAGAGTCCCCGACATACCAATGAAAGAGGAAGAGAAGTAGTATTTTCTGGGGTCTTCTGAGACCAACTGCAGACCCTCCAGTTTTTGTTTGTGTATGCATAGGGGAGAAGATCTCTCCTAACCACTTCCTCCATCCCCCGAGTTATCAGGCCTGGCCCTGAAGGCCATTGTGGAGTCTGGGGATCTCAGTCTTCTGCACTAAGTGCACTGACCAGGGGGACTTTGGCTAGCTGTCCTGCACAGAACTCCCAACATAACTGTGGAAGAGGAACTGAAGCCCAGTCCAGAGTTGGGTGATCTCAGTCCCCTGCTCTAAGTGTTCATCCCAGGGGGCCTTTGGCTAGCTGTCCTGCCCAGAGTCCCCGACATACCAATGAAAGAGGAAGAGAAGTAGTATTTTCTGGGGTCTTCTGAGACCAACTGCAGACCCTCCAGTTTTTGTTTGCATAGGGGTAGACTTTCTCTCCTCCCCAGACACAGGGCCTGAGTTACCAGGCCTGGCCCTGAAGGGGAGTCAGGTTTGGGAGGATCTAACTCCCTGTACTATCTATTCAGCCAAATGTGTTTGTCTAGGTGTCCTGCCTAGAACTCTGGTCATACCAGTGGAAGTGGAACAGAAATCCTGGCTTGTGGGGTCTTCTGAGACCAACTGCAGCCCCTTCTGTTTGGGTATGCATAGGGGAGGCTTTTCTCTCCTCCCAGAACCCCCAGGGCCAAATTACCAGCAATGCCTTGAAGGTAAATCTGACGAGGGTGGACCTTAGTCACCTGATGCAAATGGTCAGCACAGGGGGCCTTTGCTAGCTGTCCTCCCCAGATTCTCTGATATACAATTTAAAGAGGAACAAAAGTCCTGAAATGTGGGGCCTTGTGAGAACAACTGTAGCCCCTACACTTTTTGTATGCTTAGGGGTAGCCTTTCTCTCCTCTCTCATCCTCTCATAGCCCGAGTTACAAGGCATGCTCCAAAGGCCAGGCTGCCGTGGAGGGATTTCAGTCCTCTGCACTAAGTTGTCAGCCCAAGGTGTCTATGGCTAGCTATCCTACCCAGATCTCCCGACATACCGGTGGAAAAAGAACAGAAGTACTGGCATGTGTGGCCTTCTGAGACCAACTTCAGCCCTTCCATTTTGTGTATGCATAGGGGACGCGTTTCTCTCCTCCCACTCCCCACAGGGCATGAGTAACAGGCCTGACCCTGAAGGCCAGACTGGCGTGTGGGGATATCTTTTCCATGAACTAAGTGGTCAGCACAAAGGGCCTTTGTCTAGCTGTACTGCACAGAATCCTGACATACCATTAGAAGAAGAATGAACTTACTGTCATGTGGGAACTTCTGAGACCAACTGAAGCCCCTCCAGTTTGTTTATGCATAGGGGAGGCATTTCTCTCCTCCCAGCACCTCCGGTGCACTAGTGACTAGGCATGACCTTGAAGACAAATCTGGCTAGGGCTTTTGGCAAGCTGTACTGTCCAGAGCTCCCGTTGTACCAGTAAAATTGGAACAGAAATCCTGGCTCATGGGGTCTTCTAAGACCAACTTCAGACACTCCACGTTTTGTATGCATAGGGGTACACATTCTCTCCTCCCCCCCCACAGGCCCTGAGTTACCAGGCCTGGCCCTGAACGCCAGTCAGGCTTGGGTGGAAATAAATCTTCTGCATTATCTGGTCGTCCAAGGGCAGTTGGCTAGCTGTCCTGGAAAGAGCTCCCGTCACTCCAATGGAAGTAGAACAGAAATCCTGGCTTGTGGGGTCTTCTGAGACCAAGTGCACCCCCTCCTATTTGTGTATGCATAGGGGAGGTTTGTCTCTCATCCCTGCACCTCCAGTGCCCTAGTTATAAGGCAAGGCCTTGAAGGCAAATATGGCAAAGCTTGATCTCAGTCACCTGATGCAAACGGTCAGCAGAGAAGGCGTTTGTCTAGCTGTCCTCCCCAGATTCTCTGATAATAAATTAGAAGAGGAACGAAAGTCCTGGCATTTGGGATCTTGTGAGAACAACTGCAGACCCTACAGTTTTTGTATGCATAAGGTTTTTTGCTAGCTGTTCTGCCCAGAGTCCCCGACATTCTAGTGGACGAGGAACAGAAGACAAGGCATGTGGGGTCTTCTGAGACCATCTGCAGCCCCTCATGTTTCTGTATGCATAGGCCAGGCGTTTCTCTCTTCTTTCCTCCCACCAAGGCACGATTTAGCAGGCCTTGCCCTGAAGACAGTCATTTTAGGGGGGATCTCAGTTCCGTGCACTAAGTGGTTAGCTTATGGGGCATTGGGTAGCTGTCCTCGCATTGGGTGGCTGTCCTCACCTAGTCCCTGAAATAAAATTGGAAGAGGAACAGAAATCCTGGCATGTGGGGTCTTGTGAGACCAACTGAAGCCACTCCAGTTTTTAAAAACATATGGGTAGCCTTTCTCTCCTCTCCCCTTCTCCCAGGGCACAAGTTACCAGGCCTGTTCCTGAAGGTTAGTCTTGCATGGGAATATCTCAATCCCCTGTAGTAAGTACTCAGCGGAGGGGGCATTTTTCTACCTTTCCTGCCTAGAGTCGCCTATGTAGAGTGAAAGAGGAACAGAAGTCCTGACATGTGGTGTCTTCTGAGACCAACTGCAGCCCCTCCAGTTTGTGTAGGCATTGGGGAGGCGTTTCTCTCCTCCAATCTTCTCTCAGGGCCTAAGTTTCTAGGACTAGCCCTGAAAGTTAGTCTGGCATGCAGGGATTTTAGTCCCCTACACTATTTTGTCATCCCAGGGATCTTTGACTAGCTGTCCCGCCCAGAATCCCTGAACAGACCAATGGAAAAGGAACAGATGTCCTGGCATGTGGATACTTTTGAGATGAACTGAAGACCCTCGATTTGTGTATTCACAGGGGAGGCCTTTCTCTCCTTCCCCCACACACCAGGGCCCGAGTCACCAGGCCTAGTCTTGAAGGCCAGTCTGGCTTGTGTGATTCTCAGACCCGTGCTCGAAGTGATCAGCACAGGGTGCCTATGGCTAGCTGTCCTGCCCAGAGTGCCCAACATACCAGTGGAACAGATGTCCTGACTTTTGGAGTCTTCTGAGACCAACTGCATTCTATCCTTTTTGTGTATGTGTAGAGTAGGCATTTCTCTCCTCCCCCCACCAAGGAACTAGTAACCAGGCATGTCCCTGAAGGCCTTCTGGCATGGGGGGAATCGCAGTCCCATCGATTATGTGATCAGCCGAGTAGCCTTTGGCTAGCTGTCCTGCCCAGAGTCCCCTAAATAACAGCCAAAGATCTACAATAGTCCTGGTATGTGGGATCTTCTGAGAATAACTGCAGATCCTCTATTTTGTGTATGCATAGGGGAGGTTTTTCTCTCCCCCCCCAGTGTGAAGATAACAGACCTGGGCCTGAGGGCCAGTCTGTCCTGTGGGGATCTCAGTTGACTGCACTAATTTATAAGCTCAGGGGACTTTGGCTAGGTGTCCTGCTCAGAGTCTCCGACATACCTGTGGAAGAGGAAGATATGTCCTGTCATGTGGGGTCTTCTGAGACCAACTGCAGCCCCTCCAATTTTTATATAAGTAGGTGAGGAGTTTCTCCCAAAACCTAGGGCCTGAGTTACTATGCATTGGCCCTGAAAGCCAATCTGGCATGGAGATCAAAGTCCCTTGTACATAGTGGTCAGAACAGGGGGACCTTTGTCTAGCTATCCTTCCCAGTATCTCTGATACACATGTGGATGATGAACAAAATTACTAGCATGTGCGATCTTGTTAGAACAACTGCAGCCCCTCCAGTTTTTGTATGCATAGGGGTAGCCTTTCCCTCCTCTTCCCTACCACCAGGGCCCGAGTTTCCAGGCCTGCTCCTCAAGGCCAGTCTGCAGTGCAGGGGATCTCAGCTCCCTGCACTAATTGGTCAGCCCACTGGGCATTTGACTAGCTGTCCTCCCCAGAGTCTCCGACATATCAGTGGAAGATGAACAGATAAAGTGGCATTTGGGGTTTTTTCAGATCAATGAAGCCCCTCCAATTTGCATTTGCATTGGTGAGGTGTTTCTACCCTTCCCCCACTCCAGGGCCGGAGTTACCAGGGATGGCCGTGATGGCCAGTCTGGCAAGGGGAAATCTCAGTCACCCGCACTAAGTGTTCAGCCCAGCGGGTCTTTGGCTAGATGTCCTTCCCAGAGTCCCCGACTGACCAGTAGAAGAGGAACATAAGTCTTGGCATTTGGGGTCTTTACAGTCCAACTGCAGCCCCTCCAATCTGTATGCATAGGGGCTTTGTCTCCACCCCTCTTTGTCCAGAGCCCATGTTACCAGGCTTGTCTCTGAAGGCCATTCTGGCATGGTTGCATCTCAGTGCCCTGCAAAAAGTGGTCAGCCCAGGGGACCTTTGGCTAGCTGTCTTGCCCATAGTACCCGACTGACCAGTGGAAGGGAACAGAAGTCTGGTATGTGGGGTCTTCTTTGACCAACTTCCAGCCCCTCCAGTTTGTGTAGGCATAGGTGAGGAATTTGTTTCCACCCCCTTCACCCCAGGGCCTCAGTTACTAGTCCTAGCCCTCAAGGCAACTCTGCCTTGGAGGGATCTCTGTCCCCTATAATAAGTTTTCAGCACAAGGTGTCCTTGAAACCTGTCCTGCACAGAGTTTCCGACAAACCAGTGGAAGAGGAACAGAAGTCCTGGCATGTGGGGTCTTCTGAGACCTACTTCAGTCCCACAGTGTGTGTATGCATAGGCGAGGCGGTTCTTTGCTCCACGCTTCAACAGGGCCCTAGATACCAGGTCTTACCCTGAAGGCCAGTCTGTCGTGAGGGGATATCACTCCCCACATTATGTGGTCAGTCAGGGACCTTTTGTCTCTCTGTCCTCCCAGGAATCCCCGATATACTAGTGGAAGTTGAACAGAAGATCTGCTATGTGGGGGTCTCTGAGAACAACTGAAGGCCTTCCAGTTTTTGTATGAATAAGAGTAGCCTTTTTCTTCTCTCCACGCCCCCCAGGGCCCAAGTTACCAGGCCTGCTCCTGACGGCCATTATGCTGTGGGGAATCTCCATCACTTGCACTAATTGGTCAGTCTAGAGGGCCTTTGGCTAGCCATCCTGTCCAGGGTTTCCGACAGACCAGTAGAAGAGGAACAATAGTCTGGCCATTTAGATATTTTCAGAACAAGTGCAGCCTCTTAAGCTGTGTATACATAGGGGCGGAGTTTCTCTCCTCCTCCCTCCCCCTAGGGCTCAAGTTATAAGGCATGGCCCTGAAGGCCAGTCTGGCAAGTGGGATCTCAGATCTCTGAAATAAGTGGTCATCCAAAGAGGTTTTTGGCTAACTGTCCTACCTAGAGAACCCGACAGACCAGTGAAAGGGGAACAGAAGTCCTGGCTTCTGGTGTCTTCTGAGAGCAACTGGAGCCCCCCAGTTTGTGTGTGCAAAGGGGAGGCAATCACTCTACCCCCAGCCCCAGGGCCATAGTTTGCATGCCTGGCCCTGAAGGACAATCAGAAGGGTGAATCTCAGACTCCTGCACTATGTGATCATGCCAGGGGCGCTTTGACTAGCTGTTCTGCCCAGAGTTCCCGACATACCAGTGGAAGAGGAACAGAAAACCAGGCATTTGGGGTCTTCTGAGAACATCTGCAGCCCCTCCTGTTTGTGTATGTATAGGTGAGGCATTTCTCTAATCTCCCCACCTCCCAGGCTCGAGTTACCAGGCCTGTTCCTGAAGGCTAGTCAGGCATGAGGGGATCTTAGTCCCCTGCACTAAGTAGGAGGCTTAGGGGGTTTTGGGCTAGCTGTCCTACCCTAATATCTATATACAAGTGGAAGAGGAACAGGAGTCCTGGCTTGTGGGTTCTTGTGAGACCAACTGCAGCTTCTCCAGTTTTTGTACACATAGGAGTAGTCTTTTTCTCTTCCCTTCTTCCCCCAAGTCCTGAGTTAACAAGCCTGATTCTGAAGGCCAGTGTGCCATGGGGTTATCTCAGTCACCTACACTATGTGGTCAGTCAGGGGCCTTAGGCTAGCTATCCTTCCTAGAGTCCACTCAGACCAGTGGAAGAGGAACAGAAGTTCTGGCATGTGGGGTCTTCTGAGACCAACTGCAGCCCATCAAGTTTGTGTATGGATAGGGGAGGATTTTCTCTCTTTCCCCTCGCTCCAGGACCTGACATACCATGCCTAGCCCTGAATACAACTCTGGCGTGGGGTGATCTCAGTACCTTGCAGTAAGTACTCTACCTAGGGGGCATTTTGTTAGCTGACCTGCCCACATTCCCCGACATAGAGTGGAAGAGGAACAGAAGTCCTGTCATTTAGGGTCTTATGAGACAAACTGCAGCCCCTCTACATTGTGTAGGCATAGGGAAGGCATGTCTCTCCTCCCCACCCCCAGGGCCTGATTTACTAGGCCTGTCCTCGAAGGCTTCTCTGGCTTGGTGTGTATCTCAGTCCACTGCATTAAGTACTCAGCCCAGGGGTCTTTTGGTAGGTGTTCTGCCCAGAGTCCCAGCCATACCAGTGGAAGACTAATAGAAGTCCTGGCATATGGCGTTTTCTGAGACCAACTGTAGCCCCTCCAGTTTTTTTATGCTTAGGAGAAGCATTTCTCAGCTCCACTCACACCCAGGCCCCCAGTTACCAGTTCTGACGCTGAAGACTAGTCTGGCATGGGGGGATCTCAGTCCTATGTAGTAAGTGATCAGCCCAGGGGGCCTATGGCTAGCAGTCATACCCAGAGTCCCTGACATACCAGTGTCAATGGAAAAGAAGTCCTGGCTTGTGGGGTCTTCTGAGACCAAATACAGTCCCTCCAGTTTGTGTATGCATAGGGGAGGCGTTTCTCTCCTCTCCCCACCTCCCCTCCACCCAAATTACCATGGCTGATTATGAAGGCCCATCTGGCATGGAGGAATTTCAGTCACCTGCAGTAAGTATACAACCTAGGGTGCCTTTGTCTTTCTGTCCTCCATAGATTCTCCTAAATATAAGTGGAATATGAACAGAAGTCCTAAAATGTGCGGTTTTCTTAGACCAGCTGCAGCTTCTCCAGTTTTTCTATGCATAAGGGTAGCCTTTATTTTTTATCACCTCCTTCCAGGGCCCAAGATATAATTTTGCTCAGAAAGCCAGTCAGCTATGGCGGAATCTCAATCCCCTTCACTATATGTTCAGACATAAGCTAGACAGCTTATGTCTAGCTGTCCTGACCAGATTTCGTGACATACCTGAAGGAGTGAAAATGTTGTCCTGGCTTTTGGGGTCTTCTGAGACCAGAGACAGCCCTCATATTACTGTATGCATCAGGAAGTGGTTTCTCTCTTCTCCTTGCCCACAGGGCCCAAGTTACCAGACCTGGCCCAGTAGGCCAGTCTGGCGTGTGGGGATATTCAGTTCCCTGCAGTAAGTTGTCAGCCCAGGGGGCCTTTGACTGTCTGTCCTACCCAGAGTACTCGACATACTAGTGGAAGAGAAACAAATATTACAATAAAACTGGGTCTTAGCAGTAACAAAAAAAAAGAAGAAGAAAATTTGTGGGAAATTGTTGTATCTCACCATGGGTCATGAAGTCATTGAGGGTTTACTGGGCTGTTTGTTGCTAATTGGCCTTTCTGTGTGTGTTATTGTTTTCATTTATTGAGTTTTGTTGGCTTTTATGCTACTTTCCCATCTAATTTGCTGTGGTCCTACTCCACTGTCTGTATTGTGAAATTTGGAGGTGTCATACCTGACTCTGTGCTTCAAGAGCTCCAGAATTTGTAGAATTGGAACAATAAGCTTATATAGCGTGGCTGTGAGATGTGGGTAGGGCTGCTGGGAGCTACTTGACTTTTCAAGAAAAAAAAAGAGAAACAGAAATCCTGGCATCTGGGGTCTTCTGAGACAATCTGCAGCCCCTCCTGTTTGTGTATGTATAGGTCAGGTGTTTCTCTCTTCTCCCCACCCCCCCAGGGCCAGAATTACCAGGCCTGGACCTGAAGGCCAGTCAGGCATGGGGGTATCTCAGTCCCCTGCACAAAGTTGTCAGCTTAGAAGGCTTTGGGCTAGCTGTCTTCCCCTAGTGCCCATATAAAAGTGGAAGAAGAACAGAAGTCATGGATGTGGGGTCTTGTGAGACAAACTGCAACCCCTCCATTCTGTGTATAAATAGGGTACGCGTTTTTCTCCTCCCCTCTTTCCCCAGAGCCTGAATAAACAGGCCTGACCTTAAAGGCCAGTTTGGTGTGGGGGGATCTCATTTCCTTGAACTGGTTTGGTCAGCCCAAATGGCCTTTGTCTAGCTGTATTGCACAGAATCCTGACATACCATTGGAAGAAGAACGAACTTTCTGTCATGTGGGGACTTCTGAGACCAACTGCAGCCCCTCCAGTTTGTGTGTGCATAGGGATGAGTTTCCCTCCTTTCCCCATCCTCCAGGGCTCCAGACACCAGTCCAGGCCCTGACGGTCAGTCTGGAGTGGGGGATCTCAGTCCCCTGCACTAAGTGTTCAAGCCAGGGGGCTTTTGGCTAGCTGTTCTGCACAGAGTAGCAGAGTAACAGAATCCTGGTATGTGGGTGCTTCTGAGACCAACATCAACCTCTCCAGTGTGTGTAGCTGTAGGTGAGGTGATTCCCTCCTCCCCACTATCCTCATTTTTTTACTTACCAGGCCTGTCCATGAAGGGCAGTCTGGGGTAGAGTTATCTCATTCCCCTGCACCAATTGATCAGCACAAAAGGTGTTTGGCTTGCTGTCCTGCCCAGAGTCCCCGACATAACAGTGGAAGAGGAACAGAATTCCTGACATGTGGGGTCTTCTGAGATTAACTGCAGCCCTCCAGTGTCTGCATGCATAGTATAGGTGTTTATCTCCTCCGTCCTTTCTCAGGGCTCGAGTAACCAGGCCAAGCCCTGAAGGCCACTGAGGACTGGGGTATCTCAGTCTCCTAGACTAAGTGGTCATCCCAGGGGATGTCTGTTAGCAGTCCTGCCCAGAGTCCTTGACATACCAGTGGAAGAGGAAGAGTAGTCCTGGCATGTGGGGTCTTCTGAGACCAACTGCAAACCTCAAGATTTTGTATGCATTGTGGAGACATTTCTCTGCTCTCCATTTCCCCAGGGCCCGAGTTACCAGGCATTGCCATGAAGGCCAATCTGGGGTTGAGGGCATCTCATTCCCTCGCATTGAGTGGTCAGCCCAGGGGCTCTTTAGCTAGCTGTCCTACCCTGAGTTCCCAACATTCCAGTGGAAGACAAACAGAAGTGCTGGCATGTGGAATTTCTGAGACCAACTGCCGCCCTTCCATTTTGTGTATGCATAGTGGAGACATTTCTCTGCTCCACCCTTCCCCAGGGCCCGAGTACCATGCCTGGGCCTGAAGGTCATTCTGGCATGGGCAGGATCTCATTTCCCTGCACTAAGTTGTCAGCGCAGGAGGCCTTTGACTATATGTCCAGCCCAGACCCCGACATACCAGTGGAAAAGGAAGAGACGTCCTGGTATATGGGGTCTTCTTGAACCAACTGCAGTCCCTCCAATTTGTTTTTTGCATAGGGGATGAGTTTCTCTCCTCCCTCTACCCCAGGACCTGAGTGAGCAGGTCTGGCCCTGAACACCAGTCTGGCATGTGGGTTTTCAGTCCCCTGTAGTAAGTGGTAAGCTCAGGTGGCCTTTGGCTAGTTGTCCATTCCAGAATACCAGATAACTGTGAAAGAGAACCAAAAGTACTGAAATGTGGGGTCTTCTGAGAAAAAGGGCATCTCCTCCACTTTGTCTTTGCATAGGGGACGCTTTTCTCTCCTCCCCCCTCACCAAGGAGGGGGGTAACCATGTCCGGCCAGGAAGGCCAGTCTGTGGAGGGGAGATCTCAATCCCTGCACTCAATGATCAGCCCTGGGGGCCTTTGGCTACCTGTTCATTCAAGAAACCCTGACATACCAGTGGGAGTGGAACAAAATTCCTTGCATGTGGGGTCTACTGAGACCAACTGCAGCCCCACCAGTTTGTGTATGCATATGGAAAGCTTTTTTTCCTTCCCCTCTTCCCAAGGCCCAAAGAAACCAGGCCTAGCCATGAAAGCCATTCTAGAATTGGGTAATCTCAGTCCCCTGCACTACATGTTCAGCCCAGGAGGCCTTTGGCTAATTGTCATGACAAGAGTCTCCAAAATACCAGTGGAATAGGAACAGAAGTCCTATCATGTGGGGTCTTCTGAAACCAACTACAGACCCTCCAGTTTTTGTATGCATATGGGTACCCTTTATCTCCTCCCCACACCCCAGAACCTGAGATACCAGGCCTGCCCTGAAGGCTAGTTAGGCTTGGGAGGAAATAAATCTGCACTATCTGGTCAGCCAAGGGCAGATGGCTAGCTGTCCTGCCCAGGGCTCCTGTCATACCAGTGGACGTAGAACAGAAATCCTGGCTCATGGGGTCTTCTGAGACCAATTGAAGCCCTTCCTTTTTGTGTATGCATAGGGGAAGTGTTTCTCTCTTCCCTGAACCTCTAGTGCCCTAGTTACCAGGCAAGGCCTTGAAGGCAAATCTGGCGAGGCCGGATCTCAGTCACCTGATGCAAATGATCAGCACAGTGGGCCTTTGTCTAGCTGGACTCCCCAGATTCTCTGATATACAAGTAGGAGAGGAACAAAAGTGCTGGCATGTGGGGTCTTGTGAGAACAACCACAGACCCTACAGTTTTTGAATGCATAGGGGTAGCCTTTCTCTCCTCTCCCCTCCTCTAAGGGCTCAAGTTATCAGGCATGTTCTTGAAGGCCAGGCTGCTATGGAAGTATTTTAGTCTCCAGCACTAAGTTGTCAGCCCAAGGTGTCTTTGTCTAGCTGTCCTTCCCAGAGTTCTAGACATACCAGTGGAAGAAGAATAGAAGCCCTGTCATGTGGGGTCTTCTGAGACCAACTGGAACCCCTCCAGTTTGTCTATGCATAGGGGACACGTTTCCCTCCTCCGTGCTCCCCTCAGGGTTCAAGTAACCAGGCCTAGCCCTAAAGGGCAGTCTGGCGTGGAGGGTTCTCATTCCTGGCAATTAGTGGTCAGCTTAGGGGGGCTTTTGGCTAGCTATCCTCCCCTAGTCCCCATATACATGTGGAAGATGAACAGAAGTCCTGACATGTGGATCTTGTGAGACCTACTGCAGCCCCTCCAGTTTTTAGAAAATAGTAGCCTTTTTCACCTCTCCACATCCCCCAAGTCCTGAGTTAACAAGCCTGATTATGAAGGCCAGTCTGCCATGGGGGGATCTCAGTCCTATACACTATGTGGTCACTCAGGGGCTTTTGGCTAGCTATTCTTCCCAGAGTCCACTCAGACCAATGGAAGAGGAACAGAAGTTATGGCATGTGGGGTCTTCTAAGACCAACTGCAGCCCATCAAGTTTGTGGATGGGTAGGGGAGGATTTTCTCTCTTCCCCTATTTCCAGGTACCGAGATACCATGTCTGGCCCTGAAGGCCACTTTTGTGTGGAGTGATCTTAGTCCCTTGCAGTAAATACTCTGCCTAGGGGGCATTTTGCTAGCTATCCTGCCCAATGTCCTTGACATAAAGTGGAAGAGGAACATAAGTCCTGACATTTGGGGTCTTTTGAGACCAACTGCAGCCCCTCTAGTTTGTGTAGGCATAGGGGAGGCATTTTTCTCCTCCCCCATCACCCCAGGGCCTTAGGTACTAGGCTTAGCCCTGAAGGCCACTCCGGCTTGGCAATCTCAGCCCACAGTATTAAGTACTCAGCTCAGGGGGCCTTTGGCTAGCTGTCCTGCCCAGAATTCTCTTCATTCCACTGGAACTGGAATAGAAGTCCTGGCATTTGGGGTCTTCTGAGATGAACTGCAGTACTTCCAGGTTGTGTGTGCATAGAGGAGTAGTTTCTATGCATCCCCTGCCCCAGAGCCCTAGGTACTCACCCTGGCCCTGAAGGCCAGTCTGGAGTGGGGAGATCTAAGTCCCCTGCAGTAAGTTTTCAGCCCAGGGGGCCTTTGGCTAGGTGTCCTGCCCAGAGTCCCCAACATATCGGTGGAAGTGAACAGAAAACCTGGTATGTGGGTTATTTTGATACCAACTGGAGCCCCTCTAGTTTGTGTATGCATCGGTGAGGCATTTCTCTTTTTATTTCACCCCAGAGCCCTAGTTACCAGACCTGGACCTGAAGGCCAGTCTGAATTGGGGGCATCTCAGTTCCCTGCACTAAGTGGTCATCCCAGGAGGCCTTTGGCTAGCTGTTCTGCCCAGAGTCCCCGACTTACCTATGGAAGAGGAACAGAGGTCCTGGCATGTGGGTTTGTGAGACCAACTGCAGCCCTTCCAATATGTTTATGCATGTGGAGGCCTTTCTAAGCATTACAAACCCCTCTGGGCCCGGGTTACTAGGTCTGACCCTGAAGGCCAGTCTGTCGTGGGGGTATCTCAGTCCCGTGCTCTAAGTGTTCAGCCCAGGGGGCCTATGGCTAGCTGTGCTGCCCAGAATCCCCGACATCCCTGTGGAAGAGGAAGTTATGTCCTGGCTTGTGGGGTCTTCTGAGACCAACTTCAGCCCCTCTGTTTGAAAGGATAATTTGAAAGCTTAGAGCAGTTTCCCAAAGGCCCAGCACCCAAATTTTATTCTACAAAAAGCCCTTTTTCTGAGGACCCTTGCCTCCCAATTTGCAGAGACTTATAGAGGCCACTGATTGGAAAAAGACCAGAAAGAAATGACTTCACTGATGGTGGACTGGTATCTGGATGAAACCTAGAGCCCCTGACATGATTTCAGCTTAGGAACTAATGAACTTTCAGGTTAAGACCACCTAGCTTTAAACTCACAAACATGTGACTGCAGTGGCAAAGAGCTAAACATACAAGCACTGAGCTTCAATATGAGCTGCCCAGAGGGGCAGAGAGGTGGCAGTAGCAGCATTGGCATCAACAGTAGTGGCAGAAGCCGCGGGGGAGCTTGCGGCAGGCAAGTGTAACCGGGACTGCCCTCGGGGCCCACCTGTCTAGCCTGCTTGCCCTGGGAGTTGTCCACAGCTTATCTGCATCTGGACAATTTGGTGATTGAAAAAAGAAAAAAAGTAGATGGAGAACAGAAGCCAGCAAAGCCCAAGAAAAGCTGATTTTTAAAGCCTCTTGCATTTGATCTGTAAAAGTTTATCTGTTATTCTGTTATCATTGTCTTCCAGGTTTAAATGTGTTTTATAGTTTTTCTTAATTAATATTTTCCCTCATTGATGTAATGTTTTATGGTGTATTTTAATATAGCAACCTGTTTTCAAACTGTATTTTCTGTACAAATGTTCTTGTAATTTTGTTGAGGGAAGTTTAATGAGATGAACTAAGGATGTTCCACTATAAAAGTGCTTGGTTATATAGCATTAAGAATGTTAAACTAGGGGCCGGTGAGGTGGCGCTAGAGGTAAGGTGTCTGCCTTGCAAGTGCTAGCCAATGAAGGACCGCGGTTCGATCCCCCAGCGTCCCCTATGTTCCCCCTAAGCCAGGGGTGATTTCTGAGTGCTTAGCTAGGAGTAACCCCTGAGCATCAAACGGGTGTGCCCCCCCCCCAAAAAAAAATGTTAAACTACATGTGTATTTTGCAGAAAAGTTGTGTTTATACAAAAGGCTGATATTTCAATTTTATCCTCTGGACCTCATGCTTTGGGGAATATTAGGTTCTGCCTTTGGCCATAGGTGAATGTTTTTAATCAAGAAAGAGAGAGATGTTACTCTTTCTCCCAACTTCTGGCTATCTCACTTGGAGAGGGAGATCTTCCCATAGCTGGGAGGGGTCTGTGGTTGGTAAAAAAAATGGGGGGTTGTTTCAGGGGAAGGAGAGGAGAGAGGAGCAAGAAGATGCAGAATGAAGAGATGAGAGACAGGATACCAGTAGAGGCTTAGAAGCTACACATAGTGGATAGGAGTTATAATAAAGCTGCATGTCTTCTGACTTCTACTGACTGGTTGTGGGTCATTTCCTCGCCATTACTCTGATACCTACAGGCACTGAGCTAGCCAAGAAAGGCCTCATCATCCATTCATCCACTCCGTGAAACATCGAGAACTCTTCTTAATTTAATCAATACAACACAATGAGGCATACAGCTTGATCATGCATTTAGGGCCTGGTTATAGAAGTAAAAGTTTTTAACCAAAATATAAACTAACTATTAGTAGTAGTGTTAAAGCAACTCCCAAGTGGTTACCCCCGATTTTGATATTTACTAATGCAAACTATCAAAGTCTGATTGCTTTAACTCTTAAAACAGTAAAAACTCATTACTTACCTAATGAAGTGTAAAGCAAGTAAAGGTAAAATGTCAATTTTTATAGCATATAATACTAGCTGCCCCACGTTGATATTTATTATACTTTGCTGTGGGACAACAAGATACTTAATTATAAAATATTTTTAAACAAATTCCTAGTCTGTATTTAGTTATATCAGCACACCAGAATTTGAGTTCTTGGGATCATTTCAATAGTCATCATAATCAAAGAAAAAATATGGATTTCACTTAAATAAAATAAATAGGGCTGAGAGATAGTACAGAAGATAGGCACTAGCCTGGTATGTGGCTGACCTGGGTTTACCTGGGATTTACCTGGGTTTAAGCCCTTACAGTTTCCAGGAGCATTACCAGGAATTAGTCCTGAGCATAGCCAAGTATAGCCCAAAACAAATCAAACAAAAAAGAATTATGAGAATCCTATTCAGGTTTTTTGCTTATAAGAATAAAACTGGGAATTAAGCTTCTAAAGAATAAGTGCTCTAGATATAAACTTCATTTATATTTGATCAGCAGAGCCCCAAAGAACATTTCCAGAGTTAGTATGTTATGAGTAAAGATGAACTAAAATAACAGGAATTAAATCACTTTCTAAGAAATGAAATTTAAAAAATCCCCATTCGCTTTTGCTATTGCTCGTGGGACAGGGGGCATACCTGGCAGTATTCAGGGACACACCTGGCTCTGTGCTCAGGGGAGAATTTCCACAGTGCACGGCAGACCAATATGTAGTGCTGGGATTTGATATTGGGTCACTACCACAGGCCGACTAATATTCATGATTGAAAATAAATCACTTATCACTAGAGAGTCTGCATGTTTTGCCTATATTTTGTTTATTTACTTGGCTTTTTAAATTTTTTTATTTTTAGTTATGAGAACAAAGATGCAAAGAAAGAGGACAAGGTAAAGTTACAGTGGAAGGACAATCACCCATAACATAATTCTCAGAAGTCCTCTTGCTGATATCTTAACTTTGAAATTTCAGCCAAAGAACATTAAGGTAAATAAAACAGAATCCATGTACAATTACTTTGTCCCTCAAGTCCCCAGATTGTAACACATTATAATAGTTCTTAACAGCACACAAGGCAATCTAAAGCCATAAAACTTACATAACTCCTTAAACATTAGAGGCATAGTATTTTTTACATTTCCATGTACATGCATATTAGCTTAAGTTAACCTCAAATTTTAAGTTTTTTTTAAGGGTTAGAGTCAAAGGTGCACAGTAAAAACGGCGTTAGAATGGCAATTGTTGTTTGCATAGGCCCACCAAAATATGAGGGGCATGGAAAGGAATAACCTTGGCCTAAATACAAAGAGACCCGACCCCTGAAGTTTCTTAGCATAAGACCAACTGTAGGCTCCAGGCAAGTTAGATCGTCCAATCCAAGACATTGTCTGTAGTGCCAACACACTTTTATTTTTCACGTAGTCTCTGTTGTTGGTATCATGTTTCTGTATTAAATATCCTGGAATCTGCATATCCTACACTAAAGTCAGGATGTGGGGTGTCTTCTCGTTTCAACTCACCATTAAAGGGCAATGCAGAGAGCCCTGTCCTGAAAGCAGGTCGTTGTTGTTGTTGTCTTCTCAGTGTTAAGGGAAGTCTCTTTTGAGCAGGTCGATATCTGAGCAGTGGTAGGGTCTTCCGTGGTAGAGGATTGCTTCCAGGTGATATTATTGACAAACCTGTATGTTTCGTGGATGGCTTCCCTGGTTCAGGGGTGAATGGAAAATGCCCTTTCTTCTGAGGCCTGTGCCAGGTCGTTATGTCAATGTTCAGGGTGTAAGGTCCCTTTGCACCACAAGATTTGTGTGTTCCAATCTCTATTAGATAGGATCTTATTTGTATGTATAGTATTTTCCCATTTTAATATGCCTATGCAAAAAAGAAGCAATGCCACATGGCATTATTGTCACATATGGGGGCCATAAGAACAAGTCCAACAATCCCGATGACATGGTTCAATCATAAGCATTAAACTGGGGGACTCTTTCACCAAAATTCTTGTTGAACAGCTCAGAAAGAGAAGATAAAAAGTGGTTAGAATCATCACTGTATAAGAGAATATTTAGTAAGACTTATAGCTGTCAGAGAAAAAACACAAAATATTCGAAAGAAATACATGTCCATTTTATGTCTTTTGGAACAGTTTGGGGTAGTCACAACAATGCACGGCTTTGGTCTGTGATAAGAATTGTGCAGTACTGAAGTAAAAAAAGAGTAATATGGGTTAGTGATGTTTGGGGGAGTGAGAGTTAAGGAGTAAAAATGAGCTTTGTAGGGGTGTGGGAAAGGGCAGAATACAAAATGGACATTCTGCATACACAAAACATAACATAGAGATAAGGAATACTCTTAATACATGCAGTGCGCTCGGGGGCTAGTGCCCCCGCATGGTTTTCCGTATGTGGTCTAGTCAGAAATTGCCCGTGACAAACAGCGCAACCGAGCAATCTCAGCACACCCCAAATTAAGACCCACCATTTCTGGCCTCCTGGACTGCCACCTTAGAAGGCCTGGAGGCCGGGGGCAGAAGAGGGGAAGGCTGGAGGCCTATCAAGGCTCCCAGCGCACCCAAGTTAGGGAGAAGGACTTCCACATGGGGTCTCCCCAAACCCCATGCGGCTAGAGCTAGCCTCCTGCTCAAGAAAGGACGGATAGAGAGCCGGAAGCCAGGATCTGCCTGCCTTACACCCTGTACCCTTCCCACCCTAGAGCTGGGGGAAGGGAGGGGAAAGCTTGGGAACCCATCGAGGAGGGACCCCCCGACACCCACCTTGTCTGGCAACCTGGACTGCCACCCCAGAAGGCCTGGAGGCCGGGGACAGAAGAGGGGAAGCCTGGGGGCCTATCAAGGCTCCCAGCGCACCCAAGTTAGGGAGAAGGCCTTCCACAGGGCGTCTCCCCAAACCCCATGCGGCTAGAGCTAACCTCCAGCTCAAGAGAGGACGGATAGAGAGACATTTACTTGGCTTTTTAAAAGCATGGCATTTGATTAGACAATCTCTAATGGTGATTCATGGTAATGGAGATGATGAGGCAGAATATAACCTACACTACTTGCCAGCTAACTATGAGACAGTTCTGGACAAGCAGTATGTCATGATGGTATGCACGTATTTATAGAAAAACCTGTTGGAGTCATAGGAATTTAAATGCTGGTACAAATTAATCCTAGTTTGAAACATTAATCACAATCAAACAAAATAGAGAGCAGGACACACAATGCTTGTAGATCTCAAAATTTGATATTCAATAACTCAGAAATCTGGACATAGGAAAAGATTCACTTGTTCAACACACATAGTTACTTGAGTGAACAGTGAAATAGAGTCTTGTGTAAAACACTTTGATTTTTTTTCTTTAACTTGTGCTTTCTTTTAAATTAAACAGTCTTGTTATGCTATGAAAGATGCTTAGCCAACAGAACAACAGTTCAATGGCCTAGCCAAAAGACACTGTACTGTGATGGTACTTGGACCCTGCAGTGCTGAGTATTGCCTGTGCCATACCAGAGTTTGCTGCTTGTAAGATATGGACCTTAACTGTGCACGCTTTCACTCGGTCCTGTAAGACAATTTAAATTACACATTTTTTATTAAATATCAAATAACCAAGTTTATCTGAATCCCTAAGTCATAATTCCATTGTGTCACAATTTCAATTTGAGTATACCATGTTCAAATAATTTCCAACACTATCTATTAAGTAATAGCATAAGATTGGACAGGATAAGGCCTCATATTCCAAAGGTTGTCTTCCTATTCAGGTAAAAAAACACTAGGCAGTCAGCCATGCTTCTGACCAAGTAACTACAGATTAGAGGTTCTCATCATTTTTCCCTATGTGAGTGCCTGCAATCCCCAATCATCTGTACTTCTCATTCACTGGCTATATTCTAGGAATAGTTTCCCTATAGAAAGGTCTAGAGAGATAATACAGTGGTTAGCACATTGGCCATGCACATGGCCGACCAATAGGTGCACTAAATATGACCCCTCAGTACTGCCAGAAGTGCTCTCTGAGAAGAGCATCATCAGAAGCACCTGATAATCTGAGTATGGCCCAAAGTGTCCACTCCAAAATTAAAATAAAGAGAAAAAGATAATTTTTTCATTTCCATCATGTGAGGACAAAACAAAATGGTTGCTGTCTATAAACCATGAAGGAGACTTTTATCCAGGAATTGAGAGTACTGATACCTTGATCCTGGACTTCCTATCTTCCAGAACTATAATCATAAACATCTTTTGTTTAAGCCACCTAGACTTTCATTACCAAGACGCTGATAATAGTATCGTAATGTGCCATTTGAAAAGGTCTTTACCATATTGTCATTTCACTTAACTTTAACAATAATGTGGGATCAAGGGTGTCAAGGAGCCCAATTTTACAGATGAAAAAAACAGAAGGTCAGAGAGATTAAATAATTTGCTCAAGGTCACACTGTCCCTAAGGGCCATAGGAAGAATGCAAACCAAGTTGTTTTAAACTCTGTGCTCTTAGCAGAACTCCAATACACTAGAATAAAATTAAGGCAAGACATTTACCCATGTCTTAGTAACAAAATCCATAACCATCATGGTTTTATGATCACTGTTGTCAGCATGTTTAATATCATCATGATCTAGGTAACAAATAGCTGTCTAGACCTTTCGGTAAGACTTTTGAAACTTAACAGATTTTTTCCCAAACTCATAATCTCCATATGCTGCCAGGTGGGTGTACCTGCTAAAATTACAAAGAAGCCAAGCAGCTATAGAAGTCATGGGGAACTACATCCTTTCACTGTGTACATCAAGGTAAAAGTCACAAACTCATGGTCTGCTTACTTTTAAGGGTAGAATAATGATGAAATTTGTAGGTTGTCTAATGAATCCCAAGCAATGCAGTGTCAAGTTTTGGAAAAATTTCATTTGCAGGCTTATGACAGTCAAATCCTATAATATTCACCTTCAGAGTGGTGCCCGAATAAGTCACTTTCAAATAGTGAGAACCTTTGGGTATTCTTCCTCGCCTTATCTAACAAACCACAAACGAAGTCACAAACCACAGATGTGAGGTGACATAAGAGTTAATAATCCAGCTATGTGGAAATTTGCTATAACTGCAGCTCCAGCTTATATCTGAATATAATTCCATGAGAAAGCCCCAAATACAGCCATTTCCAACCCTGCCGTTCATGATTTTCTGAACTATAAAACCTGTGAAGGCTAATAAAGGATCATTGCTGTTATAAGGTACTAAGTTTTGGAAATATCTGTTCTTCAGCCATAGTTAACTATTAACTTTTTCCAATATAAAGCCCAATGAGCATAGCGCTCTCCCTTTTTCAAACAGAGAGGCTGCAATCTAGTAATCTCTCTTGCTTATTCGAGAAACATTTACTTTAAGGCAAGTGGAAGTAAACAGGTATATAGAGAAGAAAAACTAGTGGCAAGAAACATATTACAGTGCTTTAAAAATTGTGATCATGGAAACTGAGGTAGAAAAGGGACATGCTAGATTCCAAATAATCCCTACATTTTCGTAATACTAGAGCAGAGAGGAAACTGCTCTCTGGAGCAGTCCATAGCTTTTATCTACACTTCAGCTTACTATCACCTAAATTGCATGGTATCAACAGAGTCTTACATGTCCCTTTAGGCCTAGAGGTACCAAAATAAAACTGACATTCAAGTATTTGGTTTTACTGTCTCATTTAGACCAGAAGATTTAAGTCTCACAACTTCTAGAACACTAATTTTGGGCACCTCTCCTTTTCAGTTTGATTATAAGTTCATTTTCTTTAAGGGTAATAATCCTCATCACTGTATCTGATTATGCAAAAAAGAAAAAATAACTCACTAAAAATTATTTAAGTAATGTTTATTATGGTTGTCTTTTTTAAGGCAGATGAGTACAACACTTGCTAATGCATATATTTCCACTTGAAAAAAACAATGACATACACAATAAGTAGAATACATTGTTACTTACTGTAAGCTACATCACATTAAATGTCTTTTTTATTATACATTTAGGTAAAATAATAACTGAAGAAAATTAACAATGGATTATTTATATTTTAAATCCAGCAAATTATTTTCATTATAAATAGTCTTAAGGAAATGAATGAGATGCATTAAAACAGGCATACTTAATAAAGGCATTTAAAATTAATTTTATACAACATGAGTAAAAGTGTATTCAAAATAAATATGCACTATTTTCCTTAGCCATGAGACTGTCAAACATGGAAGTTCTCAAGGGTCAGATCCATGGAGAAATACAGGCAACGTTATTTAAAATTATTTACTTGAATTAAATTTAGATACACAGTTGCAAAGTCGTTAGTGTTTGAGTTTCAGTTATACAATGTTCCTACACCGACCCCTTCATCAGTGCACAATTTCCACCACCTGAAGACTCTACCAAAAGCTTCTAGAAATAATACATTTTATACTAAAGTGGCAGGCAGCAAAATAAATCCTAAAAAGTCTATGACTTTTACAAATAATGAAATAGAGGTGACATTACAAATATATAATTATATGATAATAATTATATAGTTACAAATGTCCCATTTATAATTGTGCCTCAAAATATCAAGTACATTGAAATCAACTGAGAAAGTGAAAGACATATATGGAATAAACTACAAAACTCTACTTCAAGAAATAAAAGGTGACACAAGGAAATTGAAAAATATTACCTTCATGTATTGAGAGAATTATCATCATTAAAGTGGTAATACTCCCCAAAGCATTGGACAGATTTCATGCAGTTCCTGTATAGATACCCATGATATTTTTTAAAGAAATAATTCAAATGCTTCTGAAGATTGTGGGAAACAATTGCACATAGCTGAATATATAAAATAATCTTTGAGGGAAAATATGGGAGGCATCACTTTTTCCAACTTTAAAATTTACTGCAAGCTGTAATAATTGAAGCAGTATGTTATTGGAATGAAAACACTTTCAGATCAGAATAATATAGCTGAATATCCTGAGACAGATCTGCAACTATATGTAAGTTAGTTTTTGTGTAGGAGCAAAAATTAACAAGTGTGTTAGGAAAATTGGTCAACTATGTGTAAGAAAAAATAAGTCAGACCTCTTCCTCACACACTGCACAAAGGTCAAATAAAATGACTTAAAGACTTTATTATAATATTGAAATAATAAGGAAGAACTCTCCATGACACTACAGCTAATGACATCTTCAAGGATAAAACACCATTGACCAAGCAAGTAGAAACAAATATAAACAAGTGGGATTACAATAAATTAATAAGCTTCTAAAACTTAAAGTACACAGTGAGCAGGATACAAAGACCACCCATAGATTGAAAGAATGTATTGACTGTACATTCCACTGATACGAATATAAAACAGTTTGAACATTATAAGAAAAAACATCCAATTCAACTAAAATGGAAAGAATACATGAACAAAAGTTTTTTTCAAAGAAGAAATACATATGGTCAAAAGGCACATGAAGAATGATCAATATTATAGTCTTCAGGGAGATGCAAATTAAAATGACAATGAAATATTTACATCAAAAAGAACAAGAATAATGAGTGCTGGTGTGAATGCAAGGAAAAGGAACTCTCATTCATTGCTAGTAGGACTGTGAATTGGTCCAGCCTTTTTGGAAAACATTGATATTCTTCAAAAACCTAAAAATTGAGCTTCCATATGAACCATCAATACTATATCTGGGATATACCCTAGGGACCAAAGAACACAATGTGAAAAGGTTTGTGCACTCCTATTGTATTCCTCTGTGCACTGCAGCACTATTCACAATGGCCAGAATCTGGAAACTACTCAAATGCTTGAGAACAGATGAATGGATACAGAAACGGTGGTACATCTACAAAATGGAATACTACATAGCTGAAAGGAAAAAATGAAGTCATGGATTGTGCTTATATATGGATATGGAGAATATTAAGTTGAAGTAAAATGAGACAAAGGTAGAGGGATGAGCATGGAAGGTTCACACTCAATTTGGGATATAAAATAGTATGGTAATCATAACCAAACACAATAGAGTTGTGAGCCAGGTCCACAATATGTATCAGTGAAGGAGTAGGTATTGAAACCTTGTACCACTGAAAATCAATCATGAGCAACTTTAAAACTATCTCACAGTGCTTAGGGATACTATTAGAGAGATCATTTAAAAACATGTAGACCAAAGTGAAAGTAACTATGAACATCAGTCAGCATCTAAGATAATGGAAATTTTGATGGGCCTTTGAGATTCAGCAAGAAGTTTAACTGTTGGATCAAGGGTGAAAATAAGAGCCGGGAGAGATAGCACAGCGGCATTTGCCTTGCAAGCAGCCGATCCAGGACCAAAGGTGGTTGGTTTGAATCCCGGTGTCCCATATGGTCCCCTGTGCCTGCCAGGAGCTATTACTGAGCAGATAGCCAGGAGTAACACCTGAGCACTGCCGGGTGTGGCCAAAAAACAAAAAACAAACAAAAAAAAGGGTGAAAATAAGAAGGTGATTTGAAAACTGAATTTGCTTGCGTTTGATTTATGCAGTATCATGTTTGCTATACTTAATTCTTTGTTTTTGCTGTTTGGGAGATACACCTTGTTGTATTTAGGACTTTCTCCTGGCTCTGCTCTCAGAAATCATTTCTAGTGTTGCTCAGGGGATTATATAAATTAAAGGCAGTTGAACTCAGGCTAGCCTATTGCAAGACAAGTGGCCTACCCACTGTATTATCAATTATATGTGCCCGACAGCTCTGCTTTCTGAGATCCCTATTTTTCGTGAGCATCATGTGGAAAAATACCCAGCAAGCTAAAAAAATAATATTCAGCACTGGGGTTGGGAATGTGACTCCCCACAGAGCATGAGTGTGGGTACTACACTAATCTCCAGAAAGTACCACAGCTAGATCATTTTTGAACTCCAACAAATAAAGAATACAACTGCCCTCAAAAACATAGAGAAGAACTACAACTAAGGGAGCCAGAATCTTGGTGAGTCCCACAGTCAAATACAAAAATACTCCTAGTCATTTGGGTGAGGGTTGATGAGCACAATTTGAAAAAAATTTTACAAAAACGGCAACGGTCACAACCAAAGATGTGTGTCTCCCCCTCATCTGGACATCACAACCAAAAAGGAGGGAAGAGAGTGGGCAAAAAAGGAAATATAACACAATTTAGTAGAGTGGTACTTGGACTGAAGATTGTAAAACTTGACTTCTTTGTAAAAAAAAAAAACATGAGTTACAATGTTCTATTTCACAGTCTAGTATGAATTTTTATTAGAAGAGCACTTGATAGAGTCAAGCCCCCACCAAACTCCGTCTTCCCCAAATCTCGCTGTATGCGTTCTACATCCCTTTGACATGGCATATTTGCTGGGGAAATTTTCAGCGGGTACCATGGCAACCAGCTGAGCCCCAAACCCCACTCCGACCTGCACCCAGAGATGTCACAAAGGCACATAGTGAGGCTGGCGGTGGGCATCAGGCCAACCAACACCGGCCGCAGGCCAGTCGCAGGCCCACACTCAACACCAGGAGAGGTCGAACAGAGCAATGGCGGCCAAAAAAGGTTTCCCAGGCAGCCGCCAAGCCCAGCCTCAGCGCCAGGGACACCGGAAAAGCAGACGTTCCTTGCTAAGACCGATAGGTAGAATGAACTCTTACTCGTGTTTTGTTCAAACATGCCGGGAGGAACTGCAAAAGAGCCACCCGGGCACCGAGGTGAGCTTTGCCAAATTCTCCAAGCACTGTGCCCACCGATGGAAGGCTCTGTCCCTCCAGGAGAAGGCCCACTTCCAGGCCCTGGCCCAGGCAGAATGTCGCAGCTGTCCCCGAGAGATGAGGAGCTACAACACTTCCATTGAAACCAAGGCCCCGAAGACACGAATGTCGGCCTTCCTGCTATGTTGCCAGGAATACCGCCCCCAGCTCCGGGCCGACTACCCCAACCTGTCCCTGGTGCAAGAGTCCCGCTGCCTCAGAGCCATCTGGCGCGGGCTCTGCGGGATCTGCAAGAAGGAATACCAGCGCTTTGCAAAAGTGGCTGCGTACATGCAAGACATGTGCCGCAAGGATGTTGAGAAATACAGGAAGTCAAAGAAGATCGCCTATGCCAGGTCTCTGCGCCGGGAGAGTGTGGCTGGGAAGCGGCGCCGGGAGGAGGAGGAGTAGGAGGAGGAGTAGGAGGAATCTATGGACGATTAGGAGAGCCATCATTTTCGTTTCCTGACCCCCTTTCACTGACATCCCTTTCCCTGACCCCCCTAGCTCAATAAAGGCAAGGCATTGATCTGCTTGGCTCAGTGTCAGATGTATGTGCGCCATGGCGGGGCAGCCACATGATATAGTGGGTTCCTCCCACAGCTTGGTCTTGGGGTTGCCACTGCTTGGGGTCTGGCAGACTCTAGTCTTGCCTAAGGGCTCTGAGGGAGGGCTGTGGTTTCCCTGGAGGGGCCACGGCAGGGCAATTAGAGTACCTGAATCTATATCCAAGTCAGGGTTCACATTTCCAAACCCTTTCCAAGTCAAAGGCCCCTGTGTTCTCACTCTGCAGGCAGAGTGGGAAGATATTGCACGACCTTATCCAGTCATTTTCACTCTTGAGGTGGGGCTTTAGATGGGTCTTAGAAAAAAAAACCTATCTGTAACAACTGAGAATACTCAAGATACTTGCTTTAATCCTTAGAGAATTTAGAAACAGGGTTTTCTGTTGCCATTAAGAGATACGGAAAAGCAGTGTGCTTGAGCTAGAATGAGGGCTGGTATGAGTTAAAATGGAATCGTTTGAAACTAGTTAAAAGCCCAGTAGGGGAAATCAAGCAATTTACTGCCAGGTGGATCATGAGAAAATTTTTCACAGTAAAGTGACTCAGAAGGAATGGCGCAGACACAGAATGATCTTTCATTTAGGATATAAAGAAACATAGGAAGGGAATAACATGTGGCCACAGAAAATGAACCTGAGACTTGGTGCACAGACCAGAGCTTACCCAATGGATGATGTCACTGGCCCCACCCAATCACTGATCAGTTTGAAGTAGGACCAAACCAAGTGATGCTGGAGGAGGGGCCCCTCCTCTTGGGGTCCTTGGGGGAACACTCTGATCTCATAAATGTAGCACATGGGCTCACCCTTTGAATCATTTCCTCACACTTCAAATAATAAATTTTTTCTAATTTGAGGGTCCCACCTAACTATGCTCAGGGTTTCCTTCTCGTTCTGAAGAGCCAGAGATCCGATCCAGGCCTTACCCATGTAAAGTCACTTTTCTACTTCTGAGCTACTAGTCAGATCTCCCCATAGAATGATTTGAAGCCCTTAAAACACCCGTGTCCCAGCATAAGAAGTTCTGCCCCCAGACTGCTTTTAAATGTAGGACCAAAATTTTAACTCTTTCTTGAATATCTTGCTGATCAGCCTTCAAAGCTGAATAAGCTGGTTCCTTCAAATCTCAATGGTTCCTTTTCTATTTTCTCATTCACGCGTACAATATTTAAACTCAAGCATCTACCCTACTTGTTCTTTTTTCATTTTTGAGGTGTGGGTAATTATACGTTTGATTAGAAAATAGGTATCTATCTCTATTAAGGTGGGCGAATTACATGGTGCTTAGAAGGGGTTGGGAAATGGATTTAAAGTTCTAAAACATATGGGAATCCCTGGTTCAATCCTTAATCTCTTAAGAGTGGTTGCTTCAGGCACCTCCACAACACACTAGGATGTGATACCCTCATAAGAAAAAACAAAATAGAGACATTTGTAATAAAACCTGCCTGGAGTTGAGGCTTTAGGAATGTGCCTTGTGGCTGTGGCTCAGATCTGTCCTGTGAGGTTGGGTGTTGGGCACTACAGCAGGAATCCATGGAACCCCAATTGTTCTACTGCCATCATGTACTGTGGAAAGAGGGGGTCATCTGGCATAACGAGTGTTCTGAATGTTTTATATTATGTGTGATAGTTTTAAGCTTTTGAAAGCTCTAGACCTCATTTTTAGTCAAGCAATGAGTAGTGACTTAATGAAAATAAACAACTTTCTGTACTAGACTATTTTTCCCTTGGTATTTGGGTCACACCTGGAAGCACTCAGGGTTATCTCCTGGCTCTATGTTCAGGGGACCATATGGGATGACAGAATTCGAAACACCGTCCTTCTCCATGCAAGGCAAACACCTTACCTCCATGCTATCTCTCTGGCCCATTCTATATTTAATGTCTTTATTTTAAATGCCTAGAATTCTAAATGTTTTATATTAAATTTTTTATATTGGAATTCCTCAAATATGGAAAAGACACAAAGCTATTCTAATATTATTTAGAATCAGAGAAAAGGAAGGTTCGAGGTCTGATTCCTAACACCATAAGAAAATTTAATCTCTTTTAGGTTATTAACTTTTAACCACAGGTAATTTTTTTAACTGTGCTGAATTTTATTTGATAAAAATAGAAAGAAAATTGATCAAAGTCCAGGACTGGCTTACAGCATAACATTGTTCTGGACTAAATAATCCTGGAAATTATATGATAATAAAACTCAGACATTTTTTACATTTAAACATCATAGAAAAGTAAGCTTTCCTTAAACTCTTAAGTTGTAATGAGCCTATCACATTAACCTTCTTATGGTATTACACAATGGTGGTTTTATTTTTTATGCTTTTATTTTCCTGCTTGAAAAATGACACATAGCCAAATAATTATCATTTGGAAAGCTTTGAAAAACAAAAGGACAAAAAATATGTACAAAGCTGTAGATTGCATTTCTTTTTTTTTAGTGTTCTTTTTTTAATTGTAAGAATTTATTCAAGAGACAAAATTGATTAGCATAATGAGGTAAAATAACATAACATAATATAGTGACCTAACATAACATATAATATAATTGATATAATAATAATACATGCAAGTCAAAGAAAGTTTCTGATTAAAAAACACATTTTTCCATAATGGCTTACATATCGTTCACAGTAGTATTTTAGGTACATATTAACATTGAGTCAGGGGAATACCCATCACCAACTGTGTCCTCCCCCCATTCCAGTTCCCTTTCTACAACCCATGTACCCTACCATCACCACCCGGGCTGCTAGAGTAGGTGGACCCCTCTTTGTCTGGCTTACTATTAGTGATCACATATTTGTTTGGTCCTGGAACCCTCCGTTGTTTCCCCCTCTATTTAAGAGGCAGAGCTAGAAAAATCAAGGTATGTGGTTTTGTTTGAAGGCAAGAAAAGCAATAGAATGGGGTACAAAATAAGAGGGAAAAAAAGAAGTCAAAAATCAAATATGCTGAAAATGGGCTGAGTCCCTCTAGAGGCTTACAACCTCAGTTTGAGAAAGAATGTGAAAAAGGTAATTGAAATACCACAATACAAAAAAAAATATATCGAATTAAATAACCGGTGAGCACTACAGCAATAAAGACAGGCACCACACAATAGTCTCCGTTCTGAAATCAAATCATGCTCGTGTGAAAAAAGAAAGAGAAAGACAAGACAAAATAAAATGAAATAATATTGGAGACATCAACTGTAATCTCCACACCAAAATAATGACGTCAAAAAATCGATCAATCAATAAATAAACATGTGGATAATGATTGTTTTGTGCTTTTCTTTCTCGTTTTCTTTATCCCCCTGCATAGGCACAGTAACTATTGGGGATATTGTAGAGGGTATTCCCTTGACCTAGGAGATACAGGGTTTCTCCACCCCTGAAGTATACTGTCATGGGATTAACTCTAGACTCCTTGCATATTCATTTACTCTCCCTTTGCTGCTTTCGTGGTGTGTGGAAGAATTTTGCTTTGTCTGGGATGGTAAAATCAGTCGCCTGTTTCTAGAGAACTTTGTGGCTGTGCAGCTCAGGGAATGGAGTTTAAACCATAGGTAATTTTAATTTGAGAATACCTTGAAGCAATGAGGAATATTGCTATAGCTCTTAAAATTTTCATGAGACGCTGTTTTATATATATATATGCTGCAAGATGGGGTTAAAGGGCTGAATCATATATAGCAGTCCAGGTTCAATCATCAGTACCACATGGTTTAATGAGATTGGTTGTTAGAAGGAACCCCAATACAACACTATAGGGTGTTATCCCCCAAAAAAGAACACATCTGAGACATTCTTGTTCATTTCTTTTGGAGTTGAGGCTGTGGGAAATTGGTTTAGGACTGAGGCTCAGGACTGCTCTGTGATGCTGTGCTGTGATCACTACAATGGACATCCACAGAACCTCAAGTTTTCTTTTTTTCCAACTTAGAAACATTACATTCTACTGCTATTTTGAGCTGTGGGAAAAGGAAGGCGGGAGTAACTGTCTTGAGGATGTTTTGTATGTAAAGTGTAATAGTTTTTATCTATTTTCAGAACCTTATCTGCAAAATCAACCAAGTGCCACTATGTAGATACATCTTAAGAGGCTCCCACTGAGTGAAAACAGAAGAAGAGAAACAGATACAATTTCATTTTTGGAATATACAGAAACAAAGTATGAAAATAATAAACGATCAAATTGGCAAACATTTTGAGGCTTGCTTCAGTCTGGGAACATTGATACTCTCCTGCATCCATCCCCTAAGGGGTCATTTCTACTGATGTGAGTTTTTCCTGCCCAGAGACTGTGGATACAGATGACTCTGCTAGGCCTCTTAGTCAGGGCAGACATTTTGAGGCTTCCCTCTGCTTGCTTCAGACTGGGAACTTTGATACGCTCTGGCACCCATCCCCTGAGGGCTCGCTTCTCCTGAGGTGAGTCTTCCTGCCACAAGGGGTGAAACCAGAGGAGTTCTCTCTGCTTCACTTTGTGAGCACGCACTCCACCACAAGACGTAGGAAAACCCACAATAAAAGAATGACAGTGGAAAATCTGTGCAGACCAACATCAGGCATAGAGAATGAAAATGGCAATTCTGATGACCTGGCAACGGCCAACCACCTAGTTAGTCTTTCATATATGGGGTTAGAGAAGAAATATAGCGGATTCTCACAGAACTCAAAGAAAGTATAGAATAGAACACTAATAAGAATCAAGAGAATATGAAGATAGAAATCAGAAAACTCCAAACTGAAATTTCAGGTTAAATAACAGGTCTGAAAAAACTCAGTAGACAAACTCAAAGATGTTGTGTATGTAAATATTTTGGGGGATTACTATGTTGCTCACCCTAATCTGATTAGGTGATTGTGCCCTACCCTAGGGTGTACACAACAAAAGACTCAATGGATAAGCTCTCCAACAGGGTAACAGCAGCTGAGGATAGAATTAGTGAGTTGAAAGATGAGATGCATGACAACTCCATAATCAGAAGAGATTGGAAAAAAGCCCTAAAGCAAAGGATCAGACAATGGAAAAATTACTCAAAGAATATGAACAAAAGAAAATAGAAGTCTTTGATAAGCTCAACAGAAACAACTTAAGAATCATTAGAGTCACAGAGACCCAGGGAGAAAATCTCCAGGAAGAATCAACAGTCAAGAACATCATCACAGAGAAACTATCAGATCTAAAGAATACATGGGACCAAATCCTGAAATCCCGAAGAGTACCAATAAAAAGAGCCCCCTCAGGGCCCGAGTTACCAGGCCTGGCCCTGAAACCAGTCTGGCTTGGGGGGATCTCAGTCCCCTGCACAAAGTATTCAGCCCAGGGTCCTTTGGCAAGCTGTCCTATGCAGATTCCCCGACATACCAGTGGAAAAAGAACAGAAGTCCTGGTATGTGGGGTCTTCTCAGACCAACTGCAGCCCCTCCAGTTTGTATAGGCATTGGGAAGAGGTTTGGCTCCTCCCCCTTCACCAGGGCATGTGGGGTAGTCTAAGACCAACTGCAGCCCCTCCAGTTTGTGTATGCATAGGGATAGCCTTTCTTTCCTCCCCCTTCACCCCAGGCCCAAGTAACCATCCAGGCCCTGAAAACCAGTCTGGCATGGGGAGATCTCAGTCCCCTGAACTAAATGGACAGACAGCCCAAGTGGTCTTTGTCTAGCTGTCCTACCCATGGTCCCCGACATACAAGTGGAAGAGGAACACAAGTACTGAATATGAGGTCTTCTGAGACGAACTGCAGCCACTCCACTTTGTGTAAGCATCACCCCTTCCACAAGGCCCAAGTTACCAAGCCTGGTTCTGCAAGTTAGTCTGGCTTGGGGGGATCTCAATTCCCGGCAATAAGTGTTCAGTCCAAGAGACCTTTGACTAGCTCCTCCCTGGAGTAACCAATATACAAATGGAAGAGTGACAGAAGTCCTGGCATGTGGGGTCTTCTGAGAACAAGTGCAGCGCCTTCAATTCTGCATGCTTAGGGGTGACCTTTCTCTTCTCCCCCACCCTCAGTGCCCGAGTAAACAGGATTGAAGACAGTATGTATTAGGGGGATCTCAGTCCCTGCACTAAGTGTTCAGTGCAGGGGGCCTTTTGCTAGCTGTTTTGACCAGAGTCCTGAAATACCACTAGAAGTGAAACACAAGTCCTGGCATGAGGGGTATTCTGAGACTAACTGCAGCCCCTCCAGTTTGTGTATGCATAAAGGAGTTTCTGTCCTCCCCCCTCAACCCAGGCCTGAGTAATCAGTAACTGGCCTAACAGCCAGTCTGTGGTGCAGAGAACTTAGGCCACTGCAATATGTGTTCATCCCAGGAAGCCTCGGGCTAGCTATTTTGCCCAGAGTCCCCCACAGACCAGTGGAAGAGGATAAGAAGTCCTGGCATGTGGGGTATTCTTTTCTTGTCACCGCATGTGGGGTATTCTAAGACCAACCACAGCCCCTCCAGTTTGTGTAGGCATTGGGGAGAGGTTTCTCTCCTCCCACTTCACCAGGGCCCGAGTTACTCGGTCAGGATTTGAAGGCCAGTCTGCATGGGGGATCAGCCCAGGGGGCCTCTGGCTAACTGTCCTGCACAGATTCCCCAACACACCAGTGGAAGAGGAACAGAAGTCCTGGCATATGGGGTTGTCTAGGACCAACTGCAGCCCCTCCAGTTTGTATATGCATTAGAGAGGGGTTTTGCTCCTCCCCCATTCACATGTTTCTGCAGGATAGCCTGGCATTGGGGGATCTCAGTCCCCTGCACTAAATGGTCAGCCCAAAGGGTCTTTCTCTAGCTGTCCTGCCTAGAGTTGCCCACATAAGAGTGAAAGAGGAACAGAATTCCTGACATGTGGGGTCTTCTGAGATGAACTGCAGCCCTCCAGTATCTGTATGCATAGGGGAGGCATTTCTCTCCTCTGCCATTCCCCAGGGCCCGAGTAACCAGTCTAAGCCCTTAAGGCCAGTCTGGAGTGAGGGATCTCAGTCCCCTGGACTGAGTGGTCAACTCAGAGTATCTTTGGCTAGCAGTGCTGCCCAGATATCCTGACATACCAGTGGAAAAGAAAGAGTAATCCTGGCATGTGGGGTGTTCTGAGACCAACTGCAACCCCTACAGTTTGTGGATGCATTGTGGAGGAGTTTCTCTGCTCCCCATTTTCCCAGGGCCTGAATTACCAGGCCTTGCCCTGAAGGCCAGTCTGCCGTGGGGGGATCTCAGTCCCCTGCACTAAGTGGTCAGCCCAGGAGGCCTATGGCTAGCTTTCCACCCAGAATCCCCGACATAACAGTGGAAGAGGAATGGAATTCCTGAAATGTGGTGTCTTCTGAGATCAAATGCAGCCCTCCAATATCTGTTTGCATAGGGGAGGCTTTTTTCTATTCCCTCCCTGCTTCCCCAGGGCCCAAGATACCATGCCTGGCCCTGAGGGCCAGTATGATGTGGGGGGATTTCATTACCCTGCACTAAGTGGTCAGCCCAGGGGCTCTTTGGCTAGCTGTCCCACCCAGAATTCTCGAAATACCAGTGGAAGATAAACAGAAGTCCTTGCAATTGGGTTTTCTGAGACCAACTGCTGGCCCTCCAGTTTGTGTTTGCATAGCCAAGGCATTTCTCTGCTCCCCTTCATCAGGGCCGAGTTACCATGCCTGGCCCTGAAGGCCAGTCTAGCATGGGTGGATGTCATTCCCCTCCACTAAGTGGTCAGCCCAGGAGGTCTTTGGCTAGCTTTCAGCCTAGAGTCCTTAATGTATCAGTGAAAGAGAAACAGAAGTCCTGGAATGTCGGACCTTCTGAGACAAACTGCAGCCCCTTCAGTTTGTGTATGTATAGGGGACGTGATTCTCTCCTCCACACTTCCCCAAGGCAAAGTAACCAAGTTGGCCATGAAGGACATTCTTGAGTGAGGAGTTCTCAATCCCCTGCAGTAAATGGTCAGCCCAGTGGACATTTGGCTACCTGTCTAACCCAGAGTCCATGAAATACCATAGGAAATGGAACAAAAGACCTGGCATGTGGGGTCTTCTGAGACCAACTGCAGCCCCTCCAGTTTGTGTATGCATATGGGAGGTGTTTCTTTCATCCCCCCTTCCCCAGGACCCAAATAACCAGGCCAAGTCATGAAGGTCAGTCTGGCGAGGGGAGATCTCAATCCCCTGCAGTAAGTGGTCATCTAGGGGCCTTTGGTTAACTGTCCTGCCCAAAGTCCCTGACATACCAGTGGAAGAGGAACATTAGTCTTGACATGTCGGGTCTTCTGAGACCAACTACATACCGTCCAGTTTGTGTATGCACAGGGGAGCCGTCTCTCTCCTCCCTGCACCCCCAGTGCCCTAGTTAGCAGGCATGGCCTTGAAGGCATTCTGGCGGGGGCGGATCTCAGTCACCTGATCCTAATGGTTAGCCCAGGGGGACTTTGTCTAGCTGTACTCCCCAGATTTCTGAAAGAACAGGAACAAAATTCCTAAGATGTCGGGTATTGTGAGACCAACTGGAGCCCCTCCAGTTTTTGTATGCATAGGAGCAGCCATTCTTTCCTCTCCCCTCCTCCCAGGACCCAAGGTACCAGGCATGCTCATGAAGGCCAGGATGCCATGGAGGAATTTCAGTCCCCTGCACTATGTTGTCAGCCCAAGTTGTCTTTGTCTAGCTGTCCTGCACAGAGTTTCCGACATACCAGTGGAAGATGGACAGACGTCGAGGCATGTGGGGCCTTATGAGACCAATTACAGTCCCTACAGTTTGTGGATGCATAGGGGACGAGTTTCTCACCTCCCTGATCCCCTCAAGGCCCGAGTAACCAGGAATGGCCCTGAAGGACAGTGTGGCTTGGGTGATCTCATTCCCATGCACTAAATGGTCAGCCCATAGGGACTTTGGCTAAATTTCAGCCCAGAGACTTCTCCCCAGGGCCCGAGAAACCAGGCCTTGCCATGAAGACAACTCTGGCTTGGGGAGATCTCAATCCCCTGAAGTAAGAGTTCAGCCAAGGGCCTTTGGTTAACTGTCCTGCCCAGAGTCCCTGACATATCGGTGGAATTGGAATATTAGTCCTGGCATGTGGGGTCTTCTGAGACCAACATCTGACCCTCCACTTTCTGTATGCATAGAGATGGGGGTCCCTTATACAACCTTCCCCCATACCCCTAGTTATCAGGCCTGGCCCTGCAGGCCAGTCTGGTGTGGGGGATTTCATTCCCCTGCTCTTACTGGCCAGCACAAAGGGTCTTTGTCTCGCTGTCCTGCCCAGAATAGCCGACATAACAGTGGAAGAGGAACAGAATTCCTGACATGTGGGTGTTCTGAGGTCAACTGCAGCCCTGCAGTGTCTGCATGCATAGGTTAGGTGTTTCTCTCCTCCACCCTTCCCCAGGGCCAGAGTACCAGGCCAAGCCAGGAAGGCCAGTGAGGGCTGGGGGATCTCAGTTCCCTGGACTAAGTGGTCAGCCCAGGGGATCTTTGGTTAGCAGTCCTGCCCAGAGTCCCCGACATACCAGTGGAAGAGGAACAGTAGTCCTGGCATGTGAGGTATTCTGAGACCAACTGAAGCCCCACAGGATTTTGTATGTATTGTGAGGCATTTCTCTGCTCCACATTTCCCAAGGGCCCGAGTTACCAGGCCTTTCCCTAAAGACCAGTCTGGTGTGGGGGCTCTCAGTCCCCTGAAACAAGTGGTCAGCCCAGGAGGCCTATGGCAAGCTTTCCTGCCCAGAATCTCTGACATAGCAGTGGAAGAGGAACGAAATTTCTGAAATGTGGGGTCAACTGCAGCCCTGCAGTATTTCTCTGCATAGGGGAGGTCTTTCTGTGTCCACCCCTTCCACAGGGCCCGAGTTACCATGCTGGACCCTGAAGACCAGTCTGATATTGGGGGATATCAGTCCCATGCACAAAGTCGTCAAACCAAGATCTCTTTGACTAGCTGTCTCACCCAGAGTTCCCAACATACCAGTGGAAGATAAACAGAAGTCCTGGCATGTCGTTTCTGAGACCAACTGCAGCCCATCCTGTTTGCTTTGGTATAGGGGAAGAGATCCTCTCCTCCCTCTCCCCCAGGGCTTGAGTTTGCAGGCCCTGAATGCAAGTCTGCCATGTGGATTTTCACTTTCCTGTAGTAAGTGGTAAGCTCAGGGAGCCTTTGGAAGGATTTCAGTCCCCTGCACTAACTGGACAACCTAGGGCGTTTGGCTAGCTGTCCTGCCCAGGGTCCCCAATATACAAGTGAAAGAGGAACAAAAGACCTGTCATGTGGAGTCTTCTGAGACCAACTTCAGTCCCTCCAGTTTGTGTATGCATAGGTGAGCCATTTCTACCCTTCCCCCAACTGCAGTGCCCGAATTATTAGGCCTGGACCTAAAGGCCAGTCAGGTATGCGGTGATCTCAGTATCCTACACTAAGTGAACAGCCAAGGGGGCCTTTCGCTAGCTGTCCTGCCTAGAGCTCCAGTCATACCAGTAGACGACGAATACAAGAACTGGCATGTGGGGTCTTCTTGGAAAAACTGCAGCCTCTCCAGTTTGTGTATGAATAAGGGAGGCGTTTCTCTGCTCACCAGACCCCCCAAGAGCCCAAGATACAATGCCTGACCCTGAAGGTCAGTCTGTCATGGGGGGATCTCAGTCCCCTGCACTAAGTGATCAGCCTAGGGTGCCTTTGCCTAGCTGTCCTTTCCACAGTATCTGATATACAAGTGGAAGCAGAACAGAAGTCGTCTCAAGTGGGGTCTTTTGATACCAACTGCAGTCCCTCTAGAATTTTTTTTACATAGAGGGAACCTTTCTTTCCTCTCCCCTCCTCTGAGTACCCAAATTACCAGGCCTGGTCCTGAAGGCCAGTATGTAGTGGGGGAACTCAGTCCCTTGCAATATTGGTCAGCCTAGGGGGCTCTGTCAATGAAGGCCACTCTGGCATGAGGGGATCTTACTCCTCGGAATAAGTTGTCAACCCAGGGGGCCTTTGACTAGCTGTCCTGCCCAGAGACCCTGACAGACCAGAGGAAGATGAACAGAAGTCCTGGCGTGCAGTGTTCTGAGATAAACTGCAGTCCCTCCAGTTTGTGTATGCATAGTGGAGGTATTTCTCTCCACCCCCACCCCCAGGGCCAAAGGTTTCAGGCCTGGTCCTGAAGGCCAGTCAGGTATGGTGGATATCAGTCTCCAGCAATAACTGTTCAGGCCAGGGGAGCTTTGGCTAGCTGTTCTGCTCAGAGTCCTCGACAGACCAGTGAACAGGAATAGAAAACTAAGCATGTGGGGTTTATTGAGACCAACTGCAGTCCCTCCAGTTTTTGTATGCATAGGGGTAGTCTTTCTGTCCTCTCCCCTCACCCCAAGATCCAATTTACCAGGCCTGACAATGAAGGCCAGTCTGCATTTTGGGATCTCAGTCCCATGCACTATGTGATCAGCCCAAGGAACCTATGGCTAGCAGTCCTGCCCAGATCCCCAAAATACCCGTGGAAGCGGAACAGAAGTTCTGGCTTGTCGAGTCTTCTGAGTGCAATCCCTCCAGTTTGTGTATGCATAGGCGAGGCGTTTCTTTGTTCCCCCGTTCAACAGGGCCGGAGTTACCAGGCCTTATCCTGAAGGCCAGTCTGTCACGGGGGGATCTCAGTCCACAAAGTAAGTAGTCAGTCACGGGGCCTTTGTCTATCTGTCATCCCAGGAGTCCCCGATATACTAGTAGAATTGAACAGAAGTTCTGCTGTGTGTGGTCTTGGAGAACAACTGCAACCCTTCCAGTTTTTGTATGAATAAGGGTTTCTCTCCTCTCCATTCCCCCCAGGGCCCAAGTTAACAGGGCTGCTCCTGAAGGCCAGTATGCTGTGGGGTATCTCCGTCCCATGCATTACGTGTTCAGCCTAGGGCGCATCTAGCTAGCTGTCCTTCCCAGAGTTTCTGAAAGACCAGTGGAAGAGGAACAGAAGTCTGGGCATTTGGGGTCTTTTCACACCACGTGCAGCCTCTCCAGTTTGTGTATGAATACGGGCTAAGTTTTTATCCTCCTCCCTCTCCCAGGGTCTGAGTTACAAGGCATGACCCTGAAGGCCAATCTGGCATGGGGGGAATCTCAGGCCTCTGGAAGAAGTGGTAAACCCAGGGGGCTTATACCTACTGTCCTGCCTAGAGAGCCCGACAGACCAGTGAAAGGGGAACCGAACTCCTGGCTTGTGGGGTATTCTGAGACCAACAGCAGACCCTCTAGTTTGTGTATGCAAAGGGAAAAAGATCTCTCCTATCCAGTTCCCCATTACCATAATTAAAAGACCTGGCCCTAACGGCCAGTCCAGCATGGGGGAGATCTCAGTTTTCTGCACTAAGTGGACAGCCAAGTGGGCCTTTGGCTAGCAATTCTGACAAGAGTTCCTGACACAACTATAGAGGAGAAACAGAAGACCTGGCATGTGGGTTCTTTTGAGAAAAACTGAAGCCCTTCCAGTTTGTATATGCATAGGTTAGGATTTTCTTTCCTCCGCCATTCTTCAGGTCCGGATTTACTAGGCCTGGTCCTGAAGCCCAGTCCGCAGTGGGGTGATCTCAGTACTGTGCTCTTAGTGTTCAGCCAGGGGCCCTTTGACTTGCTCCTCACCTAGAGTCCTTGATATACTTGAGGAAGAGGAACAGAAGTCCTTGCATGTGGGGCCTTGTGAGACAATTGCAGCCCCTTCAGTTTCTGTGTGCATATGGGGATGCATTTCTCTCCTCCCCACACCCCTCAGGGCCTGAGTAAGCAGGCCTGGCCCTGAAGGGCAGTCTGGCGTGTGGGGATCTCATTTTGCTGAACTAAGTGGTCAGCGCAAAGGGCATTTTTCTAGCTGTACTGCACAGAATCCCGACATACCATTTTAAGAAAATATACTTTCTGTCATGTGAGGACTTCTGAGATCTACTGCAGCCCCTCAGTTCGTGTGTGCATAGCAGACTCGTTTCTCTACTTCACCCTTCCTCCAGGACCCGAGACACCAGGCCTGGCCTTGACGGCCAGTCTGGAGTTGGGAGATCTTAGTCCCCAACACTAAGCGTTCAGCCCAGGGAGCCTTTGCCTAGCTGTCCTGCACAGAGTCCCAGACATACCAGTGGAAGAGTAGCAGAATCCTGGCATGTGGGCTATTCTGAGACCAACTGCAGCCCCTCTAGTTTGTTTAGCTGTGGGTGAGGTGTTTCTTTCCTCCCCACTCCTCCCCTTACCCTAGTTACCAGGCCTGTCAATGAAGGGCAGTCTGAGGTGGAGTTATCTCATTCCCCTGCACTCACTAAGTGGTCAGCACAAATGGTGTTTGGAAGCTGTCCTGTCCAGGGTCCTTGACAAAACAATGGAAGAGGAACAGAATTCCTGACACATGGGGACTTCTGAGATCAACTGCAGACCTCGAGTGTCTGAATGCATAGGGTAGGCTTTTCTCTCCTCCACCGTTATCCAGGGTCCGAGTAACCAGGCCAAGTCCTGAGGGCCAGTGAGGACAGTGGGATCTCAATACCCTGGACTAAGTGGTCAGCCTAGGGGATCTTTGCTAGCAGTCTTGTCCAGAGGCCCCAACATACCTGTGGAAGAGGAAGAGCAGCAGTAGTACTTGCATGGGGGGTCTTCTGAGACCAACTGCATTCCTGAAGATTTTGTATGCATTGTGGAGACATTTCTCTGCTCCCCATTTCCCCAGGGCCCGAGTTGCCATGCATTGCACTGAAGGCCACTCTGGGGTGGGGGGATCTCAGTCCCTTGCATTTAGTGAACAGCCCAGGGACTCCTGGCTAGCTGTCCCAACCTGAGTTCCCGACATACCAGTGGAAGATAAACAGAAGTCCTGGCATGTGGGGTTACTGAGAATAACTGGCGCCCCTCCATTTTGTGTATGCCTAGCAGAGACATTTCTCTGCTCGCCCCTTCCCCAGGGCCCGAGTTACCATGGGGGATCTCATTTCCCTGCACTAAGTTGTCACCACAGGAGGCCTTTGGCTAGGTGTCCAGCCAGATGATGACATACCAGTGGAAGAGAAAGAGAAGTCCTGGTATGTGGGGTCTTCTTAAACCAACTGCAGTCCCTCCAATTTGTTTTTTGTATAGGAGATGAGTTTCTCTCCTCCCTCTACCCCAGGACCTGAGTGAGCATGTCTGGCCCTGAAGACAAGTCTAACGTGTGGGTTTTCAGTCCCCTGTGGTAAGTGGTATGCTCAGGGGGCCTTACGCTAGCTGTCAATCCCAAAGTACCCTACATACCAGTGGAAGGAAACAGAAGTCCTGACATTTGGGTTCTTCTGAGAAAAAGGGCAGTCCCTCCACTTTGTGTATGCATAGGGGACCCATTTCTCTGCTCCCCCCTTCACCAAGGCTAAAGTAACCAGGTCTGGCCAGGAAGGCCAGTCTAGCGAGGGGAGGTCTCAATTCCTGCAATAAATGTTCAGCCCTAGGGCCTTTGGCTACCTGTTCAGCCCAGAGTCCCTGACATACCAGTGGAAGTGGAACAGATCCTGGCATGTGGGGTCTTCTGAGACAAACTGAAGTCCCTTCAGTTTGTGCATGCATATGGGAGGCATTTCTCTCCTCCCCACTTCCCGAGGGCCCGAGAATTCAAGCCTAGCCATGAAGGCCAGCCTGGAGTGGGGTGACCTCATTCCTCTGCACTAAGTGTGCAGCTCCGGGGGCCTTTGGCTAGTCGTCCTGCCCAGACTCTCGACATATCAGTGGAAGATGAAAAGAATCCTGGCATGTGGGCTCTTCTGAGACCAACAGCAACCCCTCCAGTTTGTCTGGCCGTAGGTGAGGTGTTTCTCTCCTCCCCACTTCCCTCATTGTCCAAGTTACCAGGCCTTTCAATAAAGGGCAGTATGGAGTGGGGGAATATCATACCCCTGCAATACGTGGTCAGCACAAAGGGTGTTTGACTAGCTGTCCTACCCAGAGTCCCCGACATAGCAGTGGAAGAGGAACAGAATTCCTGACATGTTTTTCTCCTCCTCCCTCCCTCAGGGTCCAAGCTACAAGGCATGAACCAGAAAGCCAGTCTTGCCTGGAATCTAAGACCTCTGAAAGAAGTGGTAAACCCAGGGATCCTATGGCTAGCTGTCCTGCTTAGAGAGCCTGACAGACCAGTGAAAGAGAAACAGAACTCTTGGCTTGTTCGGTGTTCTGAGACCAATAGCAGTCTCACAAGTTTGTGTATGCATAGGGGAGGAAATCTCTCCTACCCGGTTCCCCAATCCCATAATTATCAGGCCAGTTTAACAAAGGGTATCTCAGTATTCTGCACTAAGTGGACAGCCCAGGAGGCCTATGGCTAGCCATCCTGCCCAGAGTTCCCGACACAACTGTGGAATAGAAATAGAAGACCTGGCATGTTGGATCTTTTGAGAAAATCTGAAGCCTTTTCAGTTTGTATATGCATAGGTTAGGATTTTCTTTCCTCCCCATTCTTCAGGTCCAGATTTACTAGGACTGGCCCTGAAGCCCAGTCCGGAGTGGGATGATCTCAGTCCCCTGCTCTAAGTGTTCAGACCAGGGGGCCTTTGGCTAGCTGTCCTGCCCAGATTCCCCGATATACCAGTGGAAGAGGAAAAGAAGTCTATCATGTGGGGTCTTCTGAGACTAACTGCATAACTTCCAGTTTTTCTATGCTTAGGGGAAGGCTTTCTTTCAGCCCCCCCTCACATGGTCTGAGTTACCAGGCCTGGCTCCGAAGGGGAGTCATGTTTGAGAAGATCTAAATCTCCTGCAATATATGTTCACCCAAATGCTTTTGGCTAGATGTCCTGCCAGAGCTCCGTCATAACAGAGGAAGTATAACAGAAGTCCTGAGTCCTGGGGTCTTCTGAGACCAACTGCAGCCCCTCTTGTTTGTGTATGCATAAGGGAGGCGTTTTTCTTCTCCCTGAACCCCCAGGTACAAGTTATTAGCATAGCTTTGAAGGCAAATCTGGCAAGGAATTATCTCAGTAGCCTGATGCAAATGGTCAGCCCAGGGGGCCTTTGTATATCTGTCCTCCCAAGATTCTCTGATATACAAGTAGAAGAGGAATAAAAGTCCTGGCATGTAAGGTCTTGTGAGAACAACTGCAGCCTCAACAGTTTTTGTATGCATACGGGTAGCCTTTCTCTCCTCTCCCCTTCTCTCAGGGCCCGAGTTACCAGGCATGTTCCTGAAGGCCAGGCTGCTGTGGAGGGATTTCAGTCCTCTGCACTAAGTATTCAACCCAAGGTGTCTTTGGCTAGCTGTCCTACCCAGATTCCCGACATACCAGTGGAAGACGAAGAGAAGTCCTGGCATGTGTGGTCTTCTGAGACCAACTGCAGCCCCTTCATTTTGTGTATGCATAGGTGACACATTTCTCTCCTCCCGCTCCCCCAGGGCCAGAATGAAAAGGCCTAGCCATGCAGGCCAGTCTGGCGTGTGTGAATAACATTATTCTGAACTAAGAAATCAGCGCAAAGTCCTGGCATGTGGGGTCTCGTGAGACCAACTGAAGCCCTTCCAGTTTGTGTAGACATTGGGGAGGCATTTCTCTTCTCCAACTTCTTCTTCCAGGGCCTAAGTTACTAGGCCTAGCCATGAAGGTTAGTCTGGCATGCAGGGATTTCAGTCCCCTACACTAATTTGTCAGCCCAGGGGTCTTTGACTAGCTGTCCTGCCCCGAATTCCTGAATAGACCAGTGAAGAGGAACAGATGTCCTGGCATGTGGGTTCCTTTGAGACAAACTGCAGACCGTCCATTTGTATATGATCAGGGGAGGCGTTTCTGTCCTCCCTGCACCCCCAGGGCACGAGCTACCGGGCCTAGTCCTAAACGCCATTCTGGCGTGTGTGTTTCTCAGTCCCGTGCTCTAAGTTATAAGCCCAGGGTACATTTGTCTAGCTTTCCTGGCCAGAGTCCGTGCCACACCTAAGGAAGAGGAACAAAAGTCCTGGCATTTGGGTCTGCTGAGACCAAATGCAGATCCTCCAGTTTGTGTACATTTAGGGGAAGAGTTTCTCAGCTCTACCCACACCCAGGCCCTGAGTTAGAATGTCTGACCCTAAAGGTCAGTCTGATGTGGGGGTTTCTCAGTCCCATGCAGTAAGTGATCAGCCCAAGGGGGCCTATGGCTAGCTTTCATACCCAGAGTCCCCGACATGCCATTGGATGGCCTTCCCAGATCCCTGACATACCAGTGGAAGAGGAACAGAATTCCTGGCATATGAGGTTTTCTGAGACTATCTGCAGTCCCTCCTATTTTTGTATGTATAGGTGAGGACATTCTCTCCTCTTCCCAACCCCCAGGACCTGAGCTAACAGGATAGGTCCTGAAGGTTAGACAGGATGGGGGTATCTTAGTCCCCTGCACAAATTGGTCAGCTTAGGGGGCTTTGGGCTAGCTGTCTTTACTTAGTGCCCATATACAAGAGGAAGTGGAACAGAAGTCCTGGCATGTGGGTTCTTGTGATACAAACTGCAGCCCCTCTATTCTATGTATGCATAGGGAACACTTTTCCCTCCTCCCTGCTCCCACCAGGGCCTGAGTAAACAGGCCTGGCCCTGAAGGCCAGATTGGTGTGTGGGGATCTCATTTCCCTAAACTAAGTAGTCAGACCAAATGGCCTTTGTCTAGCTGTACTGCATTGAATCTTTACATATCATTGGACGAAGAATGAACTTGCTGTCATGTGGGGACTTCTGAGACCAACTGCAACCCCGCCAGTTTGTGTGTGCACAAGGGAGGAGTTTCTCTCCTTCCTCAGAAGAACAGTAGAGAAACACGCAAAGCTTACAGTCCCCTCTGTTTCTTTGAGTGTGAATCTCACAGCAGGAGCAGACCCCTCGCACATTCATAGACAATGAAGTCACCTCTCTGCCAGGCCCTTCTGGTAGCTGGTTTTCACTCAGTCAATATTTCTTGGTCTTTTGACCTGGAAACCTCTCTAAAAGAGAGGAGGGGAGCCATTCCTGGCCCTCTAAGGAGAGCTTCAAGAGATAGAGGATTAGAGAAAGACAAAAGGCTGACAGGTCCCCTCCATCTCTTCCAGTTGTGAATCTCACAGCAGGGGTAGACACCTCCAAAGTTCACAGGCAAAGGAGTCACCTCTCTGCCAGCCACTTCTGATACCCTATTTTCACTCATTCAGTGTGCCTTGGCGTTTAGGCCTGGGCAACTTTCTAAGAAACACTTCTTGAGGGTCCTTCCTGGCCTTCTCAGTAGAGCTTCAGGAGACAGAAGTGTAGATAAACACGCAAAGCCAAAAGGTCCCCTCTGTCTCTCCCAGTTGTGAATCTCACAGCAGGGGCAGACCCCTCCAACATTCACAGGCAAAGGAGTCACCTCTCTGCCAGGCATTTCTGGTAACCGGTTTCCACTCACTCAGTCTATCTTGGCCATTTGGCGTGGGTGCTTCTCTAAGAGACAGTTCTTGCTGGGTCCTTCCTGGCCCTTTTAGGAGAACTTCAGGAGACAGAAGAGTAAATAAATACCCAAAACTGAAAAGGCCTCTTCGTTTATCCCAGTTGAGAATCACACAGAAGAGGCAGACCCCTCCACATTCAAAGACTAAGGAGTCACCTCTCTGCCAAGTCCTTCTGATAGTGGGTTTTCACTCACTGACTCACTCACTCACTCACTCAGTGTTTCTTGGCCTTTAGGCCTGGGCGAATCTCTAAAAGACTGTTTATGTTGGGCCCCTCCTGGCCCTCTCAGGAGAGCTTCAGAAGAGAAGAGTAGAAAATCACACAAAGCTTACAGGTCCCTCCATCTCTCCCAGTTGCGAATCTCACAGCAGGGGCAGACTCTCCCACAGTCATGGACAAAGGAGGCACCTCTCTGCCAGGCACTTCTGATAGCCAGTTTTTACTCTCTCTCTCTCTCAGTCTATCTTGGCCTTTAAGCCTAGGCGCCTCTCTTGGAGACAATTCTTGCTGGGCCTTTCCTAGCACTGTCAGAAGAGCTTCAGAAGACAGAATAATAGAGAAGCACGCAAAGCCAACAGTTCTTCTATATCTCTCTCAGCTGCAAATTTCACAGCAGGGGCAGACACTACCAACATTCACAAACAAAGGCATCGCCTCTCTGCCAGGTGCTTCTGATAACCAGTTTACATTCACTCATTCTTTTTTGGTCTTTTGGCATGGGCGACTCTCTAGGAGACTGTTTTTACTAGGCCCTTTCTGGCCCTCTCAGGAGAGTTTCAGGAGACAAAAGAGTAGATAAACGTGCAAAGCCGACAGGTCCCCTCCATCTCTCTCAGTAGTGAATCTCACAGCAGGGACAGACCCCTCCCACATACACAGACAAATGAGTCACCTCTCTGCTAAGCTCTTCTGACAGCCAGTTTTAACTCACTAAATCTTCTTTGGCCTTTTAGGCCTGGTCTCCTCTCAAGGAGACAGTTTACTCTGGGATCTTCCTGGTCTTCTCAGGAGAGCTTCAGGAGACAGAAGAATAGAGAAACACACAAAGCCGACAAGTCTCCTTGTCTCTCCCAGTTCCAAATCTCACAGCAGGGTTAGACTCCTTCCACATTCACAGACAAAGGAATCACCTCTCTGCCTGGCTCTTCTGACAGCCGGTTTTCACTCATTCAGTCTTTCTTGGCCTTTCGGACTGGGTGCCTCTCTAGGAGATAGTTCACGGTGGTCCTTTTCTGGCCCTCTCAGGAAACTTTCAGGAGACAAATTAGTAGCATACCACACAAAGCCTACAGGTCTCCTTGTCTCTCCCAGTTGTGAATTTCTCAGCAGGGGCAGACCCCTCCCACATTCACAGACAAATGAGTCACTTCTCTGCCAGGTGCTTCTTATAGTCGGTCTTCACTCACTCACTCACTCACTCACTCACTCACTCACTCACTCAGTCTATCTTGTCCTTTTGGTCTGTGTGCCTCTCTAGGAGATAGTTTTTGCTGGACCATTCCTGGCCCTCTCGAGAGAGCTTCAGGAGGCAGAAGAGTAGAGAAACCTCTAAAGCCAACAGGTCCCATCCCTCTCTCCCAGTTGGGAATCTCACAGCAGGTGCCGACACCTCCTACATTCTTAGACAAAGAAGTCACTTCTCTACCAGGTGCTTCTGGTAGCTGGTTTTCACTCAGTCTTTCTTGACTTTTGGCCCTGGCACTTCTCTAGAAGACAGTGTTTGCTGGGCCCTTCCTGGCAGTCTCAGGAGTGCTTCAGGAGACAGAAGATTAAAGAAACATGCAAAGCTGACAGGTCCCCTAAGTCTCTCCCAGTTATGAGTCTCAAGCAGCCATATTTTATTAAAGATGCAGTGGTGGGAGCCGTGGGTAATTGTAAATTCCAGCATTTTTACAAGCATTTTGAAATCCTATAAATCTCTCTTCCTAATTGGATATATTAAAGATATTGGATATTCATTGGCATTATTAAAGGCTAAGGTTTTTGTTGTGGGATTTTGATATTTTACATATCTAATCTGCCTCTTTTTTTTTTTTTTTTTGGTTTTTAGTCACACCCGGCAAAGCCGGTTACTCCTGGCTCTATGCTCAGAAATCGCTCCTGGCAGGCTCGGGGGACCATATGGGATGCCAGGATTTGAACCAATGACCTTCTGCATAGAAGGCAAACGCCTTACCTCCATGCTATCTTTCCAGCCCCTCTAATCTGCCTTTTAATTGCTTCTGTCAATTACCCTGAAAATTTGCTTATGACTCTATAGATCCCTGAATATTTTTTGTATAACTACCCTGGTACTCAGTTTATGAGTCAATTTTTTTCAATCCTTCAATGCAAGTTCCCTGAAAAGCATGGTGTTTTCTTGCCTGCTTATTTACTTCTGTGTATTCCCCTTCTCTCATCAGCATATTATAAGATAACATGACTTTTGCCATCATCCTCCCAAAGTGATCTAGGCTATTAATTTTCTCTTATAGATTTCAGATAACCACATTTTCCACTGTAAGTATTGAGAAGGGCTCAAATACTTTGGTACAATTTGAAAATCCTTGTGGGTCCAACACCCACTATCACTCCAAGTAACTATGAATTTAACACAAAACGGAGATGAAGACCATAAACTGAGCATACTTTTTTAAATTGACTGAGGTAATCCATATTTAAACCCTCATAGGTTGAAGTTTGATTTTCTTCTGATGGAGAGAATTTGTTTCTGATTCTGTGTTAGTGCCAATTTTCTTGATAACAAGTGGTTGTGGGTGATTCAGGTTCATTTCTCACTCTCCAAAGAGCAGTGGTGGAGGGCTTGATGGGTGGGTATACTACAGATCTGCTTTCTGATTACGCTTCTAATTGGGCCATTTTAATATTATTTATTGGCTTTTTAAACCAATATCAATAAGTGAACCAACTAGAGCTGCTACTGACCTAGCACCAGTAGGGTGCAGCAGAACACCAACCATAGAGTATTTTATTTTACCACATGTGATCACTGGAATTGCCTTTTAAATTTTTGGCTTTATAGACCTTTTAGAAACATTAGGAACTGATTCAGAAACTTTGAATGATAGGTTAGAGCAATCAGCCCATGCTTCAGAAAATTTCAGTACAAGGTTAGAGTATTCAGCCAATATTTTTTGAATCTCATGATGCATACAAACAAACAAACATAAAAAAAAGACAAGGAAAATCACCACTAATGCACTTTATTTAAGGAAAAGCCAGGGTCCTTTAATAAAAAGATCGGGCCATTGTCACCACTTTGAATCAAATAGATGTAAGTTTAAAACCACGGGGTGGTAAAATCCACTTAAGAAGCCACACAATTAATATCTCACCAATCTTTGGCAGAATCCCTGTTACAGGCCCCTGATAAAGTGTGATGAAAACTTCAGACTCCAAAACTAGGTCCTAAATAGACGTTGGTCTGGAAGCAAACATTGACATAGGAAATAATCCACTCAGTGAAAGGGGGTCAAGAACAAGTTCAGGAATTCTAACATGAAAGCCAGGAATTCTACCACACAAGCTTTCTGCTCCTAAGAAGGAAAGCAGCTTAGTGATGGAAGACCAAAGAGTGAATGCTCTGCCATCCTGAAACACAGGCATTTTTAGCAAATACCAGACCACACCCTAGAGTGGATAAGGAATACCAAGTAGGGTAGGATCCAGTAATCTAACAGATTTCCTTTTTCAATTTTCCTAAAGTATGAAAATAGATAACTTAAGGATATATCCTCAAGCAGATCCATTATTCTTTGTACAAAAAACAGCTTACTAATTATCTTTGCTTAAAGAAAGGTAAAAAAAATTAGTTTCTTTATCAATAACTGTTATTAGGGATTTTATTTTTAGAATCACAGAATGCTCTCAGTATAGTGGCTTAGCATGCTCTACTATATATAAATATGATGGCCATCACCCTGAGTACACAAGAGAAAATATGTAGAATTTGGTAAAGAGAAATTATTCCCATTTCATGTGGATAAAGTACCATATTTAGACTCAAATAATTCTTCATAGGCTATCTTCTGTGATCAAGAAAATCATTTAAGGATTAAAGCAATAGTGCAGTAGGTAGGATGTTTGATGGCTGATTTTGGTTCAATAACCAGAACTCCATGTGGTCCCCTGAGCCCTCCGGGAATAATCCCAGAGCATAGAGAAAATAATAAGCCCTGAGGACCACAGGGTGTGGCACAAAGACAAAAACAAAAGACCTTCATTTTACAGCAAAGAAAGCGTATCTGTGATTCATGGTATTTTAATATACTAGTCATATAACATGTCTCAGCTCCTCAAAACTTTTTTGATGGACTATTGGAAAAAATATAGAGAGCTGAAAATTTTTATGCTGGGTTAACCTGTTCTATTCAGGATATGCTTGTTAGTCACTGTTCATAAGCACCTTTGGATGAAAGCATCCTTTGCATTGGTGCCTTAGATCACCTACTCTCCAACCAGAAATGTGGTCTGGTGCTTCCTAATAAAGGCCCCAGATCTCATGAAAAAAAAAAAAAAAACTTATGGTATCAGTCACCCAGCACTGAGATATCTGCTTCTTAGGAGTGGAAGGCTTGAGTGTGGGAGTTACTGTACCTATTTTATTCCCTTAACTGTGTGTGGATTATTTCCTGCGTTGGCATTTGTTTCCAGATTCATTTCTCTCAAATGCCCTGAATTTGGGGCATGAGGCTTCTGCTTCAATGCCCTTTCTAATATTGCATCTAATAACTTCCTACAGGATTTTTTATTTACATCTCCATGAATTTGAGTTCAAGTTATGTAAGAATTTTAGTTCCTAAGAGATGATAGAACACTCACATTTAAAATAGAATGGATTTTGTGCTCCTTTTGCTACTGAACATACAGGTATATAATGTTCCTTGGACTTTTTGACATGATTATTAAATGAAAATTGAGGTGCTTATGGCAGTGATTATATCAAGTGATGGAAGATTTTAGTTATCTATTACTACTATGTTGTTCAATAGTCCTGCAAACTTCACAATAAAAACAGGCGAAGGAATAAGAACCTTAGGGAATAAAGGTTTGGTCCAAATCTTTAGGCAAATTCATTTATCCAGCTTACTGTTGACAGACTCACAAACTATTTAAATAAACTTTACCTTGGTGTCATAACTAGTTACAGTAATGTGACTGATGCTCCATCTATAATTTACATTGTTCCTTTAACTCCTACCTCCTCCATATATCTTATTTTTGTTTGTTTGTTTTTTTGGGGGGTGTCACACCTGTTTGATGCTCAGGGGTTACTCCTGGCTAAGCGCTCAGAAATTGCCCCTAACTTGGGGGTGGGACCATATGGGACGCCGGGGGATTAAACCGTGGCCCTTCCTTTGCTAGCGCTTTCAAGGCAGACACATTACCTCTAGCGCCACCTCACCAGCCCCAACCTCCGTATATCTTATATGAAGAGCACTGAAATCTTAAAAGATAGTATTACAGGCAGAACACTTGCCTTTTATGTATTCAACCCAGGTTTCATTTTCACCCACCACCCCAAATGATCCCCCGAGCATTGTGCCAGGCATGGTCCCTGTGCAAATCCAGAAGTAAACCCTGAGCACAGTGAACTGTGGTCCCCCAAACTAAACAAAAATAGTGATGATGGTAGCTAAAATTGTATGTTTCATGGGGAGTATGGCAAAATTGATATTGCCTTACATTGATACAATAGTTAGGTGACATAAATATTTCTTAAGGTGTTATATACTAAGTATTTTAGATTTTGCAAGACATATAATATTTGTTGCCATTACTCATATATGCTCATATAGAGCAAAATTGGTCATATACTGTGTAAAACAATGTGTTGCTGTATTTCAATGGAAACTCTATATAAAAACTGATAACCAACCCATGGCTAGAGTTTGTGTATTTCTACAATAGATGATGGAAGTATGTGATATTTAGTCAGACAAAATAGTAGCTACTAAGGGAAAGGGGACTAATTGTCTCAGATAGTCCCTGTTCCCTGAAATCACCATGCAATTTTCCAAACTGCTGCTTGCTTTACTCTTTTACCCTCTGATTTTTGGTGGGTTTGGCCAAGAGAAACCTATAGCAAGAAATTATAGGACAGGGGCTGGGCAGTGGCACTAGAGGTAAGGTGCCTGCCTTGCCTGCTCTAGCCTTGAACAGACCGCGGTTCGATCCCCCAGTATCCCACATGGTCCTCCAAAGCCAGGAGGGACTTCTGAGCGCATAGCCAGGAGTAACCCCTGAGTGTCACCAGGTGTGGACCCCCCCCCAAAAAAAAACCCAAAACAACAAAAAAAGAAATTATAGGACAGAATAAAGGTCTTGATATTTATTCTCAATGGTTCTTTCCTGCTGGAGAAAAGCTTCATTACTTTAGGTTATATTTAGTTAATCTTATTTACACAGATTAGTGAATAAAAACTATGCAGCCAAAGTTTATTCTAGGTTTTACTCTAAATAGATAGCCATAGGTTCTTTAAAACTATGTAGCCAATGTGAGTCATCAAAAAGTTAAGTTTTATCATTTGAAAATTCTTACTTTGGTAACTATGGTATAATTCTCTCTAGGATTCAGCAGTCACTGCCTTCCCTTTGCCTTTCAAGCCTGGAGTGCTAATTGCAATCAGGTGCTGCTAACGTTGCATTACTTCAATATCCCTTATTGATTTTCCTTTACTATACACACACCATTATAAACAAGCCTTTCATTAAGTTCTTTTCAGTTACCATGTGAGCCTGCCATCTGTTTTGCACCGGGAATTTTGATTATTTTTAAATGTAATTCATTGTGTGATAGTCATGGCTCCAGAGACTTTAAAATGTGAAAGAAACTGGGTAGTTTAAAATCAATAGATTAGGAAGGCTGGCCATATATTTTATATGCATGAATGAATCAGTAAGAGATTAATATCTACAGTACAACTTATCTCAAAGACAGAGTACAGTGGATCAGAATGAACTGCCAAAATTAGAATCAACACTGATTCTTCCAAAGTACACAGATGTTCTTAGTCTTTCATGTGGTAATCAAAGAGCAGACCATGACTTTGCTTAGCACTTCTAGTTGTTATACCAAGACCAAACTTTCCAAATGCTAATCATTTCATTTCTCACAAGCTAACTCCAGTGCAAATTCTTCTAATATGAATACACTATTTTTGATGAATCAGTGCAAGTTATTGTTGCTTGTGACTCTTTATTAAATGAGCTGAGAACTTTCTGCCAGGAGAGAATAGTCTCCCATCATAAAATACATTGAGTTCCTCATGAGTTTCAGTTGCTGTCCATTGACCTTTATGACAACTGGTATAGAATACGACTATGCCTATTTTAATAGACATGAACCTCTTCAAGTCTTTTTTCCTAAAATATTGTTGGCTGTATATAAATAGCTAGCAAAATTGTAGCAAAATTACTGACCAAAACTGTATACATTACATAGATCTAGCAATGCTTGAATATCTTTTCCAAAGATCCTGTGACTTTGGAGAAGATTATTGTTCATCTTTTTCTAATTCCTAGTTGTCCCATAGAGACAAAGGGATCAATATCACACAGTGGACTCTTTTCTAGTGTAGAAGCTTAATATAATAATATATTATATATAATATATAATAATTTAAATTAAATGGGATGGATAAAGGTGGAAACACCTGCCTTGTAAGTATAAGATCAAGAGTTCTATCCTCAATATTTTTTACATGTATCAAGAAGCCTGAACTACAACAGAATTACAACAGTGTGTATTCTTTGCCTAAGTATACGTAGGTTCTCCAGCTAAGGTGTTAACTACCTTGGCAAACACTACAACTACAAAAGTGTGAGTTCTACAAACAACATATATAACTGCTGATGATAATTACAATCACAATTTACATCAGCACCATTACTAAAGGATGTGATTCCCTAATGTGCATGTGTGCGTGCACAATCACCAAAAGTATGTGACTCTAAGTGAGCATAATTGAGACTCAGTGAGTCACAGAGACTATGTCTTAGTAATTCTCTAGTGGAGTGAGCAAGCACTGCAACCAGATGTGCAACCTTTGGAAAGCACTAAATTAAGATTACAAGGATTATAACCAAGCACATATGAAGCTCTTTGTCTTCACAACAGCAATAAGGAGGGACTAAGAAAAATAATATAAAGTAAGGTGCTACTTCATCCTTTGAGAAATTTTGCTATCAAAAATGTCAACTGGGGCTTCCAAAGGATGTTTTATTCACAAAAGTGCCTTGAAAGGAAAATCTTGTAAACATGAGACTTCAAATTCAATCACTAGTGTCACTACTTATGCAGCAAGTGATCTTGCTACTGTGCTTTACAAGGTTATTTGTAGTTGAGTTTCAGGCTTACAGTGCTCCAACACTATCATATAACCAGTGTCAACATATCTCCACCAATGTCGCATTTCCCCCTGCACCTTCAATCTGCCTCAACATTCACACTTTTTAAAGTTTAATCGTAACAGTTAGATCTCATGCTTTCATTATGTTCTGTGATTCAAATCTATTGATAAACCATAGCTCTACACCACTGATTTGCCTGAGGTCCTGCCGATTAATTCCCATTCACCTCTTCTTCCATCCTCAATTCCTTTCCTTTTCTATCCTCAGTTCTAGGGACCATGATAATTTAGGTGCATTTTTGTAGTTGCTGGTTTTGGTCTTTTGTTTGATTTGTTGTTGTTGTTGTTGTTTATTTTGTTTTGGCTGTTGCCTTTTGTTTTGTGTGTTTTTAGTTATGTTTTTCTTCTTTTTCTCTTTCTTTTTAAATTACTATTTATAACCTCTAGACGGCTCCTCCCAGTTTTTTTGTTTTTTCTTTTTCTTTTCTTTTTTAAAACAGAACCACATAACTTGAGTTATCTTGTTCTGCCTCCTAAATTGAGGGGAAAATGGATAGCATCAGAACCAAACAGTCACATGATCATTGAGTAGAAATAAAAAAAAAAGGATCAGACTTAAACATCAAACCCAAAGTCAACAACAACAGAATCGATACCCAATCATCAACAAGATATACACAGATGGGAACAAATGAGGGGGATGCTGGGAACAGGGGTGGAGGGAGGACAACAGTGGTAGTGGGAATACCCCTGATTCAATGTCACTATGTACCTCAAATATTAATGTGAAAGATTTGTAATTCACATTGGTCACAATAAAAATTATTTAAAATAAATAAAATAAAATGCTTGTCTGGTTGTTGGCAAAATTTACTGAAAACTGCTAAGAAGAAATCCTGAAAAAGTCTCAATTTAACTAAATCTTGAATATTTTTGACATTGTTAATATAAAGTTTATCGCCAATGCCTGTCTATGAATCAGGAACAACTGGTTCAAAATTTGGCAGCCAGTGTGGGAAGTTGTAGTCCAAAGAGTATTGTTGTATAGGACCTTGGAACTCTGTTCCTTCATAGGACCATCTATAAAAATTGCTGCCACTTTTGGACAAATAAGAATATTCATTCCTTTTATGATTTTCCTCTATAAAACCTTCTTCAGAGAGAACATCAGAAAGCCTCTTAATAGTATACTCCAGACTCAAATAAATTTTTATGAAACTAAGAGCTACTCAGAAGGACTCATATTTGATCTGATTTCATTCAATTATATTTGAAATAATTTTATCATTATTATTTGGTTTAGGACCACAACCAGAAAAAAGCTATTACTGCTTCTGTATTCTGGGACCTTACATGGTGTTTGTGATTTTACCCAAGACTCTTGCATGTTCTAGCCCATTTATCTACCTTTATGGTACCTGAAATAATTTTTAACATCTAAAAAAGAAAGTATAATGAGTAGGAGAAATGAGAGGGATAGACAGAAAGAAGAAACCCAAATTATATAATGCACAGAAATAAAATGCCCCTCAAGCTCCATATCAGTCGTAAAACAAATAGGAAACAAATTCTTACATGATCATCTTTGTGTATGATATTCTAATAATGAAACTGCACATTAACATGAAGATTCTCCAACAAAATTGCTTCTGAGAAAGCTAGATAATTTTCATCATTCTTATGCCTTTCTTCCTAAGGAAAAACAAATTGCCATATTTTAAACATAGTAGGTACAGTTGTGATGGCAACTCAAAGTCTAAATCTTGGCCACAGAGAAGCAGTAACTTTGGGAAATTGTTTTATCTGTAGTTATATATAGCTGGCTTATTTTTCACTTAATCAAAAGCAGTGATTTTCACCCTTATCTGCAGATGGGAATTTCTTTAGAAAAGCCATATCCTGTCTGCACCCAGAAAAATTATTTTTATCATATCTACATGCATCAACGTTCTCCATGTTCCCCTAGTAATTTTAAAATGTGTGTAACAATTTTAACTGAAATAACCTGTGCTGAGAAACCTTTAATAAAAGTTGTGATGGATGCAATAGACAGTGCAACTATTAGGGTACTTCCAGTGTCTCTCCGTTACTTTGAGTTCTTGGCCAGAAAGATATCACAGGAGTTACAGGATTTACCTTGCATTCTGCTGAGTCTGTTTCCAATATCTGGTATGATATGTCTCCTGAATACTGCTAAGTGTAACTCCTGAAGACAAAGCCAGGAATAGCACCTGAGCACATTCAAATGAGAATCTAAGCCCTACTCACCCAAGGAGTGTAACATAAAATATGTGTGAGATTTTTGTGATGATTAAATGATATAATATGCTTGGAATGTTATTTGGATTTCAACTGGGCTAGAGTCCATCCTTATTATTAAATTCTTAGCAATTCAGCTATATCTAAGAAACATAGCTACAGAAACAGAAACTGATGCTATGAATTGGAAGGATTTGCCCTTGCATTTGGATTCTCTAAAAGATAAGTAGTTTATAGGGAAATGCCCCATGATTTCTGCCATAGTTGAGAAAATCCACATTTTTGTTATGCAATTGATGCATTTTTCTGAAGCTTCTGATGTCATTTAAGAATTATATTAACAGTCAGTGTAATTCAGTATGAAACAATAGTTCTCAATGTGTATCCTAATAGCTTCTAGCATCCTAAAAAATACAGGGTGTTCATAAGGTCAAAAGTATTTTTCTTATTTGATGTTATGCTGCATTGACATTGGCACTGATGACCCAAATCCAATGAAGAGTAGTACTGAAGGTACTTTTGTATAGACTAAAATATTTCTTTGCCTTTATACTCTCAGAATTTTTTTCTGGTTTTGAGACACACCCAGTGCTGCTCAGGGCTTAGTCCAGGTTTATACTCAGGGATCAATCCTAGTGGGCCCAGAAGATCATATGGGGTGCAAGAAATCAAACCTGTGTCAGTGTACTGTAAGGCAAACACCCTTTCTACTGTGTTATTGCTCTGACCCCTTTTCACTCAGAACACTTAAAACTATACATGATAATTTCGGAATATTGTTGCTGACTTGCTCTTGGGGTCCGGTTTGAATTAGAGGATTTCTTTTGAGTCCTCTTGAAAATAGTGGATGTATGGGCAGCAAAATATGAAGAAATATGAGAGCACACACAAATGTCTGTGGAGAACAGCATTCTAACTTTAATCTTTAAGATTGGAGTTTTATAAGGGGTAAAAGCCAGTCACAGGTATGAGGAGAATTTAAAATTACAAAGCAGAGCTTAACAAAAATAAATCAGGCTATGGGTGTAAACAGTAATATTTCTGAGTTACAAAGGAGAATGTCAAGTTTAATATCTCAAAGAAGTTCCTGATCATCTAGCCTCAGATGTAAAATAAGGGATTAATAAAAAGTAAAAAAAATGTAGAAATTCTTTATGTTTCCAGAAGTTCCCTTCCATTGCAATAGTCTCAGACAGACCTCTGGAACTAGGGATCATAGTTGTTATGCAGGTCATAGCTCACTCCCTAGACTAGGGCTTTTTTATTGGTCCCAGGATACATACAGTCTGGCCATGGTTCTGTCAGCCAGTCATCTGTAAATCGCGATCTTGGCATTTGGATAGACAAAAGGGTGACAAGTCTTCTGATTTTGTCTTATGTTAGCTGGTGAGGTAGGATAACTTGCTATTAGGTCAAGTTGTTCCCATTTTCCTCGTTGTCAGGGTATCATATTAGGGCTGGCACTTGTTGGTGTCTGAGCACTATTAAGAATGTCCAGGTTGGGATTCGTTTTCTGTGGCTGTTGTGAAGAAGTGTGTCATTTCTATGTCTGTGATCCAGGGTTCAAGGCTGGACGGTTGGTGACTAATCACCTGGGGTCTAAGTTGGGCCCATGTGACATATTTTCAAGGTGGGATATACCCCTGTATTGTAAACAAGTATGAGTTCTTATCCTTAATAAATAAGAGCTCGGTTTTATACATAAGAATTCCCCTTTTTTTAGTGTGCCTTTGCAGGGAGAAATGGTACTACATTATATTGCCGGTGCATTTGAGGGTGGAGAGAGAAGAAAACAAAAACATGTCACACACCCAAAAAAAGATAAAAATAGAAGTAAAAATATATATGCTCACATATATATGAAAAGAAAAAAAGATTTTTAAGAAATGAATTAAAAAATTAATTAAAGGAACAAGGTGATACAAGAAAGATGCTATCCTAGGCCCCTTCCTAGGATCAGCTCAAAGACCAGGATCGCCAACCACAGAAGATGGATTAAAATGACACTGAGGGAACAGAACTTTTAGAACCACAAAGAAAGACATAATCATAAGTTCAACTCCTTGACTCATGCAGATACCGAGACCTCTAGATACAGAGGTCTGATTTTATCACCCAGGACGGAGCAGAAGTCTTCCATACACCACAAAAGCACCAAGGGGAGAGTAAATGAACCTGAAAGGAGTCTATAGTTAATTCCATGACAATACACTTCAAGGGTGGAGACACCCTGTATCTCCTAGGCAAAGGAAATTCCTTTTTGAATGACCCCAATATTTACTGTGCATCTGCAGGAGGGGAAAAAAAGCACAAAACAATTTTTATTATTATTATTTACTTATCTATTTTTTGTTGATTTCATTGTTGTGGTTTGGCTATTGAAGTGGATGTCTTTATTTATATTTATTTATTTTCTTATTTTCTTTTCTTATGTGCTCTGCCACATTTTTTTTATCTCAATACCATGGCTTTTATATGGTGCTTACCCCTTCCCTTTTTTTTCTTTTCGAATGCTCACTGGATATTTTATTTGACAGTTCTTTATGTACTGTTGTGGATTTTCACCTTCTTTTTTCCCTTCGTCTCTCAAACCAAGGATGAAAGCCTCTAGAAGGACTCCACCCACTTCCGGAATATTTGATCCTTTTTTCCTTTTTCTTTTCTCTAGGTTATTACTTTTCTCTTCTTCGAACAAAACCACATAACTTGAACTATCTAGTCCTGCCTCCCAATTGGGGGGGATAAGGGAGGTACAAGACCAAACAGGTGTAAGACCACTAAGTAGTAAGCCAGGCACAGAGGGGACCACTTACTCTAGCAGCCCCAGGGTGAGGGAAGAGGATATGGGAAGTAGGACAGAAACGGAGATGGAGGGAGGACAATTCGGTGATGGGAATTCCCCTGATTTTATGTTAATATGTACCTAAAGTATTATTGTCAACGATATGTAAGCCACTATGATTAAAATAAAATTATATTAAAAATGTAGAAATTCTTATCTTCATTGGGAGAGGCTCTATTATTTTAGAGGTTGAAATGAAGAAGAGAACTGTCTACAAAGGTGTACTTCTCCATTTCTGGGAAAAGTCAATAGCCCAAAATCTGTATCCTGGCCAAGCTCTTCATTCCCAGAAGCAGACCCTACAAGGGCAATTTAAAGAGAGAGAAAAATATATTGTCTTTAATTTGATGCTAAAAATTATCCAGTTAAAGGGATTTTAATCAAGGCTATATTTTGTCTGTAAATACCAGCAGAAGAGAGAATTAATTTTAATCCAAATAATTTGAAGGGAATATAATGTAAGTACCATAACATGCATCTCAAAAATATCTCTATGGAATTTCCCCAGCTCTCCACTACAGGTTTCCATAGTGGGCCTTTTCGTGAAATTCTCTTGAGGTCATACAGAAGCAGCCATCTGCTCCAGGAAATACATCTGGTGGGCCTTCTATCCATCCCCTTCAATAGAGATATAGAAATTCTTATATATGATGCAGCAGAATATCTTTGAAAATATTGTTCAAGGTAATGTTATTAAATTCTGGCTAATAAGTTCCTAAAATTTATAATACTGTGTGCATGCCAAAATATGGTTTTAGTGCACTAAAATCTACAGACATCATTGCGGCTCTAGGCACACCAAATGGAAGTACCTCCTTCAAATGGAGACGCTCTGGAAATTGAACTGCAAGGTTTACCTACAACTGACCTATCCCCTGTGTCCCTAACTTCAGCCTTTTCATTTTCTGTTGTAGAAATTCTATTTTTCAGTTGCATAGATTTTTTTTAATTTTTAATTAATTTTTTCAGTTGCATAGATTAATATATACTAGCTATAGACTTATGTGCTTTTTTTTTTTTTGGTTTTTGGGTCACACCCAGCAGTGCTCAGGGGTTACTCCTGGCTCTAAGCTCAGATAGCTTCTGGCAGGCTCGGGGGATGATATGGGATACCGGGATTCGAACCACCTTCTGCATGTAAGGCAAGTGCCTTACCTCCATGCTATCTCTCCAGCCCTGACTTCTGTGTGCTTGAGTGCAAGTAAATATAGGTATTGAATCATATTGAATTTACCTACAAATCTTTTCTCTTACTTTAATGTTAGTCTTTATAGCATGCATGTGTCTAAAATATGAAACACATTTGGATTTCTATTTTAAATACATTCAGTTACACAGGATTTTTGATTGGTGAGTTCAATGAATTTGCATTTATAATATATGGCTATTGCCATTTTTGACTTTTGTTTTCTCTTTTATTGTTGCCTTGTTTAGGTTTTAAATCATTTTTAAAAGCTCATTTTAATAATAAAAAAAGAGGGCCTTTCAACACTTTATCTGAAAATTTTGCTGGATTAGATATTCTTGACTGGCAGCAATGTTTTCCCCTGAATCTGTCATTCCACTTTTGTAGTCTGTTGAGTTTGTATTGAGACTTCAGATGAAATAACAAAATGAATTATTTTATTTTTGAAATATTATATTGTTAATGCTTTTGGCATGCCAAGTTATTACTCCTCACCACTGAACTGAAAAACATACTCCACCACTATCCTCCCATCACTTCTGCTCACCTCTCCCTTGATCCCATTTGATGAGGTATTTAGAAGCTGCCAGTTCTATTTTTCTCCTAGTTACCTTCTATAAGCTTTATGTTGGAATCTTGATAGTATCTCTCTGTTTCTCGCTGTTGATCTCTTGGCATTTTAATTGCCTGATTTCCTTTATCTTTATGAATTATATATTGTATTTTCATCAGGTTTGGAAAGTTTCTAGCTATAATTTCTTTAATGTCTCTGCTCTCTCCCTCTACCTATTGGGATTTCCATAATTCTTATGTTTATTTTCTTAATGGACTCCAATAGCTTTTGAAATATTTATTCATTCTTGCTTTACGTTTTTTATTTCTTTCATTTGCTTCTAGTTTTCAAGTTAGTTATTACACTCTTTCATTAGGTAAATTCTGTATCCATTGCTTTCTATAGTACTGATAATTTCATTGAGATTTTCATATTATGAATATTTTTGGAGCTTCAGTTTCTATGTTCTGATCATTGCTGTTTAAGCATTTTAGGCTAATTGAGTAACTATTCTGAGTTTTCATAAAGTTCTTTGATTAGCAAGAAAAAAATCTTCCATGTCTATGAGTTCGAGTCTATATTATCTTGAGATCTCAAGATCCATTGTGTAGTGTCTATTTTGAATATAGACTGCAACTTAGAACATAGTATTCACATTTACTTTCTCAGGGTGTTGCTATGGATTTTTGTTACTGTTGCTGCATTAGGCAAGTTTATAGCTGTTGCTATTCATAGTACTGTGGATGTATAGAGGGCTATTTGTAGTCATAAATGACCTGGTTTGTATATGTGACACTGGGATCCTTCATCTAAGACTTAGCAATATACTACTGTTGGGCATCTTTATAATAGAAGTACCAAGGATAGAAGGGTGTATGTAGTTTAGTGTGTTTTTGTCTTAATATCTCTACTGCTAGGATCCCAGTCCATGTGGAGCACATCATTCCTTCTTTGGTTTTCACCTAGGCCAATGGTATATGCCTTCACACTATCTGATTTTTCCTAAGTTTGATATAAGTTTTAATGCAGGAATTAATGGATTATGTCTTTGTTAAGCATCCTATAAATTAAAATTTCATTTAGTGACTTTAAACAATTTCATTGCCTTTCTTAACCATTGCCCACCCTATTAATATAATCTGAATTCCAAGAGTATATCAATATACTAAATGAATCAATATACTAAAATGAAACATTTTCAGCATTTTTGGGAATGACCCTGGCTATCTCTGTTTACTATTTAGATGGTCAAATAGCTCCTACTTGCATCAATCTCTGCTGACAACCATATCTGAAAAAAAAAAACTATCAGAAGACACTGACATGTGGCTAAATGCAGGAGTTTGTCCTAGAAGACAATCACCATTTTTTTTTTATTTTTTGGGCCACACCCAGTGATGCTCAGGAGTTACTCCTGGCTATGTATTCAGAAATTGCTCCTGACTTCAGGGATTATATGGGATGCTGGTATATTGAACAGCAGTCCGCCCTGGGTCAGCCACATGCTAGGCAAATGTCCTATCACTGTACCATCACTCCAGCCTCAACAATCACAATTTTTAAGACAACAAACTTGATGGGTTCTCAGAGTCTCACCTAAAAGCAGTTTACAGTATATATTATGCTAAATTTATGGAGGAGAGGCAAAAGAAGATAGAAAATATGTGATCTCACTTGCTCCAGAAACCAAAGGAGAAGGTGGGTGAAGATATAGCAGTTTAGAACGTCATGAAGAGATAGCACAGCGGCGTTTGCCTTGCAAGCAGCCGATCCAGGACCAAAGGTGGTTGGTTTGAATCCCAGTTTCCCATATAGTCCCCGGTGCCTGCCAGGAACTATTTCTTTTTCTTTTTCTTTTTCTTTTTTTTTTTTTTTTTGGTTTTTGGGCCACACCCGTTTGACGCTCAGAGGTTACTCCTGGCTATGTGCTCAGAAATCGCCCCTGGCTTTGGGGGACCATATGGGATGCCGGAGGATCGAACCGCTGTCCCTCCTATGCTAGCACTTGCAAGGCAGACACCTTACCTCTAGCGCCACCTTCCCGGCCCCTCAGGAACTATTTCTGAGCAGGAGTAACCCCTGAGCAACGCCGGGTGTGGCCCAAAAACAAAAACAAAAACAACAACAACAACAAAAAGAACTTCATGAAGAAAATTGCAGAAAAAAAACCAGAGTGGTGACGTAGAAGTCTGTATAAACTGTATAAACATTTCTCAGTTACTGTACAATGCATGTGTAAGTCAGAAGTGAGGCAGATCCAAACCAGCCCTGCAAAGTTATAAGAATTGTTATTCCAGTTGTTATATTCAAAGAAATTATCAGTCTGAATTCAGTCAACTTAACTGTTTACGCACTTCACCGCGAAGTTTTCCTGTACCAAATAATATGCACACAAGCTGAACTGAATTTTTCTTCTAAGATTTAGAAGGCACATAGTAAAGTCCTGTTAGGTTTTCAGCGAGAAATAAGTTCTGAGTCAATTAATCTTTAGAAATAGGGGACATTGGTGGTGCAAATATTGCACTGGTAAAGGGGGGTATGTTCTTTTTATAACTGAAACTCAACTACAAACATGTTTGTAATCATGGTGCATAAATGAAGATATTAATTTAAAAAACAAAAAAGAAATGTTCCTCATAGGACCAGACATAGGCACCCCAGGATATGCCAAAGTATTTACCATTTTGAATGGAAGGAAATCGAAATACAAAAGAATGATAATAAAAATAAAAATGATTTTTGCCTAATTTTCTTAAGAACAGAAAATATATCTTGTCTCTGGTAAGTATGGTGATGAATGACAATCTTATCACACCATAGCAGTATTTGTAAAGTCTTTTTAATGCATATATTATCCTGCAAAATTTTTAATTATGAGTTGCTTTTATCTATAATCCTTTTTTAATACTATTTAACCTTACAGGAGTGACTCCATTCAATCCCCTCCCCAACTTTCCTCTTCACCCTCAGATTTTGATGCGTGTTTTATTTTAAATACCATAATACTGCTGCATAAATTCTTCTGAATGCTTGCTTATCTTGTTGAGTAATGTCAAGTTCATCAGAAAAACTGGTTTGAAGACATTAAGGGAGTTCCTTAAAATGTCATCTCTTCTTCAAGACTTGGATCTTTGCCTTTTAGTATTAGGGCAATGGCTGGCTTGTCAGAGATAGTAGAGTTTTAATGTAGACTGATATATGCTAATTGTGATTACTTTGAAATATTCAGGGCTTCCAAACTAACCACATGTGAAAGAGAGAGAAATCAAAGAGCAAATTTTAATGTGCTTTGTGTAAAAACCATATTTGTAAATAGAATATAAATTGATTCATAGGTTAGAGCTAATTCTTTTTAAAATGTCAGTCTGCTTTCTGTTTTAAAACTGTTCAAGAACAGACTGAGTCAAACTGATAAAAGGAAAACTGAAGTTTTCCTGGGAGAGTTAAGTTTGAGCCAGACTATAAATCTACATGTGCCTTTTCAAGCTTGACCTGAAATATTTACAAATTGGGTGTAGCTACCCTCCCCCACTGACTTGGTCTACAAACAATGAAAGTTTTTTTCAAACAATGAAGTTTTATGCTTTTATATGTCTAGCAGATATTGGAAGAATATAATTTATAATGTTGATAGTGGACAATATTCAAAGGGACCTGGATTCATTAAGTATTGTAGTTTCTAAAAACTTACTGGTCAAGTTTAGTGAGGATTTACTGTCTTAGCATGCTAAGAGTTCCAGTGACTTCTGTTATCTGAAACACTGAAAGATGTCTTCAGTTGTATTTACAGGGAGGCAGAAGGTAAAATTTGAGGACACTTGACTAAATAATGGATTTTTTCTACTCCTTTTCTGATGCAGTTTTAAAAGCTACCTGAACAGCAGAAATCAGTGATTTTGCCCATTTCAGCCTCTTTATGCCATCATCATGAGTGATTCCAGGCTTTTCATTTGGAGTTTGTTGCTTTAAGGGACTAGTTCAACATCTTAATGTTTAGTATTTCCCAGGTCAGCAGCTTGTATCATGACTAAATCTCACTACTTTCCCGAACACAATAAGTTTTTAAATAGCTAAATTTGCTCAAAATATTTTATTTATTAAAGATTTATATATAATAGAAATTGTCACACTAAACAACACACTTAAAGCATATAGTTGTAGTGTCTAATAAACTCTACAAAATTAACCAGCCATATTATAGTAAAAAAAAAGTATAGACTGCATTATTTTAGAGCACTTAGAGTACAAAAAGCATTGTGCCAAATTTTCAGGACAGAGAAAGTTCTTAATAAAATAAACTTTAAAAATTACAAATAAAAATCTGTACATCACTGTACATGTAAACTAATAAACAACTGACTGGTTAAAAATTCTGTACACCAAGGGTATCTTTAAAGCATTTCCATGGGCATAGCAAAATGTAGAAAGAAGAGGAAGTTCTGAGAAATGATCACATCAACTACTACAGGTCTGGCCCATTTCTGCTTGCATCAACATCTCTTCTTTCCTTAGGGGGAATGTGTCTACCAAGTTAAAGAGGGCTACAGGTGTCACGAGGGAGACGTAGCGTTCTTTGTCCATGCCATGCTTATCCACAAGCACCATGCTGAAGGAATAGAGTGGTATTCTCAGCAAGAGCCTAAGAGAGAAAAAAATGATTGTCAAACCCAAGGTTGCTATAAGACCAATGAGATTACACAGGATGCAGAAAATGGTCTAATACTACAAAGGACTGAACCCTACTTTAGAACCTTTTTTAGATCAAGGGGAGATTCATGGACACTGAGATTTATCATATGGACATTTTAAAAATAGAGAAATTTCTAATCCATTATATCTACCAAATTATAATCTGCATTAGTATCATGATCTACAGATGACTGATATGTACAACGCATGTAGAATGTTGCATTCAGTTGGAGTCACTCCAAGTTTCTAAGCTCAGTTGGTACAACCACACATATAATAGGATTAAGTCAGTAATCTCCCTACCCTAAATAAATCTGGATTACACAGTGGGAACGTGTGTAGGGGGTTGAGGCTAGGGAAATTTCTTAAAATTCTATAATGCACAGCACAGATCTAATCTGATCAGTTAAAACTTTTCTAAATTTGTGTTTCTGCTTTCTTCTGTGAGCTACCTTAGAATAGAGAGAGATGATACCACAGATCATTAATGCCTCTTCCACAGCCTCAGGCTAACATATGTATGTGTATTACTTCAGAGCTCTCCCCTAAATCTATGTTTTTTTAACATTTCCAGGTGTAATTCCTGAGTGAAGAACCAAGATTAGGCCCCAAGCATTGCTGGGTGTTGACACTCCCCAAAAATAGAAATATAGAGGCTCATAAGATAGGTAGGGGATTTGTCTTGTATGTGGTCCACATGGGTTCAAGACCCAGCATCCCTATGTTCTTGAAGATTTCCAGGAGTGATTCTAGAGTGTAGAGTCAGGAATAACCACAGAGCATCACCAGGTGTGATCTAGAAACTAAGTTATTAAAAATAAAATAAATTTAAAAATTAAATATAGATATATACCAAAATTTATGGGATGCCACAAAGTCAGTTTTGAGAGGATGTTTGAAGGAAAATGTATATATCATAAAGCAAGAAAAAGATACCAAATGATTTAATATATACTTTAAGGTATTAGAAAAGAAGTAAGTCTAGAAAACAGAAGTAAGCCTAAAGTTAGTGAGGAAGGAGGATTAGTATAAAATTTTAATAAACAAAAGACATTGAAAACACTTTAAAAATCAAGTCAATTCTTTTAAAAAAATAAGTAATTTTTAAAATAACATATTTAAACACCATGATTACAAACATATTTGTATTTAAGTTTTAGTTATAAAAAGGAATACCCCCCTTCACCAGTGCAACTTTACACCACCAGTGCCCTCCATCTCCCTATCCCAAACACATGTATGCCAGACAAGCATCCTTTTTCTTTCATATACTTCTATTGCCATGATAGTTGTTAGAGTATTTATTTCTCTATCACTCTTTGTGATAAGCTTCATATCATAGGCGGCTCCTTCCAGCCATCGTCTCTATTATCTCTAGGTATTATTAACATACTGTCTTATTTTTCTGAAATATAGCAGATGAGTAAGACTATTCTGTACCTATCTTCTACCTCTGAATTATTTCACTCAGCATAATAATTACAATGTTCATCATGTATAGAAAAATTTCATGACTTTATTTTCCCAACAGCTTCATTGTATTTCATTGTCTATATGAACAGCAGTTTCTTTAGCCAATCATCTGTTGTCAGTTATCTGGGCTGTTATCAGATTCTGGCTATTGGAAATAGCACTGAAATGAATACAAGTGTGCAGAAGGCATTTATCTATTGTTTTTTTTTGTGTTCCTAGGTTATATCCCTATGTGTGGTATTGTTAGATCATATGGGAGCTCATTTTTCCAGTTTTTGAGGAATCTCCATATTGTTTTTCATAAAGGTTGAATTAGATGGCTTTTCCACCAGCAGTGAATGAGAGTTTCTTTCTCCATCAGCACTATTTTTCTTGTTTATTTGTGATGTGTGCCAGTCCTTGTGACAAGAGATGGTACCTCATTGTTGTTTTGATTTGCATCTCCCTGATGAATAGAAATGTGGAACAATTTTATGTATCTTTTGGCCATTTGTATTTCTTCCTTTAGGAAGTGTCTGTTCATTTATTCTACCCACATTTTGATGGGGTTAGATTTGTTTCTTGCTAAATTCTGTCGATACCTTGTATATCTTTGACATTAGCCCCTTATCTGAAGGATGTTGGGTGAATAGTTTCTCCTGTTCTGTGGGTGGCCTTTGTATACTAGTCACAATTTCCTTGGGGTGCAGAAGCTTCTCAGTTGTTTATCTCTGCTTAAACTTTTTTGGGCAGTGCTGTCTCCTTCTTAAAGATGATGTTAGTATCAATGTCATGGAAAATTTTACCTACATGGTTTTATATATACCTTATGATTTGAGTCTGATATCAAGGTCTTTAATCCATTTGGATTTGATTTTTGCATGGTATTATATGGAGTTACAAGTTAGATTTATTGAATGCAACTGACCAATTTTCTCAATACCACTGTTTAAGAGAATTTCCTTGCCCCATTTTGCATTTCTTACCCCTTTATGAAAGGGTAATTGATTGTATGCCTGGGGATCATTTTCTGAATACTGAAGTCTATTCCATTATCTGAGGGTTTGTATTTATTCCAGTACCATGCTCTTTATTGAATATTGCTTTGTAGTACAATTTAAAATTGTAGAAAGTGAAGCAGATTGGCAGGATTAACATAATTAAAATGATAATAATCCCCAAAGCATTGCACAGATTTAACATGATCTCTCTAAAGATACCCATGACATTCTACAAAGAAGTGGATAAAACACTTTTGAAATTCATTTGGAACGATAAACACCCTCGAATAGCTAAAGCAATACTTGTGCAAAGAAATATGGGAGGCATTACTTTACCCAATGTTAAAATGTATTACAAAGCAATATTTATCAAAACAGCAAGGAATTGGAATAAATACAGACCCTCAGATCAGTGGAATGGGCTTGAATACTCAGAGAATGTTCCCCAGACATACAATCACCTAGTTTTTGATAAAGGAGCAAGAAATCCTAAATGGAGCAAGGAAAGCCTCTTCAACAGGTGGTATTGACACAATTGGTTAGCCACTTGAAAAAAAAAAGCGAATTCAGACCCCCATCATGTATGAAGGTGAAATCCAAGTGGATTAAGTACCTTGATATCAGACCTGAAGCCATAAGATATATAGAACAACACATAGGTAAAACACTCCATAACATTGAGACTAAAGGCATCTTTAAGGAGGAAACAGCACTCTCCAAACAAGTGGAAGCAGAGATAAACAGATGGGAATATATTAAGCTGAGAAACTTCTGCACCTCAAAGGAAATAGTACCCAGGATACAAGAGCCACCCACTGAATGGGAGAAACTATTCACCCAATACCCATTAATAAGGCAATAATATTGAATATATGCAAGGTATTGACAGAACTTAACAAAAAAAACTAACCTCATCAAAATGGGGAGAATAAATGAACAGACACTTTCTCAAAGAACTAAAAGACACATGAAAATGCTCCACATCACTAATTATCAGGGAGATGCAAATCAAAACAACTATTAGTTACCATCTCACGCCACATAGATTGGCACACATCACAAAGAATGAGAACAAGTAGTGCTGGCGGGGATGTGGAGAGAAAGAAACTCTTATTCACTGCTGATGGAAATGCCTTTTAGTCCAACCTTTATGGAAAACGATATGGAGATTCCTCCAAAAACTGGAAATTGAGCTCCCATACAATCCAGCTATATCACTTTTAGGGATATACCCTAGGAACATAAAACTACAATAAAAAAATCCCTTCCTCACATCTATATTCATTGCAGTGCTATTTATAATAGCCAGACTCTGGAAACAACCAAGATACCCTTCAACAGATGAATGGCTAAAGAAACTGTGGTGCATATACACAATGGAATATTATGCAGCCGTCAGGAGAGACGAAGTCGTGAAATTTTCCTATATATGGATGTACATGGAATCTATTATGCTGAGTGAAATAAGTCAGAGGGAGAGAGATAGATGCAGAATAGTTCTCATCTATGGGTTTTTAAAAAATAAAGGACATTTTTGCAATAATTTTCAGAGACAAATTAGAGGAGGGCTGGAAGGTCCAGTTCACGACATGAAGCTCACCACAAAGAGTGATGAGTACAGTTAGAGAAATAACTACATTGAGATCTGTCATAACAATGTGAATGGATGAGGGAAGTAGGAAGCCTGTTTAGAGTACAGGCGGGGGTGGAGTGGGGAAGAGGGAGATTTGGGATATTGGTAGTGGGAATGTTTCACTTGTGAAGGGGGTGTTCTTTACATGACTAAAGCCTTACTATAATCATATTTGTAATAAAAGTGTTTAAATAAAGATATTATTAAAAAGAAAAAGAAAAGGAAAGTGAAGTCTCCAATCTTCTGTTTTCTAAGGGTTGCTTTAGTTATTTACGATGTTTGTTTATTCTTCTAAATGAACATCAGGAGTTTTTATCCATTTATTTGAAGAATGTCATAAGGATCTGTAAGATTCCCTACTCCCAACACCATAAGCTTTCTGTTGATGGTCAGATCCACCCATACCTGGTTTGAACGGTCGTATCTTGAATAAAGAATAATAAATTTTACCTGGGGGGAGGAAAGACAGAGGTAGAGAGCCAGAGGAGAAGCAGCAGCAGCTTAGAAGAAGCTGCTTGGTTCTTTGAGTTCTAGAGTTTGGGGTTGGATGATCGCTGTCTAATCATATGGAGTCAATGTTGGGGCCACATGACATTTGTTCAAGGTGGGAGGCACCCCTGTATTGTAAAATTTATGAGTTTTTATCCCTATAGATAAAAGCTTGTTTCTTTATGTAAGGTTTTCCATTTTAGTATGCCTTTGCAAAAAGAAATGGTGCTATATTATATTGCTGGTGAATTTGGAGGTGAGAATGTCCAGCTCCATCATCTCTGTGCCCTGGTTTTGACCTGAGCTTTTATCCCAGGCAAGACTTTTTCTGGTAGGTTTTTGTACCAAGCAGAACTGAAACAGGTGAAGTTAAAGAAGAGAAAAAAGACATATATATTCACACACACACACACACACACATATATAAAGAAAAAATAAAAACTGAATTAAAGAAAGTAATTAAGGAAAAAAGTGTAGCAGGAGACTACCTTACATTTGGGGATAAACAGGTTAAGAGGTAGTATTATAGAGGTATTAAACATATAAAGGAAATATAGGCTTCCCCATTCTCTTTTGATATATTCTTGTGGGGGTAGAATCTAGGGCATATTTTCATCACACACACTGGTCTTGTTGAGTTTGAGAACTGATTTGTGGCAGAAAGGACTCAGGTAGAGTTCTTGCACTGGGGTCCTTCTGGAGCTAAATCCAGTATCAAACACAGACCACATTTGGGGGGTGAGGAAAACCACAGAGCATGAGTCAGCAGGAGTGTTGGTTGTAATTTCTTGCCGGGGGATGAGATGTGGGTCTAAGAAGGTGTCTTTTCACTTGGGAGCTGGGTGATGGCCTATTTGGACAGGAGGTAGGTCTTGATACCTAATGAGTTAAGAACTGAGAACGTGTTAGTAAGGCAGGATATCAGATTGGGATTGGGGATGAAGGGATATTAGGATTTCTGAAGGGGAGGAGGGACTATATAGGCATGGATTGTTTACAATTTATGTTTGGTTCTCAGAGAGAAGTCCTCTGTTTATGTACTCTAGCCCACATAAAGACATATATTAGTGATCTATTCTTAAGGTGTTGTTAGAGGTCTGACCCTAATTGGATGGTTTGAGCTTTTAAGGACTAGCTGAATTAAGATAAATAATTAGCTTAGGTATAGCTTAGGAAAGAGAGGAAGGGAGAGCAAAAGATAAGAGAGAGGAGAAAAGAAAATTAAGTAAATATAGAAAAATAAACTAAAAAATAATTAGGTCAAATAAAAGATTGGGCTGGTGTGTCGAAGTTGGGAGGTTTTCCCAGTTTCTAGGCACTTCTTCAGTGATGAAGTTGGGCCTTGCTAAATGAAGGTTTCAGGATTAGATAATGGGTGCAGCAGTTTAGCACAAAAAGTTTTTGTGGCAAAAGCTGGAACCCTGTGTGTGACAACAGGCGGGGAAAATCCGCGAAAGTACACCGGCCCAGTGGGGCTCAGCTGTGAAAGACTGTGAGTGTGACCTGTCTATGTCTGTCTACTGTCCTCTTGCGTGAAACTCTTGCGAGTGGGGCAAAAAGAGGCTCAGAGGAGCACGGCCGCTCCGCTTCGCTACGCGGCCGTGCACTCTTTCTAAGGAAAGAACTCCATTGCAACAAGAAGGAAAAATCACACTAAGAACGGCGCTATATCACAGAAGCAAACATTTCTCTCTGGACTGTCTTCTCTGTTGCATGCTCGGGCCTAAGATTTGACCCGGTGTGAGGCTTCATCCACGGAGGACTCCCCTCCCTTAGAGGCAAGTCAGCCCATCCAGAAAGGGAGGAGCCAGAGGAGTGTGCTGCCTACATCATATAGACAATGAATACCACCACAACACGTAGAAAAACCCACAATACAAGTGTGACAATGGGGAAACAACGCAGGCTAGCATCAGACATAGAGAATGAAGATGACAATTCTGAGGACCAGATAATGACTGAACAACTAATCAACCTCTCAGATAAGGACTTTAGACTAGCAATATGGAAGGTGCTCAACAGACTCCAAGAAACCATGGATCGAGTTGAACAGAACACTAATAAGAACCAAGAAAATATGAAGGCAGAAATGACAAAACTCCAAACTGAAATAACATGTCAACTAACAGGACTGAAAAAGTCAGTAAACGAAGTGAATGACAAAATGGATAAGCTCTGGGACAGGGTATCAGAAGCTGAGAATAGACTTGGTGCTGTGGAAGATGAGATACATAACAATTCCATACAGCAGGAGAGATTGGACAAAAAACTTAAAGCAAATGAGCAGACAATGGAAAAATTAGTCAAAGAATGGGAACAGACGAAAATAGAAGTCTATGATAAGATCAACAGAAACAACTTAAGAATCATTGGAGTCCCAGAGACCCAGGAAGAAAATTTCCAGGAAGAATCAATGGTCAAGAACATCATTAAAGAGAAACTTCCAGAGCTAAAGAATATATGTGATCAAATCCTGCATGCTCGAAGAGTACCAACCAAAAGAGACCCCAGAAAAACCACCCCAAGACACATCCTAGTCACAATGACAAATCCCACAGATAGAGACAGAATTCTGAAAACAGCAAGATCAAAAGGGGAAATCATGTTCAAGCAAGCTTCCCTGAGATTTACAGCAGACCTGTCACCAGAAACGCTCAATGCCAGAAAGCAGTGGTGGGATATTGTGACAAGACTGAATGAAATGAATGCTTCACCCAGAATACTATACCCAGCAAAACTCACTTTCCGGTTTGATGGAAGAATACATGGTTTCACAGACAAAAAACAGCTCAGAAACTTCACAGACACAAAACCTGTCTTAAGAGAAAAACTGAAAGACCTAATCTAAGACAAGACTACCCAAAAGACACACCAAATTTTGAAATAAAGATGGCGTTAAATCCCAGGACAATTCTTTCTCTCAACGTCAATGGACTAAATGCACCAGTTAAGAGACACAGAGTGGCTAAATGGATCAAAAAACTCAATCCAACCTTCTGCTGCCTACAAGAAACGCACCTGAATAGTCAGAACAAACATAGACTCAAAATAAAAGGCTGGAGAAAAGTTATCCAAGCAAACAACACCCATAAAAAAGCTGGAGTGGCCATACTAATATCAGATAATGCAAACTTTATACTCAGGAAGGTTGTAAGGGACAAAGATGGACATTTTATATTAATCAAGGGGTACGTAGAGCAGGAAGAATTCACTCTCCTAAACATATATGCACCGAATGAGGGGCCAGCAAAATATTTAATACAACTGTTGACAAATCTGAAAAATAATATCAACAACAACACAATAATTGTGGGGGACCTTAACACGGCTTTGTCAACACTGGACAGGTCAACCAGACTGAAACCCAACAAGAATATACTAGACCTGAGGAGAGAAATGGAAGAAAGAGGCCTAGTGGATATATATAGGACACTCCATCCCCAGAAACCTGGATACACATTCTTCTCCAATGTACATGGGACATTCTCCAGGATAGACTACATGCTGGCACATAAAACATACCTCCATAAGATCAAGAGGATAGAAATTTTGCAGACTACCTTCGCTGACCACAAGGCTCTGAAATTATTTGTGAACTCCAAAGGGACTCAGAAGAAACACTTTAACACCTGGAAGTTAAACAGCCTCATGCTCAATAACCAGTGGGACCGAGATGAAATCAAGGAGGAAATAAAAAGGTTCCTGGAAACAAATGACAATAAAGACACAAACTCTCAGAACCTATGGGACACAGCAAAAGCAGTACTGAGAGGAAAATTTATAGCTTTGCAAGCACACATCAGGAAGAAAGAAGGAGCTTACCTGAGTAGCTTAATGACACAGCTAATAGAACTAGAAAATGCTCAACAAAAGGACCCAAGAATAGGAAGACAGAAGGAAATAACAAAGCTGAGAGCAGAAATCAACGAAGTGGAAACTCAAAAAACAATCCTAAAGATCAACGAAAGCAGAAGTTGGTTCTTTGAAAAAATAAACAAGATTGATAGACCACTGGCAAACCTAACAAAGAAAGAGAGAGAGAGAAACTTGATAACTCGTATCAGGAATGAAAAAGGAGAGATCACTACTGATATGACAGAGATTCAAAGGGTAATCAGAAACTACTTTGAAAAACTCTACGCCACTAAAAATGAGAACCTGGAAGAAATGGATAAATTCTTGGACTCTTATAATCTTCCACGGTTGAAGGAAGAGGATGTAGCATATCTAAACACCCCCATCACCATTGATGAAATTAAAACAGTAATCAAATGTCTGCCGAAAAACAAAAGCCCAGGTCCAGATGGATTCACTAATGAATTCTATCAAACTTTCCAAGAGGAACTACTGCCAATCTTGGCAAGACTCTTTCATGAAATTGAACAAACAGAAACACTTCCAAATAGCTTTTATGAAGCCAACATCACCTTGATACCTAAACCAGACAGAGACGCTACCAAAAAAGAAAATTACAGACCAATATCACTGATGAATGCAGATGCAAAGATCCTCAACAAAATCCTGGCAAATAGGATTCAATGCCTCGTTAAGAAGATCATCCACTACGATCAAGTAGGTTTCATCCCAGGAATGCAAGGCTGGTTTAACATCCGTAAATCTATCAACATAATACACAACATCAATAACAAGAAAAATAAAAACCACATGATCATATCAATAGATGCAGAGAAAGCATTTGATAAGGTCCAACACCCATTCTTGATCAAAACTCTCAGCAAGATGGGAATGGAGGGAACCTTTCTCAATATAGTGAAGGCCATCTACCACAAGCCAGTGGCAAATATTATCCTCAATGGAGAAAAACTAAAAGCCTTCCCTCTAAATTCTGGCACAAGACAAGGCTGTCCTCTCTCACCACTCCTATTCAACATAGCACTGGAAGTACTTGCTATAGCGATTAGGCAAGAAAAGGATATCAAGGGAATCCAGATAGGAAAGGAAGAAGTCAAGCTCTCACTGTTTGCAGATGACATGATACTCTACTTAGAAAACCCTAAAGACTCTATCAAAAAGCTTCTAGAAACAATAGACTCATATAGCAAGGTGGCAGGCTACAAAATTAACACACAAAAATCAATGGCCTTTCTATACACCAATAGTAATAAGGATGAAATGGACATTAAGAAAACAACCCCATTCACAATAGTACCACACAAACTCAAATATCTTGGAATCAACTTGACTAAATATGTGAAGGACCTATACAAAGAAAACTATAAAACTCTGCTCCAAGAAATAAGAGAGGACACACGGAAATGGAAACACATACCCTGCTCATGGATTGGCAGGATTAACATCATCAAAATGTCAATACTCCCCAAGGCATTATACAGATTTAATGCCATCCCTCTAAAGATACCCATGACATTCTTTAAAGAAGTGGATCAGACACTTTTGAAATTCATTTGGAACAATAAACACCCTCGAATAGCTAAAGCAATCATTGGGAAAAAGAATATGGGAGGAATTACTTTTCCCAACTTTAAACTGTACTACAAAGCAACAGTTATCAAAACAGCATGGTATTGGAATAAGGATAGGTCCTCAGATCAGTGGAATAGGCTTGAATACTCAGAAAATGTTCCCCAGAGATACAACCATCTAATTTTTGATAAAGGAGCAGGAAATCCTAAATGGAGCAGGGAAAGCCTCTTCAACAAGTGGTGTTGGCACAATTGGATAGCCACTTGCAAAAAATTAAACTTAGACCCCCAGCTAACATCATGTACAAAGGTAAAATCCAAATGGATTAAAGACCTCGATATCAGCCCCAAAACCATAAGATATATAGAACAGCACATAGGCAAAACACTACAGGACATTACAGGCATCTTCAAGGAGGAAACTGCACTCTCCAAGCAAGTGAAAGCAGAGATTAACAGATGGGAATATATTAAGCTGAGAAGCTTCTGCACCTCAAAGGAAATAGTGCCCAGGATACAAGAGCCACCCACTGAGTGGGAGAAACTATTCACCCAATACCCATCAGATAAGGGGCTAATCTCCAAAATATACAAGGCACTGACAGAACTTTACAAGAAAAAAACATCTAACCCCATCAAAAAATGGGGAGAAGAAATGAACAGACACTTTGACAAAGAAGAAATACGCATGGCCAAAAGACACATGAAAAAATGTTCCACATCACTAATCATCAGGGAGATGCAAATCAAAACAATGATGAGATACCACCTCACACCCCAGAGAATGGCACACATCACAAAGAATGAGAATAAACAGTGTTGGCGGGGATGTGGAGAGAAAGGAACTCTTATCCACTGCTGGTGGGAATGCTGTCTAGTTCAACCTTTATGGAAAGCGATATGGAGATTCCTCCAAAAACTGGAAATCGAGCTCCCATACGATCCAGCTATACCACTCCTAGGAATATACCCTAGGAACACAAAAATACAATACAAAAAACCCTTCCTTACACCTATATTCATTGCAGCTCTATTTACCATAGCAAGACTCTGGAAACAACCAAGATGCCCTTCAACAGACGAATGGCTAAAGAAACTGTGGTACATATACACAATGGAATATTATGCAGCTGTCAGGAGAGATGAAGTCATGAAATTTTCCTATACATGGATGTACATGGAATCTATTATGCTGAGTGAAATAAGTCAGAGAGAGAGAGAAAAACGCAGAATAGTCTCACTCATCTATGGGTTTTAAGAAAAATGAAAGACATTCTTGCAATAATAAATTTCAGACACAAAAGAGAAAAGAGCTGGAAGTTCCAGCTCACCTCAGGAAGCTCACCACAAAGAGTGATGAGTTTAGTTAGAGAAATAACTACATTTTGAACTGTCCTAATATTGAGAATGTATGAGGGAAATGTAGAGCCTGTTTAGGGTACAGGCGGGGGTTGGGTGGGGAGGAGGGAGATTTGGGACTTGGGTGATGGGAATGTTGCACTGGTGATGGGTGGTGTTCCTTTTATGACTGAAACCCAAACACAATCATGTATGTAATCAAGGTGTTTAAATAAAAAAAAATTATGCATTAAAAAAAAGTTTTTGTTATTGTTGTTTGTTTTTTGTTTATTTATTTATTTATTTTTTATTTCGGGACCATGGTTACTGTTTGGTTGCTGTCTTTATTGCTCTGGTCTTTTAGGGTTTTTCGTTTGATTTTTTTCTTTTCTTTTTTGTTTGTTTCCTTGTTTGTCTGGGTATTTTTTTTTGTATTTTTGTTATGCTTTTCTTTCTTTTTTCCATTTTTCTCTTAAATTGATATTTAAAACCTCTAGAAGGACTCCTTCCAGTGTTTTGTTTGTTTGATTTTTGCCCCCCCCCTTTTTCAAACAGAACCACATAACTTAAATCATCTTGTTTTGCATCACAAATTGAGGGAGAAATAATGGGTGGTACCAAGACCAAGCAGTCGTATGAACATTGAGTAGAAAAAAATAATCAGACTTAAACACCAAATCCAAAGCCAATGACAACAGAATGGATACTCAATCTACAACAAACTAGACACAAAGGGGACCACTTATACTAGCAGCCGGGAGGTATGGGATGCATGCTTGGAACAGGGGTGGAGAGAGGACAACATTGGTGGTGGGAATGCCCTTGATTTATGCACTATGCACTTTATTTTAGATATTACTATGATTTGTATGATTTGTAATTCACTTTGGTCAAAATAAAAATTAATTTTTTTTAAAAAAGAAGCTGCTTGGAATAAGCTGAGCATAAAAGCCCTGTGAGTTATGCACATTGCGGATTGTGCCATAGAATAAACCAAGCTATCCTTAAGAAACTTTAACTGACTGCTTGTGATTATTTCTCCACCTTTAGACAAAGATGCCTATTGTTTTTTGTTTGTGTGTTTGTTTGGTTGGTTTTTGATTCACACCCGTCCACGCTCAGCAGTTACTCCTGGTTCTGTGCTCAAACGTTGCTCCTAGTAGGCATGGGGGAAACATATGGGATGCCGGGATTCGAACTGGGGTCTGTCCTCTGTTGGCCACATGCAAGGCAAACGCCTTACTGCTGTGCTATCACTCCACCCCCTATACATTAAATTAAAACAATAACTGGTTCTTGAACACAGACACAGGTACTGAGAATCCGAGAAGACCTCAATGATGGTGAATGCCTTGACCCTTTGGTGGGTAATCTTTGCTTCATTGAGCTGGAGTGAGAATGGAAGTCAAGAATGATGGATCACTGTTTCCAATCTGAACATGGTGCAGACACCTTCAGGCAGGAGAGTGGGTAGTGAAGGGGGGAGGGCTAAAAACTTGGAGCACCTCCCTAAAGGCCTAGCTCCCTGACCTTTCTTCTACCAAAAGTGCTTTTTCCAAGGACCATGGCCTTCAAATTTTCAGAAACTTCTAGAGGTCACTGATTGAAAAAAAAGAAAGTTCCACTGGTAAGGTACTGGCAGCAGGGAGATGACTGGCAGCCCCAACCTGGATTCAAGCCCAGAGGACTTAAGTTGCTCTAAGCTCCTAGACGCATGGCAGTGGTGAGCTGTGAACTCTGAGATGAACACTTTCTCAACAAGCTGTAGCAGGAGCGCTTCCTGTGGGCAGGCAGGCATGGTAGCCTTTAGCCGAGCTACCACAAGAGATGGCGACCCCAGCCATGACCCAGGGTTCTGAGGAGCTTCAGCTGCAATGCTAGCCTACAAACCCTGGGGAGTAGCACCTAGCTCCCTGGTGTCTGGACATCATGATGAGTAAAGAAAAGAAGATGGAGAAGGTGGAGGATCCAAGTCCAGCTGAAGACCAACAAAAAAGAAGCTGATTTTCAGAATCACCTGCATCTTAACTGTGTTTCAGGTTAATCTCCTGACCTTATTTGCATCAGTTATCTTGCTAGTTAAATTGGTTTTTTTCATATATATGGATCATACTCTTTTATGCTAAGCACTATTGTAAACAGAAAATTTTGTATCTAACTTTAGAGGCTTAGTATATTAGTTTGCACAATTCTGGGAAAATGCATATTAGTTATAAAAGTTATCATCTATTCTAAGGGCTAGAGCAATAGTGCAGCAGTAGAGCATTTTCCTTGCAGACCCAGGATGGACATTGGTTCGATCCCCAACATCCCATATGGTTCCCCAAGCCAGGAGTGATTTCTGTGCACCTAGACAGGAATAACCCCTGAGCGTCAGAGTGTGGCCCCAAAACAAACAAAAAATGTTTTCAGCTATCCTAGTGAATGCTTCCCAATTGCTATGATGTTTTTTGTATCTTATGTAGCAGCCTAATTTCCAACTGTATTATCTGAAGGACTGTTCTCATGATTTTATTTAAAGAAGTTTATGAAAAGAAACTTGGATGTTCTAGACTCATTAGCTGTGCTTGGTGTAATAATGCTAAGAATTTCAAACTATAAGTGTATGTATGGAAAAAAGTTCAAATGTTATACTCAGAGAAGTCTAGGAAAAATTTTGTGACATGTATAAGATATAGAAAAGGCCGACTGTTTTGAGAGGTAATTGCGTACAATTTAAACTTTGATGCTTTGAGTTATGATATGAGTTCCCACCTTTGGCAGAGAAAAGGAAAACAAAAGTTTTGTAATTTTATCTCACTTTTTGTTTTTATTTTCTAATACAGAGAAGGTGGAAAATGTAAGTTTCCCTAAGCTTTCTGTTGATGGTCAGAAACGCCCACACCAGGGATGAGTGGGAATATATTGAATAGAGAAAAATAGTTTGGCTGGAGGGAAGTGGGAATAGACATAGGGAGAGAACCAGAAGAGAAGCAGCTTAGAAGAAGCTGGTTGGAATAAGCTAAGCATAGAAGCCATGCGAGGAAATGCACATGGTGGATAGTGCCATAGAATAAACCAAGCTCTCTCTAATGAAACTTTGACTTCTTGTGATTATATCTCTGCCATTATAGTGCATCTTCAAACCTGCTAGCCAAAGAGCCTAGAAGTGCAGTGCCAAGGAAGGCCTCACCCCCAACACTAGGACTTTAGACTACTACTGTAGACTAGACTTTAGACTACTCATATATATATATATATATATATATATATATATGAGGCCACTTTATTTCATTTCTCCTTTTAAAGCTAGTATATTCTTGTTATGTTTCATCATAGAGGACCTATCAGGGAGTGACTGGGCATTGTTCATGTATTCCACTATTATTGTGTTGCTATTGATGTCTTCTTTGCAATATGTCAACAATTGTTTTAAATATTTTGCTGGTACCATTAAATTTTTTCTGGGTGTGTATATGTTTATCAATGTGATTTCTTCCTGTTGTATATATCCCTTGATTATTAGGAAATGTCCATCTTTGTCCCTTATAACATTTTCTAAGTCTAAAGTTTGTGTTATCTGATATTAATAGCCAATCCAGCTTTTTAAGGGAGTTGTTTGCTTAGATGATTGTCCTCCAACCCTTGATTTTAATTTTATGTTTGTTCTGACTATTCAGGATGCTAAATTCAGCCTTTTGGTCCATTTTGCCACACTGTGTCACTTAACGCAAAGAACTTAAGTCAAAGAACATTGAGAGAAATAATTGTCATAGGGTTTAATGCCATTTTTGTGTAGGAGTTTGGAGGACTTGTGGTCTGATTATCTTGAAGTAGACTTTCCAGTATGTCTTTCAAGGTTGGTTTTGGGTCTGTAAAGTTGCTGTTGTTTTTCCGTGAAGGTACGTATGCTTCCTTAAAATCAGAATGTGAGTCTGTCTGGGTGAAGTATTATAGGCAAAACATTCATTTCGTTGAGTTTTTTAAAAGTATATTCTTACCACTTACCCCCAGGCCTTGAGGGTCTCTTGTGACAGATCAGCTGTAAAACTTAAGGATGCTCCATTAAATGTAACTTTCCTTTTTTGATCTTGTTAATTTTAGTATTCTATCCCTATCTATAGGATTTGTCATTGTTATTAAGATGTGTCTTTGGGTGCTTTTCTTTAGATCTCTTTTATCTGGTACTCTCCAGGCATGCATAATTTGGTCCTATGCACTCTAGCTCTGAGAGTTTCTCTGCAATGATGTCCTTAATTTTTCTTCCTGAGTCTCAGGGACTCCAATGACTCTGATGTTGTTGTTTCTGTTGAGTTTATAAAAGACTTCTATTTTCATCTGTTCACATTCTTTGAGGGTTTTTTTTTTCATATACTTATTATTTGCTTTGAGGTTATTTTCTAATCTCTTCTGTTGTGTGGACCAGTTATGCATCTCATTTTCCAGCTCAGTGTTTCAGGCCTCAGTTGCTGTTACTGTGTTTGAGAGCATTCCAATAAGGCTTTCATTTTGTGTGCCAAGTTTTTAAGTCCTGTTTTATCAGTTAGGAGGTTTTTTTGGCTTCTGTTTTCATATACTCTTGCTTCTTATTTGTGGTCCATTTAGCTTGATTCATGCTTTCTTTGAATTCTATGAAATTCCACCATATTTTTCTCTAAACTCCTTCTCTGAGAGGCTATGTAAGTGGTTGGCACTTTTTGAGTTATCACAGCTGCCATCTTTATCTTTATGCATGGTGTTGACCTGTGTTGTTTCCCCATTGTCACACTTATAGTTGATGTTTTCTGCATGTTGTACAAAAAATCATTTACTAGGCTATGTACATTGTCATGGACTGAAGCAGAGTGCCTTGCATCAAATAATTAACGATGGGGCTGGATGCCGGTGGATGGTGATGAATTTCTCTCTGCCATCCCAGGCCACGTGGCACCACAACCCATCCAGCTGGAGGGTCCCAGGCCCAGGTGAAAGGCAAAATCACTCACTCACAGGCAGGCTTCAGGAAGCATCAGCTTTATTCATGTCCTATCCACCACATGTGTGTGGCCTACTCATAACCTTTCAAGCACAGCAATACTTTGCTAGCCCTGCGTCTTATCTCCTGTTAGCCATCTTCCCTTTGGGCTCCATGCTGGTCAAAGACCAGAACACAGAGGCCCAAAAGCCAGAGCGCCCTGCAGCGCAGAAAGGGCCGGAATCCCCTCGGTCCAAGGCTTATCTAACTTTTCCAAGACCCCTCCCAGAAATGGGTGGGTCTTAGGTAGCTACACCCAAATCCAGGGTCTCAGCTAGGTACACCAACAGAGTGGTCAGGCTCCTCTGGATCCACCCTTTGTGGGCATGGCCAGCTCATCTACTTTGAGGTGGTTACTACAGGCTCTTCTGGGAGGAGTCGGATGGCAGCTTTATTGAAAAGCATGTGGCAGAGATCAAGCTCTGCCCTTTGTGGCTATGGTCAGCTTACCATGTTGACATGGCTTCTGCAGATTCTTCTGGGTGGGGTTTTAACATCATCATCGGTGTCTTCTTAGGTTTCTGGTTTTTGTGTCCTTGTTCAGATGCCAGTTGTAAAATAAAAATCTAGGAGTTTGTGAGTCACTGTTTCTAACACCTGAGGCAGATGAGTCTGATCAAGTAGGGTAGCAGTGGAGCAATAATACCAAGTTAGTAAAAAGATTAATCAGATTTAGTCTGTTTTTCCTCTCATGGCCTTTCTGCCTTATGGCCTCTCTCTGCTATGTGCTATCTCTGCCAAGCCCAAAGCCTGAACCTGAATAGTATTTTAAGCAATGAAGAGAAGAGACAAAAGGCAACAAATACAAATAAAAATAAGACATTAAAACATATCAAAGAAATATAAAGGATTCTCTGGACAAGAACTGTGTGCTGAAAATAGGTAAATTTCTTGTGAAATCTTATAAACCAGGGAGAGAGGGGAAAAAAGAAATATTATAAGCCACAGTGAATGAAAGGAAAAGATCAAGTAGAAAAATATCTGCCATAGAGGCAGACTGGGTGGGGGGCTGGCAAATAGAACTGGAGAGAAACTGACAATATTAATGGTGGAAAATCAACAGTGGTGAAGAGATAGATCAGTTGAAATAGTCTATAAAAGTCAATCATCAACAACTTTTTAACTCTATCTCATAATGATTCAATTAAAAGAGTTTTAAAGAGTAAAGTTGGTTTTGCTGTTTCCTCTGAAACATGGCAGATGTCTTGGGCCTTCTCTCTGCTGTCCTATGGCCTGGAATTTTGAACCTCTTCTTCATTGATCCACGAGGGCGCATCTTCTTCAGAGGTGAGCAGTTTCACACACAAAGGGTAGAGCCAGAGGAGCCATGCACACCTACTAGCTCATGAAGATGACCACAACATGTAGAAAAATCCACAGTACAAGCGTGACAATGGGGAAACAATGCAGGCTTACACCAGGCATAGAGAATGTAGATGGCAACTCTGATGATCCAAAAACTGCCAACCACCTAGTTAGACACTCATATATGGAGTTTAGAGAATAAATATGGAGGATGTTTGTTGCAAGTCAGCCCTTGATGGGGTTGACTGATGGAAGGATGGAAGATGACGTCTTTCCCCTCCAGCTCATAGCACGTATCTGCCATCCTGTTCAGCCAGTGGTCCTGAGGTGAAGCGGCAGGTAAAATGCTAGCAGACAGTCAGGCTTGTGAAAATTCAGCTTTATTTGGAAGACAAGACTGAAGCCCAAAGCCTCAGCATCAGTTCCAGCCAAAAGCCCCCCCACGCCTTCCATAGACCCTTGCTTTTATCTCCCAGAATCAGGTACCACCCAATGGTGGGATTAGGTACCACCCAATGGTGGTAGCAGAATCAGGTACCACCTTAGGGTGGGAGCAGAATGCCAGGTCACACCCTAGGGTAGGACACAATCACCGATCAGGGTAGGGTCAGTAACATAATAATCCCATTAAACAGAGATGAAGGAAATACAGAATCTAATCAAATGTCATTATAAAATAAAAAAGTGTCCAGTACTGTGGTGCATAGCTGAGAGGGAATTCAAAACCCAGAGTGTTTTACTGAAGCACAAAAATTCATATCTCACATCAAGAATACAAACTTTAAAATATGTACTTGTGAAATAAGACATAAGATACCTAGCTTTGAAGATCAATAAAGTTTGTACCCACAAGGGCCTCAGGGTCATGGCAAACTTAGAAGTTTTTTTAAGTTCACACAGGGAGCAGCACTGGACAGTAATTTAAAACAATTGCATGCTGTATGTAGAAAGAAGCTCTTTTAAACATTTTACAATACCAGGTAAAGGGGTAAGAAAGTCAGTTGGAAATGCCAGCAGCCCTGAACACTACAACTTATCCTCAGTTGTAAGCCATTATGTCAAATAGGAAAAGGGTCATTGCACAGCACCTTGTGAAGATTCAGTAAAGCAACATTGTTTTAAATTTGATGATCAAAAAGTTTCTGAACTTGCCAAACCATCTGTGAAATCTTCAGTGGCTTATATTCTTTTTTATACCTCAAAGGGATCTTTGGCAATAGATACAGCTGTTTAAACTAGTTAATTGAATGCTTTTTAGAAATGTTTATAATAATGTTATAATATTTTATCAACAGAAAAACAGTGGTTAGATGGGTTAGAAGATATAGACTCTCACTATAGTGCTCATTAAAACGTTTTAATATATTAACCCTATTTTTATAATAGGCATTAATGTTTTTGTTTACAGTGATCCATTGAGAGATATTTTATTTTGGACTCCTAATGCAGTGATTATTGTGATAATGTTATAACCACTACTTTAAATTAATTCTTTTTCATTGATTATAACTGCTTGTATGATTTTATATGTTTATCCAGAGACCCGTAGATGAGACAACTGAATACTTTGGACTCTTACCACAGTGCTCAGTCATTGACTATGTTATGATTTATTTCTTATTCCTGCTGAATTTTTATTACGTATGTATGGTGACTTTGTTTCCAATGCATTCTAGAAAGGAACCAGATTATTTGAAGCAGATGAAACCATACTTTGAGGTACAGACTCCTTCTCTGGTGCTCATTAACCATTTTACTTAACATTTTAAATTTCAAAATTAGGATTGTTTTGGAAATTTTTTGTGCTCAATCTAAACCGTGGGGCTTTTATTTTCAGCAAAGTTCCACTCCATCTACATCAACTACTTTTAGAAGCTGGAAAAGTTTTTCTACAAACATACTGGTTCTATATTTAAAAGTGCTTGTTTCATTTTACCTGGGTCAATTTTTCTGATGTAAACTTTGGATCAGTCTTTTTGTCTGTTTATGTGTGTGTTGAGTATGAATGTGGTGGCCATTTATGTAATTTCTAATTCCAGTAGTGCTGAGAAGTTTCTCTCAGTGCTACTTGGTTTTGTTTGAAATGTCTGTTTATTTGGTATTTCTATCTTTCATTATATTTATATTCCTTGACTCCTGTTGCCAACTGGGAAGATGATATCACCATTGTGACTCGCCCATTGAAGAGTGGGAAAAGGATGACAACTGGCATGTGAATCTTCAGTGGCACATCCTGCAAGATATTATCACTCTGGTTGCATATGTTGGTGGAGTTCGGTCATTTAGGCCATGAGTCATTTTCCACAATCACATCAATATTGCTGAAGTCGCTTTTTTTACCACTTCACTCTACCTTGAGACTGTTTGTGACTGATGTCAACTTTGGAGAGAGATTCTTAGCTTTAAATCATCTCCAGAACTGTGACTACTGCCAACTATTTTCTCAGGCTTCACATGACTATGTAACTAACTGAAATTACGACCCAGAATTTATTTAAGCTTCAGTCATTATTTTAACATTTAGAAGAGATATATACATTTACTTTTTATTATTGTCTAAGTGTAATTTTTAACATGTATATCTTTCATTGTATATTTTACTAAGTAGTGATAGTTTTCTCCTTTTTACTTAGATTAGACAGTAATAATTGTTTAGAATTTAGTATAAATAGTACCCTTGAAGTTGTATGCTATTTATATATTACCATATGTACCTCTCATCATTTTTATAATGTAAAATAGGGGGAGATGTGGGATTATGGAATTTGTATGTCTCTGTCAATCAGCTCCCACGTGGTTTCTCATTAGGATGTTATTTTATGAATGCAGAACTTCCGATTGGTAGTGAAACTGGATGGTCCCACCTTCTAGATGTGACATTTTTCCATAGATAAAAGGCAAGAATGAAAGAGGAGAAGGGGCCTTTTGTTCCCCGAGCTTTGTCCTACAGATGTTTGGAGAGTGGTCTGTGGATTGGTGTTAGGGTAATGTGGGAGTTTTTAAAGTCTTTTTTTATTTAAGTGTGTGATTATTTTGCAGAGTGCCTTCTAGTTAAGACCTGTTTTGCTAGTTTCAGTGTCAAAATGAAAGGTTTAGCTTCTAGAAAAGTCTACTAGAGGGTTAGAGTAATAGTACTGAGTGTACAGTGCTTGCCTTGCAAGCAGCCAATCTGATTCAGTCTCTTGCAGACCATATGATCCTTTGATCCCATTAGAAGTGGTTCCTGAGTGAAAAACACGGAATGATCCCTCAGCACAGTCAGGTGTGGCCCCAAAACAAAGACAAAGTGTGTGTTGGGAATTTATGGAGGACAGAGAGGCTGGTGGTGGGTGCCAGTTTTACTCTGACATGGTAAAGCTGTTGGATGTCTTCTATTAATTTTGCCACAAGGAACTGACTTCATACTCTATCTACCCAACTAAAATTAGCATACCACACTTTCCCACTGATTTGGGATGGGGGAGAGGACATTACTATATTAACACTCTTCTTTGACTCACTCCAGCAAGAAGGTACTATTCAACTTCTGCCATGTTCTAGAGAGCCAGTATTTCCTAGAAGAAAACTTATACATATATCTGGCACCCCAAGATTTATTGTTTAATTACCTTTTATTTGTGGCTACTACTCAGGGCACTTTTTAATACTAGGTTCTGGAGGTTACAAGGGCTTACAATCCTGGTTTCTATAATATAACAATTGAAGAGAGGGGCTGGGGTGACAGCACAGTTGCTTTCATGAGGCAGACCCTAGTTTGATCCCCAATATCCCATATGGCTCCCTGACCATTGCCTGGAGTGATCCCTGAGTGCACAGCCAGAAGTATGCTCAGAGCACAGCCAGGTATGGTCCAACAATTACAACAACAAAGACAAAACAAAGTAAAACCACTACCAACAACAACAAAGAAATCAGTTGAAGTGAAATTTTAGCATTAGAACAATATACTGGCAGCAAAGTAAGAGAGCCATAAAATTTCTTGAAAAGAAACTTATTTTTTTTAGAATTCTGGTTTCTAGCTCAGACCTCTGATTTGGAAAAATTCAAGGGTCCCATGACTATGTCTCTCAGGGAACAAAGGCCACATGATAAAACCTTTCCATTCTTTTTCACCCTTGCTTCTAGTTTGCCAATATCTTCCCCAAAAACGTTTACCTCCTTTCAGCTAAAAGGGAGTTCAGCGGCTTGAGCCATACTCAGAAGGTATGGGATTTGCCTTGCATGTGGTTTACTAGGATTCTATATTGTTGGCTCCCAAGCATGTCCAAGAGTCATTTCTGAGTACAGAGCCAGGAGTAAACTATGGTTTGCTCCAATAAATAAATAAAGTCAGGTATCCTGATTTTATTGGATGCTGCACTGACACAATTTTATATCAGCTCACTTTGGCCCTAGTGTGGCATAAATATATAAGACTATGACAGAATACTCTTAAACAACTCCCCTAGAATGTGAGTCCTACCTAAGTATGCTTCTTTTGCCATGCTCCAGAGTGCCAGTTTCTAATGGAGGGGATACCTAGATGTAGTTGATGCTGTGGTGGTGGTGGTGGTGGTGTGTGTGTGTGTGTGTGTGTGTGTGTGTGTGTGTGTGTGCGTGCATAAGCACATGAACACCTTCCACCCAGAAGATGCCAATTGATTTCCTAGCTCTGGTAGCCAGCAGATTATACATCCTAGGTTCTTCAGGACTTTGGATTTATCTTTGTCTTGGTCACACCTAGAAATACTCAAGGGTTACTTTTGGCTGGGTGTCTGCAACCTGTAGCTCCAGAGCTGCATACAGTTCTTTTGAAGTTTGCACAGCTCTGGCTCCAACAGCAGGGCCATTAGCAGGGGGTGGGGAGCAGTATCACCTCCACTGCCTCCCAATGCTCTGTGTGGCAGATTGCCATTGCTTTGGCATCACTAGGCAACCACAGCTACCCAGTCCTGGCCCAGCCTCCTCCCTCACATCACAGCATGCAATGTGACTGAGGGCATGCTAATCGTGCACCTATGCCCTGGAGCTATAAGAAATAAATGGCTTGGACAAACACAGGTTTAAGACACAATAAAGAAAAGAACAAAAATCAAGATACATCTTCTGGGGTGGGGAGATAGCGTGGAGGTAAGGCATTTGCCTTGCATGCAGAAGGGCAATGGTTCGAATCCCAGCATCCTATATTGTCCCCCAAGCCTACCAGGAGCGATTTCTGAGCGTAGAGCTAGGAGTAACTCCTGAGCACTGCCGGGTGTGACCCCCAAAGAAACAAAAATAAAGAAAGCAAAGATACAACTTCTATATAGAATCACCCCTTTATCACTGGGAGATGTCACCCTTTCATCAAATTTTAGAAAACAACACAAAAGTATTAGAGAATATTTCTCAAATAAAAAAAGCAATCAATAGGGCCCGGAGAGATAGCACAGCGGTGTTTGCCTTGCAAGCAGCCGATCCAGGACCTAAGGTGGTTGATTCGAATCCCAGTGTCCCATATTGTCCCCTGTGACTGCCAGAAGCTATTTCTGAGCAGACAGACAGGAGTAACCCCTGAGCACCGCCAGGTGTGGCCCAAAAACCAAAAAAAAAAAAACAAAAAAAAAAACACAACAAAACAGTAAAAAGCCTTTTAAATCGCAAATTACTATTATCCCATTTTCTTTCTTTCTCTCTCTTTTTTCCTACTTCTTTTCTTCTCTCCTTTCTTATTCTTCATGCATTCAACCTATATTCCATAAAGCCCATGCTGTCAGTTTCTCTTTAGGAAAGGAACCTTGATGCACAAGAAGCGGCAGACAAGATTACATAGGGTAAACACCTCTTATAGTCCTCATTACACGTTGCTTAGTACTCTAGACATGAAATCTATAAATATCGTAAAATTCTCTCTAGCCACTATCTAACCCTGAAACCTTTATTTAGCAAAGTTCACCCCTGTCATTGATGAAGTTCATAGAAATTGGAAAAACTTCAAACTCTGAGGCACTGGGCAAATATTTTTTTAGGGGTGTGGTTTTTTTTGTTTTTTGGTTTTTCGGGCCACACCCGTTTGATGCTCAGGGGTTACTTCTGGCTAAGCACTCAGAAAGTGCCCCTGGCTTGGGCGACCATATGGGATGCCGGGGGATCGAACCGCGGTCCTTCCTTGGCTAGCACTTGCAAGGCAGACACCTTACCTCTAGCGCCACCTCTCTGGCTGGCCAAATATTTTTTAATTTATTTTTACTGTATTTATTTATTTATTTTTCTTTTTACTTCCATCTTAACTTTGGTTTTCCCTTTCTTTCCTAATTTATATCTTAGCAAATTGTTTATATTTTCTTAATTCAATTATTTCTTAGAAGATCAGACCCATTCAATGAGAATCAGGTCTCCAACAACAACTTAAGAGTAGATCTCTAGGGGCTGGAGTGTTAGCATAGCGGTATGGCACTCCATTGCATGTGGCTGACCCAGGACGGACCTTGGTTTGATCCCTGGCATCCCATATTGTCCCCCAAGCCAGGAGCAATTTCTGAGTGTATAGCCTCAGGAGTAAACCCTGAGCATCACAGGGTGTGGTCCAAACCCTCCCCCCAAATGAGTAGATCTCTAATCTCTGTCTATATGTGGGCATGACTTTGTATATAGTGAACTTCTCTTTGCCTCCAAAACCTAAATTGTAAACAATCTATGCCTACAGTGTATATAGCCCCTCTTACATATTATTCCCCTCTCCCCTTCAGAAATCATTCTATTCTCTCATTCCCCCAATGCTGATCTATTATCTCTTATATTTTTTGGGGTTTTTTTTGAGGGGCCACACCCAGTGGTGCTCAGGGGTTACTCCTGGCTGTCTGCTCAGAAATAGCTCCTGGCAGGCATGGGGACCATATGGGACACTGGGAATTGAACCAACCACCTTTGGTCCTAGATCGGCTGCGTGCAAGGCAAACACTGCTGTGCTATCTCTCCAGGCCCCTATTATCCTTTATTTAACCCTCTTTACCCTCAGTTTTTAACTCATTAGGTACAGAGACCGACCTCCAGCCACAATAAACCACCACCCAGCTCCTAAAGCAAAAGGAAATCCTCTTCATTCCGCACCTCATGCTCTGGCAAGAAGCTGCAACCAACTCTCCTGCTGGCTCATTCTATGTGGCACTTCTCACACACACTCAAATGTGTACTGTCGCATGATACCAAATTCATCTCCAGAAGGAACCCCAGGTCAAGGACACTATCTGATCACTTATTGCTGCAAATCAATTCTAAAACTCTACAAGACCATAATGTGAGATGAAAATATGCCCTGTATTTTATTCCCACAAGAATATCTCAAAGGATCTATAAAATATTATGTGGAATGAAGTAAGTCAGAAGAGGAAAGATAAATACAGAATGATAGCACTTATCTGAGGTATTTAGAATATATATACCATATATACATATAATACTCCATGAAGAATCACAATGGTCTAATAAGTAGAAACTATAAACATCGTAGATGTCAGCATATAGCGAGAAGTTTCAAACTAAGTAGAAGAGGAGCAACACAAAGCCTTGACTATACATTGTTCCATAAATAAACCTACAACAGAAACAGCTGTTTAGAGTGAACAGGTACTGAGACTAAACTCCTACCCCCAAAAAACAACCAACCAGCTCCCAAAGCGAAACTACACCCTCTCAACCCCACATCTCATGCCCAGGCATGAAACTACAGCCAACACTCCTACTGACTCATGCTATGTGGCCATTCTTCTCACACACCCCCAAATATGGACTATTGCATGCAACTGGACTCATATCCAGAAGGATCCTCAGCTCAAGGACAATAACTGATCCCTTACTGCTGCAAATCATTTCTCAACTCAAAAGGACCATGGTGTGGGATGAAAAATTGCCCTGGATTTCACCCACACACAAGAATATCTCAAAATAATTAATAGGGATGCCTATATGTCCTTTGTATGTTTAATACCTTTATAATAATACCTATTAGTGAGATTATTCCCAAATGTGAAATTAGCCTCCTACATCACTTATTATCTTTAATTACTTTTTTCAAATTTATTTATTTTTATATTTTTTCTTTAACTTTAAATGTTTTGGTTCTGCTTGGTATGAAAATTAAAAAAAAAGTCTTGCCTGAGATAAAAGTTCAGGGCAGATTGTGTAGCCTGCCATTCTTACTTCCAAATGCACCAACAATATAATATTGCACCATTCTGTTTTGCATAGGCACTCTAAAAAACGGGAAATCTTATGCACAGAAACAAACTCTAATCTACTAGGGATAAGAACCCACACATTTTATAATACAGGGGCATCTCCCACCCTGAATATGTTACATGTGTACCCAACTTAGACTCCATACAATTGGACAGCAACCTTCTAAACCAGAACCCCAGATCCCAGACATAGAATTGACACAGTTACCTGAACTGTGCATCAGGAAACAAACATCCCTCAGGGAAATTCCTAATACCACTCTGTCACCAACTTGCACCAGTTTTGATATGACATCTTGACCACAAGGGAATGGCAACAACTTGATCTAGGAGTGGGTAGGCCCATCTCATCATCTAATGGTAAGATGAAAACAGAAGACACATCGTCTATTGCTCTGTGCAAAAACCAAAATTGCTAACTACAGAAAACTGACTTTTACAAATGTGACTGAGCAGAACTTATCCTGGGACCAATAAGAAAGACCCTAGCCTAGCCTTTGGCCTACAATCTGTACAATAACCAAGATCTCTAATTTCAGAGGTCTGACGTTGACAACTACGACTAAGCAGAACTTCTGGAACCATAGTAAAAGACTCCATCCTAGGCATTGTACTAGGATCTGAGCAAAGACCAAGACCACTAATTACAGAAGACTGATTACAACAACAGTGATAGAACAGAACTTAAAGAACCATAAAGAAAGACTATCCTAGCCTTCATCCTATGACCAACACAAATTACAAGCTACAGAGGCATGATGTTATCATCCACAACTGAACGGAAAGTTTCCTGGCTGTGAGATTCACAACAGGGACAGACTCAAGAGACCTGTTGGCTTTGCATGTTTCTCTTCTCTTAGATCTCCTGAAGCTCTCCTGAGAGGGTCAGGAAGGGCCTAGCAAAAACTGTCCCTTAGAGAGGTGCACAGGACAAAAGGCCAAGAAAGACTGACTGAGTGAGTGAAAACGGGCTATCAGAAGAGGTGACTCCTTTGCTTGTGAATGTGGGAGGGGTCTTCCCAGGCTGTGAGATTCACAACAGGGAGCATATGAGGGGACATGTCATCTTTGCATTCTTCTCTTCTCTTCCATCTCCTGAAGCTGTTCTGAGAAGGCCAGGATGGGCCCAGCAAAAACTCTCTCCTAGAGGCTCCAGAAGAGCAGAGCAGCTCTGCTCCGCTTTGCAGCCGTGCGCTCTTTCTAACTAATGAACACCATAGTAACATGCAGAAAAATCACACTACAGGTGTGAAAATGGGTAAAGCTCGCAGGCAAACATCATGCACAGAATATGAAGATGATAGTTCTGATGACCCAAAAATACCAACCATCTGATTAATCTCTCAAATAGAATAGAAATATGGAGGATCCTCATGGAAATCAAAGACAATATAGCTCTAGCTGAACAGATCACAAAGACAGAAATCACAAAACTCCAAACTGAAATAACAGATTTGAAAATATGATAGCTGAACTGAAAAACTCAATGGAAAGCATCTCCAACAGGGTAAAAACAGCCGAGGACAAAATCAGTGAAATGGAAGATGAAATACAGAACAACTCCATACAGCAGAAGAGATTGGAAAAGAAAGTTAAGGCAAACGATCAGACAATAGAAAAAGTACTCAAGAAATGTGAACAGGTGAAAATAGAAGTCTCTGATGAACTCAAAAGAAACAATATGAGAATCAATGGAGATGCAGAGGCCCAGGAAAATCTCCAGGAAGAATCAACAGTCAAATACATATTACAGAGAAACTCCCAGAACTAGATACTGCATGCAATCAAATCCTGCATGCATAAAGAGTACCAGCTAAGAGTCCCGAAGAAAAACACCCCAAGACACATCCTAGTCACAATGAAGAATTTCACAGATAGGAATAGAATACTGAAAGCAGCAAGATTAAAAAGGGAAATTACATTCAAAGGATCATCCTTAACATTAACAGTAGACATGTCAAAAGAAACTCTCAAGGCCAGAAGACAGTGGCGGGATATTGTGACAAGACTGAATGAAATGGATGCTTCACCTAAAATACTGCACCCAGCCTGACTCACGTTCAGGTTTGAAGGAATGATACATAGCTTTATGGATAAAAAGAAAATCTCAAAAACTACAGATGCAAAACTAGCCTTAAAAGAAAAACTGAAAGGTCTACTTTAAGACAAGACAGACCAATAGATACATCAAACTTACACACAAAAATATATTAAATCCCATGACAATCATTTTCCTTAATGTCAATGGACTAAATGCACCTATTAAGAGACAGAGTGGCTAAATTGATCAAAAAGATTAATCCAACCTTCTGCTGCCTACAAGAAACACCCCTGCATAGTCAGAAAAAACATAGACTCAAAAATCAAAGGCTAGAGGAAAAATCATCCAAGCAAACAACACCTTTAAAAAAACTGTGGTTGCCATATTAATATCCGATGACACAAAATTTAGACTCAGAAAAGCTGTAAGGGACAAAGATGGATACTTCATACTAATCAAGGGAAATGTTCAACAGGAAGAAATCACACTACTAAAGATATACGTATCCAAAGAAAGACCAGCAAAATATCTATTACTGATAAATGTAAAAGGGGATATCAATATTAACACAATAATTGTGGGAGAACTCAACACGGCCCTGTCAGTAGTTGATAGGTCAAGCAGACTGAAACCCAACAAAAATATACTAGACCTGAAAAGAGAAGTGGAAGAAAGAGGTCTAGTAGATATATTTGTAGGATACTCTATCCCCTGAAACCTGGATACACATTCTTTTCCAGTGTACCTGGGTCATTGTCTAGGAGAGACCACATGCTGGCACATAAAACATACCTCCTTAAAATCAAGAGGACAGAAATCGTGCAGGCTACCCTTGCTGACTACAGGCTCTGAAATTAGATGTGAACACAAAGGGACACAGAAAAAAACTTTAACACCCAGAAATTAAACAGCTTACTACTGAACAACCAGTGAGTCTGATATGAAATCAAAGAGGAAATCAAAACTTTCTTGGAAACAATTGACAATGAAGACACAAACTAGCAGAACCTATAGGATACAGCAAAAGTAGTATGAGAGAAAAATTTAGAGCTTTGCAAGCACACATCATGAGGGAAGAAGGTGCATACCTGAATAGCTTACCCACGAAGCTTATAAAATTAGAACATGATGAACAAAAGGAACCAAAAATAGGGAGAGAGAAGGAAATATCAAAGCTTAGAGCAGAAATAAATGAAGTGGAAACCCAAAAAACAATCCATAAGATCAAGAAAGCAGAAGTTGATTCTTTAAAAAAATAAACAAGATTGATAGACCATTGGCAAAACTCACAAAGAGAGAGAAAAAAAAACTTGATAACCCATATCAGAAATGAAAACAGGGAGATCCTAAAGATATTGCAGAGATTCAAAGGATAATCAGAGACTACTTTGAGAAAATCTATATCACTAAACATGACCATCTGGAAGAGAAAGATAAATTCTTGAACTCATATAAATATCCACGATTAAATAAGGAGTATGTAGCATATCTAAACACCCACATCACTATTGAGGAAAATAAAACAGTAATCAATGTCTGCCCAAAAACAAAAGCCCAGGCCCAGATGGATTCACTAATGAATTCTTTCAAACCATTCAAGAGGAACTACTATCAATCCTGGCCAGGCTCTTTCATGAAATTGATAAAACGGGAACACTTCCAAATAGCTTTTATGAAGTCAACATCACCCTGCTAACAAAACCAGACAGATATGCTGCCAAAAAAGAAAATTACAGACCAAAATTCCTGATAAACACAGATTCAAAGATCCTCAACAAGGGGCCGGAGAGATAGCATGGAGGTAAGGCATTTGCCTTGCATGGAGAAGGACGGTGGTTCGAATCCCGGCATCCCATATGGTTCCCCGAGCCTGCCAGGAGCGATTTCTGAGCATAGAGCCAGGAGTAACCCCTGAGCATTGCCGGGTGTGACCCAAAAGCCCAAAAAAAAAAATAATGAAAAAAAAAGATCCTCAACAAAATCCTGGCTCATCAAGAAGATCATTCACTATGATCAAGTAGGTTTTATCCCAGGAATGCAAGAATGGTTTAATGTCCTTAAATCTATCAACTTAATACACAATATCAACAACAAGAAGAATAAAAATCACATGATCATATCAGTAGACCCAGAGAAAGCATTTGATATGGCCCAACACCCATTCTTGATAAAAACACAAAAACTCTAAGCAAGATGGGAATGAAAGAAACTTTTGTCAATATAGTTTAGGCCATCTACCATAAGCCAGTGTCAAATATTATCCTCAATGGTGAAAAACTAAAAGCCTTTCTTTAAATTCTGATACCAGGCAAGGCTGTCCTCTCTCATGACTCCTATTCAACATAGTACTGGAAGTACTTGCTATAGCAATTAGGCAAGATAAAGATATCAAGGGAGGCCAGATTAAAAAAGGAAGAAGCCAAGCTCTCACTGTTTGTAGATGACATGATAGAAAACTCTAAAGACTCTACCTAAATGCTTCTAGAAACAATAGATTTGTATAGGAATGTGACAGGCTACAAAATTAACACATGGAAATCAATGGTCTTTTATACACCAATAATGATAGGGAAGAAATGGACATTAAGAAAACAACCCCATTCCCATTAGTGTCACACAAACTCAAATATCTTGGAGTCAATTTGACTAAAGACGTGAAGGACATACACAATGAAAACTATAAAACCCTACTCCAAGATATAAGAGAGGACACCTAAAATGAAAACACATACCCTGCTCATTGGTTGGCAGGATTAGTATCATTAAAATGGCAATATTCCCCAAATCATTGTACAGATTTAATGTGATCCCTCTAAAGATACCCATGACATTCTTCAAAGAAGTGGTTCAAACATCTCTGAAATTCATTTGAAACAATAAACAAATAGCTAAATCAATCATTGGGTAAAGGAATATGGGAGGTATTACATTTCCCAACTTTAAACTGTATTACAAAGCAATAGTTATCAAAACAGCATGGAATAAGGATAGACCCTCAGATCAGTGAAATAGGCTTGAGTACTCAAAGAATGTTCCCAGACATACAATCACTTAATTTTTGAGAAAGGTACAAGAAATCCTAAATGGAGCAAGAAAAGCCTCTTCAACAAGCAGTGTTGGCACAACTGGTTAGCCACTTGCAAAAAAAACAAACTCAGACCCCCAGCTAACACCATGTAATGAAGCTAAAATCCAAATGGATTAAAGACCTTGATATCAGACCTGAAACCAAAAGGTACATATATAGAACAACATGTAGGTAAAACACTCCATGACATTGAGACTAAAGGCATCTAAGGAGGAAACAGCACTCTCCAAACAAGTGGAAGCAGAGATAAACAGATGGCAGTATATTAAACTGAGAAGCTTCTGCAGCACAACAGAAATGGTGCCCAGTATAGAAGAGCCAACCACTGAGTGAGAGAAACTATTCACCCAATACCCATCACATAAGGGGCTAATATCCAAAATATACAAGGCCCTGATGGAACTTTACAAGAAAAGAGCATCTAGTCCCATCAAAATATACAAGGCCCTGATGGAACTTTACAAGAAAAGAACATCTAGTCCCATCAAAAAATGGGCAGAAGAAACCAAGAGACACTTTGTCAAAGAAGTAGTACAAATGGCCAAAAGGCACATGAAAAAATGCTCTACATCACTAATCATCAGGGAGATGCAAATCAAAACAACCATGAGGTACCATCTCACACCACAGAGATTGGCGCACATCACAAGGAATGAGATCAAGCAGTGCTGACGGGTATGTGGAAAGAAAAGAACTCTTACTCACTGCTGATGGAAACGCCTTCTAGTCCAACCTTTATGGAAAGTGATATGGAGGTTCCTCCAAAAACTGGAAATTGAGCTCCCATACGACCCATTTACACCACTCCTAGGAATATACCCTAGGACCACAAAAATACAATTCAAAAATCCCTTCCTCACACCTGTTTTCATTGCAGTGGTATTTACAATAGCCAGATTCTGGAAACAACCAAGATGCCCTTCACAGATGAATGGCTAAAGAAACTGTGGTCCATATACATAATGGAATATTATGCAACCATCAGGAGAGGTGAAGTCATAAAATTTTCCTAAACATGGACGTACATAAAATCTATTATGCTGAATGAAATAAGCCAGAGGGAGAGAGATTGGCACAGAATAGTTTCCCTCATCTATGGGTTTTAAGAAAAATAAAAGACATTTTTGCAATAATTATCAGAGACTAAAGAGAGGAGGCCTAGAAGGTCCAGCTCATGACATGAAGCTCACCACAAAGAGTGATGAGTGCAGTTAGAGAAATAACTACATTGAGAACTATCATAACAACGTGAATGAAGGAAGTAGAAAGCCTGTCTGAAGTAAAGGGGGGGTGGGGAGGAGGGAGATCTGGAACATTGGTGATGGGAATGTTGCACTGGTGAAAGGGGGGGTGTTACAAGAACGAAACCCAACTACATTCATACTTGTAACCAAAGTGTTTAAATAAAGATATTAATAATAAATATAGACCTTTGGGTGTGAAAATGAGCATTTATAGAGCCTGTAGTTGTTCCCATGGCAGTATACTTCAAAGATGAAGAAACCTTGTATCTCTTAGGCCAAGGGAATTCCCTTTCTAATTTTCTAGATACTTACTGTGCGTATGCAGAAACAAAAACAAAAACAACAGAAAACATTGCCACACTAGCCTTTTTCCTTCGTTTTTTTCTTTTTCTTCTTAATAATTTTTCATCTCTTTTCTCGTTTTTCTTTTTTCTTCTTTTTTATTTATTTTATAATTTTTCTTTTTATTTTCTTTCACTATTCTCTCTCATGGTTATTATTATTATTATTATTATTATTATTATTATTATTGTGGTTGTTTTTAGTAGCTTGGTGGTTTTTTGTAGTTGGTGAGTTTTCTTCGTTTTTTTTTTGTTGTTGTTTTGTTTTTCTCCTTTTTTTCCTTTTCTTCTTTCAAATTGATATTTATAACATTTAGATGGAATTCTGCCAGTTTTTTTTTTTGCTTGAGTTTTTTCTTTTTTTCCCAACAGAGCTATTTGAATCATTTTGTTTTGTCTCATGAAATGAGGGAGGAAATTTTTGGAGGTTTCTAGGACCAAACAGTTGTATGAACATTGAGTGGAAATACAAAATAATCAGACTCAAACACCAAACCCAAAATCAATAAAAACAGAATCTATACCCAATCTACAACAAGCTATACACACAGAGATGAGCAGTTAAACCAGCAGTCCCAGGGGCAAATCAGGGAACTATGGGATGCATGCTGGGATAAGGGGTGGTGGGATTGTCCTGATTCATTGTCACTATGTCCCATAAATATTACTGTGAACGATTCATAGTTCACTTTGGTCACAATAAAAGTTATTAAAAAAAAAGACTTAATGGGGATACCTATATTTCTTTTGCCTGCTTAATACCCTATAGTAATATCTTTTAGTTTGTTTATTCCCAAATGTAAAGATAACCTCTTCCATCCTTTTTTCTTTAATTATATTTTAAATTTATGTTTATTTCTTCTCATATAAATACACACACATATATATTTAACTTCACCTGTTTTGGTTCTGATTGATATGAAAACCTAGAAGTAAAAGTCTCGCTTGGGATAAAATCTCAGGTCAAAACCAGGGCACAGAGATTATGTAACCTGTCATTCTTACCCCCAAATTGACCAGCAATATAATATGGCACCATTCTCTTTTGCAAGCATACTAAAAAAGAGAAAATTTTATGTATAGAAACAAGCTCTTATCTACTAGAGAAATAAACCCACACATTTTAATTTAATTTAATTTATTTTTTGGTTTTGGGGCCATACCTGGTGATGCTCAGGGGTTACTCCTGGCTATGAGCTCAGAAATTGCTCCTCACTTGGGGGACCATACAGTGTGTCAGGTGATCAAACCATGGTCTGCCCTAGGCCAGTGCGGGCAAGGCAAACACCCTACCCCTAGCACCACCACTCCGGCGCCAAGAACCCACACATCTTATAAAACAGGAGTACCTACAACCCTGAATATGAGTCATGTGGACCCAACTTAGACTCCATGTGATTGAATAGTGACTGTCAAACTGACACAGTTTCCTTCAACAGCATAAGGAACCAAACTTACCCTGGAAAATTCCTAATACTGCTCTGGCACCAACTTGTACCAGCTTTGAAATGACATCTGACAAGGAGAAAACATCAACAACTTTATCTAAGAGCAGGTTGCCCTATCTCATCACCTAACTATAAGATGAAGTCAGAAGACATGTCATCCTTTGATCTGTGCAAAAACCAAGATCACTAATTACAGAAGACTGACTTTGACAACAGCAATAGAGCACAACTTCTGGAGCCATAATGAAAAACTCTATCCTAGGCTTTGTCCTAAAATTTTCACAAAAACCAAGACCACTAATTACAGAAGATTGATTACAACAACTGTGATTTAACTGAACTTTTAGAACCATAAAGAAATACTCTATCCTAGGCTTTGTCCTATGACCTTTTTCAAATACCAAGATCTCTAATTACAGAGGCCTGATTTTATTATCCACAATTGAGTGAAAATTTTTCTGGCACCATAAAAAGACCTTGTAGTTTGATAATGAGTGTGTACAAAACCTGCACTTGTTCCCATGATAGTATGCTTCAAGGGTGGAGAAACTCTATCTCTAGGCCAAGGGAATTCCCCAATACTTACTATGCCTATGCAAAAATAAAGAAAAGATAAAAAGCACAAGCCTTGCCACACCAGCCCTTCTTCCTTTTTTTGTTTGTTTTGTTTGGTATGTTTTTCTTCTTTTATCCTTTTCTTCTTTTGAATTGATATTGATATTTATAACCTCTAGACGAACTCCTCCCAGTTTTTTTTCTTTTTTTTTCCAAACAGAACCACAGAATTTGAATCATCTTGCCATGCCTAATAAATTGAAGTGAAAAAATGGATGGTACCATGACCAAACAGTCATATGAACATTGAGTAGAAGTAAAAAAATGATCAGACTTAAACACCAAACCCGAAGTCAATGACAATAGAATCGATACCCAATCTACAACATGCTATACACAGAGGGACTGGTTATACTGTGGGACAAAGCAGGGGGATATGGGAACAGCGGTGGAGGGAGGACAACACTGGTGGCGGGAATGCCCTGAATCATTGTCACTATATATCTTAAATATTACTGTGACAGATTCATAATCTACTTTGTTCACAATAGTAATAAAAAAGATATATGTCAGAGGTAGAGAGATAGACATAGAATAGTTTTGCTCCTCGGTGGGATTTAAGAAAAATAAAAGACAATATGTTTTTAATACCCAGAGACAATATAAATTAGGACTGGAAGGACTGGCTCACAATATGAAGCTTACCACAAAAAATGGTGAGTACAGTTACAGAAATAACTATACTAACAACTAGAATTACAGTGGTAGTGACTGAGAGAAATAGAATGCCTGTCTTGAATGCATGCATGGGCAGGAGTGACACAGGGACACTGATGGTGTGAATGTTGCACTGATGAAGGGGGCTGTTCTTTTTTTATTACTGAAACTCAACTATAAACATGCTCGTATTATGGTGTTTAAATAAATATTTTATTAAAGAATTAGAAAGCTTACTGTGAATGGTTACTATTGCCCCTAGATGTAGCAATGCCTTTTCATTTTAGAATAACTTACCTAATGGCAACATGACTCTTGGAAAGGTTAAGTATAAGACAATAATGTTGAAATATCTCAAGGGCAGTACGAAACGAAATGCAACAAAACAAAATCTATTTAAATGAGTGAACACAGTCTTTTCCTACGTTCAGTCAAATAAAGAGGAGTCTTTATTTCCCCCATTCCTGACCCTCTGAATTTTTGACCTTGGTGTGGATGGAGCAAATTTTTCAGGTGAAGAGAGGAATAAAACAAGTAAGTGTCGAAGGGGAAATGAAAAATGAAAATAATGCAGCTATGCAATAGTGGATAGAGTGCTTGCCTTGCATAAAGCCTAGCCAGTTTTAACCCTTGGCATGACATATGATTCCCAGGGCCTATATCTCTGGTATCCTCAGGTATACCAGGAGTGATCCCTAAGTGCAGAGCCAGGAAGGAGTAAGTACTGATGATATCCCCCCAAATCAAATTAAACTAGTGTGTTTATTTGTAATTTCACATGCTAATGAGATTATTTCTATCATAAAAGCTCTCAAGGAATTATTGTAATCCTCAAGTCAACAGGTTATATTTTATTTTATTCTACAAATATAGAAAGACAGAGTTTTCCAGCAGTCCTTAAAGTTTGATCATAAATATATGATGTATTATGGCCAATAACCTACAAATGAGCAATTTTATGTTTCTAACATGAAGTATAGAAGTGAATGGGCCTTTTTCTATTGTAGGGGATTTGGGGCTACATCTGGCTGTGCTCATGACTTAATACTGGCTCTGTGCTTAGGATTCACTCTTGGCAGTGCTCAGGGAACCATGTGTAATGCCAGGGAATAGAATCAGAATTGCCTGGATGCAAGAAAACTGCTTACCCTTTTTCCAATCTTTTTGACCCTAGCAATGTATTTTTTTCCTTCACTTTCCTTTATTCAAAAATCTAAAAAAACATGTGACCCTGATGTCCCTGCAACAAGAATATTGGGGTGCCATCAACCTGGAATCTGAGGGACTATAATGAAGTCTGCACCTCCCATTCCATGTGAGAAAAAAGATGAGTTAAAAAAACATTTTCAGCAGTTTTTCTTTTCTAATTATCCTTTTATAGTGTTAAAGGGATGCAAGAAGACTAGATTGTTCTGGAATTATTTTTGGCTCTTCAATTATATTTCTTTAGTAATAATTACTAAGAATCTGCACGCTGCAATTCTGGCTTTATAAGTGTTACAAAAAAGATTATTAATATATGGGTATGGTGCCCTGAAGATGGTGGAAAAGGCTAATTGAATGTCTTCACTCCCAGTATGAATTTACTATCACTTAGGTTCTTGTTGAAGGCACTTCTATACCTCTCCTGCCCCAAACACTAAAACAAAGACCAAGCAAAAATAATGATCTAATGGGGAAAGGAGTGAAGCCTGACACCCTGCGATTTATTTGGACAAGATGGAACGTAACTATTTGTATGGTTCTCATAAGTAATATACCTGGAATAAAAATGATTAAACATAGATGCAATCAATACAGAATAGAAATTAATCAGGGAAGCTCATCAGGAAGCAAAAAGCCCCCCTGTCAGGGATAATATTTAGAGATGGGACATCCCTTTACCTGAGCTGCATGGCTAGGGCTGGAGGCATTATCTTTGTTCTTATTCTGCCGATGAGTGTTGGGAACACACCTACCAGTTCCACCACAGTGATATGACGGAGATCCAGGCCACACTGCGCTTGCTGCAGAAAAAAAGTATCTGTGAGCATTGCAGAATAGAGATGTCCACGGGAATCACACAATGACAGAAACATCACTGGTCTATTTAGGAACAGCTATTTGCTTATTTTGAACTGTCATGAGAAGTTGAGAAATTAAAATGAAACAAGTGCCTATCATCTTAAATATTTTTCAAGAAGAATCATTCAGAAATGGCTTGGCAATAGGATTTTTGAAAACCTAAGCAAAACGACTGTATTGCCAGATGGGGTGAGACCTTGCATGAGTCAAATTTCTTTAAAAGTATACAAGACCACCACCATTATAAGATTCAACTAAAGCCTGTCTAGAGTACAGGTGAGGGTGGGGTGGGGAAGAGGGAGATTTAGGACATTGGTGATGGGAATGTTGCACTGGTGAAGGGGGGTGTTCTTTACATGACTGAAACCCAACCACAATAATGTTTGTAATCAAGTTGTTTAAATAAAGACATTTAAAAAATAAGTAATAAAAATAAAAAGATTCTACTTTGGCCTTTATAGATAGAGAGTATTTCCACAAGAATATTTTATGCCCTTGCTTCCACTCTCCATGTGTTCCTTCCCTAAACTTCCAGGGCCACCCAAACTTTTGGGAGGGAAAATAAAGAATAAAAAGGTTCCAACCCTCTGACTACTCCTTGGCAATAGCCATGGAAATAGGATCCACTCAGCCTCAATGCCAAGAGGCCTCCTCAGGAATGCCAATAGGAAACAAATGCCAAACAGACAAATCTAGCTACATGTGAGGTTTTAAATTCCTGCATTATAACACCAATATTGTTTGTTTGGGGGCCATACCAGCTCTGTGCTCAGAGCTTACACTTGGTTCTGTGCTTGGGGAATATATGCAAAGCTAGTTATCTGCCCTCATTTCTTTTACAATTCCACTGAAACTTCTGATTATAGAATTGGTAGAAAGTTGGGAAACTTTTTCCTGAAGACTCTGGTTAAAATGAAAATTTAATAATTGGGAAAGCAATATATAAAAACCTTGATAATAAGAATTAATCCAGTTAGTTGGTTATATAGTAGATGCTTGAAGGAATGGGGATAGATCAGATAAGGGATCAATGAACATTTTCCTGTAAAGGACCAGATAATAAAATGTTTAGCCTGCACTGGATGGAATGGTTGTGTATGGAGCCTATTTTAATAACTCAACTATAAGATGTCATTGCCTTCAAAAGCAGCCTGAGTCAATGCACAAATGAACAAGTGTGGCTATTCAAGTAAGATTTTACTTACAAAAACCCACAGAGGGCCACATTTCAAGCTTTATATATAGTATGCCAAACCACAGAAAAAGCAAATTGTTTTTGGCTTATTCATTTTTATGAAAGATGATCAGAAAATTATGATCATGGAATATAACCCGAAAAGCCAAGTTCTCATAAAAGTAAATTGGCTGTGGTCTGAACTTTTGTCATATGGAAAAAAATTTCTAATAGAGAGCTGAAGATAACATGATAGAGATGATGTTCCAGGGCTTGGAAAAAGCTGCAACGAACTGGGTTTCTATTAAGGGAGCCAAATTTTTTTGGTATGGCTATTTCAAATTCATAAGAAGTCCTATAAGTAATGAAAATATTGGAAAATTATTGGAAAATAATGCTTACCATCCAGTGCAATAATGCTGAAATAAGAAAATTATAGCAACAAAGTTGCTATAAACACAATTCTGTTTCCTGTTTAAATGAATGAAACATGTACACAGGGAAAAAGAATCTTATAACATATTTATCCAACCTATCATAATTCTGTTTTAGATTTGGACACTTAAAGGTTAATCACTTTTATTACAAACCTACTTCATGATAAAGATCAAAGTTCTCATTCTAATGTAATGCTTTTCATTTTTATTTATATTTTAGGGAGGAGAATCAGTTGATTCATTTTCACTCTAATATTGACCCAGAGAAGAATAGGTCCTATAAAAGTGCTCCTTAAACTTTGATATTTTTGCAATCACTTAAATGTTCTTTTTTAAGATGTAGAATGTGATCCATTGATTAGGGATGAAGTTTGAGGACTTGCATATATACCAAGCTCCAGATGCCATTAAATGATCATACAGAGAAATTCTAAAGCTGTTTTGTTACTCTCTGAAGACTGGTTGTGGAACCAGAAAACTCCTGGACTGCTCATTCCTTAGGGAGCAAACATTGATCGGCTTCTGCTAAGCCATATCGTGGACAGGTTAAACAAAGCAATTCTTTGTCTGCCTGGATAGCATTTCAATAGGTTTATTAGCGAAAACAAACCAATCTCATTAGTTAGAAAAGAACTGGGCTAGCTCCAGAAGTCGATGTTAATCAAGTAATGTCCCCAATCCAGAAATGAATGGAGGTAGCTCTAAGAGTCCCCTGAGGCTCATCATAAATGCATTAAGCCCTGAATCTGCTAAAAAATGTCTCAGCCTTTCCTGTTTAAGGGCTCCCTACCCCAAGACCTCACCTGCAGCATTCCCAGCTGCAACCTGTAGAGGAGATTCCGGGCTGTAGGTGTGGACACAATGAGAAGTCTCCTTTTCTCATAAAACTGATCGAGAAGTGCAGCTGCTGTTCTGACACCCACATTGACATTCATAGCTGTAATTACAAGTGGCCAGATGAGTCAGAAACTGTCTGCTTGTTTCAACTCAGCCTGTAATGACACACAGAACTACAAGTTCAAGGCTAGGATTCAAGTGTAAATAACCTGGACTTCTGAGAGTGGATGAGATAAGAGTATCCATTTAAGATAATACAGTGGATGAGGCTCACTATATTATCTCTTATGTGATTTGTATTGAGGCTTACTGGGGTTTGATCACCTGCACCCAGTATGGTTCCCCAAAGGTCTCCAAGTGTGATCCCTGAGCATAGTAAGGTGTAATGTCACCCACAAACAAAACTATGAAATAAAGATATACTTTCCTCCAAGACCCCCACACAGCTAAAATTCTCAGATAACTAAGCCTTCAGTATTGATGGGTTCTGCAACTATATGGGGAAGACTATGCTTAAATCTTTGAATTCAAAATCTTGAAGATAGAAAATAATGCAGATGTGGGGCTAGACAGATAGAAAGGGGTTAAGGCACTTTCCCTATACAAGGCCAACCCTGACTTAATCCCTGGAACTGCATATTGACTACAAGGAGTGATTCTTAAGCACCCATAGACATGACACAAAATTCTCCCATGCAAAAAAGAGAAAATAATATATATATAGTTCAAATACATGTTGTCCAACAGGCAATTGTAGCTAATTCATGAAGCAGTATCAAGCAACATTAGTAGAGTTTGGGGTAATATATTCATTTCCTATAGCTATTGCCACAAACCCCAATAAACCTGGTGACTTAACATACATATGTATTCTCTTACTATACTAAGGTCAGCCGTTTATAATTGGCCTCACTAAAGTCAAGGTGTTACCAGAACTATCCCCTGTATCCAGCAGCTCTAGAGGAGTATCTATTGTTCTTTTACCTTTTGCAGCACCACCTGCATGACTTGGCTGGGGACCCTTCCACCAGCTACAAAAGCAGCACAAAGCACTCTCAAACCTGGTTTCCCTATCCCATTTCTCTGACTTTGACCCTCCTGCTGCCTGCTTATAGAAGGTTGAGGTTATATTGGGTCCACTTAGACAATTCAGGCTGCTGCCACCCATTTCAAACTTCTTAACATAATCACAACTTTGTCTTGTTTACTGGTCCAGGAAATTAGGATGTGGCCAACTGTAGGGGTGGCACATTATTCAGCCTTCCTTATAGAATCAGATAGGAAAGCAAAGAGGTATGTACCTTTATTTATTTGTGTGGATAAAGGCAATTGAAACCTTTCTGGCTAGTAGCCGATGCTGGAGGTCTCTGTTGTCTTTCTCTTTTTGACCTTCACTTTCTTCTAAACTCTCTCTCCCTCATATCTGCCTCCCTCCCTCTCTTTAATTCTCTCTCCTCCCTCCTCCTGTCACTCCACCTCCTTCATTCTTCTGAGTATCTGGGATTAAAAGGAAACACAAAGGTGAGAAAAGACCAAGAAGAAAAATGAAGGCCAGATAGTATAGCACATTGATTGCTTGCCTTGCTCATGGTCAACCTGGGTTTTATCCTCAGTACCCCTATGGCTCCCCAAGCCTGCCAGGAACATTCCTGGAGTACAGAGTCAGAAGTAAACCCTGAAGACTGCCAGGTCTGGCCGCAAAACCAAGGGGGGCGGGAATATATAAGTGACTTATGACCAGAATTTTATGACTAAATCAAATTATCTCTATCACTGCTACCCAGCTTGGATTTTGTTTCTTTCTTTTTTTTTTTGTATTTGAGTCACATCTGGCAATGGCAGGTATAACTTCTGGTGGGGCTCTGGAGACCATTTGGGATGCTTGAGATAGAAACAAGGTCAGTTGCATGCAAGGCAATGCTCTTACCTCCTGAGTATTTCTTTTGTGCTGGGCACTACTCAGTTACACAGTTCAATAAACAAACTCATTTAATCCAAGCAGTTAACTTATTCCTCTTACTGACATAGGAGAAAGCACTCTGAATTCACAAAGTCTGTGATATTCAAACTACTGCAACAAAACAGGCATTATTTTATCTGTGCATGGGAGTTTACTAGCTATAAAATTATTCTTATATTAAAAGGGAACAAGTGTTGTATATGAAAATATATCCATAAGATTATTATTTGCCCTTTGTCCCACCTTGACCTTCCAGGTGGGGGCGCTGTTGAGAGCCAAATAAATTGGCTGGCTGGCTCAAGGTGTGTTTTGGAGCTAGCAGCAGGCTGACAAAGGACTCTCTTCGCCCAACCTTTTACCCCTTACACTCCTGTCTCTGTGGATTATTTGCTGCGGATAAATATTTCCAAGAACTCCCCCCCAAAAGGGGATAAGAGGATGGGAACCAATTTCTCATTCTGGGAGCTCTTTGTAGATACACAAACAACCAACAAAGGAGTAAACGGGACACAACAAATGAGGCAACAACAAGAATAACTGGAACAGACTATGCTGATACTTTCGTTGTTGTTTTTGTTTGGGAGGAGCACACCAAGCTGTGTTCAGAACTTATATCTGGCTCTACATTTAGGGATCACTATTGGCAGGGTTTTGAAGACCATATGAGATACCAGAACTGGAATCTAGGTTGGCTGCATGTAAGAAAACCACCCTTCCCCCTATACTATCACTCCAGCCCTTGGATCTGCTTAATCTTTTTTTGGGGGGGTTGGTTTTTGGGCCACACCCAGTGACGCTCAGGGGTTACTCCTGGCTATGCACTCAGAAATCGCTCCTGGCTTGGAGGACCAGATGGGACACTGGGAGATCGAACCGTGGTTCTTTCTAGGTTAGCGGGAGCAAGGCAGACACCCTACCACTTGTGCTACTGCTCCGGCCCCGGATCTGCTTAATCTTAATGTCAATAAAGGCTGGTTTTGTGTCCCCAGCTCCAGAATTTGCCTTAGCAAACAAACAAGAAAAATCAGCAAACCAGCTGAAACAGAGGAGGCATGTGTGTGAGTTGAGCTACAATAAATATCTGGAGCCTAGTTTCATCCATCAGATGAAGAGACATGATCCTGAATCTTTTCATATGAAGACAATGCTATCCTCTCTCCCAAAATCCAGAAGCAAGGGCAACTTCTGCTTCAGCTACTGGTCACATACCTGCACAGGTGGGCTCTGTGCCAGACCAAGCCAAGTTGGACTGACACACTCGGGCAGGGCTGCCCTGGAGCTCAAAGCCACCACTGCAGGAGAATTCACAAGTGGCTCCATAGTTATCACCATCACTAGAGCACTTCATGTAACCATTCTCTGGGACATTGAGTTTGCCGCAGCGTCTCACTGTAGGGACACAAACGCAAAAGGATGTCAGTGTTAAGTGCCCCTGTAGAGAAACCAGGGGAGATTTGAGGGAAGGACTCAAAGGATTTCACAATGCAGTCAAGCTTCTAAATCGACCTGCAAGATGGGAGCAGAGGCAGGGGAGTCGTTTGGCCAGTAGGCAGACCATTGAATGGTAACTGTTCATATTAATTGAGGCACTAAGATAAATTAGGTCAGTCCGTGTGCTATAAGTGAGGAAGTGAAACATGAAGAGTAAATTGGTCAATAATGTGATTCCCAAAACATGAAGCATAAAATAAACCTTAAGAACATTTATTTTTCAGGCAGATCAAAAGTTCTAGAACATAAGAACCTGGTGTCCTGATGATCCATACTCTGATGTTACTAATCATTTTGGCTATAGAAGGACAGGCTGATATATCTGGTCACCCCAAATTCAGAAATTGACAAGTTATTAAATAATATTCTTTTGAGACCACAAAAGCCACCTGTAGACAAGTGAAACTAACTCAAGAGGAACTTCTTAAGCAATGTAGCAGGATTGTGCCTCCTATGGATTTGAATTGCAAAATGGGAGCATGAAGATGGTGACAGCCCCAAGCTTGTTCACCAGAGGTTCTTCCATAGATATCAAGTGTCCCTGTGGCAGCAGGCACCTCCAGAGAGTTCTGACTTGAGGATCTGCTTCCTTTGGCTTTTGTATATATAGAAAATCTAATATGCAATTTTCTTACCTCTTACTTTAACTCGAAATTTGCAAACACCTTTGTTCTCAGCTCTGTCATAAACAGTGTACTGGATCTGGTGGTCTCCTTCTGGAAAATTTGAGCCTGGTGGGAGGCCTTTCAGAATAACACTTAAAAGGGGAAACCAGAAATAAAATAAATGCATGTTATGGGCATTCACTGAACACTCTTCTCCAGGATTCAGGAATACCCAGGGGAGTCATTAGGTGCATGTGACTAGAACAAAGATTTCATGAAGTATCAAATTTTCTTAACTTTACTCTATTTTTGGAAGAGAAACCTGATATTAATAAAATGTAAGTTCTCATTTCCTTAGGCCATGCAAATATATTTTTCTTAATAGACAGTAGAGTGAGGGGAGGGAGGGAGAGATTTGGCATGATTCAGAATTGTACATGCTGTTAACTGAAAAATCACAAGACCTTCTGATTTCTGGTAAATAACCCTGTCCAATTCCCTTGATATAACCATGATTGTAATTCTTTATCTTAGAGTGTCCAGGCTGTATCCTGAACCCAACATCATTCCTGTACTTGGTGATTTATATAAACTCATAATATTTAAACTTAATGTCAATGACTGTACTGTACTCTCTTGTGCTAGGTCACATGCTAGTCACATGCCAGGCAGATGCTCCATAAAAGTGCTTGGAACTCCTGCTCCTAAGCCAACAGCTTTAAGGTACTTAGCTATGTACCAGCCTGGCCAGGTGGTATAAATAAAGATTTTCATATCTTCCCTCCAAATCTCACGCTTGGTGTGCTTGGTTAAACAAATTTCACTCATAATAATAGTACTGAAGTTAAGGCTTTTTGCTGCTATATTGCAGAGCTTGGTTCAATCCTTGGCAACATATATGATCCCCTGAACACCACTAGGAGTGATCCTGAAGCACTCTGGGTGTGACAACCTACAATTCCTTCTAAAGAAGGCTGAGAACCTAAGATACAGGTTATCCTTCCATGCCATTATTGCTCAAGGGTGGGGACAATATTGCCTCAATACTGGGAGAATGAGGGCATTTCCTATAAGAAATATCATTTGCAAAAATCATCTAAGAAGTCATTGGCAATGTGGATCTGTAGCAGGTACTAGAACTTTCTCAGTATTTTTAGAAAAATACAAGGCAGTGGAAATCTTTCTTAAGGGAAAGGCAAGTTCACTATGATTCCCTGATGATCCTAACATAATATTATTTACAATAATAATAAAAGTAATAATTCTTTGCTTAAATAAACCTTATATATCAAGCACATGTTTAGAAAGTTCTTCTAATTTAATTTGTTCCTGATGATAACCCTGTGAAGTGAGTTTTATTATTTCTACTTCACAGATGAGTGATCTAAGAATTCATGAGCTAGCCTAAGACTCAGCTGGAGCACCTCCAGTTTTTCTTGGTTGTCTGATAAGAACAATAGTTATAATAGGATCAAATGCCAAATTTTTTTGTTTCAACATACATGTTTTTTGTCTTAAAAGTTCTCTTTATGAGGGCTGGAGAGATAACATAGTGAGTAGGTTTTTGACTTTCACACGGTTGACTTGGGTTTAATTCCCGGCATCCCATATGGTCCCGAATTTGCCAAGAGTGATTTCTGAGCTCCAAGCTAGGAATAATCCCTGACCCCACCAGGTGTGGCTCCAAAATGAAAAAATGTTCTCTTTTGGTATTTTGAGGGTTTTATTTCATTGTTTTTTTGGTCAGACTGAGTGGCTCTTAGGAGTTGCTCCCACCCATAAATCACTCCTTATAGGCTCAAAGGACCATATGGAGTACCAGGAATCGAACTCTGGTCAGCTGCATGCAAGGAAAATGCCTTACAGTTCTTAAGAATGAGGATATTTTTATAATATACATGTATAATAATTACTGTCACCACTAAGGCGAGCCTTACACATAGGTAGACTATTTATAGTACATGTAAAAACATGCCAGAATCCATCTCCATTAGAGATACTTTGCTTTGGGCCTAAAAACATTATGTCCTTGAGAATCACAACTAAAATGCAGAAAAACTTGAGAGGATCATACTCCAATACAAGGGACTGATAACCTCTTGAAGATTATTTTCATCTGTGACTGGCATGTGCATTTGTCACCAAAAGTGAGTTATTACTCACAGGAAGCACTTATCTCAGCACTTGAACACTAGAACCTTCTCTCTTTGAAGTCAATTAGATAATGAACTGTGACATGAATAAGGCATGGAGGAAATGATCACAAGATTAATACTGGAGTGAAAGGGAAACAAAACATCCTTCCCTGATCCCTAATTTTTCCAGAGTGCATTCCCTACTGCACCCTACTTGGAGCCCATCTGCTCCAGTTTCCTGAACTCTGGAAGCAGATAGCTGTCTGAACAGAGAGGTAAAGGGCTGCTAAGATTCTCTTTAATGATGGCACAGTTTTAACCATAAAATAGACTACTACTAAAATGTTATAGTGACTGTCGTCACAAGACAAATACCATATGTGTATTATGTTTTATTATATAGAATTTCAATAGTCATAATAGTTGTAAAACTCTAATAACCTCTAAGGTGGTAGGAACTGAGGCAGCCATCAGAGGAGATGCAAAAAGATTCAAAGATAAATCAAACTTGATCTTTAATCTAATCATGTCAATTATGACTTAATCTCTCTGTCACAACAAAGAAATAATTTTTCTGCATTCTTAAAATTTATTTTAAGGAGGTATAAAGGGGAACACAACAAGTAATATTAACCAAGCTATATAATACACTGGGGGAAAGTTATCAGGCTGAGGGAACAAAATTTATTTCTAGGGGTGAGAGGCTTGACCACTTTCTAGTAGAAGATATTTGGTCACTATTGGTAATTGCTTTAAAGAGTTTGCTTTTTGTAAACCAGCACACCACTGAATAAAAAATGTGGGGTGTCTTTAGCTGAAGAATATAAAAATATTAACATAAAAATGAATATTGAAGAATTATTTAGAATATTTAAGTATTGTAAACAACCAAGTACTTTTATGCAGATAACTACTTAGAAGATGAGTTGCATTTATAGGATGCTATGCTATAGCCATATAAGGTAGCCACTTATAGAAAAGGTGAATTTCTGCCATTTGCCATGACATGGGAAGAAATTCAAAGAAATTGTGATGGGAAATAAGTCAGAAAGATAAAAGGCATGTTTTTAGGATTTCACGTAAATATGTAAGATAGGGATATAAAGTTGAGGAATGAATAAAACAATATTACATTACATATTAGTAGACATTGATACTAGAACTAAGGTTACTTGAAGAGAGTAGTGTGAGATGATAGAGGTAATACGGAGAAGGAGGCTAAAGAGAGTACAGGGGTTAAGGTACCTGCTTTTTTAACCCGTTAGTTTTCCATCACTCATATTTATTATTTTTGCTTGGTTTTGGTTCACGGGGACTATCTATACAAAGCAGATGCTCTACAGTCTCTGAGAAACACTCAATTTTAAAGGTCTTTGGTAGTATTCAAGGCTTATTCCTGGCTCCATGTTCAGGAATTGACCACAGGTAGTGGAGGTAGAACTGATATCTACCTTGTGCAAGCCTTATCCATGTATTATCTCTACAGACCCTTAAATTTTTAATCTTCTGTTCATATTAAAGATCTAGATAAAGGGCTAGAGAGATAGTGCAGCAGGTAAATATCCTGCTTTGTATGTAGCCAACCCAGGTTTGACTGCATGCAAGCAAAAAGTCTGATGTGTATCAGACTACTTATTGGGATAGAAGTGGAGGCAAATAATATCTTTTTAAGGGAAAATAAAGCAGTTCCTCTAAGTCTTTTTTTGTGGGGCAGACACACTCGGCCTCTCTCAGGGTTTACTCCTGGCTCTGCACTCAGAAATCACTCCTGGTTCGAGGGACCATATGGGATGCTGGGGATTGAACCCACATTCATCCTGGGTCAGCCACATGTAAGGCAAATGCCCTACTTCTGTGCCACAATTTGGGCCCTCTCTAAGTCTTTTTAATTTATTTTTGTTTGGAGGGTCCACAGCTGATTGTACTCAGGATTTCTCCTGGCTCTGGAATTAGGGATCACTTCTGGGCGACTTGAGATACCATATAGAGTGCTGGGGATCAAACCTGGGTTGGCTGCATGCAAAGCAGGAGTTCTAACCACTGCACAATCTCTCTAGCTTGTTATCTAAGTCTTTAATGTAATCAGAAGATTACAAAAATTAGGGTTCTGGAGAGATAATACAGGGGCAAGGCAGTTGTCTTGCACAAGGTAGATATCAGTTCTAACTCCAGCACCACAGGTGGTAAACTGAACACCACCAGAAGAAACCCCTAAATATGAAGCTAGGAATAAGCCATGAACCCTACAAGATGAGCCCAAATTCCACCCCTATCAAACAAATAAATAAAAATTAGAAGGGAGAAACAAATAGTAAGTGGGATAGAATAGTAAGTTCTGCATTACAACATACTCACAGGATCAGGAAAATGGTTCTACTTGTCAGGCACAGAGAGTCTTTCTAGTTACTTAGTCAATCCTGGGGACATAAAGCCCCGGAGAAAACAGTCAAGATGATTCTGCTACAGAGTTAACCAAGTGGCTTTCTATTCCTCCCTCTGTACCTCTTCATTTGTATCATGTTTTTTTGTTTTGTTTTGTTTTGAGGGCCACATCCGGTGACGCTTAGGGGTTACTCCTGGCTATGCACTCAGAAATCACTCCTGGCTTGGGGGACCATATGGGATGCTGGGGAATCAAACTGCAGTCTGTCCTAGGTCAGCACGTGCAAGGAAAATGTCCTACCATTTGCACCAGTGCTCTGGCCCCATGTTTTTCTTTTCTTCTATAAAAATTTACTGAATACCAACCAGAGCAATAAGGACATGATAGTAAACAATTTTATGGTGGAAACAGGCAATAAAAAATATAAAACAAAATATAGATTAGACAGATGGTGAAGGCAACTATGAAGAAAATAAATCATAAATGAGTAATTGCTAGTATTTAAAATAGGCCCATATAAACAGAGGCATACTTCCCCTCCTCTGAGTAGTTGATGTCTCACATAAAAGCTTTTTTTGTTTTGTTTTGTTTTGTTTAAGCTTCCATATTGCACTTACTCAGTTAGAATTCCATCTGCTGTGTCTCTTCCCTCAGGGGTTTCCCAGGACACACGAACTGTAAGCTTATTTGGTTCAGCAATGCGTTCTTTCACACTAGGGCATTTAATTCGAGGAGACTCCAGATCTGAAAATAAAACCAGAGCATTCTCATCATCATGAAGAAATACCTTACCAATTTGGGTTCAACACCCAACATTTTGAAGGCTTTATTCACTTCTGTTTATTTTGCTCCCTGCCCTCATTTTACCACACCTTTCTTGCTGAGTTCTGAAGGGTATTTGAGCATTCACAGATGCGTGCCTAACATTACCATCAGCTGGCCTTGCTACATGTCCTATGGGTGCAATCTATTAGCTGCAGCAACTTCATTCCCATGCCTCTAAACTTCACCTGATGACATGGCAATAAAGCTCCCAGTCAACCAGAAGTTGTTACTTAGTGATAGTAATTTCCAACAGCTTTAAAAACAGACAGCAACACAGAAAGGTTTCTTAGCTATCAGCTAATTTAAGTCAATTCAAGAATGCAAAAATGTAGTGAGTACCTGCATGATCCATAATATCATTTCAACTGATAGGGTTAGGGGTACATAAAGACCAAGGAATTGGATGTTTTTCAGAGTTTACAGTCTTGGGAGAATTATGTCTTATGAAAAATGACAAGAGGGAGATTTAGTGCTCCAAGTCATACTGTTCCAGATGATTGTTGCTAAAAGCAAACACCATGGAAACTTGCAGGAGCCACCCAAAGCTCTTATTATTTTATAGATGTGGAAAATGAGGCTTACAGAGCTTCATGTTTTATGTTAATGCTAGGCTTGTAGACAGTAATTGTGTCAATTGTAACTCATGTTAGAGCATTACCCATTACCCAGGACATGTTTTTTCTCTTTTGGCTATGTCTATTCCCAACATTGCCTAATAACTTCAAACACTCATTGGTATGGGTGTAACCAACAAACACTTCAAGGGCCACTTGACCACACTAAAGCCATTGTGTTGTGTTGTGTTGTAGCTCTATAGTCAAGGCTTTAGTTCGACAATAGATCCCAAATTTTCCCCAAAACTTCGCCTTGATAACAATTTCCTTTAATATAGAGCAGGGATTACTGGTGAAAGCTAGAATATATGAATGATCACTTCTATTCTTGTTTGGGTTTCATTTATTATAACTAAAGTACAATCACACAAACAGAGGAATATCAAACTGAAAGTTCTACTTGATGATTAAAGATAGAAATGTATTAAAGAGTTCAGAGCAAATTAACAGCATTGATATTTGCACTGCTTTACATACCAACTGAAAATTATTTAAATGCTACTATAACCTGAGTAGAAATTAAATGTCATTTGACTCTGAGTCACAAATAGCTTTGAAATTAAATGTGCTAAGTAAAGTTTTCATATACTTTCTCCTCAATTTTGAATACTAACTTTTCATTTTATTTAGGGTAAGAAAATACTTTAATTTTTGCCTTCATCTACCCAAATTCATTTTTATTCAATGACATAATTTAATAGAGTATAATTTTACAGCCTTCTTATTCTAAACATAAATAACTACAATATTTTATTAAAATTAAGTCAATAGCTATTGTAAATGTATAGTAATATAAGTGATATGAAACTGTGACAAACTGCTTCATTGCTATTTTGACATAATATAAATATTATGATTAAATAGAAGCTGTTTTAAATGGATTTGTGGTACATTTTCAGTTTCCACATTTTTACAAATGATTTTTCCTTACTGCTCTGAGAAAATGCATTTTTATAATTCAAACATTTCAGTTTTAGATGAATCAAAGATAAGTATACAATATCTGCCCTCTGCTGGTCAAATAAAATTGGGACTAGTAGGATATGGATTTTATTGTAAACTTACAATGTGTTAACCACATCTTCTTGGGCCAACACCATTGTTAGAGTGAATAGTATATTCTTAGTCTCTGTGGCATTTCAAACTATATTTGGTTCTCCAATAGCTCCCAAATATGATATATTTAATAGTTTCTGAATCACCTAGCCAGAGTAGAATTGTAACATGTTTCCTACTATGTTATTTTGATGAAGTGCCTCAAAGCTTCCCTAAGTCAATGTATGTCTAGCTAACATACATTCAACTATTGTTTAAAAATGGTATAATTTTTTAAATAATGTACTTCAAAAACATAATCAAAAAGAAATAAATGTAAATATATTAGTTAATATTTACTGAGCACTTCTATGTTCCCACCCATGGTAATTATTCCACAGAACTTTTTTCATTAAATTCTCAAAACTACCCAGAAAACTAAATAATTGTGATCAGCATCCCAATTTCTATACTGGGAAGCATTTATTTCCTTGAAGCTTCTCTATGGTCTGAGAATGCAGGACATGATCACACATTTTTCAACGATGTCAATTAGTTAAACACATCTGTGTGTCTGTTGGCTGCTGGCCTAGTTTTTCCTTCCAGGCCACACACACACACAGAGATTCATCTGTTGGTCACCAACATGAGCTTCCCCCAGAAATCTGTGACAGGAGAAGCAGTAGCAGGAATCAAGCATCCCTATAAGTCCTACTGAAATTTTCCCAGCCCAACTCCCAGCCCTAAATGGGGTTGGAGTGATGGCACAGTGGGAAGGGTGTTTGCCTTGCATCCAGCTAACCTGTATTCATTCCCCAGCACCCCATATGAGCCTGCCGGGAACAATTCCTGAGCAATGAGCCAGAAAAATATCCTTAGCATAGCTGGGTTGGCCCAAAAACAAAGAAATCCTAGAAGCAAATTTCCTGACCCCAAATTATAAGAAATAGCATAGTTGTTTGCAATCATTAAATTCTCAGTGCTCTGTTGTAAAGTAATCAATTAAAATTACAAATATTAAGCAGTTTGAGGTTGATGATGGGGGAAGGATAAGGTAAGTTTTTGTTTAACTAATGTTTAGTGTTTTAAGATTAAAATTTCAGACTTGAAACATATGTTTCCAAACAACAACCATTGTCAATGTACCAGCTTCTGTCCATTGGATTCCCTTCTCTTTGTGAGGAACCGAGAGACTATCTAAGGCAGAATAAATTTGGATATCAAAAACTTTCCCATTTTTTGTCTTTCCCCAAAGAGACTATAATCTTCATGAATGTTTCTGGGAAGTGATTCCATTTCTTTGCCACCATTTAAAATTTCTAAAAGCTTTCAGGGGCACAGATGTCTGTGTCTAAGGGATCAAGCTTGCAAACATGAGGCCATGAATTTAATTCCCAGTGATGCTGCATGTGTCAAGTATAACCCCAGTAGCTCTACTATCGGCAGTTCCTTGCATTGCCAATGACTTCTTGCTACACCACAGGCAAATGTGTGAGCACTGAAACCAAAGGGTTTGAACCCTGGTTAGCACACGTGTGAGAACTACAACAAGCCCTTTCGAGTTCTGCAAGCAAAATGTCCACAAGCATCACAACTAAAGAGAACAAACCCCATCAAGTACAGCAGCTGGAGGTTCAAGCACCAAAACGAAGCTTTTGTGTGACCTCTAGTCATTATATTAGCATGAACAGACAAAAACCATAACATAAACCAGACAAAAGAGACAAGAAGGAAAGCAATGAATTCCACAAAAAAGTCACTATGTTTACCAGAAAGATGTCCAATAAAAATAAATTTGGTGCATTTAAGTCGAGCCACTGGAAGAGTGTTCAGGTTACACCAAATAATCATGCATATATATCAAATAATTAGGGTGTTCCAAAGCTGATATTAGCTTCCTAAAAGATAGGAAAAGAAAGTGTCTTTGAGGCCTGGGTATAAAGCTTAGTGGAAGAGGACTTGTAATACATGTGTGAGACCCTCAGTTCCATCCCAGGTATCAACCCATGTGCAGATGGAGATTCTGATGACATTACTTTTTAGGACCCCAGGTTTCACAATGAAAAAATTTTGATCTCCAGTACACAGCAGCCAAGTGTGTGTATAACCACTACAACTAATGTACTTGACATCTGCAAATAAAGGTGTGTGATCATCACAAATATGTGTGTGATCCCAATCACAATGGCAAACAGAAGAGAAAAGAGAAAAATAATTTAAAAAACAAGGGAACCTATTCTCTAAAAGACTGTATTTTTGTCAACCAAGGGAAATTTTAAAAATTTAAGATCTTCTGCTGCAAAACAGTGAAATATTTGTTCTTAAGCTTTTAATGCTCTTATTGTTAGCTGAATCTCTAGAAATAAAACACATGTCACAGGATAAACTCAGCTGTAAGAGAGCTAGGAAGCCAGAACACATTCATCAATCTGTGTATCTTATATCTCAAAAATATTTTATCCTAGAATTCACTTTTGGTAACTCTCCTATTAACACTCTATAGGAGAAGCCAGAGCAATAGCACAGTAGGTAGTGTGATTACTTTGCACATGATTGACCTAGCTTCTATCCTGATTCAACATATGATTCCTAAAACATGTCAGGGGTAATCCCTTAGCACAAATACAGGAATAAGCCCTGAGCACTTCTGGGTGTGCCCCCAAACAAACAAAAACTTACCCTGCTCTATAAGAAATACAATACACATACAGAACAATTACAAAGATAAGCTGGTTTATAGATTGTCCTGTGCTAAAATACATAAGTAGTGCTATGGCTTGGTTTTCACTGTCCATAGGTATATTTTGGGGACTTTGGGAGACACATTTGGCCATACATCTGGTTCTGTGTTCAAGGTTAACTTCTGGCAGAGATGCCAAGAATCAAACTGGGTTGGCCACATTCAGGACAAGTGCTTTACCCCTGTAATATTTTTTCAGACCTCATTGTCCAAGCTTTTAAGTTTACTTTTTCTCTAGGCCTAGGAAAAAAGTGTTGGTCTAACAGAGAGATCATATATCTATCTACTCAAAATCTGGTCTCTAGATTAGGATTTGCTATAATTCCAACTCTTCATTGCTCTTTTTTTTCCACTCAGACTGCATCCTCTCCCTCTACCCACTCCAGAGGAAAGGGAGAATGATCATCAATGGGAAGAGGTAGTCGCAGAAGTGACACCTAGAGCCGGCTTCACACTCAGGAGAGGATGCTCTGGCTCCTCCTCGTGGCTTCAGGTGCTCTACACAATCAGAGAAACATCTCTAGTCACATACTATAGAAATGATTCCTGAAAGTATAGTGTTTCATTGCTCTTTACTGTTCTATTTTGTGTCAATGTGACCAAAACTAAAAAATAAAATGAAAATTACTCACCCCAAAAACAGTTGTTAAATTCTAAATTTTATTTTATATATGCAAATGGAAGTTATGATTCTAAATATGTTTACACCCTTGCAATTTGCAATATGACTTTTCCCCTGAAATGTCTATATCTGTTTCTGAAATAAACATAGGTTTTAATCCACTGCCAGAGAGTGGCCTACATATGAGAATTCATTTTAAGTAGTAGTACTTTTAAATTAGCCAGACCACAGAACTAACTCAGAATCAAAAAAAGACTAGTGTATTCCCCTAAGGTCTGGTAGAGAACTAGGTCAATTTTCTCAGTAACCAGCACATCTCTGGCCAAAATTCATCATTGAAGATTCTGTGGAAATCTGGGAATGGCTGTGCCACCATGTGTCAACTCCTAAAATAGTCTGAGGCCCTGACTTAGATTTAAGAATCCCCTAACTCCGCCAATGGCAAGTCATTAAACTAATTCAATACTTTCAGTCCCAAAATAGTAAATGACAACCCTGAAGTAAAATTCTCCAGGAAAAACTTCAACTTATTTGTTAGCAAAATCAGAGAAAAGTGCTTGCATGCTTTGTCCCATTTTATTTTGCCTCTTCCACTCAGTTGCATCTGTACACTAGTAAACATTAAGCTAAATTGTCTGAAATTGGGTTTCACTTCTGAGTTCCTTCTCTCTCCCACTGGGAAGATTGTAAACTCATCTGGTCTAGTTTAATTCTAGCTTGTTGCTTTTTGAGAACAACCAGCATTTTGCCCCATTGTTGCACATAATCTAAAGAGTTGAACAGTGTACTCCCTAGAGAAAGTGCCAATACTTGCTCAGCAGAAAAATCTTTGAGGTAGGGCGTTTGCCTTGAATGCCACCAAGCTGGGTTTGATCCTCTGTATTTCATATGGTTCCTTAAGCACAGCCAGGAGTAACCCTTGAGTATCACTGGGTATGACCCCCCACCCAAAGAAAAAGAAAAACAGGCCGGGTGGGGATCTTAAGGATCTTTCCTTCTCCTTTGAACACTTGCTTTCATCTATCTCTTTGATGGGATGGTGCGGAGTTTAGGGAGAAGATTTTAGGGGTCATACTTGGCAGTGTTTAGGACTTGGTCTTGGCTCTGTGCTCAGGGACCACTCCTAGGTCACCACATGAGGTAGAGAGGGAGCCCAGGACAAGTCACTGTTTTCTTTCTTTGTTTTTAGGAAGGATACAAGGTTGGAAGGAGTCCATTATTCCATGGTAAAACATTGAGAAACAATTATCCAGCAGAGTCACAGGCCCCACTAATGATTTCTAAATAAAAACTTGCACTTCCGCAAAGTTCCTAGGTGATTCCATAAGTATCCAAAATTTGAGAATCATTGCTTTTGATCTAGGATCTCTATTTAAGCTTGCCAGGGAGAATTCTTTAAAGCAGGCCTTCACCCTCCTCAAGTTTCAGAGATATCAGGTTTGGGGTGGGGCTGATAATTTGCATTTGTAAGAATTCCCAGGAGATGCTTCCAGTTTGGCTGCTCTCAAGAGAGGTCTGAGTTCCCCTTCTTAACAAACCCAGAATAAAGTGAATTAGCCAAATCCATTCCATTTAGGAAAATGAGTGTTTGCAGACTTCCAGACTCTGTGAAAAAGAAACCACAGTCAGCTGAAAGACATGGACATGCTGTTCACAGGACCATGCCTGTAAAAGTCAACAACTATACTCCAAAGATCAGGACAGATCTATGATGAAATGTATCAGGAATGCCCCATTCCATGGCCAGCCTGCAGTTGCCTCAGTAATAAGCTGGGCAAGAGAAAAATATCAAACAAGAGGCCAGAGAGATAGTAAGATGGGTAAGGCAGCCAACCTGAGTTCCATTCTCAGCTGTAACTCCACCCTGGATTTAGGTGTACCTATCTGAGACCCGCCCATTTCTGGGAGGGGTCTTGGGAACTGAATATTAGGTGTGACCTTCCCTGCAAGACTCCGCCCATTCCTGGGAGGGGTCTTGGAATAGGTAAATAAACCCTGGAGCCTGGAAATTAGGGGTCTCTGGCCTGCTGAGCTCTCTGGCTTTTGGGCTTTGCCTCTTTTGGTTTTGGACCAGGATGGAGGCCAAAGGGAAGATGGCTGAAAGGAATTAAGATGCAGGGTAGCCTAGAATGGCTGAATACTTAAAAGGTTATGAGATAGGCCACACACATGTGGTGAATAGGGCATGAATAAAGATGATGCTTCCTAATGCCTGCCTGTGAGTGAGTTCTATACCCGACGCTTTCCTGAACCCCAGACCGGCTGGTAGATGGGGGATGGAACCACGTGGCCGGGGCCTAAGAACAAAGGCCTCCATCCTTCACCATCCATCGTCATCCAGCTCCATAATTAATTATTTAATTCAACACTCAGCAATATATTTGGTCCCTTGAGGATCACTCAGAAGTGGTCATTGAGCACAGAGTTAGGAATAGGTCCTGAATAGTGACAGATGTGGCCCCACAACAAATTCAAAAGTCAGACAAAACTCATCAGCTGGAGGTATTGGAAAGACATTACAGTGGCTAGGGCATTCACCTTGCATGCAGCTGACTCAGGTTTGATCCCCAGAACTCCATATGGTTCCCTGAGCCTACTAGGGGTGATCCTGAATGCAGATCCAGGAGTAAGTCCCGAGTATGGACATGAATGGCCAGAGAAAAACATCAGAAATAGTACAGGGTTTAAGTCACCCGCTTTACAAACAGCCAACCCAGGACCAATTCCTGTTTCTGCATATGGTCTCCTAAACACCTTCTGTGGTCACTCATGAGCACAGACCCAATATTGGCCTCCGAGCACCATTTGCTATGGTCTTCAAACAAAACAAAAGTAACTGTCTTCAAAGTCATCTATCCAATAAATTAAAGGTGAGAGCTAGAGAACTCAAGACAACAGGCTTTACTAAAAGCAAAGCAAGGTGTTTATGTAATGTATGAAATATTGATGATTCCTTTAAAATATATCAGAGGGTCAGGTCACTCTTTCCAAAGTACATGACTCCTAGGGTCAGTGAGATTTTCTTACCAACACAGGAGGCTGGTCTGCCACTCCAGGCCTTGCTGTCCATGCACATGACTGTTCTTTCCCCTTTTAATGAGTATCCCGGTGAGCAGTAGTACTCACAGCGGGAGTTAAAGTAGGCTCCATCTGTGCACTTAAAACCCCCGTTCACAGGCATGGCAAGAGTAGGGCATCGCTTTTCTGGAAAAAAAAGAAAAAAGAAAGAAAAGAGATACTCGCCATTCTTTCAGTTTTGTCCATTAAGTTTCAGAATACAGACACTGATTTTTTTCCCCTTATTTTTCCGCCTTATCTCCAATGCATAGAAAATAAATTGAGATGGGGAGTAAAAATCAAGAGTGAGAAGTAATGGAGAGCAGGGATCAAGGGGCTCAGGTCCATAAGTGGTTCAGCTATATATCCAAACCATGGAGTCAATAGCACTGAAATCAGGAGAGGCAAAATGCAACAACCAAACTAAAAATGTGCTTGTTAAGGGGCTGGAGTGATAGGTAGTACAGCAGGTAGGTCATTTACCTTGCTTGCAGCCTAGCAGCATCCCCAGCATCCCATATAATACCCTGAGTACTGCCAGAAATGATTTTCAAGGACAGACCTGAGCATCAAAGGTATAGCCACACCTCCAAAACTAAAAAGCATGTGTCTGTCAAAGGAGCAGGTTGTGAGGTAAGATGGAACATGGGGGCATAAGTGGAGGGATGTTGGCATTAGTGATGGGATTAAGTCAACTATAAATTAATTTTTAAATCACACTATTTTAATTAAAATGAAATTCTATATCAAAAAAAAGAAGGCAAAGGACAAAAGTTAATTTAATGTCTACTGACAGATGACTGGTTAAAGAAGTGGTGGTATAAATTTATACTGAAATGAATACTCGTGTCATTAAAAAAGGAAATTGGGGACCAGATAGTACAGAAGGTAAGGCATTACCTTACATTCCATTGACTTCTCTTCTATTTCTGGCACTGCATAAGGACCCCTGAACATCACCAGAGAGGGGTGACTCCTGAGCATAGAGTCAGAATAAATTACCAAACAGTGGTGGGTAAGCCCCCACCTAACCCCAAATAGACAAATAAAATCATACTTGATGTGATTATGCTAAGTGAAGGAAAGAAGGATTTGAAAAACAATTATCAGATGGTTTCACTTATGTGGAAGATAAATTACTAAAACAAATTTATTGGCAAGAAACAACAGAACTCTTTTCTTCTGGGCAAAGACCCAGAAGAAGAGGACTGAAGAGCAGGAGGGACTCTGGCCCTGGAAACTTGGTGTGGAAGTGGTGATAGTTACACTCATTCTGAGGCAAAAGCTACAGCCCTAAAATTTCACAATGGTGTAAACCAATGATATGCAAATGCTTTTAACATGTAGTTTAAGTAGAATATAATTAGAGAAACAGCAGGCAGTTGTATATTACACCGAGGGACAGGAAGTTGCATAGACTGAGTGGGCTAGATTCCCAGGGGACACTAGTGGGAAAAGACAGAGAATACCAAAGATTAGGGGGTGAGGGGTGGAGATAACAGCTAGCAGGATGGGTTCCCAGGCACAGGCCTTAGGCTTAGACTGTTCCTGCAGTCTGGGTGCTTGAGAGCAACGCTTCTCAAACATGGCCCACACACAACCCTTTTTGCCTGAGAAATACAACCCAGACAAACACTGCCAGAAACATCAAGGTTTCATGATAGTTGGGTTTATATTCAATTTTTTTTATTTTTGGGTCACACCCGGCAGCACTCAGGGGTTATTCCTGGCTCTATGCTCAGAAATCACGCCTGGCAGGCTTTGGGGGACCATATGGAATGTTGGGATTTGAACCACCGTCCTTCTGCATGCAAGGCAAATGCCTTACCTCCATGCTACCTCTCCGGCCCCTCATTTCTTTTATTTTTTTTTTCGGGCCACACCTGTTTGATGCTCAAGGGTTACTCCTAACTAAGCGCTCAGAAATTGCCCCTGGCTTGGGGGGACCATATGGAACGCCGGGGGATCGAACCGCGGTCCTTCCTTGGCTAGCGATTGCAAGGCAGACACCTTACCTCTAGCGCCAACTCGCTGCCACCCCCCCATTTCTGATCATTGTGCATTCAGAATTTCTTTACTGTGTTAAACCACATTCTTTGATACCATCCCAGAAGGGTTGTAACCTCTAAGAAATGAGGATGGGGCCTGAGCTAATAGTCCAGCTAATTGGACGCTTGTCTTGCACATGACTTACCGGATTCAATTCCTCACACCCCGTATGGTCGTTTGAGCCTGCCAGGAATGATCCTGGCATCCAGAATGGGTCGGAATTCCCACCGCAGACAAGCAAACAAAAAGAAGCCAGGCTGGAGAGCAGAAATGGCTCCTAAGTTTGTTCTGCCTCCAGGCAAGGTGCTGGCTCTTTACCAGTCAGTACAGGGCAGGATGCCCAGAGGATCTCTTTGTCAGAAGAGAGTCTTCTGAGGTCCACAAAACATGAAGATCAAAGTTCTCAGAGACTGGGGGATGGGTGTACAGAGCTGGTAAATGGGCATCAAAGAAGATGTGAGGGAAGCACAGTGTTCACTATTAACCATATGCAGAACCAGGCTCATAGGACACCCGCCCTAAGCGTCCTATTCCTCCCAACAATGGAGAAAGGGTAACTGCATCCATATGGAAGGCCTTGGTGCAAAAACTGAATGCAGATGAAGTACTTGGCACACTATGGGTGCTCAGCAAATGGTAGCTGTTTTGAATAACAATAGCTTTATAAACCAACTGGAACAATCCAGTAGCATTTGCTATTTTCTGAAAGAGAACATTTTGTGAATCTAGCAGTCAGCACCTAAAAGGCTCTCTCAGTTCTCTCCCCAACTCACCCTCACTTTTCTGGAATAAACAATCACTCTTCCCCCCACTATCCCGCCCTTGAAGTCTTGCCATAGTAGGAACCCTGGGTATCCACAATAAGTCCAAGACCGAGTCATTGTTTTTATGGGGATTGAGGAAAGGGACGTTTTGGGATACACCAAGCTGTGTTCAGAGATCACTCCCGCTGTTTTCAGGGATTGAACCTAGATCTGCATTGTACAAGGCCAGCATCTTATCCTCTGTAATTTCTCTCTGGGCCTTGAATCACTCTTTTTCTTCGGTCTCCTTTTGCTCTTTGAAACCTTGAGGCAGAGACTGCTTCCCAATTGTTTTCAAATTTCCAACATGTTTGAAGAGGCCAAACACAACCTGTGCACTGAGCAAACCTGATCTCTCTCCCTTTTCCAAATAGATGATCATGCCCATCTAAGATATGGCCTCTCACTCCCACTGTATTTTAGCAAACCAATAGATATTCTGCCCACCAGCAGTTATATATATTTCCTCAAAGAAACATTCCTCACAAACAATTCCTCACAAGACATTCCTTAAAACACTCTGAATTCAGAGCACAGGAACTCTTGACTGTGATTGGTCAGAAGACCCCAGGGGGGCTAGGCTACTCACGTTTGCAGATGACCTTGTCAGACCACCTTTTGTTTGACTGGCAGATTAGCTGGGAAGAGCCCTGCAGCTCGTAGCCCTTCCTGCATCGAATGTCACACCTGGTCCCCAGGGCTGTTTTGTAGTATCCTCCATGAGGGGCCCTGCAGTACACATCCCCATACTTGACCTTGATGGGAGAGCACCACGGGGTGTCTACAGGTAGCAGAAAGAAGGTTGGAGAGAAAATAAGTGTCATTTTCTGTACATGCATATTTTTCACTCTCATAATGCCTCATTGCAGCCCTCTGGATTTTGAAACTCCAAAGAGTACCCTGTGTCTGTTAAGGTGTCTCTCACTGGAGAGGTTATTTATGATTATGGGACTAGGTGGCAGACATATCTGTTTTTTGATTTTTGGGTCACACCTGGCAGTGCTCAGGGGTTACTCCTGGCTCCACACTCAGAAATCACTCCTCGCAGGCTCGAGGGACCATATGGGATGCAGGGATTCGAACCAATGACCTTCTGCATAAAAGGTAAACACCTCACCTCCATGCTATCTCTGCGGCTCCGACATATCTTAATATTAATCTGGTACTTCTGTTACTAGCTGTGTGGTGGGAAACAATCACTCAACCTTTCTTATGCATCTAGAGCCTATCACACAATCGATGCTCAAAAAATCCTTCGTTTGAAATTTCTTTAAACTAGATACCTAATTCTTCTCATTTCCTTTCCCTTTCCTTTGTTATTGTTGTGATATCTGGAATTGGGACATATATGTTTGGCCGCTATACTCACACACTTGGATTGTGGTTTTCTGCAGGGGAACACATACTTTAGTTATAAGGCTTGCACACAGGTTGTATTTGTTGAAATCTCACCCTTGAAGGTCCATGATCACACTTGCATGATGAAAGGTACCAGAGATTGAACTCATGGTTCAATTACCTGCAAGGTAAGAGCTCTGTCAATGAGCCACAACCCAGGGTCTTAGCTTTATCATTCTTTGGGGGAAAGTTGTTAGTATGTTGAGTCTTAACTCAAATCATCCATGCATGGACTGAGCAGAGAGTAAGTAATTAGTTAATATGGGTATTTTCTAAAACCATATGTATATATATTTTGTTTAGTTTTGTGTTTGAGAGGGCCAGACCCAGCAGTGCTCAGGGGTTACACCTGGCTCTGCACTCAAGGGTCATTCCTGGTGATGCTTGGGGGATATTAGAAAATGCTGGGACTTGAATGTGGGGGGGCTGAGCAAGACAAAAGCCTCTGTGTTATACCTCTGACCTCCATAAGCATATTTCTAAAAAATTTTCCAATATTATCATTTGGGGGGAGTTATATTTGAGGGCTACAGCTGGTAGTGTTTTGAGTAGTGATGCTCAGAGGAACAAATGAAGTCAGGGATCAAACCCAGGCCTCCCAAATGCAATGCATGCACTCCACCCAACATTGAGCTATATATACCTCTTAGTTCTAAAACTCTCAATGTGAATTGAGCTATAGTTTTTTTTTTCATTTTTCAGTAGGTTGAAATTCTGACTTAAAGTCACAGAAAAAAATTTCCCCAACGGTAAGTAAATTACTTTGGCAGATGTTCCTAGCTATGGCCCATGTACTTAACATAACATCCCTTCCCAAATGGATTACTCTCAGCTGGTTTTGAGTTTAGGTTTATAGTTGCACAGAGACAAAGATGATGTCTTCATTCACGTCTTCCCTATGCCTTTGAAAAATGTTCTCTCTTTGTCTCTGTCTATCTCTGTATCTCTGAGATCCATAAAATAAGAAGCTCCTCAGTGGTTAAGTCCCAAGAATATTCAGCACATGAAGGATGAAATCCAGCAATGAATTCCCAAAAGGCACTATGCCACAAACTGGAGCCACCTTCCCTCAAAGTTGCCCACTCCTCTACCTCAGCACCTGAGCTAGCAGAAAGTGGGGTTCATGTGCCATCATGTGGCCAGGAGTGTGAACAGAGTCTGTTTGACTTTCCCAGGGTTTCTCTATGCTTCAGTCATAAAACTCAGTCATAAAACCAACTACCTGTACAGAGTAAGTGTATCTACCACTCCTTTACTTTTAAGCCTTATTATCTTTTGGATAATACTTTTTATCATATATGCTTTATATACAGTTTAAGTTGGCGGAGAGACCTAAAATCAGGATTCAAGACATTCTAGATATATGTAATGCCCTGAGGTCTTAGCCTTAAACTGAATCAAATTCAGCTATGTGGATATAGATTTAAACTTATACAAGGCCAAAAAAAGCAGATTTACTTGGAGCTTACACATAATGAGTTTTTTGTTTGGTTTTTGGGCCACACCAGGTGATGCTCAGGGGTTATTCCTGGCTCTGCACTGAGAAATCATTCCTGGCTTGGGGGACCATATGGGATGCCAGGGATATAACCCACGTCCGTCCTAGGCCAGCCTCATGCAAGGCAAACACCCTACCACTGTGCTACCACTCTGTCCCACACATAGAGAGTATTACTACCATTTTAAAATAAGAAATATTTAGACCATGAGATAAGGTACAAAGATGTACATAGCTCTATTGTTTTCTTCAATTCTTGAACTAATGTTAAGTGCTTTAGTTCTTCCTTTAACTGTGGCTCCATGTAGTAATGAAATAAGAATAATCAAGATTACTAGTATATGTTCACTAAAATTTTTCATGATATTTCTTGTGCAATCAATGGGCTTAAGATAAACTCTGGAGACACCATTGGGTGCCACCTCTAAAATAAAATCAATTCAGAGTATATTGACTTATGCAGCTCTAAAATGATACATATATATGTTCCACATATAATATATATTATATATTATATAATAGATTTATTTCTACCTCTCCTTTTGCCTTTGTTTTCTGTCAAAGGAAATATCATTTACAAAGACACTCCAAAATGCCTTTTTTTGTTTGGTGGTCACTCCCAGCTGTGCTCAGGGCTTACTCCTGGCTCTGTGCTCAGGACTCACTGCTGGCAGACCTCAAAGTACCATATGTGGTGCTGGGGATCAAACCCAGGTCAGACACATACAATATAAGCACACTACAACTGTACTATCACTCTGACCCCTACACTTAGTTTTTAATATCAAAGATGCATTTTTAAGGTGTGTGAGGAAACTCCCACAGTGTAACCTTCCAAAATCTTCTGCTGTTTAATCCTTTTATAGTGTTTTCCCCTTCAATCACTCTACCTTATTTCCACTTAGTTGCCATGATGGCCCTATTTCCCTTCGTCTGTTGCTAGATGGTTCCTCCCTTACTGCCTATTTTCCCATCATCTCACAGACCAAATTGGCACACTTGAATGGAAATGGGCTGCACTCCAGAGAGAACAAATGAAATCTCTCGGAGATGGGAAGGGTGATGCAGGGAAGTAAATAGGAAAATGCAAGGGAGATGAGAATTGGTGAACCAGTGGGGTTTTGTGGGAACATGGGGCCTTTGCACTCACACTCACTTTGTCTAGCTTTTTCATTAAGAACAATTTCACTTTACTTTTCAGCAAACCAGATTTCTCACCTATAAAACCTAGTAGTGGACTTTCAGACTATTTTCAAATTTTCAGTTATTTTCAAACTTTCATCTAACATAAAAATAAAACAATACAAATTCTTTTTTAAATTTTTTATTGTCAATATAAATTCTTATTCCTCTCCAAGCTCTTCTGCATCTCACACCTATACTTAATCCCTTATTTCTTCTGCCTGATAACTTGGTAACTCAGAAAGAGTTAAGAACAATTTATTTTTGCATTCTGTGTCCAATTCACAATATCACTTATTGTTCATCAATTATTGAAAACATGCAAAACCCTGTAGTTTCTGGAACTTGGACTGTTTTTTTGAGCTTTGGGTCATACCTGACAGGAAGAGTCTGACAGTGCTTAGGATACCATATAGAGTACTAGGAACCAAAATCAAGGTAAGCTGCACAGCATTTTAACTTTTGAATTCTCTCTCCAACTTTGTAGCTTTAAGAACTTGGTATGAGTTTAGGAGAGACAGAATTTTAGAGTCAACTAATATGAGATACGTAAGAGACATTAACATCAGATAACTGAAAGTTTTATCACACTCTATAATTTTCTTCTTTACAAATACACACAAGGCAAATAATTAAGGCTAGCTAAGTTTGAGTGATAGTACATTGGTTAGGGCACTCGACTCAGGCCCTGGAGACCTCCAGTACTGGTGGAATAATCTGGGCATTTCTAGCACCACAGGACTGAAGCAGTATTGCATTCTTGGGACCTTGCACTGAACTGCCTGATTAGCTGAGAATCACTTGTGGGGCCACCAGACCTCCTGAGTACCACCCAGATAAAGGAAAGAAATACCAAAACACAGATGTATCACATATCCACATATTTCAATATGACATATGATCAGCAGATCTTGCTATATATTCTTATTCTTCAATCATTCTAGCAGTCTTGGCTATACAGCCAAATGTTATATTGTCAACATGTGGGCAAAAATTCTTGTTTTCAGATACCAATGTAGCTCTGTGGAATAGTGTAGACTCTGGATGTGTAAAGACTTGGGTATGAACATTGTTACCATATGAGCATACACACCCAAAAGTGCATGAACACATAAAAACACTCAAATATCTTATTTACTATTTTATTTCCTTATTATCTTATTTATTATTTATTTGCAATAGGACTTTCTTTTGGATTGCTTTACAAGACCAATCCTTAAAATATATTTTACAGGGGCCGGAGAGATAGCATGGAGGTAAGGCATTTACCTTTCATGCAGAAGGTCATCAGTTCGAATCCCGGCGTCCCATATGGTCCCCCGTGCATGCCAGGAGCAATTTCTGAGCACAGAGCCAGGAAAAACCCCTGAGAACTGCCGGGTGTGACCCAAAAAAAACACAATATATATATATATATATATATATATATATATATTTTACAGTTTCACAGCCCTGAAGTAATTAAAATGTCAGTGAGAAACTTAAATTTGAAGTGCATGCAAACACCATGGATTTTAGAGAAAGAATGTATTTATGCATCTTTACTAAGATGGGGCTTACTTAGGGAGAGATCTAAATCTAAATTGATTATACAGGAAATGCTTTTCATACTCCTGACCTAATTTGCTAAGCATTCCTATATACCAAAGTTCCAGTAGTTGGTTATGTAACAAACTCATATGGAGTCACTAGCAAAATCTGGTTGTTCAGTTAAAGTATCTAGGTTTCAGACCTAAATGTAGTAGATGTTTGTTAGCTGTGTGGCTCTGTGTGAATCACCTACCCTCTCTAATCTGTGATTTATTTTAACCTGTGAATAAATAATAATTACATCATCTCTAATCTTTCCCCTTCATTTAAATAGTATGAGAATATGATGGCATTCCAAGTAAAACAGCCACTCCAAAAACATATCTGCCACACATACTGAAAACACAGTGGCTGTTGTTTAAATTCAACTTTCCTATTTTTCTTATTTCAATTTCATTCTAAATCATTTGTTGAGTATCTACTTTACAAGAAAGACTGCAGAGGCCTGCAGAGATGAAACTAAATCCTCAGTTAGTCATAGTAGATCTTGAAAATTTCAAATAAAAAAACTGACAATAGGGACTAGAGAGATATTACAAAGTTTAAGGCACTTGACTTGCACATGCCTATACTGGTTCAAATTCTCAATAGTACCTATGGTCCCTTGAGCACTGCCAGGAGTGATCCCTGAGCACAGAGCTAGAACTAAGGCCTGAGCTATTCAAAGTGTGACCCAAGATCTACCAAAAATAAGAATAAAAACAACTTCCTAAAACATATTCTTAAAGTATTCACAGTAGGCTCTAGGGCAGGCACATATTTTAGCCATCTGATATAACTTTCCCAATATTATTTAGTTTGTTTTTGGATCACATATCCTGCAGTGCTCAGGAGTTACTTCTGGCTCTGTACTCAGGAATTACTCCTGGTGGGCCTCAAAGTACCATATGTGGTGCTGGGGATCAAATCCAGGTTGGCCACATGCAAGGCAAACTCCATACCCACTGCAGTATCACTTTGGCCCCTCCCTCCCTTTTATATTTTTAAGGTTATGAGGTAAAGATGAACATTTGGAACGATGACCTGAGTTCACCAAACAACTCCTACTGTATACATGAGGAATTATAAGTGGATACATGTGTGTTAGATTTTTAACAAGGGACTCAAGGGGGAAAATACTTTAAGTCCTCAGTTAAAAAGTATTGGGAGTATAAAAGTAAAAAGTATTTAAGTCCTCAGTTAAAAAGTATTCCTTACCGTAAATATCTAATTAATAAGAAACAATGCTTTGCTTGAGTTTTAATTTCTGAGACATTGTATAAATATCTATGGGTAAGAATGAGAATTTGCATCACAGAACAAAAACAAATATCGAATATGCCTAAACAGAGGCACCAGTCATTATATTGGAAAGATCATTTGCTTCTGTGGAAAACAAGTGCTCTCTCTAACAGAGATCATTAGCAATACCTTTTTTTCTATAATGTCAACATATCACAAAAGAGTGGGAAAATGTCTTCCTGCCACAATGTGGACAAGTTTCTTCAGCAAAGTGCCTTAATAGAAATTTATAAACCTTATTTTTCAATTATTCCTCCACTGTCGAAGGAACCAAATTCAGAGAGAAATAATGTAAATGTACTTTTATTTTCCTTCAGGCTATCTACACTTCAGAAAAATGATGTATCAATGGAAATATTTGTGTACTTACTTACCAGAGCTTGCACAGAAGTTTCTTGATTAGGTTTTTTTTTTTGTACCTGTTGTGGGAGTAGATTGCTGGAAATGTGTCGAGATGAAGTTGTTTTATCATTAAATTAAAATTTCATTGGGCACCACACTTTACTCATCCTTTCAAGAGCCAAGCTGGACTTAGAAAGAGTTCAATAAAATAAAATGATGAAAATCAAGTTTTCCCATTCTCCTTTCATCTCAGTACATTAGCAGCCTGGGTCCACATTTGACCTTGAGTGTCTTATTATGGATAATTATGACTGTAATGTATGAATCAGACAGAACTCAGGGCTTGATTTTCACATTCATCAGAGATAGATTGGCTTTGCAGAAATAAGGACAGTAAAGAAACTTCTAAGAATAAAATGACCACTGGGGTGCTGAAGGACAGCACTTCAGAAATTTCTAGCTGTTTCTGAATTTATAATACTTTAGTAGCCATGTATACATATTACACTTTACATAATTTCTTCTGGAAAAGTAATTAGAAGTTAAATATGATGTCTGGTCACTTTATTACAGTCTACTCTACAGGGCTAAAAGGAAAGTTTTCTTGGCATTAGCAGGCTCTCTTTAGCACATAAGCAAAGCATTCACCTTTATATCTAGTGTGTGAATACCCGACTTCATCGTCTTCTAGTGGTGAGTCTCCAGATCCTACAATAAAAAAGAACAGAATCTACAGCAAGAAAAGCCATGTGACATAACGCATATTTCAAAGCATCGCTTTGGCACAGTGCATGCAAGAGGGGCTACTAGAATGCAGAGCCAAGAGTGAAAGCTTATGTGGCTATTTACAAAGAAGGCATGGGAGATTTCTCAGAGTGAAACTAGCCAGCCTAAGGCTGTTAGAACTAATCCAATCAAAATGTGCCTAAGATTATTTTTGGAATCATCACATGCCAACTGAAATTCTGGACTGGATATACAGAAAAAGCCAAATTCACTCTGAGAAGAGGCCAATGTATATTAATTTCATGCCAGGAGAGATGCAGTAAAATGTGTGACTCAAACAGGGCCCACAGTTTCTCCAGCAGTCAAAGAAAACCCTGGGTGTTTATGGTACATGAAAATAGGTCCATGTTGTGAAAGTAATTTGGGTAATGGATATTGAGAAAAATTAACTCTTACAACAAAAGAAATGCAAAGCTATTTTGTATGTATAAAAAAGAAAGTTAAAATCAAAGATCTGGATGATTAATCAGAACCTTTCACCAAGACCTAGCCAAAGTAAAACTCCTTAATGAGTCTTGTTACCCTTGAAAACCAGCCTCAGAAATACTGTACACAATTTTACAATTTAACCTCATTCTGAAATTGGAAAGTAGTCATTTTTAGAATATTAAATATTGAATCCCAATGAGGTGGTGAATCCAATCTTTGAAGTTGAAGCAAACCCCAAACTTGAAAACTATAATTAAAATTTGTAGCTTTTTTCCTCTAGACTTCCTAGTTTGGTTACTGAACATTAAATTGGCCCCATCTTAGCCACACATTTACTTACAGTTATATTTACTTGCAACTATAATGGATAAGAACATTATTATAAGGTTGTTGACCATCCCCATACAGATAAATAAATGAGCAATTACTATTTACCTACTCCACTTGTTTTCTGTAAAGAAGATAGTGAGTGTAGAAGTTGAAATTGGAAAAGTGATGAAAACTAAACTGTTTCTATTTGGAATGGACCACTCATCTCTAAAGCCAGCATACATTCTGCTCCAGACCTCTTGAGCTACTATCTGGCAACCCGGATAGATTATACTATCTTTTAAAATATTTTTTCTATATCAAAAAGTATAAATGAACCAGTATTACTTATGAAAGCAACCTAACTACACTAATCAAATCTCTGGTCAGACTTCGTTTTCTAGTTATTGTACTTCTGGGGAATATATCCCAAGGAAATAAATATTAATATATAAAATATATACAAAAAATTTTCTATGTAAATAAGACTACCAAATATACAAAAGTCATTAATAGGCTTAAATAAGCCACTAGTACATTAATTGACTATAATTAAAGTAACAATTAAAATATTTCTTATAAAAAGAAAATTATATATTGGGAAAGTTTCTGATATCAACTTAAATTTGCCATAACAGTATTATATCAATGGTGTCATGAATAATATTTTAAAAGTGCATATACGAGTCTATAAATAAATGACTACATTTGTCTACATTTTATATTACAAAAATGTACTATTTTCATAATGCAAAGTAAACTTCACTTATTATGTGAGGTCTAAGAGATGAAGAGAGTGTTTCAAACATTTCACTAATAAAATAACATAGAAAATAATAATGGATAAAACTTCCTTTACTCCATTAACACAAACTGTGTTTTATTTAATTATCATCAATGAAATAAATGTGCCTCAAATTGATTTTAAAATTTACAGTATTAGATCATAAAAAATCAGCAGTACATTTTTAGTCACACTGAAAATAAAGAACTTAATTTTCTCCACAAGTTTCAATGTTTTTATGCATCAAATTTGTTCATACTATATAACTATAAATATACATATACACAAAAATAGTGTAAGATTAATTTAAAAGAATTTCATAGATGGTATATTTATGGAATTACTCTTTCAGCAAACTTGCTTCCCTCCACAACATTCTAATTTTATTATTTATACACTCCAGCAGTTTAGTGCTGGCGATGGTTGTTTAAGAAATGCTAAGTGCAAAGGATTGATTTGATGATATTTATACAAGTGTGAAACTGGTACAGTTTTCTCTTTGTCCAAGGCCGTATTTACTAGCCCAAAGTGTTGTAGTTTCTGTATTTCACTTCCAAGACTGAGAAGGTCTTGCAAAATTGAGAGTAAATAGTGAAATGGTAAGCTGTAATGTTTCAGATTATGATGGTAATGTTTGATAAAGGTGTACCCCTTTGATAAATATTTGATAAAGATGTACACTGATCTCACCTGATTCTAGTCATGAATCTTTTATCTGTTGAAACAAGGTCCTGCTAAAGTCTAAATCCAGCACCTTGACAAAAGTATCTGGATTAACCTCTTTAAAATATTTTCAAAATTGGTTTTCCTTGGTTTTAATGCTTTCTTAGGTAAAATACTGTGTGACTTCCTGGTTGCATATTTGTCCATTTGTAAATTTAAAAATCTGTCAATTTGTAAATTTAAAAAATCAAATATCTTGATACTTAACTTTCTTTGCTGTCAGGGCATTTAAATATGTTATGTAGTAGAAAACATTCCTTCATATTTTAAGGCTATTATTTTATATTGGATTTGTGTTAAGTAAAAGTTAAATTATACACTTTAAAGTGTAGGAAGATTTGTTTTTAACAATACAGTGATTTAACAATTTAGACTTGTGAATTTTTCTTTGGTTTGTTCAGTTTTGCTTTCATTTATACACCAGTTTTCATGTAGAAATTGCACTGTGCAATATTACAATAAGTAATGGAACTTTTTTATGGATGTAATGTCTATTACAATTTGCAGTAGTATTTCTCTCTAGTACTCAGTGATTTAAATGTGACCAAGCCTTCAGTTCTTTTGTCACAACATGCAGCTTTTCCAGGTCACTATTTTGGTGATTGTCAAAATAAGAATTTATGGTGTATTACTGTCAATTCACTTTGAGTAATATATATATATATATATATATATATATATATATATATATATCAGAAAAAATATAAACGCCAAACATAGAAGAGCTTGACTTTACAGATTTGTGGGTGTGGATTTTGTTTATGGAAGTGAACTCTAGAAGGTTCACAGATAATGTACAAATTTATTGATAAATTATCTAAGCAGAGAATATTACCAGTATAACTGCTGAAAACACATAAATTACAGGATAAGGAGAAGGCTCTGAATCCCTAGAATTCTACTGTTGGAAACAGTACTCGGTTGTACATAGGTATTACCTTTCATGAAAAAGGAAGGAATATTCAAAGAGTAACTTGGCCTAGTAAGCATACACAGCAGTGAACCTCTGAGAAGTCATTGTAGATAGGAGACATGAACAAAAAACTATCACACTTTAGCCAATTATAAATTAAAAATCCTATAATAGAGGACCTCTTTGCCTCCCACCTAAACCTATTGTGAAGGAAAATGTCTTTAGCCATGGTATTATGTCTATCCTATTCTGTAGGTTAAGTGCATGGGTAGCAGAATTTAGATACTTAGTTTTACTGATCTATAGAGGAAACTTGTACTTGATGAGTTGCAATTAAGAAAATGTAACTGAGGGAACTCAACCTCATTGCTGCCTGAAGAACATGATAAAACTCTGGATTCAGAGTTGAACTGCTAGTGGGCTAAGGGTTTTAGAGACCTTGAAAGGGGATGAATATGTTTTACATCTAAGAAAGACATGAATCATAGTGACAGAGGATAGGCCTTGATATGTAGCCTTTAAGATGTCCCACATTGATTTATATCTCCATTTACTTCCTGTGTAAACTTCCCTTGAATATGGTATCAACTTCACGATTCTAATAAACAAATATGACAGGACCACTCTTCTTAGGTTAGGTTATACAGACTAGTTTCTTTCATAGGCACTCTCACTCCCTCATTTGCTGTACTCACCCAACAATCCAGCTGCTGCATCATGAGGGAGAACTCATTGTGATGAAGGGCCAAAGCTTGCCAGTAATCATGTGAATAAGGTTGGAAGCTCTAAACACACACACACACACACACACACACACACACACACACACACACACACAGTTGAAACTTTATAAGAAACTTCAGGCCAAGCCAACAACTCTCTGAAACTTCATGAAAATTCATGCCACACTAAGCAATGATTATACTGTGGTATAAAAATTATAATAATTAGTACTTTTAAAAAAAGTAAATTAAGTCTTATGGAGACAAATGTAGAATTGCTCATCTGTGGTATATACAGAAATATAATAAGGAACTAGACAGTATTGAGTGATGACATAACCTCGGCTTTTAAGCACAAAGCAAATACCACAGTGTGGTGAGGAAGTGGGAATGAAGAGGTGGACTAAAGTACCACAAGCACAATGGTACCGGGTCATGAGCACTTAGTGGTGGTGAATATATAGTAATATTGTCTAACAAATTTATAAATATTAACTACTTTAATCATGTTACAGAAAATGTAATAATGAATAAAAAAGGAATTGAGGAGTAGAGAAAAGGAAAAGGAAGGAAGAGAAAGGAAGAGCAACTATGAGAAGGGGAGTGGGGTTACCAGCTCACAATTTGAAGCTCGCCAAAGAGTGGTGAACTCTGTTAGGGAAATAACTACACTATCAGCTAGCATGACAATGTTAAAGAATGGGAGAAGTAGAATGCCTGTCGCAAATACAGGCAGGGGTGGGGGAGGAGAGGGGCATTGATGGTGGGAATGTTGCACTGGTGAAGGGAGGTATTCTGTTTATAACTGAAACCCAACTACAAACATGCTTGTAATCATGGTGCTTAAATAAAGATTTATATTATCTAAAAAAGAAAAGAAACTGAAAAAAAAACTTTGATTTTGAGTCACAATATTCTACCACATTTCTCAGTTTTGAATTTATAGTGTGCTCTTAGGTCACTGCAGCAGATGATCTCTATCCAGAACCTTTACCCAAACTGGGCTAACCCTCTCCCATAATTGATTCCTAATGGATAACAATTGCTCCTTCCTCAATGGATAGAAACCACTTGATTTATTCCCACATCTTCTCTGGGACAGATCAAAGTCCAAATGAAAGGAAGGGACTGAAGTTCAAACTCTAGCTTTCAGGATTAGGAAGCAGGAGGAGAGAGATTAGAGTGAGGTTGGAATGCAATCCTGCAGGGGTGATTTCCTGAAGATCTTGTGGCTTTAGACACAATATCCTTCTTTGGCTGTGTTTTCTTTCTTTCCTCGCTATAGTGTTTTCTGAGAGACTTCTATCAACAAATCAGATTTTTCTTATAAATAACCAAGTTAAGATAGCCATTAAATTTCTTCAAATACTTTAGTTGGTTTTGATTCAGAAGATTATTGCAAAGGTTAAATGGCATGTGCATACACACACATAGACACAGACACACACACACACACACACACATATATATATACATATATATAAGTAAAATAATTACTACTGTCTTGGTTTTTGTTAAGCTCCTCATTAGATAACTCATAATCATATTTTCTCATTAATACATGCATATAGTGAAGAGTCCAACTACCTTGGGCTACTCCACATAAAAGTTAGTTGATAATAAGATTAAATATTAAAAAATTACTTCTTCCCTGATACGATAGCGAAGAAAATCTTTAAGCTTTAAATATAGTCATAAATTTCAAAAAAAAATTTCCCGGTGTATTTATAATTTATTTATTTCAATTTTATTTATTTACTTTTTGTTTGTTTGTTTAGAAAACCAAGTGGTTTCAGGGCTTACTTCTGGCTCTGAGCTCAGGGATCACTCCTGGATATGTCAGGAAACCATATCAGAATTCTGGAATCAAATGTGGATAGCCCATGTGCAAGGAAAGCACCACACCCACTGTACTATCACACTGACCCCTGGTGTGTTTTAAATGTCTTTTATTGAAACCATTTTATTTATGATTTATAAAATAATATATTAAATATATCCAACTTAATAACCATTACATGAAGTCACATAGTAACTCCTCTTCAGTAAATAAATTGCTATCATTTTCAGATTGTGAATTAAGATGACCAGATGATAAAATTCACAGTGAGAAAAATATTAGAGTTAAGGTATTATCACAGTTGGTCCTTAGTGGAAGAACATCTCCTATGGTTACCTATATGACTGAAAAATCTAAAATATAGAAAGTGATTTTATAGCTGTGAAGCACTATTATTGACTCTCTTACAGTTGTGTGGTTCATTTGAACATATACACGTGTATAAAAATTTGGAGTGGGCCAACTATATTTTTACATAAAGCAGAATAATAATGATCTCTTCAACAAATGCTGCTGGGAAAACTGGATAACTTGTCAAAAATGAAACTGGACCAAGAATCAAACTTCTACCAGGGAAGGCCCTACTGCTGCCCTGGCATCAACTTACTCCAAAGAGGGTTTTTATGACACTCTGACGACTTAGTATCAGCAACAATGGGCTTTCAGGGCAGGGTTCTCTGCATTGCCACCTAGTGGTGAGATGAAATCAGAAGACGCTCCACTTCACCCTGACTTTGACATAGGATCTGTACAGAATCCAGGATCTCAAACTACAGAAACCTGACAACAACAACCATGATTGTGAAGAGCTTTTTCCGGGGACCACAGAGAATGAATTTGGGATTGGACAACTTAGTATGTCTGGAGCCTGGAGTTGTTCTTATGCCAGAATACTTCATGGGTAAGGTCTCCCAGTTTTTAGGCCAAAGGTTTTTCCTTTCTATTTCTCCCATATTGTGTTATATCTATGCAAACAACTGACACACACACCTTTCTTATTGTATTTTTGATCTCTTATCTTTTAAGAAAAAGAGCTTAATAAACCTGCTATTTTATTAATGACTTTATTGAGATACAACAATTTCCACAAATATACTTGCTACTGAACTTTTTTCTCTTCCATTTTATTTTTTAGTTTTCTTTCTATTTTCTTTTCCTTTTTAATAAATTTGCTTTCTGTTATCTTGAAACAAATGTATTATGATCAATTATGTCAACTATGTTATGCATTTTCTTTAAATAAATAAATAAATAATTTAATAAATAAATAAATAAATAAAAGTTTTAAATGAAGCTGGATATATATATCGAAAACAAAACCATTTCAAAGTGGATCAAAGACCTTGGTATCAGACTAGAATCCATAACATTTTCTAAAGTGTATAAGCAGAACATTCCAAAATTTAGACTTAATGATAATTTGAATGGTATGTTCCACCAGCAAAGACAACATAAACACAAGCAAATAAATGAAACAAAACTATTGAGCAAAAAAGTTCTACACAGCTAAAGAAGTACAGGCTAAAAATAAGATAGCCAACAGAATGGAAAAATACTTGAACTCAACACAGCAGTAAAGGATTAAAAACCAAGATATATAAAGCACTAACAATGATGAATAATAAAAATACCACAAACCATACCAAAAATTGGGAGAGGAAATCAACAGACAATTCTCAGAAGAAGAAAGATGGATGGCATATGACTAGACATATGGAAAATATTCATCATCACTAATTAACATGGAAAATCAAATCAAGACAAGGAGATATTATCTGATATCACAAGAATGGCACACATTAATAAAACTGAAAACATTCTCTGTTGGTGGGAATGTCGTAAAAAAGAAAATTTAATCCACTGTTAGAAATGTAGCTTGATTCAACCTCTATGTTAAACAGTATTGAGGTTTCTTCAGAATAGTAATAATGAAACTATCATATACACAGAATACAAAAATATTCATTGAAAAGGACATATGCACACATTTATTCATTTCAGTACTCAGCACAATAGTTTGGATATGGAATTAATATAGGTGCCCAACAACAGATGAATAAATAATGAAAATAAGGCATACATATACAATGGAGTACTATGCAGCTGTAAGGCGTAATGAAATAAAGCAGTTTGCTGCAACTTGGATCGAATTGTAGAATATTATGTTAAGTGAAGAGAGTCAAATGAGATACAAATACTGTAAATCTCATTTATCTGTGGTATTCAGAAAAATAACAGTATGACAGGATGCACAGAAGTGAGTACAAGGAAGAAAAAAGCCATGATGTTGTGGGAAAGGGGGGATAAGAAAGGGACGAGAGGCAATAGGGGTTGGGTTCAGGGGGCTCTGAGCTCATCAATAGTGTCGAGGTCCAAAATACATATATACCAAAAGAGCCAAGATTATTTTAATCATGAAACACAAACTACAATAACAAAATTTTAAAATGTCTAGGAGACACGTTTGGGGGTAGGAAAGACTTTGAATATTGATGGAGGGAAGTCAGCACTGGTGTTGGAACATTGCATTCCTGAAACTCAACAAAGTATAAATAAGTAAATCATAGTACCTTAATATATAACACAATTTGTCATTTAATTTTGAAGGGGTAAGGAAAGAAAGACAAAGGTAAGAGTGATAGAAAGAGGAGGGGTAAAGGTAAGAGTGATAGAAAGAGGAGGGGTATTGCAGATTTTGAGGAAATCTTGGATTGAGTTCCCCATGCCCAACTATCAGGCAAGAGTTGCTGTGTTCCAGCACAGCAAGGTTTTGAGATAACAGAAAGATCTCCAGGATCTGTCTATAAATATGTGGGATTAAAGGGGCGGATCATTTAGCTTTTCAAGAGTATCAGCCACTTTTCCAAGACACCATGCATAACAGCACATAAAGAGGCAGAAATAATAAACAAGACTCCTTTCTTTGAAGGTTTTTGCCTTTTCCCACAAATGGCAGATACTGTAAAAACTTAAGAGTAAGCACGTTGAAGGAGATAATTGTTTTCAGTGGTGCAAAGGGATTTAGAGATATTCAGCAAAATATTTTATTCATCATGAGAAACAGATTGAAGGAAATGCTTACCATCCATGTTTTTGTTAGGAAAGAATATGCACAAAATTATTCCTATGGGACAAATTTACAATACATCTCATATTCATCTCCACTTGCTCCTTTTTTAAAATCTTTTCATCACCATCCTAAGTGCCTCAGATGTACTATCAACTAGAGTAATGCATTTCAAACTACTGAAACAATTTAATAAAAAAATCACAAAAAACATCAAGGTAAATGCACATACTAAGGATAAATGCTAATTTGTACAAATTTTAAAATTATTTCAATGACATAGATATGTATGTAATAAGGTATCCCCAGATTCCATGAGAAAAATTCAATTTTGTGCTTATTGTCCCAGCCCCATTATTAATAGTACTCCTTAAACTCCATTGTTTCCTGATTTTGATATTAACTTATATATTAATACTCTTATGAATTTAAGTCAAAATAACTGGAAAATGGTGATTTTGAAAACCAGTAGCTGGTAGTGAAGAGAAGGTCACATTGGTAGTATGACTGATGCTTGAAAATCCATTGCCTAAAAAACAGGTAACTTTCTGACTCTGATTTATTCAGGACATAGAATACTAAGCAACTACCACACTTTCTCAACCACCCATAGTCATCTTCTCTGGAATAAAATAGGTTCTTGAATAGGGGAGCTATTTTTAGTTTCCAGATCTCAGTGCAAAAAGCGAATATTGAAGAGAATAACTGTACATTCTTTTCAAATTATGTTCCCCCAGAACATTCCCTATCTCCAACTTCTGCCTGGGATCACTGTAGTCAACTCACCCCTCCTCATACTCCTTCAACTAATAAGAAGCAATTAGCGTAGCACATCACTCTAAACTTAAACCACTACTTTCTTTTTATAAGAAGAAATTTGTGTTTTTATTTTATTTTATTTTATTTTATTTTATTTTATTTTATTTGGGTTTTGGGTCACACCTGGCAGCGCTCAGGGGTTACTCCTGGCTCTATACTCAGAAATCGCTCCTGGCAGGCTCGGGGGGCCATATGGGATGCCGGGATTCAAACCACTGACTTTCTGTATGCAAGGCAAATGCCTTACCTCCATGCTATCTCTCAGGCCCTTTTATTTTATTTTTTAAATAATATCTTTATTTAAGCACCATGACAACAAACATGCTTGTAATTGGGTTTCAGTCATAAAAAGAATATCACTACTTTCATCTTGAATGTTTAGTAGTTCACTGCAACCCATGAGGTAGGTGTTCTTTAGGGATTAGAACTAAGAACAAACATGGGAAGGCAGAGACCCTTTGCAACCTTGTTAATAACTGTATTCTCAAATGCAAAATAGAATGACTATGAAATACAAGAGAAGTAAGCATTGAACTCTTTTGAAGGTAGATCCTGTGCAATCCTACAATGATTTGTTTCTCTTGTTCTCCCTTTGCGTGATCCATTTGATGAGCCCTTCCTGTGCTGTTTCTTTCCTGTTCCCAGAGCTATTTTAAAGCCTGTTCACTATTTTGTCTTTCGGTTCTATTCAAAATTTTTTTCATGTGTGATCTATTTGGTTCACGTTTTTTAATCTGCACCAATTTTTTACTGCTTTTGGGTTTACAGAGATCATTTCAAATTGTGTGCAGGTTCTGTCTTCCCGACTAATTATACTTCCAGGGAATATTGTTGGATTTTGTTTCCTATTATTGACCCAGTGAAAATAGCAAGGTATAGCTTACATGACATAGTGACCCAAAAAATACCCTCTGCAGGATTTTTTCCCTCTAGACTTTAAGTCTGCACACTGATGATCAACTTGAGTACCTTTATCAGGAACTAAATGAGACATCCATTTTCCTCAGTGAAGAATATACTTACATAAATAGACACTGTAGTTAAGCTTTAATTCAGATAAAGCCCAGATAAAACTGCAACAGACACATCATTCTTGGCAGCAAACAAGTGGTATAATTTACGAAATTCTGACACAACATGGTAAAACTGAGAACAAGAGAATTGAGGAAAGAAAGATACTAAGAAAATATAATGAAATCACTGCAGCCTGTATTGAGAATGATAGGCAACAAGACTAATTGCACAGCCATAGAACATTTTAATCCAGTCCAAAGAAAATATTGAAGAAAGATATTTGCAAGGAAAGAAAGCATGTAATTGAATACAGTACATAAATGACAGGCTGCAGCTTGCTCAACAGAAACCCAAGGCTTCTTACTTATGGAACATTTTCTGGTTTGCTGACAGAAAATGTAACAACAGCACTCAGATGAAAATATGGACTTTACCTGAAGCTTGACTATGGTAGTAGGTGGAATGAATAGATAGTAGGCAGCCAGAAGCATCCATTTTCCATTCAGTGCTCTGGAACTGAGCACTGGCTGCTGACAGTTATCTTCACAAATTTTATAGTGAAAAATGAACCTACTTTGTTGTTGCTGTTGTTTGTTGGATTTTTGAGCCCCACTTGGCAGTTCTTAGTGCTTACTCCTGGCTCTGATCAGAGTTCATGAGTGGCAATATTGGCTCAGGAGACTCTATGTGGTATGGGAAACAAACCTGGATTGACTGCATGCAAGGCCAGATATCACCCTCTGTGATATCTGTACATCCTGATGGCGAGTCTGAAATAATACATCTCTAGATTTTTAAGTGATGGCCTTCAGGTCCAGGACACAATACCTGGTGCTAGTGTTTTCTGGGTATAGTAAATCTACTGTGTTATTCATAAGAAAACAAAGCTTCTACTTTTAGAGACAAGCATCATTCACCATGTCTCCTGTGAAACTTTAGTCCAATGGATTTATCTAATCCCAAGATTTATGGACAAACACGTATACAAAGATGAAACCATCAGATCCTTAAGAGAATTTTTTCCTGGTGAGAAAATAAATGTGTGAATCCTATATTTCCCAAAGACAAATGTTAATCTGAGAAAATGAAAGGAGAAAAGAAAGGCAGAGACAAAAGAGAGAAAAAGGGAAGAGACCCCATATTATTTGAGTCCATGGTTCTAGTATTCCTTAGCTTCACCATTATACCCTAACTTTTAGATAAGCAATAAAATATTCCTGTGCCAAAGCTAGCTCAAGATAGGTTTTTGTCACTATGTGCAAAGATTTCTACCTGATATTCTGCTGGTAGGAATGCAAATCAGTGTCATAACAAAAAGAGTAAGGAAATTCCTTTAAAAATCAATTTAAAAATACCATACATTGGGGAGCAGAGAGATAGCATAGAGGTAGGGAGTTTGCCTTGCAAGTAGAAGGATGATGGTTTTAATCCAATATGGTTCCTCAAGCCTGCCAGGAGCGATTTCTGAGCATAGAGCCAGGAGTAACCTCTGAATGCTCCGGGTTTGACCCAAAAAACAACAGCAACAAAGTTCCATATGTTCTATCTGACTTGAAGGAAATAAAAACACTATATCAAAAGTTCAATTACAAGATCTGGAAATAGCCTAAATGCCCATTGACAGACGAGTGAATAAAGATGAGATGGTCTATGTATACACAATGGAATTCTACTTAGCTATGCACATATGTGATGATATATGTGTACATTTATACATAAATTACGTATATATACACATACATATTGTATATGCACATATATATTTTAAGAGGGGCCACAGTGATAGTACAGTGGGTAAGGCACTTATCTTGCACATAGCTAAACTGGATTTAATCCCTGGCAATACATATTGTCCTTTAGTCACTGCCAGAATGATCCTCAAGTGTGAAGCCAGGAATAAAGTCTAAGAACTGCCAGGTATGACACCAAAATCAAAATAAATAAATCATAATAAAAAAATGAAATTGTGCAATTCGGAACAACAGCTATGAAATGAGAAGTAAGTAAATATGAAATTAGAAATAAGTGAAAATGATTTATAAAGAGAAAAACAAGCACCATATTATTTTACTCATATTAGTCCATAAAAAACAAATGCATAAATAAAAAACTCAAACTCCAGAGCAAAATTATCAGAAGGAATTTTGAATGGATTAGGTAAATCAGGTAAAAGGGATAAACTCTATGGTGATGATTAAAAATCAGAATTCTGTGGCAAACTTAAAGTAGTATACAGATGCTGATTTTTTAAAGCAAAAATACTGCAAGCTAAAACAATGTAAACCAATATTAGTTCAATTTAGATAAAGAGCTTTGGATTAAATATCAGGCCATATAATCATAATGAATTATATTAATGGCTAAAACATGGTGTGGCATCTGGTTGGTATAAGAATTCAGTCTCAGCTACTCATCTCCAATTTCTTATTTCAAAACAATACTTAAGCACAGATATAAAACATGTATTATTAAATACATTTAGTAGAAACATCTTTATTTTAATAAATATATCAGAACAGAAATGAACAAACTTACATAATTATATTCTACACATATTAATCTATACAAGTTATGTAATTATACATAATAAAATATTATTAAATCTTCAGTGATATATAGAATAATAACACTTCATATTAAAATCAAATTTTATACATTTCTACTTCTTTGAATTCATGATAGCATTTGTAGTAAGGAAAATGGCATAATTCAATTGACTTTTTATGGTTAGTGATACCTAAAATAATGATTCCTAGGATAACCAATGAAGTCTAAGATTTGATGACATACCATATGTGGAGTTCTGAACTAAATATAATATATTCTTAAGAGCTGGAGCAATACCACAGCAGGTAGGGCAGTTGCCTTCCACACTGTCAACCTTGGTTTGATGCCCAGCATCTCATATGGTCCTCTGAACCTGCCAAGAGTAAATTATGAGCATAGATCCAGTAGTAACCTCTGTGCACTGCCAGGTGTGGCCCCCAAACAAAACAAAACAAAAGAAAATCTAAAATACTTTAATTATAGGGACCAAGCACAAGAATTTGAAATTCACTGCGTTATACCTTTCAATTTTAGATCTCAGATTTGTAATCAAAGTAAGCTTTGCTACTTTTGATAATTCAGGCATTACCCATACTCATATTTGCATAATACTTTAGCAGAACATATTCTATGAAAAGTTCCCAAAAAGGCTTCTTCATCCTCATTGTGGAGCCTACTTGTTCATCATGAGGAAACTTCATGTAGCAGAATAGGTAAGTAGGTGCAATGCACTAAATCAATAGATGTTGATATTAGTCCAAAACTACTTACATGCCATCCCTCTCCCAATGCAAAGTGAGTTTCACAGTGAGGCACTGACTAGCTTGTTGCACTGCAAGGATGTCAAGGTACAAGGTATTTCAAGTGTACTCTATCTATAGATGATATGATTTCAAAAGTGAGTTCCTTAGTCAGCTGCTAGAAACTTGAACTCTTAAATCAGAAATCATTAAAAAAAATAGTGATCATATCTTTTGGTCAGTCCACAAGAACTATTCTAGTCCAACTCTAGGTGTGCTTGGGGGTAGCCCACTAAATGTGATAATATTCTCTTCTATCCAATGCTTTGCTACCTCCCCCACCTGGTGCTCCCCACCATCCTCCTAGGACACAGCATTCATGCTGATTTGATTCCCAGAACAGCCATCCATCCAATGAGTTGGCAATTGATCTGTTGACAGAGTCTAACAAAGAGACTAATATGGATATGGATATTTACATGTGTCCCGGGTTCTTTTTTTACTCAGAGTCCTGTGCTAAAAGAATTCAAAGCTCAGAAATTCCAATTGCAAACACAAATTACCATTTTAATAGCCTGGCTGCACTCAAGTATACTGCAGCTTGTCAATACAGGAGCTTGTAGGTATGTTGGCTCCTTCCCAGGCCCTGACTGAAGAAAGGCCAGCAATGAAAGTTCCCTTTGTCTTTTGTCCAGCCTCTCAAGGCATCAGTAAGCCTCTAGTTCAACGTGAGATTCCTTACAAGTTGGAGACTGGCAGCACTAGCAAAATACCTATATCCAGGGATGAGACCATTTCTCAGAAACTATGAACTATTGAAGAAGGAAATATATAGCCATAGAGAGACCTTGCCAAAGTCCTGTCTTTCTAAGCCATTTTCCAGCACCCTGAGGAGCAGACATGATTCTATGGCAAAAAGAAAACTGTTAAGTAAAAGGTCAGTAAAATGAAGCAGCAGTCATTCCTCTAGTCATTTATGTAGGAGCAGCTCTGCACAACATCACTTTATTAGTCAAAATAACACAGAAGTTTCAGAGCTTATGAGGGGGAGGTAAGACTATTCAGTGAGCAGATACTACAAATAGCCAGTGTCTTGGGTGATTTGTACAAAAAGAGATTTAATCAATATATTAAATAATAAAACCTATCCAAAAATTAGATAGGGAGAAAAATATACAAAGACCCTATTTTACAAGTCAGTTTTTGTCTGTATAGTATTGGTCTTGAAATATTTGGAGTAATTTTCTAATTTTACACAGAAAAAATCCTTTTTGTTATAAATGATGTATTGGAAAATTAATATCTGAACATTTGGGGGGCAGCCTAGCAGTGTTCAGGAATGCCGGAGACTTTCCTATAATTCTCTGCCAGCTGAGCTAGTGACTCAACATAGGTGACTTGGGATACAATCTGGGGGCTTCCAGAATAATACCTATTTGGTATTGGGGTGAAAATGGAGTTAGCTGAATTTCAGGGCAAGTTCCTTATCCTTTGTATATATCAATATCTCAATATCACTACATTAATACATCAATATCTCCAGCCTTTATGTGGACATTTTTAACATTTAAAAACCTATCTTTATATTTCTGTTTCAGCACATGTGTGAAAAACTAATGAACATTAAATAAATAATACATTAATTGGAAATAGGATATTTCTCTAAATTCTAGCCAGAATGTCAAAACTGCCACTATTATCAGAACTCCAACCTAGTCAAATTGTAGACAAACTATCTTGAACAACATTTGATGTGCATGAATATACAGGAGCAAAAGACAAGCTCTTGGTTCTCATGTTCTTTGCTGATAATTTTCCATTTGCCCATCCATTTTTGCTGACTATGCTAACATCTAAAGAGAGTTCAAAGGTGGCCCAGGGTCAAAATAATCAAAAAATCTTTTGGAGGAATGTATTTGTAAACTTTGTAAATACTTGGGCATTTTAAAAACATGAAAGTTTCTGTCTCCTAGAACTCACTCTTCAGTGAAATGCTGAACAAGGACTTGAAAAAAGAAAACAAAAACAGGGAGGGAATCAATGGAAACCATGACAAATAGGGTTTCTTCATTCTTACAGAAACACATAATAACACATAAATAAAAAACACAGTAAATAACACCTTTTAAATTATAAAATTATGAACAGATGCTAGTGGTAGTGTTTCCACTGAGAAATTTCAAATTTGTGAATCAGAGGTCAATTCAAGGAGCTAGAAATGTCCTTTGTCTCAACAAATTGCTCTAAATCCATGAGATCTAATTAAGAATAAGTATGGGCTGAAAAGGAAACAGAGGCTGTAGTGATAATACAGTAGGTAGGATGATTGTCTTAACACACAGCCAATCTTAGATACCTGGCATCCCATATGAACCCCTGTGTACCATCAAGAGTGTTCCTTAATCAACAAGCCAGGAGAAAGCCCTCAGTACTCCTGGGTGTAGACCAAAACAAAACAACAAAAAATATCAGGGTAGGGAGTTGGGGAAGAAAAGGAAATCAATTACAATGTCTAGAAATCAGGACTCCATTTCGAGTAATATGAAATCACTGAAGCCTGACTATGTTCATCAAAAATAATCTAAAACCTTGGAAGAACTTTTACAAGATCATATTTATGTTCTTTTTTGTAACATTTTTCTTAAAATAGCTGGTAAGTACACAAGTATTTGTGTTTAATTACATTGTCTACTTTAATATTCTAATGTTCCACTCAATATGTAATCTCAAGAACATCTGTTAAACCAGACAAATCAGAATGTTTTTGATGCAAAAACTTTGTTAGGTTGTTTTCTCATTTGTTAGAAATTACAAGAACATATTTATTAAGAACATATTAAGTTCTTAAGAATCACCATTTGGGCTTTCAACTCAAAGGCATGCTTCGTCAATAAAATTAGAGTATACACTCTAGAAATGCTCTTGGAAGATCTTCTACTCAGCTAGCAGCCTTTAGGAAAAAGAGTCTCAGTAAAAACCAAAAGATTTGAGACAACCATCACAGCCTGTTTTCAGTAGTTGATTTACAGGACAGTTTAAGGTCTTACTTTACAGTCCACCTAAATTCTTATTTGCTTTAAAATGTATGCCCATATCCTGTCACTGCCACTATGAATGTGTGGAAGAAGCTCTCAGTGTGGGCCACAGGAAGTCATGTAAGCAGAAAACAGAATTTCCTGTCAAAAGATCATTTCCTCATCCCTGGACAAAGAGGGCTCTCAAACCACTGTTAGTTATAAACATGGGGTTCTAATCCTTACTCTGTAACTAATGAAAGTTGGGAGAGGAGAGAACGGAGCCTCAAAAAAATAAACACCAACCATTTTGAGTGCTTCAGAGTCAATGTAAAATAAAGAAAAAAAGAAAGAGATTTTAGTGCTATCTTTTAGAAAATAAGCTAGAGACTATCAGGTACATTGTTGGCATCTCAGCACATAGACATGTTGGAAAACTATAAATCCAGATGTGCCCAGGCTTGTTAGAAACACGCACACCAAGAATAAAACAAGAAAGTATCTGGGGTGGGGACCAAGATCTGTGCCTGATTATCTCTGTGCTTTTTCAACTGTGGCAAAATCTTCTTTTTAAGTTGAATTCTGCAACACATATGGTACAAATATTAGGCAGGCACCAGGAAGCAAAAGTATTCTGGAGAGCAGAATAAAAGACTTTTATGAGGAACATGACATTTTAAGATGGACAGAAGGTCACTTGATGCATATTAAAGAGCATTAGGACATCATTAACTTTGAAGGCCTAAGCAGGATTAGAGATCATGCCATGAAGTATTTCTCTTTGGTTTTTTTTTTGGGGGGGGGGGTCACATCCAGCGGTGCTCAGGGATTACTCCTGGCTGTCTGCTCAGAAATAGCTCCTGGCAGGCACGGGGGACCATATGGGACACCGGGATTCGAACCAACCACCTTTGGTCCTGGATTGGCTGCTTGCAAGGCAAACGCCGCTGTACTATCTCTCCGGGCCCTTCTTTGTTTGTTTGTTTGGTTTTTTTTTGGAAGTATTTCTCTATGTGTCCACCACTAGAGTCTTTCCTCTTCTATGTACTTTTTGTAAATATTTTATTTAAAGGAAAGTGCAGATTTCACTGCATAATCACAAACTGATCACACCCATTTATTAACATTCAGGTCAAGAAACAAAGCATAAGCATAATAAAAGCATCATTCAGTATATTACCTTTAAGCTGCAACGGTATTATATATAAGAAAGTTCTCATCAACTATGCTGGTTGTGTGACTATAGATAGCCTTATCATTTCGCCAGCTCAGTGACTTCCTGTTAAGATATGGAATTAGTATATGTCGTTGAAAATTTTTGTTAGGACACTAGCACTGTATGAGAAGTCAGACTTGATTTAAAGAGTATGAATAAGCTGGAAGGACAGTACAGAAGGAAGGTGCTTGCCTTGCACATGGCTAACCTTGAGTCAATCCACAGCACCCCATATGGTCCTTAAAGCACCCCCAAGAGTACTGTCTAAATATAGAGTCAGGAATAAGTCCTGTGCATCACCAAACACACACACACACACACACACACACACACACGCAAACAAGAATATGAGTAAGATACATATGAGAAATATAGGACTGATACATGAGAGAAGCTAGAGAGAAAAATCTAGGTTAGGTCTCAGATCCCAGGGTTGAAGGATGTAATTGAGTATCCAAAGGATAGCTTCATTTGAAGTTGTAATCCCAGGAGCAATAGTACAGCAAGTAGTGCATTTGCCGTGCATGGGGCTGACCCATGTTGGGTCCCTAGCACTTCATATGAGAAATCAAGCACTGCCAGGAGTTATCCTTGAGAAAAGACCCAGGAATAACTCACACCACTGGTTGTGTCTCTAAAATAAACCAAAAGATATTATAATCTTAATTTCAAGTTTGTTATTATCTAATGATAAAGTACATGTCAACATTGTTGGTTCACATTAGAAGACTTCAAAAAATCTATTAATTTGGTTTTTGTTGATGTTCTCAAAAGAACTTGGATGTTAAGGAAACAGTTCTTTTATAAGCCTCAACTATCAGTGGAGTTAAGATGCAGTAATTTCAGGTGCCTAAGCATCACTGGCTGTGATCTAGTTTTTAAAGTCATTCACTATTCAGATGATAAGTAATTGAATTTTAAAAATACATATATAGAAGGGACCTATTACACTAGCAGTCCATAGGGCAAGGGGGGGTATATGACACATGATGAAAACAGGGGTGGAGAGAGGACAACACTGGTGGTGGGAATGGCCCTATCTTACTGTAACTATGTACCTTAAAAATAACTGTGAAAGACTTGTAATTCACATTTATTGATCACAATAAAAATTATTTTAAAAATACATATAGAATTTGATGTGTAACTGCTTGGTTTGTTTTTTATTATTAACATATATTTATTAGCATCAATCCTCAAGCTTTGAGTGACTCTAGGATAACTATAAGGAACAGAAAAAAAACGTATCTGTATTAGATATGTAGAATATTTTGAACTTTCTAGAGTCAAGGTGTCTCCAAAGGAGGAGCATTCCTCACATTAAAACTGTTATTTTCTCTCATCCTAACAGACATATCTTTGTAAAACAAAAATATTGTCCAATGAAATGCATAGTCAATTCTCCAAAATGTAATTTTAATAAAATTTCATGAAAAATAAATTTTTACCATCTGTAACAAATGAGATGCACTTGGTATCACAGTCAAAATAAAGCAGGAAAGAAAATAGAAGACTCAAGAGAAGAAAGGAAAAAGAAATCAGCCTCTAGACCAGTGTTTTTCAACCACTGTGCCGCAGCACACTAGTGTACCATGAGATATTGTCTGGTGTGCCATGGAAAAAATTCCAATTTCACCTGTAACATGCGACTTCGGCTCACAAATAGACCAAGCATTAGATTATTTCATAATAAAGTATAAAATAATTTCTTTGTGTTTATTTGATTCCTATTCAAGAGAATTACTTTATATATAGTCAATATAGGCACAGAGTTAAATTTTTAATCATTTCTAATGGTGGTGTGTCTCGTGAATTTTTTCATGAAGAAAGTGTGCCTATGCACAAAAAGATTGAAAAACACTGTTCTAGACTATCATGTACAAATAATGTAACAAAACAAGCAAGTCAAGAGATTCCAATTCTGCATAGAATAGAGTAATTGCACTCCACCTTTGTCTTTTGCACTTAATATTGCTGAAACCCTGAGCACAGTGCACTGAACAGCTATTTGAGAACTCTGCATTGTAAACATTAACAGGCTGACTGGACAAGTGGACATAATTTGAAGTAACATTGATCACTATCTTTGTTCCTCTGGTATTCTCTCAGTTCATTATTCCCAAGTCAGCCCTAAAACAGATGTAGACACTGAATGAGAGATCCAGGAGAAGCCCTCCAGAATTGGCTCAAAGAACAGTAAAAGGACACAATGCTCAGAGTGGGACAAAGAGCCACCAAAATGGTCAATAGATTAAGTATAATATTAATCAGCTCCCTGGAAGATATGCTTGGTAGGTATGAATAAACTTGGTCTACAATTTATATGAAAAATCCCTATATTCAAGTACTTTTTGTAAAATAATAATCAAGTTGGAGGAAGCATGCAATCTAATTTTAAGACTATGTACAAAATTATAGTAATCAAAATAATGTGGTATTGACTAAGAGACAAGCATACATATTATCGCCTCAGAATAGAGACTAGAGAGACATACTTCAAGCAAAATGGCAAGCTATTTTGGTAAATATTACAAGCCAATTAGGTGGAATCTATTATATACATATCAATACATATATTTAAAGTCTTGTATGTTCCCACCACATTTTTGAAAAATATTCAGAAATTTTACGAATGTTAAATACATGGAAAGGGGCCTTTATAATGTATAGAAATAGATAAGTATTTGGGTCAAGCAGCTGTTTATCCAAGCTTCTTTTTCCAAATTTAGAAACTAGATGAGAATGTTCTGATACTCTCTTCTCCTTTAATATGTGTATTAAGCATTTGACACTGAATTACATAACAACCTAGTAACAATAGGTCTTAGAGAAAAAAAAGATAACATTTTAGACTTTACCAATGATTGCAATTGAATTCCAAGAAAAAAAATACAACATCAAAGCACATTTTTAAGTAGTAATACTACCAAGGATCACTAAAACCATTTGTCATGGGACAAATACAGTGCAATATTCTTGTCATGAATGGAAAATGGGGCACTTGGGAGCAAAAAAGGCAGTAGAATGGTTTTTTTGTGAGGGAGTCTTAAAACCAGAGTGATTTGGCATGGTGGGAGACACCCACGTCCACTTTAGCTTACAGTAAATGATTTGCTTTAAATTTTTAGTGGCCAGTGGTTACCTAACAGTCAAAACTAGCAATTTGTGGGGTTTGTTTTGTAAACTCCACTGAGAAAGAAAGAGAATATGGCTAGTCAGCCATATACAGGGATCAGAAATATAAAAAAAATAAAAATTTAAAAAAAAAGAAATATGAGCAAGTTGTTTTCTTGGAAACAAGGTAGAAGTTAGAGCCACATCTTGTCTTTTCACTGTAGATTACAAAATACTTTTATTCCAGAGCAGGAGATGGCACAGTTTACATTTTTTTTTTTTTGGTTTTTGGGCCACACCCGTTTGACGCTCAGGGGTTACTCCTGGCTACATGCTCAGAAGTCGCCCCTGGCTTGGGGGGACCATATGGGACGCCGGGGGATCGAACCGCGGTCCTTCCTTGGCTAGCGCTTGCAAGGCAGACACCTTACCTCCAGCGCCACCTACCCGGCCCCGGCACAGTTTACATTTGACAGATGAAAGTGGAAGTTAAGCTGGACATATCCATTCAGCAAGGCACTGTATAATGATACTGAGCATCATCCTACATATTGACTTCAACAAGTGTTACATAATAATGCTATGCCCATTAAAAATAGTTTTCTGTGATGGAATTTAGAGAGCTCATTCTATATTTTGGATAAAGTTCTTTATCTGAAATAGCTTTTGCAAACGTTTTCTCTAGTCTATGACTTGTCTTTTTATTCTATTTATGGTGTCTTTGAAGCTCAGAAATTTTATTTTGTTTGTTTAATTTTTGGGCTACACCTTGAGGTGCTCAGGAGTTACTCCTGGATCTGCACTCAGAAATCGCTCTTGGCTAGGGGACTATATGGGATGCCAGGGATATAACCTGCGTCCAACCTGGGTCAGCATTGTGCAAGGCAAATGCCCTACCACTGTGCTACCTACCACTCCAGCCCAGTAAGCTCAGAAATTTTAAATGTAAATAAAGTCTGTATTTTCTCACACTTTTAGACCTTACTTTCTGTGTCATGACTAAGAAAGTATTTACTAACTCCAGTTCACAAAGATTTTCTCCCATACCATTATAGCTATAGGTATTCTATTTAGATCTATGTTCAATTATGAGTTAGCATTTCTTGAATAAAGTCTTTTCCTGTGATGAAAGTTAGGTCAAGAAGTTGGGGCCAGAGAGATAGCATAGAGGTAAGGCATTTTCCTTGGACACAGAAGGTCAGTGGTTTGAATCCTGGCATCCCATATGGTTCCCTGAGCCTGCCAGAAATTATTTCTGAGCATAGAATCAGGAGTAACCCCTGAGCACTGCCGGGTGTGACCCAAAAACAAAAACAAAAAAAAAAGAAGTATAAGGAAACAAAGTATGGAGATAGTGTTAGTATCAAGAAGCACAGTGAAATAAACTGTAGTTATTCTCAGGATCACAGATTTAATGCACTCATAATAAACCTGGTCTTACCTTGTTCTGTAGCTAAATAACCTAATACAATTATATGGTTAACTTGACATTTAGCATTTAATCAGAATTATCCAGCAAGTATCCTGGAAACTCACATTTTCAAATAAGTACTCTCAAACTACCCCATTAGTGAATTGCTTGCAAAGTGGCTACCCACAATTTCCCCTGCACTGCCCATGCATCCTGTGCTCATATATTCCCATCAAAGGTCAAGTTTTCCAACTACCAACACCACTACAAATCTGGGAAATTCTGGGACAGTTCTGTACCTAGGTTTGAAATATCCAATGTTTTATTATAAAAAATAAATAATATAAAGAGAGATACAGAAGAAAATGGGAAGTTGTAGGAGGCAAAGAGAAAGGCCCTAAAATTCTAGTCATCACAGATAAATTGCCAGAAATGGGAATATGAAATTCTTGTATCCTCCTCACCATAGGAATTTACAAGCCAACGCCACTTGAGCATAAAGGACCCAGGCTCAATGGAGCCTTGCCTGTACTGAAAATTGGGAGAAAACATTATTTACTGTTTTTAGCTGCTCAGTTTTAGGTTAGTCCCTTACACAGCAATATAATTTTCATAGTAGAAATCTGCCTTATAAATCCCATGGCTGTCCTAGATAGCTCGATTCAGCAGGAATCAATTAAGCAGAAGGGAGAAGTTTAATTTGGAATGTCAAACTCCTTGGGTTAGCTCCAGCTTATCCATTATTTTTGAGTTTACTAAAAAGACACCACCTCCAAGACAAAATTAAAGTAAAATAAGTCTTAACATGATCAAAAGATTTCTTAGAAACACACTTAAAATGATGTTAAATAAGTGTTGTTCATCATTGGTCTGGACTCAATTTTGTTTTCATCTATGTTTTAACAAAACAACACTGAAATTCTGGAGTCATAGTACAATAGGTAGGTAGAGTGTTTGCCTTGCATATGGCTAATCCAGGTTCAATCTCTGGCATCTTATATAGCTCCCCATACCAGACTGCCAGGGGTGATCCCTGAGCTTGGAGCAGGAGTACTGCCAGATCTGGTTGAATTGAATGCAAACATTATTTAAGGACTGCTGGAATTGTTTTGGGAAATGAGCCCAGGAAGCACTATGAGGGACTGAAGAAAAGACATAGGGAACATAAAAGAACCATAAGGATACTGGTTCCCTCCTATTGGGAATGCCTCTCCATCTTCTGTACCAAATAACAGTCTTATGTAACTTCTTTCCCCAATAAGGTTACTTATACTCATTTTAATTTTATTTTTCCCAGAAAAAAATACATTAAATTGGCAAGAAGGTGATCGCTGTCTGACATAAATTCTTAGAGATAGCACTTGGGCTGATTCAATAAGAAAATACTCTTCTTAGACTGTTCTGCACAAGATTACAGAAGGAAGATTTCAGAAGTACAAAGAATAAGGCACCCACAGTTTCCAGGCACTATGCCTTTAATGAGAAATACTATTAAATCAACGTGTGTCTTTTTAAGTTTTAGTTGTGGCCATATTTTACCAGCTAACAAAGAGAAAGTTAAAAGCAAAAGTTAATAAATGAAGGCCATACTATTGTCAAGGGGAAAATAATATTTTTTAAGTTAGTGTCTATTCCTTAATATTATGAAGAGCCAAAATGTGTTTTCATCCATCACCTAAAGTTGGAAGAGATGAGAATCAGAGAAACATGCACCAAAAATGTAGGATGGCAGCCTAAGTTAAGGAACCCTCAAGGAATGCCAACTCCTGTTTCCAGCAGCCATTATGTAAACCTTGGAGTCTATTTACACTAAAGACACAAAAATGGGCCTAGGCTTCCATGTAAGCTCAAAGAGTGGAGCAAATGTATTTAGTAAATGTATTTAGTCCTTCAAATGTTCATCAGAAGTCATATAATACTATCAAAATCATGAAAGGGGGGGAGACTGCAACAAGATGAAAGTCCCAAGTCAGTCAAGGCAGTATGGCAGTCTCATGGTTTCTGAGAGTTCCAGAGCCCTGAATAGGAGATTTTGAGTTGGAGAACTCTCATCCTATCACATTTCCATCAAAAGGAAGAAATAGAGCTTCAAATAGTCTTAGTCTGTCAATTTAGGTTCTTCTAATTTGTAATTCAGTTCAGAAGGCAAAACTAAATCAAGGTTCCCAGCCATTTTTGTGAGGGTTGGTGGTCTTGAGGCCTGTCTGATATTGAAACGAAAAAGAGTATAAAGATCTGGGCAAGAAAACTCAATGGCTCCCCACACATTAATCCCAAGATTAATGTTATTGGGACTTTCAAGCTTTTCCCCCCCATCAACAATAGCATGGTATTAAGAAATTCAAATAGCAAAGAATGAACAGAATTCACCCGCTGGTCCAAGACTCTGGTGGCTCTGATCAAAAATGGCAAAGGAGGAAGTTCTGAGCTAAGAAGTGCCTGAGGATTGCTGTAACCCCAGGTCTGAGCTTCCCAGGGCTTTCTCTCAGAGAAAAGATTCAGTTTCCAGGAAGTAAGGCTAAGAGCACTGGCAAACACCACTTGCCTTGGCTGGCCTGAAAGGTAGATCTGGGATTTGGATGGGAGACTTTGTGGAGGAGGAGACATTTTGGAAGGATATTCAGTGGGGGAGAGAGAAACATCCCAAGGATTGTTTATCCACTTTCTTCACACGTGAACATTTAAAAAAACACATTTTAAAGAGTATACATTTGTGAAAGTTGAAAGTCAGTGGCTTTCAAAGGGAAGAAACTTGTAACTAAGTGTGCTAAATAGGATGGATGTAACACAAATTATGCTACTCAAAGTTTGCCTTTTCTTTTTTGTTTTCCCTTTGAGCCTGCAGTGATCATTCTGACCAGTAAACAATTCATGGTGTTCATTGTCACCTTCCCAAATGTCCAGCCCTAAAAAACAAAATTCAGTTGACTTTGAACAACAAATGTGAAACATTAGTCTAAGGAGATGAGCCAAGGAAACAATTTGGAAACGTTCACAACAGTTGTTTGTGCATATGAACATGCATCCACATTCTAGAAGTTTCATTAAATATGGACAGTTGGACCCACACAGCAGTTCTGGAATGGGGGTCTGAGAACTGTATATCTAATAAGTGAACAGATTTTATTGTCTGGAAAACGTAAATGATGATCCAATATTATTCGTTCCCCCTCTCTATGTTGTCTCTGACTGTCACAAAGAACATCAGCAAGGCCATTCATCCTCAACTGGCCTTGCCATCAGGAAGTCAAATGCTACCATGCATTTCCACACTTACCTTGCATTTTGCTGTCCAGATAATACCTATGTGTTTCTCTGGAAATCAGAGCTTCAAGAATGCTACTTTGGGTAATATTCAGAGATCATTCTACAAGTCCTGTCATGGTCCTTATGGGCAAAAAACATACCTGTCATGATCATTATGGGCAAAAAATATAAACTCCCAAGGGAACTGGGAGTTTACAACTAGAAACTGGGTTTAGAGAGGCCCTAGCCTACAATTCAGAATCCAGATAGTCTCAGGGAAGTCTGGATAGCAAAGACTTCTTCAGCCTTGGAATTGGACACTGCTTTGAGCAAGAATTGGTGAGAATAAAATAGAGTCCGCTTTCCAGAGGATTTAAGATATTTGGAAGTTATTAAATTTCAAACAACAAGAGGCAGGTATCAAAGGAACTGTCAAATAAATGAATAGCACGTATATACAATCCTATTTCAGCAGGTTATCCTGAACTTTTTTATTTGTTTTTTGGCCACATCTGGAGGTGTTCAGGGGTTACTCCAGGCTCTCCACTCAGAAATCGCTTCTGGCAAGCACGGGGGACCACATGGGATGTCAGGATTCGAACCACCATTGGTCCTGGATCAGCCACTTGCAAGGCAAACACCCTACTTCTGTGCTATCTCTCTGGCCCCTATCCTGCAATTTTAAGAGAAGCCCTGAGTTCAACTTCCTGGTGAAGGAGGAGCAGACTTGACACTTATGATCTTAATGAAAAACACAATAGTTCTGCAAGTCTGAGAAGGGGTTACAGAGTCTACATTCCCATATAGTTCCAGGTGAGGTGCCTATCACTAGTTTAGGTTTCAACAAAAAATCCATTATGAAAAGATGGTAAATATTTCTAAGTTTGGTCCTTATCATAGCCACTCAACTCTGTCATTGCATCACTAAGTAGTCACCAATAGCACTGAAACCAATGGGCACAGAGGCAATCCATCAACAAAAACATGTACATTTCATGTCATTCACATGTTGTGAAATATGATTCCCCAGTTAGATTTTTTCAAACCATTATCAAATTTCAAAACTTTTCTTAGCTCGTAGGTCATATTAAACCAGATACTGAGCAATAGTTGACCTGCTGGCACTTAGTCTGCAAATCCCTCCTTTAGATTATTGGTCTCCACCAAAAATCTGCCAATGCTCAGCACACAAAACTGGAGTCAGGGAAAATTTCAGAAGGTTTCCCAGGTCAACCTGATACAGCCCCTTTACATAACACTGGAAATAAGTCCCACTTACCAGCTCTGCACCCTGGAAAGACAGAGCCCCCTCCCCTGAAACACACATACCATTTCAGTGCTGCTAATGGTTTCTATATCCTACCTTGACCATTTCAGAAGGATTAATATGACTGTTTGAGGGCTCTCTTGCCTTTCTGATTGATGTCTATCTCCCAAGTACTGCCTCTTCCCTCACAGGGGCATTGATTTCTGATTGTAATCCCAGTGTCATTAGCATTTCATCAGTTCCAGCAACATTCAGTCTCAAACTGTGGCTTTAGATTCTGAAATGCCCTGATGACTTGGGCTTCTCTCCCCTTTCCCTTGGTTGCTGTTATTGCAATGATAGAGGATAACACATCTGGTTGTTGGGCTTGGACACTTGGTTGTAGTATGTATAGGGGTAGAAAGAGAGATTGTAAATGTCAGTTTTCATGCTTGCATTTGGAGTTACCAAGACTTGTACTCATTTTAGTTGTGTTCTCCCACTTTCTGGTTGTAGTGTCCATCAGGTTTTACTGTGGCACTCAAACAAATGCTCATGAAGGCTACGCGCCTGGCTGTTTGGTGCTCATGAAGAATCTTATACTTCAGTTAAGGTTCTCACACAAACATGGTCACACAGTGGGGATCACTCCAGTTGTTATGTTCTAAGAGAGCCACTGGAATTGCACTCATTGTATGCTGGTGCCACCAAGGATTGAACTCATGGCCTCATGCTTATAAGGCAGGTGCTTTAAGCCACTAAGCTATCCCCTGGCCTCTCATATATTCCCATTTTCCTTTTTTTATCACACCTGGTGGTGCTCGGGGCTTACTCATGGCTCTGTACTCAGGAATAACTCTTGACAGACTTGGAGGAACATATGGGGTGCTAGGGAGCAAACCCAAGTTAATGCAGGTTAATCGTGTGCAAGGCTAGCATCCTATTGGTAGTACTATATCTCTGATCTTTATAACGATCTCTTAAGAATTTGAAGTTATTACTAAGGTGTATCTTAGAAACAGGCAAAATTCTACAAGGACTTGTGTCCTACCACTGAAGATGTGCTTTGCTGCTTGAGGGCAGGTCAAACAGGAACTTGCAGGAACATTTAAATAGAGAGGAAGTCAAGGGCCCCTTAAGGATTATATTTGTTTTTTAGTTTAGGGAGGCAGTGGAAATCCAAAGGTTGGGTGTTTTTATCTCAGAAATGTCAGGAACCGAGGAAAGAAAGTTTATGGAATATAATGATAAAGGCAAAGCTGAAGGGAGAAGGGAGTGGGGAGGAGAAGGGAGTTATTGTGTGCTTTTTAGGAACAGGGCAGCTTGTCTTGTACAGGGCAGCACTCATCAGTCTAATTCTTAGGTTTCACTGAGTAGAAAGTCATAAGGGGGCCAGGAATATAGTACAGAGATTAGGAGATGATTGTTTTGCATTTAGTCTACCCCAGTTCAACCACTGACACTGCCTATAATCCCTTGAGCACTTCCAGGAGTGATCTCTGTGTGCTGAGCTAGGGAAAACCCTGAGCACCACCAGGTGTAGCTCAATAACCTTGTCAAAATAAAGATTTTGAAACCTTTTCAAAATCAGAAGATTTTGCTAAACACAGGTCTAAAGCATTAGGTCATTATTGGAACCAACAACCTGCATTTCTGACTCACTCCACAGTGAGACAAGGTCTGAAGATGCCAGGATACTGCTGATAAGCACAGCTTTTGATTTTGTGCTTTTAGATAGTCATAAGATTTAAGTGAAATCCAGATTTAAGTACAGAGCTGCATTCTACCTGGGGTTGCAACCGACATCCTGAGCCTATATAGATATGGCTGTTCAGGCAAATACCTACATAATGGCACCCACCTTCATACCCACCAAAAGCATCAAGTGGGCTCTCAAATTATCCTTTCTAGTTTAAAAGTTTGGAGTCCTGAGCCTATCTCATTTTCTAATGACTCACAGTCTGTCTCCTATTTCTGATACATAATTACATGTGTAAAGAAAAGGCATCTTTTGTAAGGCATACAAAGCATCCAGCAATAGTTGACAGAACACAATGCCTTGTTACTCAACACTTGAGAGAAAGCTATTAATGATCAGAGAGAAAATTTATCAGAAATGGTGATAATATCAATGTTGGTGAGGAGGTACAGGAACTAGAACCCACATATTTTATATTGCTGGGAAGTTAAAAGGGTGCAGACACTTTAGAAGAAACAGAATGGCATTTATTCCACTGACTAAACAGAATTACCATATGAACCAGCAGTCCCACTAGGAATTACACCCCCAAAAAGGAAAATATAAGTACATAAAAATGTATGAATACGAATATCCTTTGCAGTATTTGTCACAGAAAAATTAAGATTGTAGAACCAAGGATATCCATGCTGTTGGTGATAATATCAATTGGCACTGTCTTGATAAAAAAAAAAAAAAACATGGAAGTTACTCAAAAATCTGAGATCCTGGACCCAGAGAAATAGCTCAAATGAATAAAGTCTGATCCAGTTGATCTCTGGCACTCCATAGCCAACTAGCACCCATGTGTGTAGCCATAGTGTCCCTAGAAAGTGCACACTAGGCCAAACAACACACTAAGAACTGCACAACAGAGCAGTATCACTATGAGTGTCCCCCTACTCTTTCACACTACTAGGGAGTTTCTCACACTCTCAAAAAATATCCCAAGGAAACTGAGGAAATGGGTGACAGGAGATAATGCTGGTGAAGGGATGGTTGTTGGAACATTGTATGATTAAAACTTAACCATCGACAACGTTTTAACTATCTCAGTGATTCAATAAATTCATTTAACCTTAAGATGCAGCAATTCCATTTCTGGGCATTTACTTGAAGAATATAAAAACACTAATTTTAAAAGTAATATGTATGTACCTATATGTTTATTGTAGCATTGTTGACACTAGCTAAGGCATGTAAACAATTTAAGTGGCCATATCTAGATGAGTGGGTAAAAAGATATGCTGCATACACACAAGGGAATATCACACAACTAAAACAAGATAAAATCTGTGTCTATTGGCTATATGGATGTATTTGGGTCATTATGCTATAAGGTAAATTAAGACAGACCAGAAAAAGAGTCAAATATAGAAACCTGCTACAATGTGGATGAATCATGAAAACATTAGTTTATGTGGAAAAAACAGACACAAAGGAAAACTATTGTATGATTTCATTTATATAGGAAGGTAAGAGTAGGAAAATATGTAATGACTCAAAAATATGTTAGTAATTTCCTAAGGTAATGGGTGGAAGTGAGTTGGGGAGTGAATGTGGTGAGTCTTCCCACCCAGACTGTGGAACTAGCTGACTTCTGCTGTGTCTGAAGCATGGCAGACATCTTGGGCCTTTTCTCTGCTTGCTTCAGCCTGGAACTTAGATCCTCTTTGGCATCCTTCCCTGAGGGCTCATCTTATCCTGAGGTGAGTCTTCCGGCCCAGAGACTGTGGAACTACCTGATTTCTGCTGTGCCTGAAGCACAGCAGATATCTTGGGCTTTTTCTCTGCTTGCTTTGGCCTGGGAACTTTGGTCCTCTTCAGCATCCTTCCCTGAGGGCTCGTCTTCTCCTGAGGTGAGTCGTCTCTCCCATAAAGGGTGGAGCCAGAGGAGTACAGCCACTCTGCTTCGCTTTGTGACTAGAAGCCAAAGAATACCACCACAACACGTAGAAAAATCCACAATAAAAGCGTGCCAATGGGGAAACAATAAAGGCCAGCATCAGGCATAGAGAATGAAGATGGAAATTCTAATGTCCTGAAAAACCTTCAACCACCTAGTTAGTCTCTCAGATATGAAGTTTAGAGAAGAAATATAGAGGATGTTTACAGATCTCAATTTTAAAGGTTAAAAATACCATCATATTAGTTAAAGAATTTATAGTTAATCCCATGACAATATACCCCAAGGGTGGAGAAACCTCATAATGCTTAGGCCAAGTGAATTCCTTTTCGAATGACCCCAATATTTACTGTGCCAGTGCAGGAGGGAAAAAAAAAGGCAAAAAGCACAAAACATTTTTTATCTTTTATATATTTTTTCTTCGTTTATTATTATTATTATTTTTATTTACCTATCTACTTTTTGTCGATTTCTTTTGTTTCGGTGTGGTTATTGAAGTTGTTGTCCCCATTTATATTTATATTGTTTTTCTTCTTCTTTTCTTTTCTTTCTTTAGGTGCTCTGTCATGTTTTTTAACTCAAGACCATGGCTTTTTTTGTGATGCCTATCGCTATTACTGGAGTGCTCACTGGATATTTGACACTTCTTTTTGTACTGTTGGGGTGCTTCACCTTCTTTTTCTCCTTCATCTCTCAAGCCGACGATGAGAGCCTCTAGAAGGATTCCGCCCATTTTTGGCGTATTAGACTTTTACCCCAGTTTATTACTTTTCTCTTCTTCAAATAAAACCACATAACTTGAACAATGTAGTCCTTCCTCCCAGTTAGAGGGGGAAATAAGAGAGGCACCAAGACCAAGACTACTAAGTAGTAAGCTAGGTACAGAGGGGACCACATATTCTCACAGCCCCAGGGGTGAGGGAGGAGGATATGGGAGGTAGGACAAACACGGAGGTGTAGGGAGGACAAATTGGTGATGGGAACCCCCCTGATTTTATGTATATATGTACCTATAATATTATTGTCAACAATATGCAAACCACTACGATCAAAATAAAAATTATATTAAAAAAAGAAAAAAAGAATTTAAAGCAAGTGGCACAAAAAAGGGGACATTTTGGACCTCGATAAAAAAGCAACAAGCACTTACCTTGGGGCAACAATTTTTCTGAATCCTAGAGGAACATCCAAGAATCTCACCCAGATGTGAGATTCTAAGATTAAAGTATAGTAGAAACAACCATCTGAAGTGAGCCCTGGAGAGGAACCCAGTGTGGTCACATGATGAGACTGGCTCTTGTCTTTTTCAAGTATCTGGCACATGCAGCAACCACTTAAACCAATTCAATATATGTCTATGGTAGAGTTAAGGGAATTCTGGAGTCACCCATCTGAGGTTCTTCTCTTCCAAAAATTGGTTGTCCATGTAGGGGAATCAGGATGTGGATGAGAAATTCTTGTGGGAGTACAGAGGGAGAGAGTCTTTGGACACCCACTCAGAAGGTCAAGACCCACCCAATGCATGTGCTCAGCATATTTCATTCCATAAACCCATTTTGAGCTTTCTTACAGGCAGGTTCCCTACTAGATTATAAGGACATAAAATGAAAAAAACTACAGAGGCAGAAGCAATAGTATGAGTATGGCATTTGCCTTGTACCCGGTCTATCTAGGTTCAATTTCCAGTATTCCATATGGTCCCTTGTGTTCAGGAGTGATCCTAAACACAGAGCCAAGAGTAACTCCTGAGTGCCACTGGGTGTGGCTCCAAAACAAAAATACTCCAACACTTGCTCACATGATCAGAGTGACATTTGAGTAGCTAATTATCAGATATTTGAGTAGCTAAATAGCTAAATTGGGTGAAATAGATTCTACATCTTGGTTAAAATCTAAATGGAAGAATATTTAACAGAGACTTTTCTCTATTGATGCTAGTATTAATATTTATGTGGATGCTGATATATTGGTGCTGATGCAACACATCTGTCTTCCTATGAGGAATTACCACTCTGGAGACAGAGGGGAAAGAGTCATGCAACCACTTCCTTACAACTCCCCAGCCAAGCCTTGGCTCAGGGTCCTCATTTAACTAGTATTTTCCAATAGTCCTGGAAGTCAGTGGTCAGAGAATCCTGGGGTGCAGTCAGCATTGAAGAGACAGGCACTATAGACAAACACTGCAAACAGCTGGTGATGGCAGAGCCATAAATCTCTGAAACAACATGTGATCTGTTAACCTTCAGATTATTTTGAATAGGGCATAAGATAACAACAAACTTCAAGGTCCTGGCGAAAGTGTCTTTCCCCAAATTTTATGTTTGGATCTGCCTGCATATTAGTAATAAACATGCTTTTAAACCAGTATACTCAATTTTCAACCCAAAACCTCTGGGATAATCCAAGCCTTTTTGTCCAAACTCATCTATCTTCTCCCTGGAGAAAAGTACATAAAGAGATATCCAAACTGCGCTCAGGATGCATGAGTGAATCACTCAGCTCGAGAATGAGAACGCCAGAGGTTTCTGAGGTCAGAGTGAACTTTATGCTCACAGGATCCAGGTGCAACCAATTATCATCTGGAAAATTCAGGAGCTTAGCAATGCTACCAATCACTTTCCTCTTGCATAAGTTTTCTCCTTAAATCTGTATCTGGAACCCAGAGTTTCAAGTCTCCTTAAAGAGTATCCTAAGAGATTTGATAGCCAAGAATCTTATGAGTTATTGGTGTCCTGACTTGTTGCTTGTCCAGACTGGGTTATCTGCAAGGGAACTATAAATTACCACAGATATTTTACTTCCCCACTCTCATTTTAATTTGGAAATGATCATTTGAAAATTCTAGTTAAATCCTGAAGAGATATTTAAAATAGAAGGTATTGATTCCCTATGACGTCTCTGTCACTCCTTTCAATCAGTTAATCAGCAAATACAGACCCTCAGGTCTTGGACACTGCTAGATAAGAGATATAACTAGATGCTGCTCTAGGCAGGAAGTCATAGCCTGTGTTACATCTGATTTGTGTGCATGACTTTTTTGGGGGGCAACTGGGCCACAATCGAAATGCTCAGATGTTACTCTTGGCTCTGCACTCAGGAATTACTCCTGGAAGTACTTGGAAGGGGCCGATTGAATGTTAGGATGGAACCTGGGTTGGTGGTGTGTAAGGTCACTCTCCTGTAGCTTCGCGTCCAACATGACTTTTTCTATTTTAATTGCTTTATTTAAGCATTACGGTTAAAAATTTGTTCATTGTTGGATCAACATGACTTTTTAAATGAGGAGACTGGGGAATTGTGTGGCAGGTTATAACTAAGAAGCCACATGCTCATTCAAAGTTTATCTGTTACCAATTTCATCTTATTTGGGGATTGGTACATGTGCCTATAATGTGTCTATTGGCTTAGTGAATCCACAAAGTTGAAATTAATAGTTTTCATTGGCATAGGACCTTCTCCCTAGGAAAAAAAATCACCCACATAAAATTTTGTTTTCAACGGGCCCGGAGAGATAGCACAGCGGCGTTTGCCTTGCAAGCAGCCGATCCAGGACCTAAGGTGGTTGGTTCAAATCCTGGTGTCCCATATGGTCCCCCGTGCCTGCCAGGAGCTATTTCTGACAAGACAGCCAAGAGTAACCCCTGAGCAACGCCGGATGTGGTCCAAAAACAAAAAAACAAAAAACAAAAAAAAATATTCTTAGAGAAGCCCAAAGACCCCCTACTTTGGCCTTCCTTGGCCGGCTATCATTGGCATCAACATATATCAGAATCTCTCTTCCAGTGCCAGTCCCATGTTCCTGCTTGGCTTATCTCTATGTTCCCAGAGTCTACTGACCCAATTATATATACAGCACTTACCATTGGAGATAACTCCTTCCCATAACATAAAAGACAGTAAGAAGTACAGTAAGAAGGAAGTCTCTACCTTCTTTATCCTAGTATACTAAGCACTTTGTCATATACCAATCCTTTTTTATTTATTTTTGGACCACATTCAGTGAAACTCAGAGGTTTTTCCAAAAAAAATGCACATGGGAATTACTCCTGCAAGTGCTCCTGAGATGTGATGCTGGAATATGGAATGATAGAGACTGAACCTGGGTCAGCAATGTGTGAGTCTCGACCTACTATGCTATACCTACCCCCCAGCAAACTATTTAAAAAGGAAGTTTCTGAGTGGAACTAGGTTTTGTTCAAGAAGACAGAAATGGATTCTATTTCAACTGAATGCAAATATCCAAGAGAAATACCCAAGATGCTATTTGCATCTTTCAAACAAAATCCTGTCAAAGGTGGCAAGCAAGAGATCACACAATCAAAAACAGAGTAACTGATTCAAAAAGTAAATCCCTATGAGCTGCAACTGAGGCGAAGTTATTATTCACACTACTATTTTGGAAATGGATCTTTTTTTTTTTTTTTTTTTTTGGTTTTTGGGCCACACCCTGTGACGCTCAGGGGTTACTCCTGGCTATGCACTCAGAAGTTGCTCCTGGCAACATATGGGGACCATATGGGACGCCGGGGGATCGAACCGCCGTCCGTCCTAGGCTAGCGCAGGCAAGGCAGGCACCTTACCTCCAGCGCCACCGCCCGGCCCCGGAAATGAATCTTTAATCATAACTTGCCTGCTATAATTTCATACTATGCTATCATCTGGCAAAAGGAATGCTTCTTCTGTTTAAACTCTTCACTTCCAATTACCTGTCTTTGCTGCACTCTTTGAAAGAGGACTTGATGGCACACACATGTATTTAGTAAGGAAACCATTCAACCACTTTGGAAGGAGCTGTAGCAAAGTGGCCAAGAAAATAATAAATGCAAACTCCAGCTTGTGGCCACAGTTAAGTCTCTCATCTTACTGTCCCTAACAGAGAACATTATTGCTTAACCAGAAGTATTCCTGGATTCAAAAGTAAAATCTTATAATAGCCAGCAAGTACATAGTCCCTGTGCTGATTCCAAGTATCACAAAGCCTTATTTATCTGCATCTCAGCTACAATTCTGTCCAATGATCCATCACTGAAGTTATAGGGAGTTATAGGGAAATGTTAGCCTAATAAGCACAAATGGGCACTTAAGTCAAAGTTCCCCTCTAGACACTATGGAATATACAAGAAAAAATAAGACATCACAGAGCTCAGACTCTCAGAATATGTAAGGTTATTGTTTCTATTGACAACGAGAGAGGATGAAGCCACAGTTGTAAGTTTTGCAGTTGGAGTGAAAATTAATTTTTAAGAAAAAATGTACTTAGTGGTATTTAAAAGATTAAGGTCTGGCTGGAGAACATAGAATGAGTTAACATAAGAGAATAAACAAGAGAATATTTAGGGCATGTGCAACAGGTAGTGCAGAGGGTAAGACACTTGCCTTATGCCTGGCTAACCTCCCAGGCATCCCATATGATCCCCCCAAGCACTACCAGGTGTAATTCCTTAGTACAGATTCAGGAATAACCCCTTGAGCATTGCTGGTCATGGCCAAAAAATAAAAATAAAAATGAGTATGTTATAGTAATAATAGAACAGAGAGGGGCTTTTGTTGGGTGGACAGTTGTGGAGGGAGAACTAATGAAATGGGAAGGTGTGAAGATGCTGCTCTAGCTGGGGGCTTCTGTCTTTCAGTTCACAGATCTGTGAAACCATAACAATAAAGTATGTGCAAAGTGTCACCTAGGAGGGAGGAACCAGCTGAAATTGGCCTCTTCTCCCTAGTCTTTTCCTTTTGAATGCTGAACAATGTTGGCAGTTGAGTACATGTTTTAAGTTCAAATAGAAATTCTTAGCCTAGCCTGCTCCTGTTGAGACTTTAATTGTATATCCTGAGCCAGGTGTTCAGGTCCTAAAACTTACTTCCAAATGCAGTCATTGAGAATACTGTTCTGGCTGGTGTAGTATGATTGTGTTGTTAGCAAGTTGCCCTCTTTCTCGCTGGCAGACCCACAAAACTTGACTGTTTTTCTACATGCATTTCATGCAGGAACATATTTTTCTTTGTTCGGGGGCCACATCCTGCTGTGCTCAAGGCTCACTGCTGGCTCTATGCTCAGGCAACATTCCTGGTGGTCATGATATCTGGTACTGAGGATCAAGGCATCATATGTGCAAGGCAAATCTGAGACCATTTCTTGGTGGCCACAATACTTATGCTCATTATCTCTTTCAGCTTTGCCTGCAGAAAAAAATGTATGAATCTCCCCTTCAGCTATAAAGATTCAGGATCTCATACAGGAACAGAATCAAAACTCTCTTCTTTTAGTGACATACAGACAAGATGGAAACACAGGAAACTTGGCAAGAAACATTCTGTCTTTTATATGGATTTTGGTAAGACACTATCTTTTGTAGACATTGAGTCTAGGCTGCAAAGTATAAGTAGGGCAGCAAAACTACATCATTTTAAAAGATGGAAAAACTCCAGAATCTTTAGAGAAGGAAAGAGAATGATTTTCTTTGACTCAGTAAAACTCAGATGGTTGCAGTAGGTTGCGAGTGAGGTGGGTAGGGGGCTCCCCTTTCCAGAGGTACCTACTCTTTACCTGGAAACACGATGTCCAGGTGAGAGTGCATCTGAGGGGCCAGACCGTTGGCACAAGTGGTAGGGCATCTGCCTTGCACACTAACCTGGGACGGACTGCGGTTTGATCCTCAGCATCCCATATGATCCCCCAAGCCAGGAGCAATTTCTGAGCACATAGCAAGGAGTAACCCCTGAGTGTCACTGGTGTGACCCACTTCCCCCCCCAAAAGTGCATCTGACAAGGTCTAAAAATCTGACACCCAGAACTTGGCTATGATTTGCCTGAGGATCCATCTGCCTTGAATGCTCCACCCACCACCACTTCACTTCCAAATGCTCTACTTTGAGCTGGAATCTCTTCCGTGGAGTCAACAGCCCCTGTGGTAGTGGCACATATTTCCTCAGGTACCCCACTGGAACTTGCCAACATCAATCTCAAGACCCAAGAGGAGTGCTTTGAAAGCTGCTTTCAAACTGCTTCAGCTTTTAGTGGCAAGAGCAGGGCCAGTGGGTTGTGCAGCAATAAAGGAAGGAGTAAAAGTGTCTTCCCTTTGGGAGAATACTCCAGATTTGACCTCTAGGAGCCAGTTCAGAGAAGGGCAGGTTGCAAATGATAAAATAGCAAGTGCTAAACTGACCAACTAATGATTCTGTACACAGGTGGGTCATAGTAGGGTACATAGAAAAGAGAGGACTGGATGACCAAATAAAGGGGAGTTTAAGGAAAAAGGGAAGAGGCCCTTTGGCTAAGAAAGATGTACAGATGTACAGTAAAACCTCCCATTTTTGCAAAGTAGTTTGGAGTTTCTCAACTTCTCCCTGGCTCTCTTGCCCGTGTGGACTCACCCTTCATCCACTTGAACCTCACTACTCTAAAAAAGGTGTGGTAATAGTACATCTTGGAAAGAAGTAACATTTGTCTGAGGATAGTCTTGCTTCCACTTCTAATACAGGTCCTACTACAGCTCTAAGTTTAAAAGAATCAGCTGAAAACAGAAAGGGGGGGGGTCTTGGTTCTCACTTTATATGTGTGTTTGATGGAGTCATTTGTCCAGGAGTGTAAGGACAAGTCCAGCAGTACTCCTTACACCTCCCAAGTACATTTTCCAGAAATCTTCAGCCCCATTTTTTACCCAGACCTCAGTAGCTTGGTCTCTTGGACCCCAGATGTGTGTCTGCTCATTGAAAAACAAACCTTTGAAATTCTGTCACTCACAACCTCAGGAAGAGCGCATGAAAATGAGCCTGAAGATTTCCTTTCTCTTTTTTTGGTTTGTTTTTGGGTCACGCCCAGCAGCGCTCAGGGGTTACTCCTGGCTCTACGCTCAGAAATCGCTCCTGGCAGGCTGGGGGGTGGGGCATACGGGATGCCGGGATTCGAACCACCGTCCTTCTGCATGCAAGACAAACGCCCTATCTCCATGCTATCTCTCTGGCCCCAAGATTTCCTCTCTTAATGGGGGCAACAAGGAACATCCACGTCGTCCAGCCCCCCTAATATTTACTAACTTGAGCCTTAAGTACTGGGCAATTACCTGGAGCTTTTCAAAGGGGTTTCCAACGCCAGGAGGTCTTATCAGCTCGGGCAGTAGCTCTGAGGCGCGCCCTTCAGCAACAAGAAGCCACACCCACTTGCCGAAGCAGAGCGGCGGGTGCGGAGTCGACTTTGCAGGGATCCTACTAGGAGCACGGTCACATATCCCGCCCTCTTGGATGCTAATTCTCGCCCCGAGAGTCAGACTTTCTCGGACGTGTGGTGGTGGGGTGGATGAGTCCCCGCCAAAGTTATCCACCAAATGTCTCAAGGCTCCTGCCGGCAAACCCAAGGGCAGGGGATTGCAGAGGGGGCGAGGGGAGATGACCAGCTACCAGTACCCCCCCCCCCAGTCGCCATTGCCCCACGATGCGTAAAGTCAGAGTTCTGCAAGCGAGAAACGAATTGGTGGTTAAACGTCTCTCCCGAGCGACCCGTGCCGACGTGGGCTGGCCTGCAACCACCTCCTGGCCCCCCAAATGCAGAGTCCGCTTTGATTCCCTGCGTCGCGAAGGTGCTGGAATCCAAGTTTGAGGCTCAATTCTGCTCATTTTTTTGAAGCCCAGATACTCCGCTCCCTCCTTCCCTGAGGCTTGGGAAACCCCGCTCAGCTCAAACAAAGGGCAACACCCCCATCCCCCTGCAGATCCCCTAGGTGGCCCGGGACGTCCCGCGGCGGAGGCAGCCCCGCCCCCCGCCCTACCTGGGAAACCGAGGCTCTGCGGGACTCGCAGCATTAGCAGGAGCAGCAGCGAAGGCAGCAGCAGCGCGGAGGGCTGTGCTGGACTCCCCATGGCACCGTCGCTCGATGGGCTCCCCCCCACAGTGTGCTTGCAGCGGGGTGCAGGAAAGAGCTGAACCCGCGGTGGCGCTGCGAGTGGGTTAAGACCAAACTGGAAAACTCCTCCTCTTGCCTCTCCCTCCCGCCTGGGGCCTGCCCTCCTTCCTCCGCCTCTCCAAAGCTGGAGTGATTTGGGGCTCTTTCCTACCCAGCCTTCCTTTGTATAAGCGCGGTTTCTGGACCCCCCGCAAGTACAAAGGGAGCCAAGGCGTGTACCTGCAAACTCAGTTCTCAACTATCTTTTGGTTTGCCAGTGTATGCCCAGTCAACTGCCACACGTACTCTGGTGACTAAACTGCTTCCCAGATACTGGGCACTTTGCACAAAGTCATCTGTGCAGAAAGTGGCTTGAGTGACGGGGCGCAAGAGGGGCAATCGAGAAAGGGCCCAGGGTGCCCCCTTGCGGCTGAGACTCGAAGCCAGGTTGGCTGATTTGATCATCTCCACGCTTATAAGTATGCTCATTTAATCCAAGAAGAAATCTTGAAAAAAATTGACCAGGTTCATGGTTACAATCTGAGCGGGAGATTTGAATAGAGAACTGTGATTCCACGCTGTAACTTGTTGCCTTTCTCTTTTAGTAAAGAAGGAAATCAAGAACTGGAGTGCTTAGTGCTGCACTGTGGTTTGGGATGGGGCTTAAGGTTCTTTTTCTAGGATCTGCCCACAGGCACACAAAGTTCCCTGTCTCATCCACACCCTTGGAAATTTACCTCTGTAGTTTTCTGCAACCAGATCTGCCCAGTTCCTGAGTTGTTCTCAAGTACCACATAGGCAATGCTGACCAGCCTGGAGTCTCCACCTTGTGTGGGTAAGATTTCGAGGAGGGGTGTTTCTCAGCTGCTTGCAAGATGGGTCTTTATTTTTCCCAGCAGTGCTCAGAGCTTATTCCTGACTTTCCCTGACGGTACTCCTAATAATGCTCGTGGAACCATAGAAGAGGCTGGGCATTGAACCCAGTAGAACTGGTGCAAGGCAAATGCCCTATCTGCTTTAGTACCTCCGGGTCTGATTTCTTCTTCAAAGTTGTTTCTCTCTGCCTGTCTCTGTCTGTGTCTGTCTTCCCCTCTTCTTTCTCCCCCTTCTGTGTGTGTCTCTTCTAAGGCAGATAGGAAGATTCCAATTAGGGATGGTACATATAGGTTGTCTAGTCTGGGCACTGCAACTTCTGGAACTAGAGCACCCTGCACTTTGAAAGGGGGAAACCTTATCTATGGAAGACACCCTTCTCCTGTCATAGCTGGTTAGTCAGTGAGTAGTTGGCTAGTCAGGTCCTGGGAACAGTCACCTGGAAGGGCTCAAGTCCCTTTATGTAGACTCAAGGCCATGTCTGCTTCTTCATTTTTCACAAATATCCTGGACTTGAGCTTCCACCCTAGCCCCTCCAGGAGACCTCTCTTCATCTCATATGGCTTTCTCTGATAATGCAATCCTTCAGGAACTCCCTGTTCACAAGAAAAGGAAAGGAGCATCTCATTCTTTTGCCACCACAGCAAACTCTCCCAGGGAGTGGTAATTCTCAATCCTGTTTATACACAAATCACCCTAGAAAGGGAAAAGAACATCTTTAAGCTAGGCCTCCAACAAATGCACCCCGGACTTTGACCAAATGCCTATTTTCTTCTCCCCTTGCTAGGGTGTGGATTTTAGTATGTTATAAGCCAACGATCCTCATACATTTTAAATAGGGAACAGTTCACTGCCCCTCAGACCCTTGGAGGGCAGGAATATAATAAAAAAAAAGCTATGAACAAATTCCTATGCACACTGAACATATCTTATGTAGAAGTAAAAAAAGAAAAAATACAATATTTAAAATGAACAAGTAAAGTTTAATCAACAAAATCACCAGTATTTCAGTGAGAACTATGAGCCTGCTTTTGGCGAGTCATAGTTTGAGTACCCCTGCCTGAGACTGAAAGAAGGAGTCAAGAGACAGAGAGAAGGAGGGGATTCAGAGAGTGCAGTGCACATCCCACACATACACACTGTAGACCTGGAACTAGTTAACTGCTAAGCAGGAGAGGCAGCGGTGACAAAACAACAACAGCAAACAATCAAATAAATAAAAACACCCAGTAGGTCAGATAAATGTCCTCGGTTGTTGAATTAAATAATTAAAGATGGGGCTGGATGGCGGTGGCGATGGATTTCTCTCTGCCATCCCAGGCCACGTGGCTCCACAACCCCATCCAGCCCGGGGGTCCCAGGCCCAGGTGAAAGGCGAAATCACTCACAGGCAGGCATTAGGAAGCATCATCTTTATTCATGCCCTAACCACCACAGGTGTGTGGCCTATCTCCTAACCTTTCAAGCATTCGGCCATTCTTAGCTACCCTGCATCTTAACTCCATCTTCCTTTGACCTCCATTCTGGTTCAAGACCAAAAGAGGCAACGACCCAAAAGCCAGAGAGCGCAGCAGCAGGGCAAAAAGGCCCCTAATCCCCTGGCTCCAGGGTTTATCTACCTATTCCAAGACCCCTCCCAGGAATGGGCCGGGTCTTGCAGGTAAGGTCACACCTAATATCCGGTTCCCAAGACCCCCTCCCAGAAATGGGTGGGTCTTAGGTATCTACACCAAATCCAGGGTCTCAGATAGGTACACCAACATTTCCCCCTTTGATTTTAAGTGTAGGGACTAAGTGGTTAGTCATATATTTCACTCATAGTTGGTGATGGGATAAGTTTTAGTGAGTTAGTGGTTTAAAAAAATAGGGAGGTAATACAGCTTAGCCCAACTAAAACATCTAATTTCTAACCGCCTGCATCTTTGTCTTAAGTCATTTTCTTTATAATTTAAATGTGTTTTGTTGTCTTTTATAGTTAATATTTTCAATTGCAAAATGTTTTACTGTGTATTTTAATGTACTTAGACTGTTTTTAAAATGTATGTTATGCATTTATGCTGTAGTACTTGTGTATAGGAAAGGTTATAGGAACACAAAGTTCCCCCAATATAGTTTAAAAGTATAGGAACATCGGTGGTCCTCATGTGACCAACAGGCTGTACTTTGTGAAGCCCTGGTATAAATTCTGGGCCAGATCTCTCAGTCTAGGCACCTTTGACATTTGAAGTTGGAAACTTCTTTTGTAGAGAAGGAAATTATCATCTGCACTGGAGAATCTAGAAGTACCCCCTTAACATCTGGACAGCAAATGCCAGCAATACAACTTTCCTTCTCCAACTGTGAAAATCCAAGACTCTACATGTTGTTAGATGTTCTCTGAGAGAATACTGGCCAGGCTACATTGAGAACCACTATTCTAGGCCTGGGAGTCAGTTAATATATATTCCAAATTGGGGGTCCAGTTTAATCTATTCTGAGGCTTTTCTTTTTTTATGTCACTATTAAATCAAGCACCCCTCATACAATTGAGCATAAATTCTCATATAGGCTAAGAAAGAACACCTGATTTTCTTGAGCCTGGTTGCATTAATACCACCCAATTTTACAATCTATGAACAGTCTAAGTGTAGTATATATTTTACAATCTTGTTAACAAAAATGTCTTTGCTCTCTAAGACAAATAATCAAAACAAAAAATATGAGCACTAGGAGATGACAAAATTCTGTAGCATGAGGCTATTTCCAAAATAAAATAGTCTTTTTAATTAAGCTACAAAATGGAAACACAATTTCAGACACTATTTTAAGTACCTAGTGAAATATTAAAAGCAAGAATAGAAGATCCCAGTTAGAATTGAGAAATAAAATATAGAGATAGAAAAATAAAATAATTTCAGGTTTGACCCACCCACCCCCATCCTGTCCCCAGACTATGTGGACCCTGCCTTGGCTAGGGCACCACTGGGACCCCTGGGACCACTACTAGGTGCATCAGATCCCCCCAGGACAACTCACATACTAAACACCTTCAGAACCGAGAAAAAGCAACAAACCTTAAAGGTAAATTCTGCCCAGACTTAGGTTTGTGAATTTTGCCCCATCCCTTTTGTCCCACCCCATGACTACCCTGTTTCCAGACCCTAAAGACATCAGCATCCTTGCAAAGACATTTTAACCTACAACATATAGGTCTAGACCGGTCAAACCTAACATTCCTTTCCCTTAGATAATCCACAGCCCCCCCCAAAACCCAGAAAAACAAAACAATGAAGTAGTTTGCAATACTTCTGTCATACTTAGATAACCTCACTTGTCTGTGAAAAATAAGCTGAAAATCAGATATACCTCTAATCACTTCCAATACAATCAGTTCAGCAGACTACTTTATATATACCCTGAAACTTCAGAATTCAAAACCAAGAAATGCAAAGAAATATGGGTAAACTAAGGAAGACACTAGCAGCTGGGGACATGAAGAAAAATCCTAGCAAGCTTTCAAATCCACCAAAACCCCTGAGCACAATAGATAAGGACCTAAAATTAGCAATGAATGTCTTAGCAAATTTAAGAATTAGCCTGCAAAATTAAGATGCATATAGATGAACAATTCAACCAGTTAAAAGAAGAAATATTACAGAAGATAAGAGAATCCATACAAATGAAACTAAGGTAAATTAAAAACAAGTTAGCAAGCCATAATAGCAGAATTACACATGCGGAGAATTGCATAGAGGAACTTGAAGAAAAACTAAAAGCCAGCAATGACAAAAAAAGTCACTTAGGAAACAAGAGACAAAACATTGAATGAAAATATAAGGTATTTAATGAACAATGACAAAAAATATGTTTTATAGAGGCATACCAGATGGGGAGGAAACAGGGAAAAGCAAAGAACAACTAGTGAGGGAGATAATAAGAGAATTCTTTCACTCTCTGAAAAGAGGCTGCTGTAGAAATCCAAGAGGCAAAAATGGTGCCAAACAAAATAAACCCTAACTGCAAAATCATTTCATGTACTGTATCTACAACCGTAGCTGATAAGTCTGAATCAAAGTCGCACATGAAATAATCGAAAACAGGCTGAGAGACAAACATTTGTAGTCTGGCAGTCTTCTACTTCATTTGGAGAGCAAGCTGCCTGACAGAACTGCTGTTTTTATTGAATACAGAGACTACTCCCCGGGGGGAATATTTTTTTGTCCCTCAATTCACATTACAGACAAGGCAAAGGGGCTGTGTTGAGGTGTATATGGGGTGCATTTACTATACCTCCTCTTTCTATACAGTCAGTGTAAAGAACACAGCCTGTGGTAAGAATTGGGAGGCCTTATCTTTTCTTTTCTTTTTTTGTTTATATATATATATATATATATATATATATATATATCGTTCATCAGTGCAACATTCCCATGACCAATATCCCAAGTGTCCTTTCTTTCCACCCCCCACCAGCCTGTACTCTAGACAGGCTTTCTACTTCCTTCATACAGTCAGATTTTGTTATGATAGTTCTCAGTGTAATTATTTCTGTGACTGCACTAAATGATCCCTGTGGTGAGCTTCGTGTCGGGAGCTGGACCCTCCAGTCCTCCTCTATTTTGTCTCTGAGAATCATTACACAAATGTTTTTCATTTCTCTCAAAACCGAAAGATGAGGGAGACCATTCTGTGTTTATCTCTCTCCCTCTGACTTATTTCACTCAGCATAATAGATTCCATATACATCCATGTATAGGAAAATTTTATGACTTCATCTCTTCTGATGGATGCATAATATTCCATTGTGTATATGTACCAAAATTTCTTTAACCATTCATCTATTGTGGAACATCTAGGCTGTTTCCAGAGTCTGGCTATTGTAAATAACGCTGCAATGAATATAGGTGTGAGAAAGAGATTTTTGTATTGTACTTTTCTGTTCCTAGGAGTGGTATAGCTGGATCATATGGGAGCTCAACTTCCAGCTTTTGGAGAAATCTCCATATTGCTTTCCACAAAGGTTGGACCAGACAGCATTCCCACCAGCAGTGAATAAGAGTTCCTTTCTGTCCGCATAAGTCTGAATTGACTTGTTCTCATTTTTCCTGATGTGTGTCAATCTCTGTGGTGTGAGATGGTAACTCATAGTTGTTTTTATTTGCATCTCCCTGATGATTAGTGATGTGGAGCATTTTTTCATGTGCCTTTTAATCATTTGTATTTCTTTTTTGTCAAAGTATCTGTTCATTTTTTCTCCCCATTTTTTGATGGGGTTAGACTTTTTTTTTTCTTGTAAGGTTCTGTCAGTACCTTGTATACTTTGGATATTAACCCCTTATCTGATGGATATTGGGTGAATAGTTTCTTCCACTTAGTGGGTAGCTGTTGTATTCTGGGCACTATTTCCTTTGAGGTGCTTAATATAGTCTCATTTATTTATTTCTGTTTTCACTTGTTTGGAGAGTACAGTTTCCTCTTTAAAGATACCTTTAGTCTCAATGTCATGGAGTGTTTGACCTACATGTTGTTCTATATACTTTATGGTTTCAGGTCTGATATCTAGGTCTTTAATCCATTTGGATTTTGTCTTTGTACATGATGTTAACTGGAGGTCTAAGTTCGCTTTTTTACAAGTGGCTAGCCAGTTCTGCCAACACCACTTATTGAAGAGGCCTTCCCTGTTTCAATAAGGATTTCCTGCACCTTTATCAAAAATTGGGTGAATCTGGGGAACATTCTCTGAGTACTCAAGCCTGTTCCACTGATCTGAGGGTCTGTCTTTATTCCAATACCATGCTGTTTTAATAGCTATTGCTTTGTAATATAGTTTAAAGTTAGGGTGAGTAATACCTCCCATATTCCTTTTCCCAAGTATTGCTTTAGCTATTCGAGGTTGTTTATTGTTCTAAATGAATTTCAGAAATGTTTGATCCACTTCTTTGAAAAAATGGCATGGGTATCTTTAGAGAGTACGTATTGAATCTGTACAAAGCTTTGGGGAGTATTGTCATTTTGTTTTATTCTAGCTAGCTGAAGTACCCAAGTTTTTCGCAGCTCTTAATAGCAGCAGAAAACCCTGTTTCTAAATTCTCTAACGATTAAAACAAGTATCTTGAGTCTCCTCAGTTGTTCCAGATAGGTCTTTTCTAAGACACATCTAATCCCCCACCCTCAAGAATGAACATGACCAGATAAAGCAGAGGTGGAGAACAAGTACAACACAAAGAGCCAACATTTTAAACTGTGAGAGTCAGAGAGCCACACCACACAGTGACCTGCCAAAACAGACAAACACCCACATAAAAGCTTCTAATTTTAACAATAATATATTAAACACATATTGCATTTTGCCATTTTGAATGAGGGTAAAAATCCTGCAGTGATGGTGAGGGTGTGCTGCGTCCTCCATACTAAGAACTAACAGCAAGATGTGACACAACATGTGACACACCCCCCTCCTCGTTGGCCCGTGCAGTAGTTTCCGAGGGATGGGAGACAGGATGACGCAGCCTGGGGGCGGGACTAGCCCTCGGAGATCTCTCCTCAGAGGTCCTCCTCAGAAGCAGCAGAACAAAATCCAAACTTGACAAAGAGACACAGTATACAAAATCATGATAAGAGGCAAAGAGCCGCATTCATTTTGGCTGGGAGCCACGTGTTTGCCACCCCTGGGATAAAGTCTTGCAATATCTTCCCACACTGCCTGCACAGTGAGAACACAGGGACCTTTGGCTTGGAAAGTGTTCAGAAATGTGAACTCTGACTTGGATTTAGATTCAGGTGCTCCACTCGACTGCCGTGGCCCCTCCAAGGAAACCACTGCCCTCTCCCACAGCCCTTGGGCAAGACTAGAGTCTGCCAGACCCCAGCAGAAGAGGCAACTCCAAGACCAAGCTGTGCGAGGAACCTAAGGAGGCTGCCCTGCCATGGCGCACAAACATCTGACACTGAGCCAAGCAGATCTTGAGCTGTCTTTATTGACATTGGGTGTTGGGAAACGGGTGTTTCCCAAGGGGAAGGAGGTGTCAGGGAAAGGGGTGTTAGGGAAAGGGGGTCAGGAAACGACTGGGCACCCCTAGTCATCCATGCTTTCCTCCGAGTCGTCGGAGTCTTCTTCTTCCACCTCCTCCCGGCGCCGCTTCCCGGCCACTCTCTCCCGGCGCAGAGACATCTTCTTAGCCGCCTTCTTGTATTTCTTCATGTCCTTGCGGTATTTTTTCCGCAGCTGAGCAGCCAAGTTGGCGAACCGCTCGTATTCCTTCTTGCCGAGCCCGCGCCAGATGGCTCCGAGGCGGCGGGACTCTTGCACCAGGGACAGGTTGGGGTGGTCGGCCCGGAGCTGGGGGCGGTATTCCTGGCAAAACAGCAGGAAGGCCGACATCGGTCTTTTCGGAGCCTTGATGTTCTTCCGGCCTTCCATTGAAGGGTCGTAGCTCCTCGTCTCGCGGGCGAAGCAGGCGTAGTTGTTTATCTTCCTCTTAGGACGCAGGTTGGACCGTCGGCTTCGCCGGCGTCCCTGGCACCGAGGCTGGGCTTGGCGCCTGCCCGGGGACCCTTTTCTTACCGCCATGACCCTGGGTGTCCTGTCGCGGTGTTGAGCGCGGTGCTGGGACTGACCTGCGGCCTGCGGTGGCTGCCCTGATGGCCGTCGTCGCCCCACAATGTGCCTTTGTGACATCTCTGGGTGCGTGTCAGAGCCTGGGGCTCAGCCGGTTGCCATGGTTCCCGCTGAAACTTTCCCCAGCAAATATGTCATGTCAAGCCAGGGGCAATTTCTGAGCACTTAGCCAGGAGTAACCGATGAGCATCAAACGAGTGTGACCAGAAAAACCAAAAAAAAAAAAAAATAGTAGAACATTATAACTCGTGTTTTTTTTTTTTACAATGAAGTCAAGTTTTGCAATCTCTAGTATGAGTACCACTCTACTAAATTGTTATATATTTTCTTTTTGCCCACATTCTTCCCTCCTTTTTGGTTGTGATGTCCAGATGAGGGGGAGACACACATCTTTGGTTGTGACCGTTACCTTTTTTTTTTTTTTTTCAAATTGTTCTAGTTAACCCTCACCCAAATGGGTAGAGTATTTTTTTTTTATTTGGCTGTGGGACTCGCCAAGACTCTGGCTCCCTTAGTTGCGATTCTTCTCTATGTTTTTAACAGTAGTTGTATTCTATATTTGTTGGTGTTCAAACATGATCTAGCTGCGGTACTTTCTGGAGATTACTGTAGTACTCACATTCATGCTCTGTGGGGAGTCACATTCCCAAACCCAGTGCTGAATATATTTGCTTAGCTTTCTGAGTATTTTTCCACAGGATGCTCATGCAAAATAGGGATCTCAGAAATCAGAGCTGTCGGGCAGATATAATTGATTGTACAGTGGGTAGGCCACTTGTCTTGCAATAGGCTAGCCTGAGTTCAATCCCCTATAATTTATATAATTTCCTGAGCAACAGGAAAAATGATTTCTGAGGACAGAGACAGGAGAAAGTCCTAAATACACCAAGGTATATCTCCCAACCAGCAAAAACAAAGAATTAAGTATAGCAAACATGATACTACATAAACCAAACGCAAGCAAATTCTGCTTTAAAATCACCTTCTTATTTTCTCCCTTAATCCAACAGTTAAACGTTTTGCTGAGTCTCGAAGGCCCATCAAAATTTCCATTATCTTAGATGTTGAATGATGTTCATAGTTACTTTCACTTTGGTCTACATGTTTTTAAATAATATCTCTAATAGAATCACTGATCACTCTAAGATAGCTATAAAGTTGCTCATGATTGATTTTCAGTCGTACAATGTTTCAATACCTACTCCTTCTCCAATACACATTGTGCATCTGGCTCACAACTCTATTGTGTTTGGTTATGATTACCATACTATTTTATATCCCAAATTGAGTGTGAACCTTCTATGCTTATCCCTCTACCTTTGTCTCATTTCACTTCAACTTAATATTCTCCATATCCATATATAAGCACATTCCATGACTTCATTTTTCCTTTCAGCTATGTAGTATTCCATATTGTAGATGTACCACCATTTCTGTATAAATTCATCTGTTCTCAAGCATTTGAGTAGTTTCCAGATTCTGGCCACTGTAAACAGTGCTGTAATGTACAGAGGAATACAATAGGAGTGCACAAACCTTTTCACATTGTGTTCTTTGGTCCCTAGGGTATATCCCAGATATAGTATTGATGGTTCATATAGAAGCTCAATTTTTAGGTTTTTGAAGAATATCAATGTTTTCCAAAAAGGCTGGATCAATTCACAGTGAATGAGAATTCCTTTTCCTTGCATTCACAACAGAACTCACTAGTCTTGTTCTTTTTGATGTAAATATCTCATTGTCATTTAATTTGCATCTCCCTGAAGACTATAATATTGAACATTTTTCATGTGCCTTTTGACCATTGGTATTTATTCTTTGACAAAGCTCCTGTTCATGTATTCTCCTTATTTTTTGGAATAGGATGTTTTTTCTTATAAGGTTCAAACTGTTTTATATTAACTTCATATCACAGGAGTATACAGTAAATACATTCTTTAAATCTATAGGTGGTCTTTGTATCCTGCTCACTTCTTACTTAAAGTTTATTAATTTATTGTAATCCCACTTGCTTATATTTGCACTTCTTGCTTGGTCAATGGTGTTCTATCCTTGAAGATGCCATTAGCTGTAGTGTCATGGAGAGTTCTTCCTTATCATTTCAATTATTATATTAAAGTTTTTAAGCCATTTTATTTGACCTTTGTGCAGTGTGTGAGTAAGAGGTCTGACTTATTTTTTCTTATACATAGTTGTTCAAATTTCCTAACACACTTATTAATTTTTGGTCCTATATAAAAACTAACTTACATATAGTTGCAGATCTGTCTCAGTATATTCAGCTATATTAATCTGATCTGAAAGTGTTTTTTATTCCATTACCATACTGTTTTAATTATTACAACTTGCAGTAAATTTTGAAGTTGGAAAAAGAGATGCCTCCCATATTTTCCCTCAAAGAGTATTTTATATATTCAGTGATGGGCAATTGTTTTATACAAACTTCCGAAGCATTTGAATTATTTCCTTAAAAAATATCATGGGTATCTATATAGAAGCAGCATCAAATCTGTCCAATGCTTTGGGGAATATTACCACTTTAATGGTGATAATTCTCCCAATACATGAAGGTAAAAATTTTCCATTTCCCTGTGCCACCTTTTATTTCTTGAAGTAGTGTTTTGTAGTTTTTTCCATATATGTCTTTCACCTCTTCAGTTGATTTTAATATTTTGAGGCATAATTATAAATGGGGTAGTTTTTGTAATATCACTTCTACTTCATTATTTGTAAAAGTCACAGACTTTTGAGAATTTATTTTGTAGCCTGCCAATTTTGTATAAAATGCATTCTTCCTAGAAGCTTTTGGTAGAGTCTTCAGGTGGTGGAAAATGTGCACTGATGAAGGGGTCGGTTTAGGAACATTGAATAACTGAAAACTCAACACTAACGACTTTGCAACTGTGTATATAAATTTAATTCAAGTAAAAAATGTTAAATAATGTTGCCTGTATTCTTTCATGGATTTGATCCTTGAGAGCTTCCATGTTTGACAGTCTCATGGCTAAGGAAAATAGTGCATGTTTATTTTGAATACACTTTAACTCCTGTTGTATTAAATTAATTTTGATAATTTAAACACTTATTAAATATGCCTGTTTTAATGCATTTCATTCATTTCCTTAAGAGGATTTATAGTAAAATTAATTTGGAGGATTTAAAATACAAGTAATCCATTATCAGTTGTCTTTAATAATTATTTTTTCCTAAATGTATAATAAGAAAAAAGATATTTTATTTAATGTGATGTAGCTTACAATAAGAAGCAATGTTTTCTACTTATTGTGTATGTCATTATGTTTCTTTTCAAGTGAAAATATCTGGATTAGCATCATCTGCCTTAAAAAACGATAATAAACATTATTTAAATAATTTTTGTTAGTAAGTTATTTTTTCTTTTTTGTATAATCAGATACAGTGATGAGGATTATTACACAAAGAAAATGAACTTATAACTCAAAAAGAAAAAGAGATGTTCCCACAATTAGTATTCTTGAACTTCTGAGACTTAAGTCTTATGGTCTAATGATATATTAAAACCAAATACTTTAATTTCAGTTTTACTTTGGTACCTCTATCCTTGAAGGGACATGTAAGACTCTGTTGATACCATGCAATGTAGGTGATAGTAAGCTGAAGGGTAGATAAAGGCTATGGACTGGTCCAGAGAGCAGTTTCCTCTCTCTTATAGTATTTGGAAAAGGTAGGGATTATTTGGAACCTAGCATGTCCTTTTTTTACTCCAGTTTCCCTGCTCACAATTTAAAGCACTGTAACATGTTTCTTGCCACTAATGTTTATTCTATATATACCTGCTTACTTGCACTTGCCTTAAAGCAAGTGTTTCTCAAATAAGAGATTACTAGATTGCAGCCTTTCTGTTTGCAAAATGGAAAGAGCTGTGCTCATTGGGCTTTATATTGGAAAAAGTTAATAGTTAACTATGGCTGAAGAACAGATATTTCCAAAACTTAGTACCTTAAAACAGCAATGATCCTTGATTCACCTTCACAGTTTTTTTTGTGGTTTTGTGTGTGTGTGTGTGTGTGTGTGTGTGTGTGTGTGTGTGTGTGTGTGTGTGTGTGTATAAATACCCGGTGATGCTCAGGGGTTACTCCTGGCTATGCGCTCAGAAGTTGCTCCTGGCTTGGGGGACCATATGGGACACCGGGGGATCAAACTGCGGTCCGTCCAAGGTTAGCGCAGGCAAGGCAGGCACCTTACCTCTAGAGCCACCGCCCGGCCCCACATTCACAGTTTTTATAAGTCAGAAAAATCATGAATGGCAGGGTTGTAAATGGCTGTAGTTGGGGTTTTCTTGTGCAGTTGTATTCAGATATCAGCTGCAGTTATAGCAATTTCCACATAGCTGGACTATTAACTCGTATGCCACCTCACTTCTGTGATTTGTGACTTGTTTTGTGGTTTGTAAGATAAGGCGAGGAAGGATACTGAAAGGTTCTCATTATTTGAAAGTGACTTATTTGGGCACCACTCTGGAAGTGAATATTATAGGATTTGACTATCATAAGCCTGCAAATGGAAATTTCCCAAAATTTGACACTGTGTTGGTTGAGACTCATTAGACAACCTACAAATTTCATCACTATTCTACCTTTAAAATTAGCAGATCATGAGTTTGTGAGTTTTACCTTGATGTACACAGTGAAAGGACATAGTTCTCCAAGATTTGTATAGCTGTTTGGCTTCTTTGTAATTTTAGCAGGAGATTATGAGTTTGGGAGAAAAACTGTTACGTTTCAAAAGTCTTACAAAAAGATCTAGACAGCTACTTGTTACGTAGACCATGATGATATTAAAGGTGCTGACAACAGTGATGATAAAACCATGATAGTTATGGATTTTGTTACTAAGACATGGGTAAATGTCTTGGCTTAATTTTATTCTAGTGTACTGAAGTTCTGCTATGAGCAAAGAATTTAAAACGACTTGGTTTGCATTCTTCTTATGGACCTTAGGGACAGTGTGACCCTGAACAAATGATTTAATCTCTTTGACCTTCTGTTATTTTTAATCTGTAAATGTGGCTCTTGACACCCTCGATCCAACAATACTGTTAAGATTAAGTGAAATGACATATGGTAAAGAACTTATCAAATGGCACATTACTGTACAAGTATCAGCCACTTAGTTATATACGTCTAGGTGGCTTAAACAAAAGATGTTTATGATCATAGTTCTGGAAGATAGTAAGTCCAGGATTAAGGTATCAGTACACTCAATTCTTGGATTAAAGTCTCCTTCTTGGTTTATAGACAGCAACCATTTCGTTTTGTCTTCACTTTGATAGTTTTATTAGTAAATACCAAAATCTGGGGTAAGCAATTGAGAGTTGCTTTAAGAGTACTAATAATAATTAGTGTATGTTTTGATTAAATGGTATTATTTCTATAATCACGTCCTAAATGAATGATCAAGTTGTATGGTGCACTATTTTGTATAAATTTAATTATAAGGTGATCCCTGGGTCCATCTAGGAGAATCATAGAGAACTGAGCTCTCCAGAGTCTGACTGAAGGTAGGGATGGATCTGTGCACCGTTCCTTAACCCCTGCCTACTTTTGTGCCAGCAGACCATTTTTGAGGGCCACATCTAAAGCTGCTTGGTGATCCCTGGGTCCATCTGGAAGAAGTACAGAGAGCTGAGATCCGGAGTCTGAATAAAGGTAGAGATGGATCTGCCCAGTGTTCCTTGATGCCTGCCTGCTATGGAACCAGCAGACTGTTATTCAGGGTCACACCTGAAGCTGCTTTGATATCCCAAGGTCCATTTGGGAGAGGTACAGAGAGCTGAAATCTCAGAAGACTGACTGAGGTAAGGGTGGATGTGTCCACGGTTCCCTGAACCCTGCCTACCCTGATGACAGCTGACTGTTTTGGGGGCCACACCTGAAGTTGCTTTGTGATCCCTGGGTCCAACTGGGAGAAGCACAAAGAGCAAGCTCTTTGCAGTCTCTCTGAAGGTAGGGGTGCATCCGTCCACATTCTCTTGAACCCTGCCTGCTTTGGCACCAGCAGACTGTTTTTGAGGGCCACACTTGAAGCTGCTTTGTGATCCCTGAGTCCATCTGGGTGAAGCACAGAGAGCTGAGCTCTCTAGAATCTGATGGAAGGTAGGGGTGGATCTGTGCACCATTCCTTGACCCCTGACTACTTTTGCGCCAGCAGACTATTTTTGAGGGCCACATCTAAAGCTGATTGGTGATTCCTGGGTCCATCTGAGAGAAGAACAGAGAGCTGAGATCCGGAGACTGAATGAAGCTAGGGGTGGATATGTCCAGCGTTCCTTGAAGCCTGCCTATTTGGAGCCAGCAGACTGTTATTCAGGGCCACACCTGAATCTGCTTAGTGATCCCTGTATCCATCTTGAAGCACAAAGAGCTGAGCTCTCCGGTGTCTGACTGAAGGTAGGGGTCGATCTATCCACGGTTCCCTGAACCCTGCCTGCTCTGGCAACAACAGACTATCTTTGAGGACCATACCTGAAGCAGCTTTGTGCTTCCTAGGTCCATCTGGGAGAAGCACAGAGAACTGAGCTTCCGGAGACTGAGGTAGGGGTGGATCTGTCCACAGTTCCCTGATCCCTGCCTAACCTGATGCCAGCAGACTGTTTTTGAGCGCCTAATCTGAAGCTGCTGTGTGATCCCTGGGTCCATCTGGGAGAAGCACAGAGGCTGAGCTCTCCAGAGTCTGACTGAATGTAGGGGTGGATCTATCCACGGTTCCCTGACCCTGCCTAGTCTGGCAACAAAAGACTATTTATGAGGGCCACAACTGAAGCTGCATTATGCTTCCGAGGTCCATCAGGGAGTAGCAAAGAGAGCTGATCTCTCCGGAGACTGACAGAAGGTATGGGTAGATCTGTCCACGGTTCACTAATCCCTGCCTAACCTGATGCCAGCAGACTGTTTTTGAGGGCCACACCTGTAGTTGTTTTGTGATCCCTGGGTCCAACTTGGAGAAGCACAAATAGTGAGCTCTCTGGAGTCTGACTGAAGGTAGGGGTGCATCTGTCCACAATTTCTTGACCCCTGCCTGCTTTGGCGCCAGCAGACTGTTTTTCAGGGCCACACCTGAAGCTGCTTTGGGCTTTCTAGGTCCATCTGGGAGTAGCACAGAAAGCTGAGCTCTCCGGAGACTGAAGGAAGTTAGGGGTGGATCTGTCCACGGTTCCCTGATCCCTGCATACCCTGACGCCAGCAGACTGTTTTTGAGGACCTCACCTGAAGCTGCTTTGTGGTCCCTGGTCCATCTGGGAGAAGCACAGGGAGCTGAGCTGTCCAGAGTCTGAATGAAGGTAGGCATGGATCTGTCCACCGTTTCTTGTCCCCTGCCAGCTTTAGTGCAATCAGACTGTTTTTGAGGGCCACACCTGAAGCTGCTTTGTGATGCCTGGGTCCATCTGGGGACCCAGTGGAGCTACCTGGAGTCTGACTGAAGGTAGGGTTCGATCTGTCCATCTTTCGTTGCCCCCTTCCTGCTTTGTGCCAGTGACTGTTTTTGAGGGCCACACCTGAAGCTGCTTTGTGATACCTGGGTCCATTTGGGAGAAGCATGAAGAGATAAGCTCACCGGAGTCTGACTGAAGGTAGGGGTGAATTTATCCAAATTTCCATGAACCCTGCCTGCTTTGGCACCAGCAGACTGACTTTTAGGGCCACATCTGAAGCTGCTCTTTGACCTTCTTTTTTTTCATCTGTAAATGTGGCTCCTGACACCCTTGATCCAACAATACTGTTATGATTAAGTGAAATGACATATGGTATAGAACTTATCAAATGGCACATTACTGTACAAGTATCATCCTCTTAGTTATATACGTCTAGGTGGCTTAAAAAAAGATGTTTATGATCATAGTTCTGGAAGATAGAAAGTCCAGGATCAAGGTATCAGTACACTCAATTCTTGGATTAAATTCTCCTTCTTGCTCTATACAAACAATTTCGTTTTATCCTCACTATGATAGTTTTATTAGTAAATACCAAAATCTAGGGTAAACAATTAGGAGTTCTTTTAACAGTACTAATAATGAGTTTTTGTTTTAATTAAATGGTATTATTTCTATAATCATGTCCTAAATGCATGATCGAGTAGTATGGTGCACTATTAAGTATAAATTTAATTATAAGGTGATCCCTGGGTCCATCTAGGAGAATCATACAGAACTGAGGGCTCCAGAGTCTAACTGAAGGTAGGGGTAGCTTTGTGCACCGATCCTTAACACATACCTACTTTTGTGCCAGCAGACCATTTTTTGAGAGCCACATCTAAACCTGCTTGGTGATCCCTGGGTCCATCTGGAAGAAGTACAGAGAGCTGAGATCCGGAGTCTGAATGAAGGTAGGGATGGATCTGCCAGCGTTCCTTGATGCATGCCTACTTTGGAACCTGCAGACTGTTATTCAGGGTCACACCTGAAGCTGCTTTGATATCCCAAGGTCCATCTGGGAGTAGTAGAGACAGCTGAGCTCTCCAGAGACAGACTGAGGTAAGGGCGGATCCATCCACGGTTCCCTGATCCCTGCCTACCCTGATGCCAGCAGACTGTTTTCAGGGCCACACATGAGGCTGCTTTATGCTTTCTAGGTCCATTTGGGAGTAGCACAGAAAGCTGAGCTCTCCGGAGACTGAAGGAAGTTAGGGGTGGCTCTGTCCACGGTTCCCTGATCCCTGCATACCCTGACGCCAGCAGACTGTTTTTGAGGGCCTCACCTGTAGTTGTTTTGTGATCCCTGGGTCCAACTGGGAGAAGCAAAAATAGCCAGCTCGCTGGAGTCTGACTGAAGGTAGGGGTGGATCTGTGCACCGTTCCTTAACCCCTACCTACTTTTGTGCCAGCAGACCATTTTTTGAGGGCCACATCTAAAGCTGCTTGGTGATCCCTGGGTCCATCTGGAAGCAGCACAGAGAGCTGACATACGGAGTCTGAATGAAGGTAGGGATGGATCTGCCCAGCGTTCCTTGATGCCTGCCTGCTTTCGAACCAGCAGACTGTTATTCAGGGTCACACCTGAAGCTGTGTTGATATCCCAAGGTCCATCTGGGAGAAGTACAGACAGCTGAGCTCTCCAGAGACAGACTGAGGTAAGGGTGGATCTGTCCACGGTTCCCTAAACCCTGCCTACCCAGATGACAGCTGACATTTTTGGGGGCCACACCTGAAGTTGCTTTGTGATCCCTGGGTCCAATTGGGAGAAGCACAAAGAGCAAGCTCTTTGCAGTCTCACTGAAGGTTGGGGTGCATCTGTCCACATTCTCTTGAAGCCTGCCTACTTTGGCACCAGCAGACTGTTTTTTAGGGCCACACTTGAAGGTGCTTTGTGATCCCTGGGTCCATCTGGGTGAAGCAGAGAGAGCTGAGCTCTCCATAATCTGATGGAAGATAGGGGTGGATCTGTGCACCGTTCCTTGACCCCTGCTACTTTTGAGCCAGCAGACTATTTTTGAGGGCCACACCTAAAGCTGCTTGGTGATCCCTGGGTCCATCTGGGAGAAGCACAGAGAGCTGCGATCCAGAGTCTGAATGAAGGTAGGGATGGATCTGCCAGCATTCCTTGATGCCAGCCTGCTTTGGAACCAGCAGTCTGTTATTCAGGGCCACACCTGAGGCTGCTTAATGATCCCTGTATCCATCATGAAGCACAAAGAGCTGAGCTCTCCGGTGTCTGACTGAAGGTAGGGGTCGATCTATCCACGGTTCCCTGACCCCTGCCTGCTCTGGCATCAACAGACTATCTTTGAGGGCCATACCTGAAGCTGCTTTGTGCTTCCTAGGTCCATCTGGGAGTAGCACAGAGAGCTGATCACTCCGGACATTGACGGAAGTTAGGGGTAAATCTGTCCACGGTTCCCTGATCCCTGCATAACCTGACGCCAGCAGACTGTTTTTATAGGGCCATACCTGAATTTGCTCTGTGATACCTGGGTCCACCTGGGAGAAGCACAAAGAGTGAGCTCTCTGGAGTCTGACTGAAAGGAGGGGTGCAACCGTCCACAGTTTCTTGACGGACGCCTGCCTGCTTGTGTGCCAGCAGACTGTTTTTGAGGGCCACACTTGTAGCTGCTTTTTGATCCCTAAGTCCATCTGGGAGAAACACAGAGAGCTGAGTTTCCGGAGACTGAGGTAGGGGTGGATCTGTCCACGATTCCCTGAATGCTACCTAACCTGACGCCAGCAGACTGTTTTCGAGCGCCTAACCTGAAGCTGCTGTGTGATCCCTGGGACCATCTGGGAAAAGTACAGAGCTGAACTCTACAGAGACTGACTGAAGATAGGGGTGGATCTATCCACGGTTCCCTGATACCTGCCTACCCTGATGCCAGCATACTGTTTTTGAGAGCCACACTTGAAGCTGCTTTGTGCTTTCTAGGTCCATCTGGGAGTAGCACAGAAAGCTGAGTTCTCCGGAGACTGAAGGAAGTTAGGGGTGGATCTGTCCACTGTTCCCTATCCCTGCATACCCTGACGTCAGCAGACTGTTTCTGAGGGCCTCACCTGTAGTTGTTCTGTGATCCCTGTGTCCAACTGGGAGAAGCACAAATAGCAAGCTCTCTGGAGTCTGACTGAAGTTAGTGGTGGATCTGTGCACCGTTCCTTAACCCCTACCTACTTTTGTGCCAGCAGACCATTTTTTGAGGGCCACATCTAAAGCTGCTTCGTGATCCCTGGGTCCATCTGGAAGAAGAACAGAGAGCTGAGATCCGGAGTCTGAATGAAGGTATGGATGGATCTGCCCAGCGTTCCTTGATGCCTGCCTGCTTTCGAACCAGCAGACTGTTATTCAGGGTCACACCTGAAGCTGCGTTGATATCCCAAGGTCCATCTGGGAGAAGTACAGACAGCTGAGCTCTCCAGAGACAGACTGAGGTAAGGATGGATCTGTCCACTGTTCCCTAAACCCTGCCTACCCAGATGACAGCTGACATTTTTGGGGGCCACACCTGAAGTTGCTTTGTGATCCCTGGGTCCAACTGGGAGAAGCACAAAGAGCAAGCTCTTTGCAGTCTCAATGAAGGTAGGGGTGCATCTGTCTACATTCTCTTGAAGCCTGCCTTGGCACCAGCAGACTGTTTTTGAGGGCCACACTTGAAGGTTCTTTGTGATCCCTGGGTCCATCTGGGTGAAGCAGAGAGAGCTGAGCTCTCCATAATCTGATGGCAGATAGGGGTGGATCTGTGCACCGTTCCTTGACCCCTGCTTACTTTTGTGCCAGCAGACCATTTTTTGAGAGCCACATCTAAAGCTGCTTGGTCATCCCTGGGTCCATCTGGAAGAAGTACAGAGAGCTGAGATCCGGAGTCTGAATGAAGGTAGGGATGGATCTGCCAGCGTTCCTTGATGCATGCCTACTTTGGAACCTGCAGACTGTTATTCAGGGCCACAAATGAAGCTGCTTAATGATCCCTGTATCCATCTTGAAGCACAAAGAGCTGAGCTCTCCGGTGTCTGACTGAAGGTAGGGGTCGATCTATCCACGGTTCCCTGACCCCTGCCTGCTCTGGCATCAACAGACTATCTTTGAGGGCCATACCTGAAGCTGCTTTGTGCTTCCTAGGACCATCTGGGAGTAGCACAGAGAGCTGATCACTCCGGACACTGACGGAAGTTAGGGGTAAATCTGTCCACGGTTCCCTGATCCCTGCATAACCTGACACCAGCAGACTGTTTTTATAGGGCCACACCTGAAGTTGCTCTGTGATACATGGGTCCCCCTGGGAGAAGCAAAAAGAGTGAGCTCTCTGGAGTCTGACTGAAAGGAGGGGTGCAACCATCCACAGTTTCTTGACGCCTGCCTGCTTGGGTGCCAGTAGACTGTTTTTGAGGGCCACACTTGTAGCTGCTTTTTGATCCCTAAGTCCATCTGGGAGAAACACAGAGAGCTGAGCTTCCGGATACTGAGGTAGGGGGGGATCTGTCCATGGTTCCCTGAACGCTACCTACCCTGACGCCAGCAGACTGTTTTCGAGCACTAATCTGAAGCTGCTGTGTGATCCCTGGGTCCATCTGGGAAAAGCAGAAGCTGAACTCTCCAGAGTTTGACTGAAGATAGGGGTGGATCTATCCACGGTTCCCTGATACCTGCCTACCCTGATGCCAGCATACTGTTTTTGAGGGCCACACTTGAAGCTGCTTTGTGCTTTCTAGGTCCATCTCGGAGTAGCACAGAAAGCTGAGTTCTCCGGAGACTGAAGGAAGTTAGGGGTGGATCTGTCCACGTTTCCCTGATCCCTGCAAACCCTGACGCCAGCAGACTGTTTTTGAGGGCCTCACCTGTAGTTGTTTTGTAATCCCTGTGTCCAACTGGGAGAAGCACAAATAGCGAGCTCTCTGGAGTCTGATTGAAGGTAGGGGTGGATCTGTGCACCGTTCCTTAACCCCACCCTACTTTTGTGCAGGAGACCATTTTGTGAGAGCCAGATGTAAGCTGCTTGGTGATCCCTGGGTCCATCTGAGAGAAGCAGAGAGAGCTGAGATCTGGAGTCTGAATGAAGGTAGGGATGGATCTGCCCAGCGTTCCTTGATGCCTGCCTGCTTTGGAACCAGCAGACTGTTATTCAGGGTCACACCTGAAGCTGCTTTGATATTCCAAGGTCCATTTGGGAGAAGTACGGACAGCTGAGCTCTCCAGAGACAGACTGAGGTAAGGGTGGATCTGTCCACGGTTCCCTAAACCTTGCCTACCCTGATGACAGCTGACCTTTTTGGGGGCCACACCTGCAGTTGCTTTGTGATCCCTGGGTCCAATAGGGAGAAGCACAAAGAGCAAGCTCTTTGCAGTCTCACTGAAGGTAGGGGTGCATCTGTCCACATTCTCTTGGAACCTGCCTGCTTTGGCACCAGCAGACTGTTTTTGAGGGCCACACGTAAAGGTGCTTTGTGATCCCTGGGTCCATCTGGGTGAAGCAGAGAGAGCTGAGCTCTCCGGAATCTGATGGCAGATAGGGGTGGATCTGTGCACCGTTCTTTGACCCCTGCCTACTTTTGAGCCAGCAGACTATTTTTGAGGGCCACGTCTAAAGCTGCTTGGTGATCCCTGGGTCCATCTGGGAGAAGCACAGAGAGCTGAGATCCAGAGTCTGAATGAAGGTAGGGATGGAACTGCCCAGCGTTTTTTGATGCCTGCCTGCTTTGGAACCAGAAGACTTGTTATTCAGGGCCACACCTGAAGCTGCTTAGTGATCCCTGTATCCATTGAAGCACAAAGAGCTTAGCTCTCCGGTGTCTGACTGAAGGTAAGGGTCAATCTATCCACGGTTCCCTGACCCCTGCCTGCTCTGGCATCAACATACTATCTTTGAGGGCAATACCTGAAGCTGCTTTGTGCTTCCTAGGTCCATCTGGGCGTAGCACAGAGAGCTGATCACTCCGGACACTGACGGAAGTCAGGGGTGGATCTGTCCACGGTTCCCTGATCCCTGCATACCCTGACGCTAGCAGACTGTTTTTATAGGGCCACACCTGAAGTTGCTCTGTGATACCTGGGTCCTCCTGGGAGAAGCAAAAAGATTGAGCTCTCTGGAGTCTGACAGAAAGGAGGGGTGCAACCATCCACAGTTTCTTGACGCCTGCCTGTTTTGGTGCCAGCAGACTGTTTTTGAGGGCAACACTTGTAGCTGCATTTTGATCGCTAAGTCTATCTGGGAGAAACACAAAGAGCTGAGCTTCCGGAGACTGACTGAGGTAGGGGTGGATCTGTCCACGATTCCCTGAACGCTACCTACCCTGACGCCAGCAGACTGTATTCGAGCGCCTAACTTGAAGTTGCTGTGTGATCCCTGGGTCCATCTGGGAAAAGCACAGAGCTGGACTCTCTAGAGTATGAATACAGGTAGGGGTGGATCTATCCAAGGTTCCCTGATCCCTGCATACCATGATGCAAGCAGACTGTTTTTGAGGGCCACACCTGAAGCTGCTTTGTGCTTTCTAGGTCCATCTGCGAGTAGCACAGAAAGCTGAGCTCTCCGGAGACTGAAGGAAGTTAGGGGTGGATCTGTCCACGGTTCCTGATCTCTGCATACCCTGACTCCAGCAGACTGTTTTTGTGGGCCACACCTGCAGTTGTTTTCTGATCCCTGTGTCCAACTGGGAGAAGCACAAATAGCGAGCTCTCTGGAGTCTGATTGAAGGTAGGGGTGGATATGTGCACCGCTCCTTAACCCCTACCAACTTTTGTGCCAGAAGACCATTTTTTGAGGAACACATATAAACCTGCTTGGTGAACCCTGGGTACATCTGGAAGAAGCACAGAGAGCTGAGATCCGGAGTCTGAATAAAGGTAGGGATGGTTCTGCCCAGCGTTCCTTGATGCCTGCCTGCTTTGGAACCAGCAAACTGTTATTCAGGGTCACATCTGAAGCTGCTTTGACATCCCAAGTTCCATCTGGGAGAAGTACAGACAGTTGAGCTCTCCAGAGACAGACTGAGGAAAGGGTGGATCTGTCCACGGTTCCCTAAACCCTGCCTACCCTGATGACAGCTGACTGTTTTGGGGGCCACACCTGAAGTTGCTTTGTGATCCCTGGGTCCAACTGGGAGAAGCACAAAGAGCAAGCTCTTTGCAGTCTCACTGAAGGTAGGGGTGCATCTGTCCACATTCTCTTGGAGCCTGCCTGCTTTGGAACCAGCAGACTGTTTTTGAGGGCCACACTTGAAGGTGCTTTGTGATCCCTGGGTCCATCTGGGTGATGCAGAGAGAGCTGAGCTCTCCAGAATCTGTTGGAAGATAGGGGTGGATCTGTGCAACGGTCCTTGACCCCTGCCTACTTTTGCGCCAGCAGACTATTTTTGAGGGCCACATCTAAAGCTGCTTGGTGATCCCTGGGTCCATCTGGGAGAAGCACAGAGAGCTGAGATCCAGAGTCTGACTGAAGGTAGGGATGGAACTGCCCAGCGTTCTTTGATGCCTGCCTGCTTTGGAACCAGCACACTTGTTATTCAGGGCTTAGTGATCCCTGTATCCATCTTGAAGCACAAAGAGCTGAGCTCTCCGGTGTCTGACTGAAGGTAGGGGTCGATCTATCCACGGTTCCCTGACCCCTGCCTGCTCTGGCATCAACAGACTATCTTTGAGGGCCATACCTGAAGCTTCTTTGTGCTTCCTAGGACCATCTGGGAGTAGCACAGAGAGCTGATCACTCCGGACACTGAAGGAAGTTAGGGGTGGATCTGTCCACTGTTCCTGATCTCTGCATACCCTGACACCAGCAGACTGTATTTGAGGGCCTCACCTGCAGTTGTTTTGTGATCCCTGTGTCCACTGGGAGAAGCACAAATAGCGAGCTCACTGGAGTCTGATTGAAGGTAGGGGTGGATCTGTGCACCGTTCATTAACCCCTACCTACTTTTGTGCCAGCAGACCATTTTTTGAAGGGCCACATCTAAAGCTGCTTCGTGATCCCTGGGTCATTCTGGAAGAAGAACAGAGAGCTGAGATCCGGAGTCTGAATGAAGGTAGGGATGGATCTGCCCAGTGTTCCTTGATGCCTGCCTGCTTTCGAACCAGCAGACTGTTATTCAGGGTCACACCTGAAGCGGCCTTGATATCCCAAGGTCCATATGGGAGAAGTACAGACAGCTGAACTCTCCAGAGACAGACTGAGGTAAGGGTGGATCTATCCACGTTTCCCTAAACCCTGCCTACCCTGATGACAGCTGACCTTTTTGGGGGCCAAACCTGCAGTTGCTTTGTGATCCCTGGGTCCAATAGGGAGAAACACACAGAGCAAGCCTTTGCATTCTCACTGAAGGTAGGGGTGCATCTGTCCACATTCGCTTGAATCCTGCCTGCTTTGGCACCAGCAGACTGTTTTTGAGAGCCACAATTGAAGGTGCTTTGTAATCCCTGGGTCCATCTGGGTGAAGCAGAGAGAGCTGAGCTCTCCGGAATCTGATGGCAGATATGGGTGGATCTGTGCACCGGTCCTTGACCCCTGACTACTTTTGTGCCAGCAGTCTATTTTTGAGGGCCACATCTAAATCTGCTTGGTGATCCCTGGGTCCATCTGGTAGAAGCACAGAGAGCTGAGTTCCAGAGACTGAATGAAGGTAGGGATGGATCTGCCAGTGTTCCTTGATGCCTGCCTGCTTTGGAACCAGCAGTCTGTTATTCAGGGCCACACCTGAAGCTGCTTAGTGATCCCTGTATCCATCTTGAAGCACAAAGAGCTGAGCTCTCCGGTGTCTTACTGAAGGCAGGGGTCGATCTATCCACGGTTCCCTGATACCTGCCTACCCTGATATCTGCAGAGTGTTTTTGAGGGCCACATCTGAAGTGCTTTGTGCTTTCTAGGTCCATCTGCAAGTAGCACAGAAAGCTGAGCTCTCCGGAGACTGAAGGAAGTTAGGGGTGGATCTGTCCACGGTTCCCTGATCCCGGTATACCCTGACACCAGCAGACTGTTTTTGAGTGCCTCACCTGTAGTTGTTTTGTAATCCCTGTGTCCAACTGGGAGAAGCACAAATAGCTGGCTCTCTGGAGTCTGGCTGAAGGTAGGGGTGGACCTGTGCACCGTTCCTTAACCCGTACATACTTTTGTGCCAGAAGAACATTTTTAGAGCCACATCTAAGCTGCTTGGTGATCCCTGGGTCCATCTGGGAGAAGCACAGAGAGCTGAGACCTGGACTCTGAATGAAGGTAGGGATGGATCTGCCCAGCGTTCCTTGATGCCTGGCTGCTTTGGAAGCAGCAGACTGTTATTCAGGGTCTCACCTGAAGCTGCTTTGATATCCCAAGGTCCATCTGGGAGAAGTACGGACAGCTGAGCTCTCCAGAGACAGACTGAGGTAAGGGTGGATCTGTCCACGGTTCCCTAAACCCTGCCTACCCAGATGACAGCTGACATTTTTGGGGGCCACACCTGAAGTTGCTTTGTGATCCCTGGGTCCAATTGGGAGAAGCACAAAGAGCAAGCTCTTTGCAGTCTCACTGAAGGTTGGGGTGCATCTGTCCACATTCTCTTGAAGCCTGCCTACTTTGGCACCAGCAGACTGTTTTTTAGGGCCACACTTGAAGGTGCTTTGTGATCCCTGGGTCCATCTGGAAGAAGCACAGAGAGCTGAGATCCGGAGTCTGAATGAAGGTAGGGATGGATCTGCCCAGCGTTCCTTGATGCCTGCCTTCTTTCGAACCAGCAGACTGTTATTCAGGGCCACACCTGAAGCTGCTTAGTGATCACTGTATCCATCATGAAGCACAAAGAGCTGAGCTCTCCTGTGTCTGACTGAAGGTAGGGGTCGATCTATCCACGGTTCCCTGACACATGCCTGCTCTGGCATTAACAGACTATCTTTGTGGGCCATACCTGAAGCTGCTTTGTGCTTCCTAGGTCCATCTGGGAAAAGCACAGACCTGAACTCTCCAGAGTCTGACTCAAGTTAGGGGTGGATCTGTCCACGGTTCCCTGATCCCTGCATACCCTGACGCCAGCAGACTGTTTTTATAGTGCCACAATTGAAGTTGCTCTGTGATCCCTGGGTCCTCCTGGGAGAAGCACAAAGAGGGAGCTCTCTGGAGTCTGACTGAAAATAGTGGTGCATCCGTCCACAGTTTCTTGACCCCTGCCTGCTTTGGTGCCAGCAGACTGTTTTTGAGGGCCACACTTGTAGCTGCTTTTTGATCCCTAAGTCCATCTGGGAGAAACACAGAGAGCTGAGTTCCGAAGACTGAGGTAGGGGTGGATCTGTCCACGGTTCCTGAACGCTACCTACCCTGACGCCAGCAGACTTTTTTCGAGCGCCTAACCTGAAGCTGCTTGGTGATCCCTGGGTCTATCTGGGAAAAGCACAGAGCTGAACTCTACAGAGTCTGATTGAAGATAGGGGTGGATCTATCCACGTTCCCTAATCCCTGCCTACCCTGATGCCAGCAGACTGTTTTTGAGGGCCACACTTGAAGCTGCTTTGTGCTTTCTAGGTCCATCTGGGAGTAGCACAGAAAGCTGAACTCTCCGGAGACTGAAGGAATTTAGGGGTGGATCTGTCCACGTTTCCCTGATCCCTGTAAACCCTGACGCCAGCAGACTGTTTTTGAGGGCCTCACCTGTAGTTGTTTTGTAATCCCTGTGTCCAACTGGGAGAAGCACAAATAGCGAGCTCTCTGGAGTCTGATTGAAGGTAGGGGTGGATCTGTGCACCGTTCCTTAACCCCACCCTACTTTTGTGCAGGAGACCATTTTGTGAGAGCCAGATGTAAGCTGCTTGGTGATCCCTGGGTCCATCTGAGAGAAGCAGAGAGAGCTGAGATCTGGAGTCTGAATGAAGGTAGGGATGGATCTGCCCAGCGTTCCTTGATGCCTGCCTGCTTTCGAACCAGCAGACTGTTATACAGGGTCACACCTGAAGCTGCGTTGATATCCCAAGGTCCATCTGAGAGAAGTACAGACAGCTGAGCTCTCCAGAGACAGACTGAGGTAAGGGTGGATCTGTCCACGGTTCTCTAAACCCTGCCTACACTGATGACAGCTGACTGTTTTGGGGGCCACACCTGAAGTTGCTTTGTGATCCCTGTGTCCAATTGGGAGAAGCACAAAGAGCAAGTCTTTGCAGTCTCACTGAAGGTAGGGGTGCATCTGTCCACATTCTCTTGAAGCCTGCCTACTTTGGCACCAGCAGACTGTTTTTGAGGGCCACACGTAAAGGTGCTTTGTGATCCCTGGGTCCATCTGGGTGAAGCAGAGAGAGCTGAGCTCTGCGGAATCTGATGGCAGATAGGGGTGGATCTGTGCACCGTTCCTTGACCCCTGCCTACTTTTGTGCCAGCAGACTATTTTTGAGGGCCACATCTAAAGCTGCTTGGTGATCCCTGGGTCCATCTGGGAGAAGCACAGAGAGCTGATATCGAGAGTCTGAATGAAGGTAGGGATGGATCTGCCAGCGTTCCTTGATGCCTGCCTGCTTTGGAACCAGCAGTTTGTTATTCAGGGCCACACTTGAATCTGCTTAGTGATGCATGTATCCATTTGAAGCACAAAGAGCTGAGCTCTCCGGTGTCTGACTGAAGGCGGGGTCGATCTATCCACGTTTCCCTGATCCCTGCATACCCTGACGCCAGCAGACTGTTTTTGAGGGCCTCACCTGCAGTTGTTTTGTGATCCCTGGGTCCAACTGGGAGAAGCACAAATAGCGAGCTCTCTGGAGTCTGATTAAAGGTAGGGGTGGATCTGTCCACCGTTCCTTAACCCGTACCTACTTTTGTGCCAGTAGACCATTTTTTGAGAGCCCCATCTAAAGCTGCTCGGTGATCCCTGGGTCCATCTGGAAGAAGCACAGAGAGCTGAGATCCAGAGTTTGAATGAAGGTAGGTATGGAACTGCCCAGCGTTCTTTGATGCCTGCCTGCTTTGGAACCAGCAGACTTGTTATTCAGGGCCACACCTGAAGCTGCTTAGTGATCCCTGTATCCATCATGAAGCACAAAGGGCTGAGCTCTCCTGTGTCTGACTGAAGGTAGGGGTCTATCTATCCACGGTTCCCTGACCCCTGCCTGCTCTGGCATCAACAGACTATCTTTGAGGGCCATACCTGAAGCTGCTTTGTGCTTCCTAGTTCCATCTGGGAGTAGCACAGAGAGATGATCTCTCCGGAGACTGACGGAAATTAGGGGTGGATCTTTCCACGGTTCCCTGATCCCTGCATACCTTGACACCAGCAGACTTTTTTTATAGGGCCACACCTGAAGTTGCTCTGTGATCCCTTGGTCCTCCTTGGAGAAGCACAAAGAGTAAGCTCTCTGGAGTCTGACTGAAAGTAGGGGTGCATCCGTCCACAGTTTCTTGACGCCTGCCTGCTTTGGTGCCAGCAGACTGTTTTTGAGGGCCACACTTGTAGCTGCTTTTTGATCCCTAAGTCCGTCTGGGAGAAACACAAAGAGCTGAGCTTCCGGAGACTGACTGAAGTAGGGGTGGATCTGTCCACGGTTCCCTGAACGCTACCTACCCTGACGCCAGCAGACTGTTTACAAGCGCCTAACCTGAAGCCGCTGTGTCATCCCTGGGTCCAATAGGGAAAAGAACTGTGCTGAACTCTCCAGAGTCTAACTGAAGGTAGTGGTGGATCTATCGATTTTTCCCTGATCCCTGCCTACCCTGATGCCAGCAGACTGTTTTTGAGGGCCACACCTGAAGCTGTTTTGAGCTTTCTAGGTCCATCTGTGTGTAGCACAGAAAGCTGAGCTCTCCGGAGACTGAAGGAAGTTAGGGGTGGATCTGTCCATGGTTTCCTGATCCCTGCATACCCTGACACCAGCAGACTGTTTTTGAGGGCCTCACCTGTAGTTGTTTTGTGATCCCCGTGTCCAACTTGGGAAGGAAAAATAGCGAGCTCTCTGGAGTCTGACTGAAGGTAGGGGTGGATATGTGGACCGTTCCTTAACCCCTACCTACTTTTGTGCCAGCAGGCCACATTTGAGGGCCACATCTAAAGCTGCTTGGTGATTCCTGAGTCCATCTGGAAGAAGCACAGAGAGCTGAGATCCGGAGTCTGAATGAATGTAGGGATGGATCTGCCCAGCGTTCCTTGATGCCTGCCTGCTTTCGAACCAGCAGACTGTTATTCAGGGTCACACCTGAAGCTGCGTTGATATCCCAAGGTCCATCTGGGAGAAGTACAGACAGCTGAGCTGTCCAGAGACAGACTGAGGTAAGGGTGGATCTGTCCACGGTTCTCTAAACCCTGCCTACACTGATGACAGCTGACCTTTTTGGGGGCCACACCTGCAGTTGCTTTGTGATCCCTGAGTCCAATAGGGAGAAGCACAAAGAGCAAGCTCTTTGCAGTCTCACTGAAGTTAGGGGTGCGTCTGTCCACATTCTCTTGAAGCCTGCCTGATTTGGCACCAGCAGACTGTTTTTGAGGGCCACACTTGAAGGTGCTTTGTGATCACTGGGTCCATCTGGGTGAAGCAGAGAGAGCTGAGCTCTCCATAATCTGATGGAAGATAGGGGTGGATCTGTGCACCGTTCCTTGAACCCTGCCTACTTTTGCGCCAGCAGACTATTTTTGAGGGCCACATCTAAAGCTGCTTGGTGATCCCTGGGTCCATCTGGGAGAAGCACAGAGAGCTGAGATCGAGAGTCTGAATGAAGGTAGGGATGGATCTGCCAGCGTTCTTGATGCCTGCCTGCTTTGGAACCAGCAGTCTGTTATTCAGGGCCACACCTGAATATGCTTAGTGATGCATGTATCCATTTGAAGCACAAAGAGCTGAGCTCTCCGGTGTCTGACTGAAGGCAGGGGTCGATCTATCCACGGTTCCCAGATCCCTGCATACCCTGATGCCTGCAGACTGTTTTTGAGGGCCTCACCTGCAGTTGTTTTGTGATCCCTGGGTCCAACTTGGGAAGCATAAATAGTGAGCTCTCTGGAGTCTGACTGAAGGTAGGGGTGGATATGTGCACCGTTCCTTAACCCCTACCTACTTTTGTGCCAGCAGACCATATTTGAGGGCCACATCTTAAGCTGCTTGGTGATTCCTGAGTCCATCTGGAAGAAGCACAGAGAGCTGAGATCCGGAGTCTGAATGAAGGTAGGGATGGATCTGCCCAGCGTTCCTTGATGCCTGCCTGCTTTCGAACCAGCAGACTGTTATTCAGGGTCACATCTGAAGCTGTGTTGATATCCCAAGGTCCATCTGGGAGAAGTACAGACAGCTGAGCTCTCCAGAGACAGACTGAGGTAAGGGTGGATCTGTCCACGGTTCTCTAAACCCTGCCTACACTGATGACAGCTGACTGTTTTGGGGGCCACACCTGAAGTTGCTTTGTGATCCCTGTGTCCAATTGGGAGAAGCACAAAGAGCAAGTCTTTGCAGTCTCACTGAAGGTAGGGGTGCATCTGTCCACATTCTCTTGAAGCCTGCCTGCTTTGGCACCAGCAGACTGTTTTTGAGGGCCACACTTGAAGGTGCTTTGTGATCCCTGGGTCCATCTGGGTGAAGCAGAGAGAGCTGAGCTCTCCATAATCTGATGGAAGATAGGGGTGGATCTGTGCACCGTTCCTTGACCCCTGCCTACTTTTGCGCCAGCAGACTATTTTTGAGGGCCACATCTAAAGCTGCTTGGTGATCCCTGGGTCCATCTGGGAGAAGCACAGAGAGCTAAGATCGAGAGTCTGAATGAAGGTAGGGATGGATCTGCCAGCGTTCCTTGATGCCTGCCTGCTTTGGAACCAGCAGTCTGTTATTCAGGGCCACACCTGAATCTGCTTAGTGATCCCTGTATCCATCTTGAAGCACAAAGAGCTGAGCTCTCCGGTGTCTGACTGAAGGCAGGGGTCGATCTATCCATGGTTCCCAGATCCCTGCATACCCTGACGCCTGCAGACTGTTTTTAGGGCCTCACCTGTAGTTTTTTTGTGATCCTTGCGTCCAACTTGGGAAGCACAAATAGCGAGCTCTCTGGAGTCTGACTGAAGGTAGAGGTGGATCTGTGCACCGTTCCTTAACCCCTACCTACTTTTGTGCTAGCAGACCATATTGAGGTCCACATCTAAAGCTGCTTGGTGATTCCTGAGTCCATCTGGAGAAGCACAGAGAGCTGAGATCCGGAGTCTGAATGAAGATAGGGATGGATCTGCCCAGCGTTCCTTGATGTCTGCCTGCTTTCGAACCAGCAGACTGTTATTCAGTGTCACACCTGAAGCTGCTTTGATATCCCAAGGTCCATCTGGGAGAAGTACAGACAGCTGAACTCTCCAGAGACAGACTGAGGTAAGGGTGGATCTGTCCACGGTTCCCTGAACCCTGCCTACCCTGATGACTGCTGACTGTTTTGAGGGCCACACCTGAAGTTGCTTTTTGATCCCTGGGTCCAACTGGGAGAAGCACAAAGAGCAAGCTCTTTGCAGTCTCACTGAAGGTAGGGGTGCATTTGTCCACATTCTCTTGAAGCCTGCCTGCTTTGGCACCAGCAGACTGTTTTTGAAGGCCACACTTGAAGGTGCTTTGTGATCCCTGGGTCCATCTGGGTGAAGCAGAGAGAGCTGAGCTCTCCGGAATCTGATGGAAGATAGGGGTGAATCTGTGCACCGTTCCTTGACCCCTGCCTATATTTTTGCTAGCAGACTATTTTTGAGGGCCACATCTAAAGCTGCTTGGTGATCCCTGGGTCCATCTGGGAGAAGCACAGAGAGCTGAGATCCAGAGTCTGAATGAAGTTAGGGATGGATCTGCCCAGCGTTCCTTGATGCTTGCCTGCTTTGGAACCAGCGGACTGTTATTCAGTGCCACACCTGAAGCTGCTTTTTGATCGCTGGGTCCATCTGGGAGAAGCACAGAGAACTTAGCTCTCCGGTGTGGGACTGAATGTATGGGTCCATTCGTCCACAATTCCTTGACCCCTGCCTTATTTCCTGGCAGCAGTCTGTTTTTGAGGGCCACTCATGAAGCTGTTATTTTATCCTTAGGTCATTTGTGGAGAAATGCAGAGAGCTGTGCTGTCCGAAATCTGACTGAAGGTAGGGTTCTGTCCACCGTTTCTTGACTCCTTTCTGCTTTATCACCAGCAGTCCCTTTTTGAGGACCACACCTGAAGCTACTTTGTGATTCCCTGTGTCCATATGGGAGAAGCACATCGAGCTGTGTTCTCCGGAGTCTTAATGAATGTAGGTGTGGATCTGTCCACCGTTCCTTGACTAGTGCTTGCTTTGGCGCTAGCAGACTGCTTTTGAAGGCCACACCTAAATCTGCTTAGTGATTCCTGGGTCCATCTGCGAGAAGCAAAGAGAGCTGTGCTCTCCAGAGTCTGAGTGAAGGTAGGGGTGGATCTGTCCACCATTCTTGATGCCTGCCTGCTTTGTCACCAGTATACTCTTTTTGAAGGCCACAGCTGAAGCTGCTTTGTGATCTCTGGGTCCGTCTGGGAGAAGCACAAAGAGCTGACCTCTCCGGAGTCTGACTGAAAGTTGGGTGGATCTGTCCTCCGTTCCTTGACCCCTTCCTGCATTGGCGCCAGCAGACTGTATTTGCGGACCCCATCTGAAGCTGCATTGTGATCTCTCTGTCTTTCTTGGAGAAGCACAGTGAGCTGAGCACTCTGGAGTCTGACTTAAGGTAGGGTGGTTCTGTCCACCGTTCCTTAACCCCTGCCTGCTTTGTTGCCAGTAGACTGTTTTTGAGCGACACACCTGAAACTGCTTTTTGATCCCTGGGTGCATCTTGGAGAAGCACAGAGAGCTGAAACCCCCGAGTCTGACTGAAGGTATGGGTGGATCTATCCACAATCCCTTGACCCCCACCTGCTTTGCTGCAAGCAGACTGTTTTTTTTTTTTTTCAGGGACATCCTGAAGCTTCTTTGTGATCCCTGGTTCTGTCTTAGAGAAGCACAGAGAGCTTAGCTCTCCGAAGTCTGACTGAATGATGGGGTGGATCAGTGCACCATTCCTTGACCCTGCCAGCATTGGCACCAGCAGACCGTTTTTGAGGGCCACACCTGAGGCTGCTTTCTGATCCCTGATTAATTTTCAGAGAAAAACAGAGCTGAGCTCTCTGGATTCTGACTGAAGGTATGGGTGGATCTATCCACATTTCCCTTACCCCTGCCTGCTTTGCTGCAAGCAGACTGTTTTTGAGGGACACACTTGAAGCTGCTTTGTGATCCCTGGGTCCATCTTGGAGAAGCACAAGAGCTGAGTTCTCCGAAGTCTGACTGAAGGGAGGGTTGGATCAGTCCACCGTTCCTTTACCCCTGCCAGCATTGGCGCCAGCAGACTGTTTTCTGAGGGCCACACCCGAGGTTTCTTTGTGATCCCTGATTAATTTTCAGAGAAGCACAGAGAGCTGAGCTCTCTGGAGTCTGACTTAAGGAATGGGTGGATCTATCCACATTTCCTTTATCCCTGCCTTTTTTGGTGCCAGCAGACTTTTTTTTGAGGGACACACATGAAGCTGCTCTGTATTCCTTGGGTTCATCTCGGAGAAGCACAGAGTTGAGCTCTCTGGAGTCTGACTGAAGTTCGGGGTGGATCTGTCCACTGTTCCTTGACCTTTGCCTGTTTTTCACCAGGAGACTGTTTTTGATGGCCACATCTTAAGTGGCTTTTTGATCCCTGGGTCCATCTGGGAGAAGCATAGATATCTGAGCTCTCCGGAGTCTGACTAAAGGTAGGGGTTTATCGGTCCACCATTCCTTGACTTCTGCCTGCTTTCGCACCAACAGACTGTTTTTGAGCCACACTGAACCTGCTTTGTGACCCCTGGTCCATCTGTGCAAAGCACAAAGAGCTGAGCTCTCCAAAGTCTCAACAAATGCAGAAGTGTATCTGTCCACCATTCCCTCACCCATGCCAAGGTATGGAGAATGCCTCCAGGATGGGGCCTACCCAAACTTGATACTTGGCAGTAGCTGGCCTCCAGGATCTGGAAAGAATCCAGAAGCCAGATATCTGCCCGCCCTCCTCCCCAAGACCCTCTCTGAGATTTGGGAAAGGGGGAATGCCTTAGGACCCTGATAGGGTGCACCTGGCTCCCATTTTGGGCCCCCTAGATCGACACTCTGAGAAGGATTTGAGGCCAGGGGAGTAGAGGGCAACGGCTAGGGCCTGCCAAACCTCCCAGCCCCTTCAAGCTAGGAAGAAGGCCTCTAGCATGGGGCCTCCACAAACCCCATATCTGGAAAGAACTGGCCTACAGAATAAGGGAGGGAACCAGAAGCCAAATATCTGACTGTTGTCTTCCCCAAGCCCCTCCTCAAGTATATGGAAGGGGAAGCATGAAGACCCCTATAGGGTCCACTGGCACCCACTTCAGTCCCCCTAGGCCAGCACCTGGGGAAGGCCTGGAACCCAGAGGAGAAAGTGGGGGATGGCAGGAGGCATGCCAAGACTCCCAAAACCCCCCAGCAAGGGTTAAGGCCTCAGTAAGTGGCCACTCCAAACCCCATACCTGACAAGACCTCGCCTTCAGAATCAGGGTGGGATCCAGAACCCAGATATCTGCCCGCCCTGCTCCCGAAGATCCTCCGCCAGAGTGGGGAGGTGGGAAGCCTGAGTACCCCTATAGACTCCACCTGGCACCCATGTCAGGCCTACTAGCCTAGCACCCAGAGGAGGCCAGGGAAGAAACAGGGGGATGGCTAGGGACTTGTAACGCCTCCTAGCACCCCCAAGTTAGGGAGAAGGCCTCCAAATGCGGCCTCCCCAAATCCCATACCTGGCAATAGCTGGCCTTCAGAATCAGAGAAGAATCCAGAAGCCAGATATCTGCCCGACCTCCTCCCTAAGCCCCTCTCCCAGATTTGGGAAATGGGGGGAAGCCTGAGGACCCCTATAGAGTCCACCTGGCTCCAACTTCGGGCCCCCTAGTCTGGAACCCAGTGAAGGCCAGGAGGCCAGGGGAGTAGAGGGCGATGGCTTGGGCCTGCCAAACCTCCCAGCACCCCCCCCCCGCCCAAGCTAGGGAGAAGGCCTCCAGCATGGGGCCTCCACAAACCCCATACCTGGCAAGAGCTCACGTACAGAATCAGGGAGGGAACCAGAAGCCAGATATCTTCCTACCCTCTTCCCCAAGCCCCTCCTCAAGCATATGGTTGGGGGAATCCTGAGGACGCCTATAAAGTCCACAGACACCCACTTCAGTCCCCCTAGGGAGGCACCCAGGGAATGCCTGGAGGCCAGGGGAAAAAGAGGGGTACATCTGGGGACCTGCCAAGCCTCCAAGCACCCTCCATGCTAGGGAGAAGGCCTCCAGCATGGGGCCTCCCCAAATCGCAAACCTCGAAAGAGCTGGCCTCCAGAATCGGGGTGGGATCTGGAAGCCTGATGTCTGCCCGCCATCTCCCCAAGCCCCTCCCCCATAGTAGGGAGAGGGAGTTGAAGCCTGAGGACTGCTACAGAGTCCACCTTGCACCCATTTTGGGCCCCCTAGGCCGGCACGCAGGGATGGCCTGGAGGCCAGGGGAGAAAGAGTGGGACGGCTGTGAGCCTGCCATTCCTCCCAGTACCCCACAAGCTAGGGAGAAGGCCTCCAAAATGGGGCATCCCTAAACCTCATACATGGCAAGAGCTGGCCTCCAGAATCAGGGAAGGATCAGGAAGCCAAATATCTGGCCACCCTCCACCTGAAATCTCTCCCCTAGATTAGGGAAGGGGGGGAGCTTGTGGACCCTTATAGAGTATACATGGCACCTTCATTGGGTCCCCTATTCCTGCACCCAATGAAGGCCTGGAGGCCAGGGAAGAAAGAGCGAGATGGCTAGTGTCCTGCCAAGTCTCCAAGCACCCCCCAGCTAGGGAGAAGGTTTCCAGAATGGGGTCACCAGAAACCGCATACCTGGCACAAGCTGGACTCCAGAATGATGAAGGCATCTGAAAGTCATATATCAGGCCACTATCCTCCCAAAACTCCTCCCCCAGAGTAGGGGGTGGAAGTCTGAGGACCCCTATAGAGTCCACCTGGAACCCTCATCGGGTCCCCTAGGCCGGCACCTAGGGAAGGCCTTAAGCCAGGGTGAAAGAGGGGTACATTTGGGGTCCTGCCAAGCCTCCCAGCACCCCCCAAGTTAGGTAAAAGGCCTCCAGCATGTTGCCTCCCCAAACCCTCTATTGGCAAGAGATGGCCTCAAGAATCAGGGAGGGATATGAAAGCCAGATATCTGCCTGCCTTCAACCTCAATTCCTCCCCAAGAGTAGGGAGGCAGGGAAGCCTGAGGACCCCTATAGATTCCACCTGGCACTCATGTCGGGCCACCTAGGCTGGAATCCAGTGAAGGCCTTAAGCCAGGGTGAAAGAGAGGTACATCTGTGGTCCTGCAAAGCCTCCCAGAACCCCAATAGCTAGGGAAAAAACCTCCAGTATGTGGGCTATCCAAACCCCATAGTTCCCAAGAACTGGTCTCCAGAATCAGTGTGGGATCTGGCAGCCAGATATCTGCCGACCCTCCTTGCCAAGCTCCTCACTCAGAATAGGGAGGGAAGCCTGAGGACCCCTATAGAGTCCACCTGGCACCCACTTCGGGCCCCCTAAGCCGGCACCCAGGGAAGGCCTGGAGTCCAGGTGAAAAACGGGGATGGGTGGGGCCTCCCAAGCCTCCCAGAACCTCCCAAAGTAGGGAGTTGTCGTCCAGCATCGGGCCTCCCTAAACAACATAAATGTCAAGAGCCGGCCTCCAGAAACAGGGAGGGATCTGGGAACCAGACATCTGCCCACCCCTTCCCCAAACCCCTCCCCCAGAGTAGGGAGAGGGGGGAAGCCTGCGGACCTATATAGAGTACACCTGGCAACCACTTTGTCCCCCTATAGCAACAACTTGGGAAAGCCTAAAGGACGGGAGAAAAAGAGGGACAGCAGGGGACCTGCCAAGCATCCCAACACCTCACAACCTGTGGAGAAAGCCTCCAGCATGGGTCCTCCACAAACCCCTTACCTGGCAAGAGCTGGCCTCCGGAATGAGGATGGGATCTGGAAACCATATATCAGCCCATCTTCTTCCTCAAATTCCTCCCCCAGATTAGGTGTTGGAAGCCTGTGAACCCCTATAGAGTCCACGTGGCCCCCACTTCAGGCCCCCTAGGAAGACTCCTGAGAAGGCCTGGAAGCTAGGGGAGAAATAGTGGGATGGCTGGGGGCCTTCCAAGATTCACAGCACCCCCTAAGCAAGGGAGAATGCCTCCAGCTTTTGGCCTCCCCAACACCTATACCTGAATAGACATGGCGTCCAGAATCATAGAGGGATCTGGAAGCCAGATTTATGCCCGCCATCCTCCCCAAGCCACTCCCCCATGCTAGGGATTGTGGGGAAGCCTCAGGACACCATATAGTCCACCTGGCACCCATTTCGGGCCCCCTAGGGCGGCAACCAGGGAAGGCCTGGAGGCCATGGGAGAAAGGGAGAAAAAGGGGGACAGCTTGGGGTCTGCCAAGCCTCCCATCACCCCCAAGGTAGGGACAAGGCCTCCACATGGGGCCTTCCCAAACCCCCTACCTGGCAAGAACTGACCTCCAGAATCAGGAAAGAATCCTGAAGCAAGATATCTGTCTGCCCTGCTCCCTAAACCCCTCCCACAGAGTAGGGAGAGGGAGTCGAAGCCTGAGGACCGCTATCAAGTCCACCTGGCACCCACTTTGGACCGCCTAGGCCGGCACGCAGGGATGGCCTGGAGTCAAAGGGAGAAAGAGTCGGAAGGCTGGGGTCCTGCCATTCCTCCCAGTACTCCCCAAGCTTGCGAGAAGTCCTCCAGCAACGAGCCTCCACAAACCACACACATGGCAACAGCTGGCCTCCAGAATCAGGGAGGGATCCGGAAACCAGATATCAGCCCGGGCTCCTCTCCAAGCATCTCCCACAGAGTAGGAATGTGGGGAAGCTTGTGGACCCCCATAGAGTACACCTGGCACCCATTTCGGGCCCCCTATGCCCACATCTAAGGAAGGCCTGGAGGCCAGGGAAGAAAGAGGGGGAAGGCTAGTGGCCTACCAAGCCTCCCAGCAAGCCCCAATCTAGAAAGAAGGGCTGCAGCATGGGGCCTCCAAATACTGGGCACGAGCAAGCCTCCAATGAGGAAGGGATCCAGAAGACATATCAGCCTGCACTCCACCCAAAACTCCTCCCCCAGAGTAAGGGGTTGAAACCTGAAGAACCCTATAGAGTCCACCTGGCACCCAGATCGGGCCCCCTAGGCCGGCACCGGGGAAGGCCTGGAACCCAGGGGAGAAAGTGGGGGACAGCTGAGGGCCTGCCAAGACGCCCAGCACCCCAAGCTAGGGATAAGGCCTCCAGCATGGGGCCTCTCCAAACCCTAAACCTGGCAAGAGCTGGCTTTCAGAATCAGGGAAGGATCCGGAAGCCAGATATCTGCCTGTACTCCTCCGCAGGACCCTTTCCAGATTGAGGGCATAAGCCTGAGGACCCCTATAGAGTCCTCCTGGCACCAACCTCAGGCCGCCTAGGCCAGCACACAGGGAAGGCCTGAAGCCAGTGTGACAGAGGGGGCTGTGTGTTGTCCTTCCAGGCCTCCCAGCACCCCCCAAGTGAGGGAGGACTCCAGTATTTTGCCTCCACAAACCCTCTATTTGCAAGATATGTCCTTCAGGGACAGATATGGAAGCCAAATATCTGCCTGCCCTCTACCCAATTCCTCCCCAAAAGTAGAGAGGCGGGGAACCCTGAGGACCCATATAGAGTACACCTGGCAACATCTTCGGTCCCCCTAGGGCGGGACCATTGGAAGGCTTCAAGGACAGGAGAAAGGGATGGCAGTGCGCCTGCCAAGCATCCCAGCACCCCCCAAGTTGTGGAGAAGACTTCCAGCACTGGGCCTCCACAAACCCCTTACCTGGCAAGAGCTGGCCTTCAGAACAAGCTTGGGATCCAGAAGCCATATATCAACCCACCTTCCTCCCCAAATTCCTCCCCCAGATTAAGGGTTGGAAGACTGTGAACCCCTATAGAGTCCACATGGCCTGCACATCTGGCCTCCCAGCTCCCCCTAACCTAGGGAGAAAACCTCTAGCACGGGGCCCCCACAAACCACATACCTGGCACGAGCTGACCTCAGAATGAGGAAGGGATCCAGAAGTCATATATCAGCCCACCTTCCTCCCCAATATCATCCCCCAGATTAGGTGGTGGAAGCCTGAGGACCCTTACAGAGTCCACATGGCTCCCACATCGGGATCCCTGGGCCGGCACCTGGGGAATGTCTGGAACCCAGGGAAGAAAGAGGGGGATGGCAGGGGGCCTTCGAAGACTTCCAGCACCCCTAAACTAGGGATAAGGCCTCAGTATGTGGCCACTCCAAACCCCATACCTGGCAAGACCTGGCCTCCAGAATCAGGGTGGGATCTGGAAGCCAGATATCTGTCCGCCCACCTCCCCAAGACCCTCCCCCAAAGTAAGGAGGGGGAAGCCTAAGGACCCCTATAGAGTTCACCTAGCACCCATGTCGTGCCCATTAGCCTGGCACTCAGTGAATGCCTGGAGGCCAGGGAAGAAACAGGGTGGATGTCTAGGGGCATGCAAAGCCCCCCAGCACCCACCAAGCTAGGGAGAAGGCCTCCAAATGGGGCCTCCCTAAACCCCATACCAGGCAATAGCTAGCCTCATAATCAGGGAAGAATCCGGAAGCCAGATATCTGCCCGTCCTCCTCCCCCAAGCCCCTCTCTGAGATTTGGGAATGGGGGGAATCATGAAGACACCTATAGAGTCCACATGGCTCCCACTTCAGGCCCCATAGGCCGGCACCCAGTGAAGGTCTGGAGGCCAGAAGAGTTGAAGGTGACCACTTGGGCCTGCCAAGCCTCCCCGCACCCCCTAAGCTAGGGAGAAGGCCTCCAGCATGGGGCCTCCACAAACCCCATAACTGGCAAGAGCTGGCCTACAGATTCAGGGAGAGATCCGAAAGCCAGATATCTGCCCGTCCACATCACCAAGCCGTTCCTCAAGTGTATGGAGGGGGGAAGCCTGAGGACCCCCATAGAGTCCACTGGCACCCACTTCAGTCCACCTAGGCCAGCACCCAGGGAAGGCCTGGAGGCCAGGGGAAAAAGAGGGGGACGGCTGGGGCCTGCCAAGCCTCCCAGCACCCTCCATGCTAGAGAGAATGCCTCAAGCTTGGGGCCTCCCCAAAACCCAATAGCTAGCAAGAGCTGGCCTCCAGAATCAGTGTGAGATCTGGAAGCTGGATATCTCCCTGCCATTCTCCCCAAGAACCTCCACCATATTAGGGAGAGGGGGTCGAAGCCTGAAGACCGTTATAGAGTCCACCTTGCACCCACTTTAGGCCTCCTAGGCCAGCACGCAGGGATGGCCTGGAGGCAAAGGGAGAAAGAGTGGGAAGGCTGGGGGCCTGCCAGTCCTCCCAGTACTCCCCAAGCTAGCGAGAAGTCCTCCAGCAACAAGCCTCCACAAACCACACACATGGCAACAGCTGGCCTCCAGAATCAGGGAGGGATCCGGAAGCCAGACATCTGCCTGGGCTCCTCCCCAAGCATCTCCCACAGTGTAGAAAATGTGGGGAAGCTTGTGGACCCCCATAGAGTACACCTGGCACCCATTTCGGGCCCCCTATGCCCGCATCTAAGGAAGGCCTGGAGGCCAGGGAAGAAAGAGGAGGAAGGCTAGCGGCCTACCAAGCCTCCCAGCAAGCCCCAATCTAGAAAGAAGGGCTGCAGCATGGGGCCCCCACATACCGTGCATGAGCAAGCCTCCAATGAGAAAGGGATCCAGAAGACATATATCAGCCTGCACTCCACCCAAAACTCCTCCTCCAGAGTAGGGGGTTGAAACCTGAGGACCCCTATAGAGTCCACCTGGCACCCACATCGGGACTCCTAGGCTGGCACCGGGGAAGGCCTGGAACCCAAGGGAGAAAGTGGGGGACAGCTGGAGGCCTGCCAAGACGCCCAGCACCCCAAGCTAGGGATAAGGCCTCCAGCATGGGGCCTCTCCAAACCCTATATCTGGCAAGTGCTGGCCTCCAGAATCAGGGAGGGATCCGGAAGCAAGATATCTGCATGCCCTACTCCCCCAGATTAGGGAGGGGTGAAGCCGAGGACCCCTATAGAGTCCACCTGGCATACACGTTTGGTGCCCTAGGCCGGCACCCAGGGAAGGCCTGGAGGACAGGGGAAAAAGAGGGGGATGGTTGGGGTCCTGCCAAGCCTCCTAGCACCCTTCAGCTCGAAAAAGGCCTCCGCATTGGGCTTCCCCAAATCATATACCTTGCAAGAGCTGGTCTCCAGAATCAGGGTGGGATCTGGAAGCCCAATATCTGTCCGCCATTCTCCCCAAGCCCCCCCCCCCATAGTAGGAAAAGTAGGTTGAAGCCTGAGGAACGCTATAGAGTCCACACTGCACCCCTTTGGGGCCCCTAGGCCAGCACGCTGGGATGGCCTCGACACCAGGGGAGAAAGAGTGGGACAGCCATTCCTCACAGTACCCCACAAGCTAGAAAGAATTCCTCAACAACGGGCCTCTCCAAAACCCATACATGGCAATTGCTAGGTTCCAGAATCAGGGAGGGATCCAGAAGCCAGATATCTGCCTGCCCTCCTCCCCAAGCCTCTCCCCCGGGAAGTGGGGTAAGCTTGCAGACCCTATAAAGTCCCCATGGCACCCACTTTGGGCCCCCTAAGCTGGCATCCAAGGAAGTCCTGGAGTCCAGAGAGGAAAGAGGGCGATGGCTAGCAGCCTCCCAAGCCTCCCACAAACCCCAAAAGTAGGGAGAAGGACTGCACAATGGGGCCTCTACAAACCAAATACCTGGCACGAGCTGGCTTCCAGAATGAGGAGCATCTGGAAGTCATCTATCAGCCCGCCCTCCTCCCAAAATTCCTCCTCCAAAGTAGAGGGTAGAAGCCTGAGGACCCCTATAGAGTCCACCTGGCACCCAAATTGGTCCCACTATTCTGGCACCCGGGGAAACCTGGAACCCAGCGGAGAATGTAGGGGACAGCTGGGGGCCTAACAAGACTCCCAGCACTTCCAAAGGTAGGGAAAAGTCCTCCAGCATGGGGCAGCACCCGGGGAAGGCCTGGAACCCAGGGGAAAAAGTGGGGGATGGCTTGAGGTCTGCCAAGATTCCGAGCAACCCCCAAGCTAGGGATAAGGCCGCCAATATTTGGCTTCTCCGAAACCTATACCTGGAGAGAGCTGACCTCCAGAATCATGGAGGGATCTGGAACCAAATGTCTGCCTGCCCTCCTCCCCAAACCCTCCTCCAGATTAGGGAGGAGATAAGCCTGAGGAGCCCTATAGAGTCCACCTGGCACCCACGTCGGACACACAATGCCGGAACCCAGGGAAGGCCTGAAGCCAGGGTGAAAGACGGGGACGTCTGGGGGTGTCCTGCCAAGCCTCCCAGCACCCCCGAAGTTAGGAAAAAGGCATCCAGCATGTTGCCTCCCTAAACCCTCTATTGGCAAGAGATGGCCTCGAGAATCAGGGAGGGATATGGAAGCCAGATATCTGCTGCCCTCCACCCCAATTCCTCACCAAGAGTAGGGAGGCAGGGAAGCCTGAGGACCCCTGAAGGCCTGGAGGCCAGCAGAGAAATAGGGCGACGGCTAGGTCTTGCCAAGCCTCCCAGCTCCCCCACCCCCAGGCTAGGGAGAAGGCCTCCAGTATTTGGCCTCCCCAAACCCCATACCTCCCAATAACTTGCCTCCAGAATCAGGGTGGGATCTGGAAGCCAGATATCTGCAGACACTCCTCCCCAAGCCCCCTCTCTCAGAATAGGGAGGGAAGCCTAAATACCCCTATAGAGTCCACTTCAGGCCCCCTAGGCCGGCACCCACGGATAGCCTGGAGGACAGGCGAGAAAGAGGGGGATGGTTGGGGGCCTCCCAAACCTACCAGAAACCTTCAAGCTAGAGAGTTTTTCTCAGCATCGGGTCTCCCCAAACCCCACACATGGCAAGAGCTGGCCTCCAGAAACAGGGAGGGATCCGGGAGCCAGATATCTGCCCACCCTAATTCCCAAGCCTTTCCTCCAGAGTAGGAAGAGGGGGGAAGCTTGCAGACCTATATAGAGTACACATGGCAACCACTTCGGTCCCCTTAAGGCAGCACCTTGGAAAGGCCTAAAGGACAGGAAAGAAAGAGAGGGTCAGCAGGGTGCTTGCCAAGCATCCCAGCACCCACAACTTATGAAGAAGGCCTCCAGCATGGTTCCTCCACAAACCCCATACCTAGCAAGAGCTCGCCTGCAGAACAAAGATGGGACCCAGAAGCCATTTATCAGAACACCTCCCTTCCCAAATTCCTCCCCCAGATTAGGAGTTGGAAGCCTGTGAACCCCTATAGAATCCACCTGGTTCCCACTTCGGGCCCCCTACGCTGGCACCCAATGAAGGTTTGAAGGCTGGGGAGTAGAGGAATAAGGCTAGGACGGGCCAAGCCTCCCAGCACCCGACAAGCTAGGGTGACAGCCTCCAGCATGGGGCCTCCACAATCTCCATACCTGGCAAAAGATGTCCTACAGAATCAGGGAGGGATCAGAAAGCCAGATATCTGCCTGCCCTTTTCCCCAAGCCTCTCGTCAAGCATATGGAGGGGGTACCTGAGGACCTTTTATAGAGTTCACTGGCAACTACTTCAGTCCCCCTAGGCCGTCACCCAGGGAAAGCCTGAAGGCCAGGGGAGAAAGAGGGCAGCTGCTGGGGCCTGCCAAGCCTCCCAGAACCCTCCATGCTAGAGAGAAGGCCTCCAGCATGAGGCCTCCCCAATTCCCATACCTCGCAAGAGCTGGCCGCCAGAATCAGGGTGGGAACTGGAAGGTAGATATCTGCCCGCCATTCTCTCCAAGCCCTGCCCCCATAGAAGGGAGAGGGGGTCAAAGCCTGAGGACCGGTATAGAGTCCACCTTGCACCCACTTTGGGCCCCCTAGGCCGGCACCCAGGGATGACATGGAAGCCAGGGGAGAAAGTGGGACAGCTGGGGGCCTACCATTCCTCCCAGTCCCCCTGCCCAAGCTAAGGGAGAAGTCCTCCAGCATCGGGCCTTTCCAAACTCCATACACGGCAAGAGTTGGCCTCCATAATCAGGGAGGTATCGGGAAGCAAGATATCTGCCCACCCTCCACCCCAAGCCTCTCTCCCAGAGTAGGGAAGGGGGGAGTTTGCAGACCCCTATATAGTACACCATGCACCCAATTCGCATCCCCTATGCCAGTACTCAAGGAAGGCCTTGAGGCCAGGGAAGAAAGAGGGGGATTACTAGCAGCCTGCCAAAACTTACAGCACCCCCCAAACTATGGAGAAGGCCTCCAGCATGGGACCTTCACAAACCGCATACCTGGCACGAGCTGGCATCCAGAATAAGGAAGGGATCTGGAAGTCATAAATCAGCCCGCCCTCCTCCCCAAACTTCTTCCCCAGAGAAGGGGGTGGAAGCCTGAGGACCCCTATAGAATCCACCTGACACCCACATCGGGCCCACTAGTCTGGCACCCAGGGAAGGCCTGGAACCCAGTGGTAAATGTGGGGGGTGGCTGGGGGCCTACCAAGACTCCCAGCATCCCCCAAACTAGGGAAACGGCCTCCAGCATGGGGCCTCTCCAAACCCTATACCTGACAAGAACTGGCCTCCAGAATTAGGGAGGGATCCAGAAGCCAGATATCTGCCTGCCCTCCTCCCCATGACCCTCACCCAGGTTAGGGAGGAGACAATTTTGAGGAGCCCTAAAGAGTCCACCTGGCACCCACGTCGGGCCCCCTAGGCCAGAACCCAGGGAAGGACTGAAGTCAGGGTGAAAGAGGGGGAAGTCTGGGGTGCTGCCAAGCCTCCAAGCACCGCCCAAGTTAGGGAGAAGGCCTCCAGCATGCTTCCTCCCAAACCCTCTATTGGCAAGACATGGCCTCCAAAATCAGGGAGGGTTCTGGAAGCCAAATATATGCCCATCCTCCTCTCCAAGCCACTGCCCCATACTAGGGGAAAGGGGAAGCCTCTGGACCCCATAGGAACCACCTGGCACCCATTTTGGTTTCCCAAGGATGGCATCCAGGGAAGTCATGGATGCCATGGGAGAAAGAGGGGGACAGCTTGGGGCCTGCCAAGCCTTCCTTCACACCCTAAGCTAGAGAGAAAACCTCTAGCATTCAGCCTCCCCAAACCCCATACCTGGCGAGAGCTGGCCTCCAGAATCAAGAAAGATTCCGGAAGGCAGATATCTGCCCGACTACCTCCACAAGGCCCTCCCCCAGAGTAGAGACAGGGTGGGAAGTCTGAGGACCCCTCTAGAGTCCACCTGGCACCCATTTTGGGCCGCCTAGGTCTGCACACAGGGATGCCCTTGTGTCCGGGTGAGAAACAGGGGGATGGCTGGTGGCAAGCCAAGCCTCCCCGTACCCTCCAAGCTAGGGAGATGTCTTCCAGCACCGGGCCTTCCCAAACACCAAACAAGGCAAGAGCTGTCCTCCAGAATCAGGGAGGGATCTGGAAGCCATAATTCAGCCTGCCCTCCTCCCCAATCTCCTCCCCCATATTAGGGGGTGAAGCGTGAGGACCCCAAAGAGTCCACATGGCACCCACTTCGGGCCGCCTAGGCCAGCACTCAGGGATGGCCTTGTGGCTGAGTGAGAAACAGGGGGACGGTTGGCTGCCTGCCAAAATTCCCAGCACCTCCCAGCCTATGGAGAAGTCTTCCAGTATGGGGCCTCCACCAACCCCATACCTGGAAAGTGCTGTCCTCCAGAATAAGGAAGGGATCTTGAAGCCATATATCAGCCTGCTCTCCTCCACAAACTCCTCTCCAAGAGTAGGTGGTGGAAGCCTGAGGACCTTTATAGTGTCCACCTGGCACAAACACCTGGCCCCCTAGGCCAGCACCCAGGGAAAGCCTGGAACCCACCAGAGAATGTGGGGGAAAGCTTGCAGCCTACCAAGACTCCCAGCACCCCAAAAAGCTAGGGAAAATGCCTCCAGCATGGGGACTCTCCAAACCGTATAATTGGCAAGAATTGGCCTCCAGAATCAGGGAGGGATCCGGAAGCCAAAAATGTGCCTGCCCTCCTCCCCAAGACCCTCTCCCAGATTAGGGAGGGGACAAGCCTGGGGAGCCCTATAGAGTCAACCTGGTACCCACGTCAGGCCCCCTAGGCCGGAACCCAGGGAAGGCCTGAAGCCAGAGTGAAATAGGGGGACGTCTGGGTTCCTGCCATGCCTCACAGCACTCCTCAAGTTAGGGAGAAGGCCTCCAGCATGTTGCCTCTCCAAACCCTCTATTGGCAAGAGATGGCCAGAATTAGGGAGGGATACGGAAGCCAGATATCTGCCTGCCCTCCACCCCAATTCCTCCCCAAGAGTAGGAAGGCGGGAAAGCCTGAGGACTCCTATAGAGTCCACCTGGCACCCACTTCGGGCCCCATAGACTGGCACCTATTGGAGGCCTGGAGGCCAGTGGAGAAATAGGTCGACGGCTAGGCCTTGCTAAGCATCCCAGCACCCCCTAAGCTCAGGAGAAGTCCTTCAGTATGTGGCCTCCCCAAACCCCATAACTCCCAAGAGCTGGCCTTCAGAATCAGGGTGGGAACTGGAAGCCAGATATCTGCTGACCCTCATCCCCAAGCCCCTCCCTCAGAATAGGGAGGGAAGCCTGAGGACCCCTATAGAGTTTACCTGGCAACCAATTTGGGCACCCTAGTCCGGCACCATATGATGGTATGGAGGACAGATGTGAACGAGAGGGATGGCTGGGGGCCTCCCAAGTGTCCCAGAACCCCCCAAGCTAGGGAGTTTTCCTCCAGCATCTGGCCTCCTCAAACCCCATACATGGGAAGACTAGCCTCCAGAATTAGGGAGGAATCCGGGAACAAGATATCTGGACATGCTCCTCCCCATATCCCTTCCCCAGTGTCCGGAGAAGGGGGGGAAATTTATGGACCCATATAGAGTTCTCCTGGCACCCACATCAGTCCACCTAGGGCGGCACCTTGGGAAGGCCTAAAGGACAGGGGAGAAAGAGAGGAACGACAGGGGGCCTACCAAGCATCCCAGCACCCCCCATCCTGTGGAAAAAGCCTCCAGCATGGAGGCTCCACAAACCCCTTACCTGGCAAGACCTGGCCTCCAGAACGAGGTTGGGATTCGGAAGCCATATATCAACCCGCCTTCCTCCCCAATCTCCTCCCTCAGATTAGGGGTTGGAAGCCTGTGAACCCTTATAAAGTCCACCTGGCCCCCACTTCTGGCTCCCTAGGCTGGCTCCCGAAGAAGGCCTCAAAGTAGGGGGAAGGCTGCGGGCCTGCCAAGACTTCCAGCACCCCCCAAGTGAGGAAGAAGGCCTCCAGCATGGGACCTCCCAAAAACCTATACCTGGCAAGACCTGGTCTCCAGAATCAGGGTGAGATCTGGAAGACAGATATATGATCGCCCTCCTCCTCAAGACCCTCCCCCATACTAGGGAGAGTGGGGAAGCCTCAGGACCCCTATAGAGTCCACCTGGCACCCAATTCGTGCCCACTAGGCTAGCATCCAGGTTAGACCCGGAGTCCAGCAGAGATAGAGGTGACAACTGGGGGCCTGCCAAGCCTCCAAGAACCCCCCAAGATAGGGAGAAGGCCTCCAGCATAGGGCCTCTTCAAACCCCATACCTGGCAAGAGCTGGCCTCCAGAACCAGGGAGGGTTCTGGAATCAGATATATGCCAACACCCCTCCCCAAGCCCCTCTTCCATACTAGGGAGAGTGGGGAAGCCTCTGGACCTCCATAAAGTCCACTTGGCACCCATTTTGTTCCCCTAGGAAGGCACCCAGGGAAGTCCTGGATGCCATGGGAGAAAGAGGGGGACAGCTTGGGGCCTGCCAAGGCTTCCAGCAAACCCTAAGCTAGGGAGAAGACCTCTAGCATTGAGCCTCCCCAAACAACATACCTGGCAAGAGCTGGCCTCCGGAATCAGAAAAGGTTCTGGAAGCCAGATATCTGCCCTACCACATCCACAAGGCCCTCCCCCAGAGTACGGAGAAGGGGGAAGCCTGAGGACGCTTATAGATTCCACCTGCACCCATTTTGGGCCGCCTAGGCCGGCACCCAGGGATGGCCTTGTGGCCGGGTGAGAAACAGGGGGATGGCTGGGGGCCTGCCAAGCCTTCCAGTACCCTCAAAGCTAGGGAGAAGACTTCCAGCATCGGGCCTCCCCAAACCTCATACATGGCAAGAGCTGTCCTCCAGAATCAGGGAGAAATCCAGAAGCCATATATCAGCCTGCCCTCCTCCCCAACCTCCTTCCCCAGATTAGGGGATGGAAGCCTGAGGATCCATATAGTCCACCTGGCACCCACTTCAGGCCCCCTAGTCCGGCAACTGAGGAAGGCCTGGAAACCAGGCTAGAAACAGCAGGACGGCTGGGGGCCTGCCAAGACTGTGAGCACCCCCCAAGCCAGGGAGAAGGTCTCCAGTATGGGGCCTCCCCAAACCTTATACCTTGCAAGAGCTGGCCTCCAGAATCAGGGAGGGATCTGGAAGCCATATATGACAGACTTCTCCCCAAGCCCCTCCCCAGTGTAGAGAGGGGTGAAGCCTGAGGACTACTATAGTGTCCATCAGGCACCCATGTCAGGCACCCTAGACCGGCACTCAGGGATGGCCTGGAGGCCAGGGAAGAAAGAGTGGGACGTATGGGGGCCTGCCAAGCCTCCCATCACCCCCCAAGCTAGGGAGAATACCTTCAGAATGGGACCTCCCGAAACCCCATACCTGGGAAGAGCTGGCCTCCAGAATCATTGAGGGATCCGGAAGCCAGATATCTGCCCACCCACCTCCCCAAAGCTCTCCCCCAGATTAGAGAGGGGGTAAGCCTGAGGACCCCTATTATATCCACCTAATACCCACTTTGGGGCCCCTAGGCCGGCATCCAGGGAAAGTCTGGAAGCCAGGGGAGGAAGTTGGGGACGGTGGGGGGGTGTGAAATCTCCTAGCTCCCCCAAAGCTAGGGAGAAGGCCTCCAGCATGAGGCCCCCCCAAACCCCATACCTGGCAAGAACTGGCCTCCATAATCATTGAGGGATCCAGAACCCGGATACCTGCCCGCCCTCCTCCCCACGCTTCTTCCCCAGATTAGGAGGGAAGCATGAGGACTCCTATAGATTTCACTTGGCACCCACATCAGGCCCCCTAGGCTGGCACCCAGGGAAGGCCTGGACATCAGGGAAGAAGCCGGGGGATGGCTTGGGGCCTGCCAATACTCCCAGCAACCCCCAAGCTAGGGAGAATGCCTCTAGCATGGGGCCTCCCCAAAACCTATACCTGGCAAGAGCTGGCCTCCGGGATCAAGGAAAAATCTGGAAGACAGTTATCTGACCGCCCCCCTCCCCAACCCCTCCCCAAGACTAGGGAAGGGGGAAGCCTGAGGACTCCTATATTGTCCACCCGGCACCCACTTCGGTCCCCCTTGGCCGGCTCTCAGAGAAGGCCAGGAAGCCAGGGAATATAGAGGGTGATGGCTTGGGGCCTGCCAAGCTTCCCAGCACCCGCCAAGCTCAGGAGAAGGCCTCTAGCCTGGGTCCTCCCCAAACACCATACCTGGCAATAGCTGGCCTCCAGAATCAGGGAAGAATCCAGAAGCCAGATATCTGCCCGCCCTCCTCCCCAAGGCCCTCCCCCAGATTAAGGAAAGGGGGGAAAACACCATGAAGTTTTCACAGCTTAATCCTATGTTCCAGAAATTGCTGTTAGCACTGCTTGGGGGACTACATATAGTTCTAGCAATCAGAAAAAAAATCAAACACCTTAACCACTAAAATATTCAGCTGTCCCCTTAGATTATTCTTTTTGTTTTCTTGTCTATTTGCAGGCCCCATTCAAAAGTACTCACTACTTACTCGGTTTTTGTCCAAAGATCATTACTAGCAGTGTTCAGGGGTCATATGCTATGCCAGGAATAAATGTAAATTAGTACATGGCTTTTTCCTAGATTATCTCTTCGGCAAATTCAGTTTTTTAAAAAATATATAGGTTTCCTGATCAGTGCAGGAGATTGCTGAGGAAGACCCCTGCATACTTAATCAACTTAATTCCATCAAGGTTCACAGGCCAAGTAGGCAGTCTAGCCCACAAGGAGGTAACATCTCCTGCCTGGGGCCTTTATAAAGCCTCTGAATCCCTCCAGTTTTGGCTTCCTAATCTCTGCAGGAGACTGCCTAGAAAAACCCCAGCGAACTTAATCAACTTAAACCTATCAAGGTTCCCTGGCAAGTTAGGAGTCGTACCCCACAATGTGGTACCATCACCTGCCTGGTGCCTTTATAAGGCCTTTGCGTCCCTCAATTTTTGGCTTCCTGAGCCTTGCGGGAGACTACTGAGGAAGATCCCAGCAAACTTAACCCCATCAAAGTTCACAGGCTAGGAAACAGAGAAGCAGGGAGGAGCACTGCTGAACTGTTTTGCTATGTAGCCACATGCATCTCCTAGCCCCTGTGCCCCACAACGACACACAGTAAAAGCTATGCTACAAGTGTGTCAATGGGTAGAGAATGCAGGACAACAGCATCCATAGAGAATGAAGAAGATAGCTATGACCTAGATATTACCAACCACATAGTTAACCTCTCAGACAAGGAGTTTAGAATAGTAATATGGAGGATGCTCATAGAACTCAAAGAAATAATAGATCAAGCTGAAGATAACACAAGATAGTAATCAAAAAAGTCCAAACTGAAAAAGACAGGACAGAAAAACTGAGTAGATGAAATTAAAACTCAATGGAAAGCCTCTATAAAAGAGTAACAGCAGCAGATGAGAGAATCATCAAGCTGAAAGATAAGATGCAGAACAACTCCATATAGCAGAAGAGACTGGAAAAGAACCTTAAAAATGATCAGACAATGGAAAAAAATGCTCAAAGAATTTGAGCAGATGAAAATAAAATTACTTGACAAATTAAACAGAAACAACACAAGAATCATTGGAGTCCCAGAGGCCCAGGAAGAAAATCAATCCCCAGGAAGAATCACTAGTCAAGAACATCATTACAGAGAAACTCCCAGGGATAAAGATGTCATGCAATAAAATTCTGTATGCTATAGAGTACCAGCTAAAAGAGACCCAAAAAAAGCATCCTAAGACACATCCCAGTCACAATTACAAATCGCACAGGTAGGGATAGAATACTGAAAGCAGCAAGATCAAAAAGGGAAATTGCATTCAAATGAGCATCCTAAAAATTTACAGCAGACTTGTCACAAAAAACCCTCAAAGCCAAAAGGCAGTGGTGAGATATAGTGACAAAACTCAATGAAATGAATGCTTTGCCTAGAACTGCACCCTGCCAGACTCACTTTCAGGTTTGAAGGAAGTATACATAGCTTCAAGGATAAACAGCAGTTCAGAAACTTTACAGACTCAAAAGCATCTTTAAAAGAAAAACTGAAAGGTCTACTTTAAGACAAGACCAAGCAACAGACACAACAAACTTCTACACAAAGATGACACTAAATTCCATGAAATTCTCTCTCTTAATGTCAATGAACTAAATGCACCAGTTAAGAGAAACAGAGTGGCAAAATGGATCAAAAAGCTGAAGCCAACATTCTGTTGCCTACAAGAAACACATCTAAGTACTCAGAACAAACATAGACTCAACATAAAAGGCTGGAGGAAAATCATCCAATCAATCAACTTCCTTAAAAAAGCTGAAGTGGCCATATTAGAATTAGATGACACAAACTTTAGACTCAGAAAAGTTGTAAGGGACAAAGATGGTCATTTCGTACTAATCAAAGAATATGTATAGTATGAAGAAATTATTCTCCTAAACATATAAGCATCCAATGAAGGACAAGCAAAATATTTAATACAATTGTTGACAAACTTGAAAGAAGACATCAATAGTGACATAATAATAATGAGAGACCTCAGCACTGCCCTGTCACCCATTGATAGGTTAACCAGACTGAAACCAAATAGGATACTAACTTTAAAAGTAAAAATGAAATAGAGGATTATATATATGGCATATATATGGTACTTTATCCCCAGAAAATTGGATATACATTCTTCTCCAATGCACATGGGTCATTTTTCAGGATAGACCACCTACTGGATATAAAAATATGTCCATAAAATCAAGAGAATAGAAATTGTACAGACTACCTTCTCAGATCACAAAACACTAAAATTAGAAGTGAAATACAAAGGGTCACAGAAGAAAAACTTTAAGCCCTGGAAATTAAACAGCACACTGATGAACAACTGGTGGGTCAAAGATGAAATCAAGGAGGAAATCAAACATTTCTGTAAACAAATGACAATGAAAACACAAACTATCAGAATTTATGGGAAACAGCAAAAGCGGTACTTAAAGGAAAATCTATACCTTTGTAGGAACAAATAATAAAGCTAGAAGAGGACTACATAAATTGTTTAATGACACAGCTTTTTTTTTTTTTTGGTTTTTGGGCCACACCCGTTTGACGCTCAGGGGTTACTCCTGGCTATGTGCTCAGAAATCGCCCCTGGCTTGGGGGGACCATATGGGACGCCGGGGGATTGAACCGCGGTCCTTCCTTGGCTAGCACTTGCAAGGCAGACACCTTACCTCCAGCGCCACCTACCCGGCCCCTAATGACACAGCTTTTAAAAGTAGAAAATGATCAACAAAAGTAGCCAAAAGTAGTAAGTAGCCAAAATTAGCAGAAGAAAATAATAGAGCTTAGAGTAGGAATCAATGAAATAGAATAAAAAAATTTTGAGAAATCAATGAAAACACAAGTTGGTTCTTTGAATAAACAAGATTTATAAACAATTAGCAAAACACACAAAGAAACAGACAGAGACAAATTTAATAAGCCACATTAGGAATGAAAAGGGTGAGATCACTACAGATACTGCAGATACTCCATCCGGGGATGGAGGCACACCAGATAAAGTCTCAGTCTCAAGCAGATAGAGCAGGCAGAGAGGACATTTGAAAGAGGTCTCCTGAGATTTAAGGATCCAGCACAATTCAGGTAGCTCCACACGTTTGTGTCGGTCGACTCACCTCCAAGGAAAGGGAGCCCTCCAGCGATGGACCCACACCAGATAAAGTCTCAGGGAAAGCAGGCAGAGCAGGCAAAGAGGACAGTAAAAAGAGGGCTCCTGAGCTTCAATGACCCAGAACAGTTTAGGTGGCTCCAGCCATTGTGGGCAGGTGAACTCACCTCCAACTTAGGGGAACACTCTTTCAATAGAGGCACACCATATCAAGTTTCAGGCTCAAGCAGGCAGAGCAGGCAGAGAGGACAGTTTAAAGATGTCTACTGAGCTTCAAAAACCCAGCATAGTTCTGCTAGCTCCACCCTTTGTGGGCAGGTCAACTCACCTCCAAGGAAGAGGAGCACTCCGGAAATAGAGCCACCCCAGAACAAGTCTCAGGTGCACGCAGGCAGAGAGGAAATTTGAAAGAGGTTTCCTGTGCATCAAGGATCCAGCAGAGTTTAGCTGGCTCTACCCTTTGTGAGCAGGTCGACTTACCTAAAAGGACAAGGATTACTCAGGCACTGGAACCACACCAGATAAGTTTTGAGGTGCAAGCAGGCAGATCAGGCAGAAGGGACAGTTGAAAGAGGACTCCTGAGCTTCAAGGACCCAGCACAGTTCAGCTGGCTCCACCATCTATGGGTGGATCGAATCACCTCCAATGATGGAGAGCAATCCAGCGATTCAGTCACAATTTATTAAGTCTCAGGCTCAAGCAGGCAGAGCAAGCAGAGAGGACTATTGAAAGAGGTCTCATGGGCTTCAAGGACCCAGCACATTTCTGTGGGCTCCACCCTTTGTGGGCGGGTTAACTCATCGCCAAGGAAGGGAAGCCTTCCAGCGATGGAACCACAGGAGATCAACTTTCAGGTGTAAGTAGGCAGAACAGGCAGAAAGGACAGTTGAAGAAGCACTCCTGAGCTTCAAGGATCCACCATAGTTCAGCTAACTCTACCCATTGTGGGAGGGTCTTCTCACTTACATTTAAGGGGAACCCCAGGAGATGGAGCCACAAGAGATGAAGACTCAGACACATGCAGGCAGAGCAGGCAGAGAGAAGAGATTATAGAGGTCTCCTGAGCATCAAGGACCCAGCACAGTTCAGCTGGCTACACATGTTTTGGGTGGGTCGACTCACCTTCAAGAAGGGAAGCCCTCCAGCAATGGAGTCACACCAGATCAAGTCCAGGCGCAATCAGGTAGAGCAGGCAAAGGGGAGAGTTGAAAGTCATATCTTGAGCTTCAAGGACCCAGCACATTTCAGGTGGCTCCATCCTTTATGGGCAGATTGACTCAACTCCAAGGAAGGGGAGGACTCTGCAGATAGAGCCACACCAGATCTAGTCTCAGACGCAAGCAGGCAGAGCAGCTGAAAGAATAGTTGAAAAAGGTCTCCTGAGCATCAAGGACACAGAAGAGTTCAGCGGCTCCACCTGTGTGGGCGGGTCAATTCATCTCCATTGAATCAAAGCCCTCCATCAATGGGGCCACACCAGATCAAGTCTCAGACGCAAGCAGGCCGAGCAGATAGAGAGGACAGTTGAAAGAGGTCTCCTGAGCTTCAAAGAACCAGCACAGTTTAGCTGACTTCACTTTTTGTGGGCGGGTCAACTCACTTCCAAGGAAGGGAAGCCCGCTGGTGATGGAGCCACACCAGGTCAAGTCTCAGGTGCATTCAAGTAGAGGGGGAAGAGAGAAGAGTGGAAAGAGGTCTCCTGAGCTTCAAGAACTGAGCAGACTTCAGCTGGCTCCAGCTCAAGAACGGAGATTACTCAGGCAATGGTACCACACCAGATCAAGTTTTAGATGCAAGGAGGCAGAGCAGGCTAAAAGGACAGTTGAAAAATGTCTCTTGAGCATCAAGGATCCAGCATAGTTCATCTGGCTTGACCCACTATGGCACATTGACTAAATTCCAAGGAAAGGGGCCCCCTCGGAGATGGAGTCACACCAGATCTAATCTCAGAAGTAAGCAGGCAGAGCAGGGAGAGAGGACAGTTGAAAGAGGTCTCCTGAGCTTCAAAGACCCAGCACAGTTTAAATGACTCCACAATTTCTTGGCGGGTAAACTACCTCAATGGAAAGGATTCCATCGGTGATGCAGCCACACCTGACCAAGTCTCAGGTGCAAGTAGGCAGAGCAGGCAGAGAGGACAGTTGAAAGAGGTCTCCTGAGCTTCAGGGACCCAGCACATTTCAGCTGGCTTCAGCCATTTTGGGCAGGTAGACTCACCTCAAATGAAGCAGAACACACTGGCGATGGAGCCTTACCAGAAAAAGTCTAAGATGCAATCAGGCAGAATAGTGAGAGAGGACAGTAGAAAGAGGTCTCCAAGCTTCACGGACCTGGCACAGTTCAACTGTCTCCAACCTTTTTGGGCATGTCGACTCACCTACAATTAACGAGAGCTCTCTGGCGATGGAGCCACTTGATTCAATCTCAGATGCAAGCAGGCAGAACAGGCAGACAGGAAATTTAAAAGATTTCTCCTGAGCTTCAAGGACCCAGCACAGTTCAGCTGACTCCACCCTTTGTGGGCAGGTCGACTCACCTCCGTATAAGGGGAGCCTCAGGCAATTGATCCACACCAGACCAAGTCTCAGGTGCAATCAAGCAGTGAAGTCAAAGGGGAGAGTTTAAAGAATTCTGAGCTTCAAGGACACATCACAGTTCAGTTGGCTCCACCCTTTGTTGGCCGGTAGACTCACCTCCAAGGAAAGGGAGCCACTTGTCGATGGAGCCACAACAGATCAAGTCTCAAACTCAAGAAAGAAGAGCAGACAGAGAGGACAGTTCAAAGAGATAACCTGAGCTTCAAGGACCCTGCACAGTTCAGCTGGTTCCACCCTCTGTGGGCTGGACGAAACATCCAAAAAAGAGGAGCCTTTCTGTGATGAAGCAAAACCAGATGAAGTCGCAGATGCAAGCAGACAGAGAGGACAGTTGAAAGAGGTCTCCTGAGCTTCAGAGTCCCAGCACAATTCATCTGGCTCCACCATTTGTGCGCAGGTGGAATCACCTCCAAGGAAGGAGAGTCCACCAGCATTGGGGCCGCAGCAGATCAAATCTCAGGCGCAAGCAGTCAGAGCAGGCAGAGAGGACAGTTGAAAGAGGTCTCCTGAGCTTCAAGGAACCATCACATTTCAGCTGGCTCAGCTTTTGTGGGTGGTTCGACTCACTTCAAAGGAAGGGGAGGACTCTGCAGATGGAGCCACACCAGATCTAGTCTCAGATGCAAGCAGGCAGAGCAGCAGAAAGGAAACTTGAAAGAGGTCTACTGAGCTTCAAGGACCCAACACAGTTTAGTTTGCTCCACCCATTGTGAGCAGGTCGACTCACCTCCGTATAAGGAGAGCCCCAGGTGTTGGAGCCACAAAAGAAAAAGACTCTGATGCAAGCAGACCTAGCAGGCAGACAGGACAGTTGAAAGATGTATCCTGAGCATCAAGGTCCTGCACAGTTCAGAGGCTACATATGTTGTGGGCAGCTTAACTCACATGAAAGGAAGGGAAGCTCTCCGGTGATATAGCCACACCAGATCTTTGAGCAGAGAAGTCAAAGGGGAGAGTTTAAAGAATTCTTCTGCGCTTCAAGGAAGCATCACAGTTCAGTTGGCTCCACCCTTTGTGAGCCTGTCAACTCACCTCCAAGGAAGGGAAGCCCTCCAGCCATGGAGCCACACCAGATCAAGGCCTAGGCGCAAGCAGGCAGAGCAGGCAGAGAGGACAGTTGAAAGAGGTCTCCTGAGTTTCAAGGACTCAGCACAGTTAGTTGCCTCCACTCTTTTTTTGTGGTTCAACTCACCTCCAAGGAAGGGGAGCCCTCTGGCAGGAGCCACACCAGATCAAGTCTCAGATGCAAGGAGGGAGAGCGACAGAGAGGAGAGTTGAAAGAGGTCGCCTGAGCTTCAAGAACCCAGCACAGTTCAGCAGGCTATACCCTTTGTGGGATTGTCGACTCATGGTGAGGGAAGGGAAGCCCTCCACCGATACAGCCACATGAGATCAAGTCTCAGGCAGAAGCAGGCAGAGAAGGCAGAGAGGACAAGCAAAAGAAGTCTCCTGAGCTTCAAAGGTCAAGCACAGCTCAGCTGGCTCTAGTCTTTGTGGGCGGGTCTACTTACCTCCAAGGAAGTGGTGACAACTGGTGATGGAGCAACACCAGATCAAGTCTCAGACGGAAGCAGGCAGAGCAGGCAGAGAGGACAGATGAAATAGCAATCCTAAGCTTCTAGGACTCAGCAAGTTCAACTGGCTCCAGCATTAGTGGGCGGGTTGACTCACCTCCAAGGAAGGGGAGCCTCTCGGTGATGGAGCCACAACAGATCAAGTCTCAAACTCAGACAAGAAGAGCAGATAGAGAGGACAGTTCAAAGAGATATCCTGAGCTTCAAGGACCCAGCACAGTTCAGCTGGCTCCACCCTCTGTGGGCGGGTCAACACACATCCAAAAAGTGGGAGCCTTTCGGTGATGGAGCCACAACAGATAAAGTCTCAGACACAATCAGGCAGAGTAGGCAGAGCAGGCAGATAGGACAGTTCAAAGAGGTCTCCTGAGCTTCAGAGACTCAGCATAGTTCAGCTGGCTCCACCATTTGTGCGAAGGTTGACTCACCTCCAAGGAAGGGGAGCCCACCAGCATTGCAGCCGCACCAGATCAAGTCTCAGATGCAAGCAGTCAGAGTAGGCAGAGAGGACAGATGAAAGAGGTCTTCTGAGATTCAAGGACCCAGCACACTTCAGCCAGTTTCAACATTTGTAGGGGGGTAGACTCACCTCCAAGGAAGGGGAGCACTCCTGTGATGGAGCCACACAAGATCAAGTCTCAGGTGCAAGCAGGAAGAGCAGTCAATGAGGAGACTTGAAAGAGGTCACCTGTGTTTCAAGCACCCAGCAGAGTTCAGCTGGCTCCACCCTTTGTGGGCAGATCGACTCACCTCCAAATATCAGAAGCCCTCCAGCAATGGAGCCACACTAGATCAAGTCTCAGTTGCAAGCAGACAGAGCAGGCAGAGAAGACAGTTGAAAGTGATATCCTGAGCTTCAAGTACCCAGCACATTTCAGCTGGCTCCAGTCTTTGTGGTGGTTCAACTCACCTCCAAGGAAGGGGAGTACTCTGAGGATGGGGCCACAGCAGATCTAATCTCAGTTGCAAGCAGGAAGAGTAGCAGAAAGGATACTTGAAAGAGGTCTCCTGAGCATCAAGGAACCAGCACAGTTCAACTGGCTCCACCCTTTCTGGGCTGGTCGACTCACCTCCAAGTAAGGGGAGCCCCTGCCTAGGCGATGGAGCCACACCAAATAGAGTCTCGGACGCCAGCAGGCAGAGTGGACAGTTGAAAGAGGTCTCTTGAGCTTCAAGGACCCAACACAGTTCAGCTGGCTCCACCCTTTGTGGCTGGGTAACTCACCTTCTAGGAAGGGGAGCACTCTGTGATGGAGCCACACCAGATCAATGTTTAAGCGCAAATTGTCAGAGCAGGTAGAGAGGGCAGTTGAAAGAGGAATCATGAGATTCAAGGATCCAGCACAGTTCAGCTGGCTCAATCCTTTGTGGGCGGATCTATTCACCTCCAATAAAAGGAATATCTCCAGCGTTGGAGCCACACCAGATCTGATCTCAGACGCGAGCAGGAAGAGCAGGAAGAGAGGAGAGTTGAAAGTAGTCTCCTGAGCTTCAGAGACCCATCCCAGTTCAGCTGACTACACCTTTGTGGGTGGGTCGACTCACCTCCCAGGGAGGGGAGCACACCAGCGATGGAGCCACACCAGAACAAGTCTCAGGCGCAAGCAGGCAGAGAGGACAATTGAAAGAAGTCTTTTGAGCATGAAGCTCCCAGAACAGTTGATCTGGCTCCACCATTAGTTGGCCGGTCGACCCACCTCCACGAAAGGGAAGCCCTCCTTCTATGGAGCCACACTAGATCAAGTCTCAGGTGCAAGCAGGCAGAGCAGACATGGGGGACAATTGCAAGTGGTCTTTTGAGCTTCAAGGACCCACTAAAGTTCAGTAGATTCCACCGTTTTTGGTCGGGTGGACTCACCTCCAAGAATCGGGAGCCTTTCAGTGATGGAGCCACAGCATATTAAGTCTCAGGTGGTAATAGGCAGAGGAGGCAGAAAAAAGTGGAAAGAGGACTGTTGAGCTTCAGAGACCCAGCACAGTCCAGCTGGCGCCAACTTTTGTGTGCGGATAGCCTGACCTCCACAAAAGAACACTCGGGCGATGGAGACGCACCAGATAAAGTCTCAGGCGCAAACAGGCAGAGCAGGGAGAAAATATTGGAAACAATTCTCCTGAGCTTCAAGGACCCAGCACAGTTCAGGTGGCTCCACCCTTTGTGGGCGGGTTGACTCACATCCAAGTAAGGGGAGACCCCGACGATGGAGCAACACAAGATCAATTCTCCGGAGCAAGCAGGCAGGGCAGGCAGAGAGGAGAGTTGAAAGAGATCTCCTGAGCTCCAAGGACCCAGGACAGTTTAGCTAGCTCCACCCTTTGTGGGCGGGTCGACTCACTTCCATTTAAGGGGAGCCCCAGACGATGGAGCCAAAATAATCAAGACTCAGATGCAAGCAGGCAGAGAGAACAGAACATGTGGCTACACATGTTGTGGGCAGGTTGACTCACCTCCAAGGATGGGAATCCCTCCAGCGATGGAGCCACACCAGATCAAGTCTCAGGTGCAATCTAGTAGAGCAGGCAGAGAGGACAGTAGAAAGAAATCTCCTGAGCTTCAAAGACCCAGCAATGTTGAGCTGGCTCCAGCCTTTGTGGGCTGGTAGAATCACCTCCAAGGAAAGGGAGCCCCTCGGCAATGGAGCCACACCCGATTAAGTCTAAGATTCAAGCAGGCATAGCAATCAGAGGACAGTTGAAAGAGGTCTCTTTCAAGGACCAAGTACAATTCAGCTGGCTAAGCCATTGTGGGCAGGTCGACTCACCTCAGAGGAAGCGGACACATTGCTGATGGAGCCCCAACAAATTAGGTCTCAGATGCAACCAGGCAGAGCAGAGAGAGAGGACAGTTAAAAGAGATCTCCTGAGCTTCAGAGACCCAACACACTTCAGCCCTTCTGTGATGGAGCCACATCAGAATAAGTCTCAGGTCCACGCAGAGAGGAAATTTGAAAGAGGTTTCTTCAGCATTAAGAACCCAGCACAGTTCAGCTGGCTCTAGCCTTTGTGGGTGAGCAACTCACCTCCAAGTAAAGGGAGCACTCTGGCAATTTAGCCACACCAAATCAAGTCTCAGGTGCAAGCAGGCAGAGCAGGTTGTGTGGACCTTGCTGTAGATTGGGTATCGATTCTGTTGTCGTTGAGGTTGGGGTTGTTGCTTCAGTCTGATCATTTTTTATTTCTACTCAATGTTCATACGACTGGTACTGGTATTCATGAGGCAAAACAAGTTATGTGGTTGTGTTTGAAAAAAGACAAATGAAAGATAAAAGAAAAAATAAACTCAGAGGAGTCCATCTAGAGGATATAAATATGAACTTAAAAGAAGAATGGGGAAAAAAGAAGAAAAACATAAAAAAAACATAAAGCACAGAAAATCAAAAACCAAAACCAGTAACTACAAAAAATTACAAAAACAACTAAAAGCAACAACCAAATAATAACCACAAGAACAAAGGCGGGGGGAGGATGGCTGGTATGGAAAGGTTTTGTGCCTTTTTTTGTTTTGTTATTTTGGGCCACACCCGTTTGATGCTCAGGGTTTACTCCTGGATAAGCGCTCGGAAATTGCCCCTGGCTTGGAGAGACCATATCAGATGCCAGGTGATTGAACCGTGGTCCTTCTTTGGCTAGCCTTGCTTGGCTAGCGCCACCTCTCCACCCCGGTTTTGTGCTTTTTTTTTATTTTGATAAGCACAGTAAGTTTTGGGGAAATTACAAAGGGCCTGGAGAAACAGGGTTCTCTTCCATTAGGCCTAGTGTCATGGGAGCAATTACACGTTCTAGGCAAGCTCATTTTCACACCCAGGTACTTTTTATGGTGCCAGGAAATTTTCTGCTCAGTTATGAATGATAAAATCAGGCCTCTGGTCGCACAGACGGTTCTCTGCCATTACCGGGGCTGGGAATGTTTACAATCACATAGCAAAGTTGAACAGTAAATAATAATTAAGCTATGGGTGTGAGCCATAAGACCAGTAAGAATTCTGAGTTTCAAAGAAGGTTACAACTCAAGGTTGCTTTTTGCAAGCTAACTTCAAATGCAAAATAAGAAATATTAAAAAGTAGAAAAATCTAGGAACTTAATCTTCACTGAGCTGGGCTCTATTGTTTTAGGGGTCAAGTAAAGGAAGGAGCCAAATCCCCTACGGTGTGGTTCTCATTTTCTGAGAAGAGTCAATAGCCAATAGTCAATCTGTGTTCTGGCTATGCCCTTGATTACCAGAAACTATACCTGCAAGGACATATTTGAAAAAGGGAAAAATATTGTCTTTTCTTTTGGTGCTAAATATTATCCCAAAAGGAGTTCTCTTAGTAATCTTTGGTGCTGGCATTTCTGAGCCAAATTACTTGATTGAGGCCATAATTTTGCCTGAGATTTTACAAAGGACAGATAGCCAAATAATGACAGAAAATGTCATACCAAGCATGGATTTATCTCTTCGGGAATTTCTCAACTATCCACACAGGGGAAAAGGCATCCACAGCGGGCCTTTTGAGGAACCCCGTGTGGGTTATTTCAGTTATCCATACCAGGATAATCAGGGGATATATCTGGTGTGTCTCCTGAGTTCCCCTAAGTTTATGTATGCCTTGGCATCTAAGGGTTGATGGAATCATACAATTACCTCATATGGATGGAACAGGAAGATATCATGAAGTAAGCCAGAAGAAGAAAGGAAAATACTACTGGTTATGTTCGCTGAGAAAAATTAACATTCAAATTATATTTGAATACAGTGTTCAGGATGATACACCAAAGATTATTTGAAATACATTATTTTTCCACTTTACTGAAAAATATTGCTGAGGTTTATTACTCAACTATGAAAATAATTATAAATTTCTTTTCATGTAGTACTATTCAGGAAGTATACATGCTTAGTGTCTTAGACTAAAAGAAATAGTAGGATGATATGTGATATGCTATACTTGACTCTGGAAAATTAAACTGATAAGAACAAATACTACACTTGATCTTAGCCAAAAGGCCGAGAAGCGACTTGACTCTGAAATAAAATAAAAATAGTTTTTCTATAAGTTGTTTAAAGGTCAGCAGTGTATGGTATCCAAATATGACCTCAAAGCAAATATAGTATGCTCTGACAAACCATATCAGGCATTAACCTTCTCCCCCATCATCACCCAGTATGATCTACCCCCAAACAAAGAAGTGGTGAGGTCCAGGACAAACTCATATTATTGAATATCCAGAGTACTGGAGAGCATATCTTTAATTCTATTAATGTTGACCATTTATTATTTTCATGCTTTGTTTCTGTATATTCCACAAATTAAATTGTATCTGTTTCTCTCCTGTTTTCACTCAGGGTGAGCCTCTTAAGATGCATCCATATAGTGGCACTTAGATGATTTTGCCTATAAGGTTCTTAAAAATAGATTAGAACTATTGCACTTTGCACACAAAAAATTCAATCCTCATGCCAGCTACCCCAAGCCTTCCTTTTCCCACAGCTCAAAATAGCAGTAGAATGTATTGTTTCTAAGTTGGAAAAAGACAACTTTAGGTTCTGTGGATGTCCATTGTAGTGACCACTGCCCAGCCTCACAGGACAGGCCTGAGCCACAGCCAAAAACCAATTTCCCACAGCCTGAACTCCAAGAGAATTGTATAAGAATGTCTCAGATGTGTTCTTTTAGGGGGTTTGTAACACCCTTTAGTGTTGTATTGGGGTTCCTCCTAGCAACCACTCTCAAGAAACCATGTGGTACTGAGGATTGAACCTGGGACAGCTATACATGATTCAGCCCTTTAACTCCATTTCCCCAACCCGTTTCTTGAATATATATATATATATATATATATATATATATATATATATATATATATATATATATATATATATATATATATATATATATATCCCCACCAATAACTATATAGGTCCCCCTTAAAATATGAATAATGGTTGACAATATAAATAAATTTAATCAACATCTCAGGGAAAAAATTAAGAGCTATAGCAATATTTATACAACCCACTTCCTAGTTGTTTCAAGGTATTCTCAAATTAAAATTACCTATGGTTAAAAGTTAAGAACACTAAGGAGTTCCAATTTTTGTTATGGTGTTAGGAATCAAACCTCAGACTCCCTTGTCCCTGATCCTAAAATTTATCATAATGGTTTTGTTGCCATTCCATATCTGAGGGGTTCCAATTAAAAATATTTAGCTTCTGGGGCAAGAGATAGCATGAAGGTAAGGCGTTTCATGCAGGAAGTCATCGGTTCGAATCCCAGTGCCCCATATGGTCCCCCGTGCCTGCCAAGGGCAATTTCTGAGCCTGGAGCCAGGAATAACCCCTGAGCACTGCCGGGTGTGACCCATAAACCACAAAAAATATTTAGCTTCAAAGCTTTCATAATTCTAAGCATTAAAAATAAAGACATTAGGAAGACCCCACATGCCAGGATTTTCTCCTTGGCTGACCAGTTAGCCCAGGAGGCCGAGATCCTCCCATGCCAGACTGGTCTTCAGGACCAGGTCTGGCAACTGGGCTCTCAGGGGAGGGGGAGGAGGGAAACTCCTCCCCTATGCATTTTCAAACTGGAGAGGGAGACTGCAGCTGGACCCAGAAGACCCCACATGCCAGGATTTATGCTCCTCTTCTACTGGCATGTCTGGGAATCTGGGCAGACATCTGGCCAAAGGCCTCCTGGACTGACCACTTAGTCCTGTAGACCGAGATCCCCCCCAGCCAGACTGGCCTTCATGGCCAGGGCTGGAAACTGAGCTCTGGGGGCATGGGGAGGAGGGAAACTCCTCCCCTGTGCATTTTCAAACTGGAGAGGGAGTTTGCAGCTGGACCCAGAAGACCCCGCATGCCAGAATTCCTGCTCCTCTTCTACTGGTATGGCTGGGAATCTGGGCAGACAGCTGGCCAAAGGCCTCCTGGCTGACCACTTAGTCCAGGAGACCGAGATCCCCCCATGCCAGACTGGCCAGTGTCTTTTCTTACTAATACTAATTTTTAAAAATGCGCGGGCTCATTTGCGCTAGAGCGACAAATATACTTTTAAAGATTATCTAAAAATGTTCTTTATTCTAGACGGTTCCTATGAAAGGAAAGGGAATGCCGAAGATTTGGATGATAACACTCAAATAGATCTTTAAAGTCAGTCTTTATGTGGATGTGACTTTCCATACTGACTCCGAGCTGAAACCATAAACAATTCATATATATACTGTATATAGCCCCTATCATGTATTGCCTCTCCCCTACTCCTGTGTCTCTTCTACCCCCTCATCTCCCAATCCTGATCCATTATTTTCCCCTAATTTAACTCTCTTTACCCTTAGTTCCTAACTCAGTAGGCACCAAGACTGACCTCCTGCCCCTAACAGACCACCTTCCAGCTCCTCAGTGAAAGACACCCTCTGGGTCTTCATTCTCATGCCTCGACAAAGAACTACAACCAGCTTGCCTGCTGATTCATGCATAATGGCCCCTCTCACCCCACCAAATTGTGGACTGTTGTATGATACAGGAATCAGCTTCAGCAAAACCCCCAGCTCAAGGACACTATGGGTTCCATAATGCCGCAAAACATTCTCAAACTCAACTCCAAGGCCTGTGATACGAAAAGTAACTTGGCTTTTACTCCCCACAAGAATATATCAAAAGACCTAATTGGGAGTCTTATATTGCCTATGGAAGCTCAATACCTGTATAATAATACATCTTAAGATGTGTATTCCTAAATATACTGGTAGCCTCCTCCACCACTTATTTTATTCAAATATCTTTTCTTTTTAACTCAGTTTTATTTATATCTTGTATTTTAATATATACATTTTCTCTATCCTTACCATTTTTGGTGTTGCTTGGTACAAACCACAGAGACTGTGGGTGCAGCCTGTCATCCTTATCCAGAATAGCACCAGCAACACAGTATGACACCATACGTTTTTGATGGGCACAGTAAAAAGGGGGGAAACCATAGACACAGAAACAAGATCTTATCTCCTAGGGATAAGAACTCACATTTTTATAACAGAAGGGTGCCTCCCATCCTGAACATGTGTCATGTGGATACAACATAGTCTCCAGGAGATTGGACAGTGTTAGTCTAATTCCAAACCCCAGATCCCAGACGTAGAACTGATACAGCTTTGGGCAACACCACCAGGAACTAATTTCCATTGGGAGATTTATAACACTTTTCTAGCACCAACTTGTGCCAGTTTTGATATGAGAACAAGGAAAGGACAACTTGATCTAAGACCAGGTTGTCTTATCACATCACCTAGCACTAAATGGAAATCAGAAGAGGTATCGTCGTTTGAACTGTGAAAAATAAGAGCAGCAACAACAGAAAACAGACTTTGACAACTGTGACTGAACAGAACCTACCTTGGGACCAATAAGGAAAACCCCACCCTAGGCTGTAGTCCAGGACTCATAAAAAATAAAACAACAACAACAACAACAACAAGAAGATGTCTTATTGCAGAGGCCCAACTTGGGGAACAGAGACTGAGCAGAACCTTTGGATCCATAATATTCTAGTCTCCGGCTTAGGGACTGAACGAAAACAGGGAGCAAGTGTTACAGAAGACTGAACACAACAACAATGATGGATAGGAACCTCTAGAACAGTAAAGACTCTATCCTAGACCCTGACCTATGACCTGCGCAAATACCAAGATCGCTACCTACAGTGGCTTGATTTTCTCACACACAACTTAGAGGAAAGTTTCCTGGCACCACAAAAAAGCCTTTGTGATGGGGTAATGAGTACATAGGGAGCCAGGGGTTGATCCCATGATGGCATGCTTCAAGGATGAAGAAACCCTGAATCTCTTAGGCCACGGGAATTCCCTTTCTTCCCCAATGCTTACTATGCCTATGCAAAAACAGAAGTGGGGTGAATGCCAAACCCTGGCACTCCAGCATCCCTACTTTTTCTTGTTTTGGTTTGATTTGTCAGTTTTGACTTTATTTTCCTTCTTTTTTCTTCCAATTTTCTCTCTTTTTCACTCTTGTGGTTATTATTTGGTGATTTATTTTTATTTTTATTTTCCAGGTGCATTTTTCTTTTTTTTCTTCCATTTTTCTTTCTTTTTTTCTCTCCTCTTCCTTTTTAGGTAGTTGTTACCAAATTTTTCTCCCTTTTTTCTTATCCTTTTTATCTCCAATGATGGTGGAATGGATGCTCAATCTACAACAAGCTATAAAGTGGAGACCAGTTGCACTAGCATTCTGGGGGGTAAAGGAGGGAGATATGGGATACATGCTGGGAACAGGGGTGGAGGCAGGACAGCACTGTTGGTGGGAATACCCCTCATTCATTGTCACTATGTACCATAAATGATGCAGTGAAAGATTTGTAATGCACTTTGGTCACAATAAAAAAAATAAAGACATTAAAATATAATGGGCTATAGAGACATCTTGGAGGTAAGGCGTTTGCCTTGTATTCAGAATGATGGTGGTTCGAACCCTGGCATCCCATATGGTCCTCCGAGCCTGCCAGGAGTGATTTCTGAGCTTAGAACAAGGAGTAACCCCTGAGTGCAGCCGGATGTGGCCCAAAAACCAAGGGAATAAATAGTTTAGTACAGACATTTGTTTATTTTTCATTAAGTCACTAATCCTTGCTTGACTAAAAATGAGGTCTACAGCTTTAAAAAGCTTAAAACTATCACACTTAATCTAAAACATTACAAACACTCCTAATGCCAGATGACCTCCTCTTTCCACAGTTCATGAACAATTGGGGTTCCATGGATTCCTGCTGTAGTGCCCAACACCCAGCCTCACAGGGCAGATCTGAGCCGCAGCCATAGGCAATTTCCTAAACTCCAGGCAGGATTAATAAGAATGTCTCTATTGTGTTCTTTATGGGGATATCACATCCTAGTGTGTTGTAAGGGTTCCTGTAGCAACCACTCTCAAGAGATTGAGGATTGAACTTGGGATTCCCATATGTTTCAAATTTTTAATCCAATTTTTCCAACCCCTTCTATGCTCCATATTATTCCCCCCACCTTAATAGAGATAGATACCTATTTTCTAATCAACCCCCACCTTAAAAATGAAAAAGAACAAGTGGGGTTGATGCTTGCATTTGAATATTGTACATATGAATGAGCAAAGAGAAAAGGACATTGAGATTTGAAGGAACTAGCTTATAAAGCTTTGAGGCTGATCAGCAGGATATTCAAGAAAGAATTAGAACTTTGGTCCTGAATCCAAAGGCAGTCTGGGGCCAGAACTTCTTATGCTAGGACCCCAGTGTTTTAAGGGCTTCAAATCATTGCACGGGGAGATCTGACAAGTAGATCAGAAGTAGAAAAGTGAATTTACATGGGTAAGCCCTGGATCGGATCTCTGGCTCCTCAGAAACAGAAGGAAAACATTGAGCATAGTTAGGTGGGACCCCCAAATCTGAAAAACAATATTATTTGAAGTGTGAGGAACTGATTCAAAGGGTGAACCAGTGTGCTTCTTTTATGAGATAAGAGTATTCCCCCAAGGACACCAAGGAGAGGGGCCCCTCCTGCATCACTGGGTGTGGTCCAACCTCAAACCAATGAGTGATTGGGTGGGGCCCAGTGACATCCTCCATCATTGTAAGCTCTGGTCTGTGAACCAAGTCTCGGGTTCAGTTTCTGTGGCCATCTGTTACTCCCTGCCTATGTTTCTTTACATCCAAAATGAAAGATCATTCTGTGTCTGCCCCGTTCCTTCTGAGTCACCTTACTCTGCTAAATGTTTTCCCCATCCTTCCATGTGGCAGTAAATTGCATGATTTCAGCTCTGGGTTTTTAAATAATTTCAAACGATTCCATGTTAACTCATCATTCTAGCTGAATCACTCAAGTTTTTCGTAGCTCTTAATGACAGCAGAAAACCCTGTTTCTAAATTCTCTAACGATTAAAACAAGTATCTTGAGTCTCCTCAGTTGTTCCAGATAGGTCTTTTCTAAGACACATCTAATCCCCCACCCTCAAGAATGAACATGACCAGATAAAGCAGAGGTGGAGAACAAGTACAACACAAAGAGCCAACATTTTAAACTGTGAGAGTCAGAGAGCCACACCACACAGTGACCTGCCAAAACAGACAAACACCCACATAAAAGCTTCTAATTTTAACAATAATATATTAAACACATATTGCATTTTGCCATTTTGAATGAGGGTAAAAATCCTGCAGTGATGGTGAGGGTGTGCTGCGTCCTCCATACTAAGAACTAACAGCAAGATGTGACACAACATGTGACACACCCCCCTCCTCGTTGGCCCGTGCAGTAGTTTCCGAGGGATGGGAGACAGGATGACGCAGCCTGGGGGCGGGACTAGCCCTCGGAGATCTCTCCTCAGAGGTCCTCCTCAGAAGCAGCAGAACAAAATCCAAACTTGACAAAGAGACACAGTATACAAAATCATGATAAGAGGCAAAGAGCCGCATTCATTTTGGCTGGGAGCCACGTGTTTGCCACCCCTGGGATAAAGTCTTGCAATATCTTCCCACACTGCCTGCACAGTGAGAACACAGGGACCTTTGGCTTGGAAAGTGTTCAGAAATGTGAACTCTGACTTGGATTTAGATTCAGGTGCTCCACTCGACTGCCGTGGCCCCTCCAAGGAAACCACTGCCCTCTCCCACAGCCCTTGGGCAAGACTAGAGTCTGCCAGACCCCAGCAGAAGAGGCAACTCCAAGACCAAGCTGTGCGAGGAACCTAAGGAGGCTGCCCTGCCATGGCGCACAAACATCTGACACTGAGCCAAGCAGATCTTGAGCTGTCTTTATTGACATTGGGTGTTGGGAAACGGGTGTTTCCCAAGGGGAAGGAGGTGTCAGGGAAAGGGGTGTTAGGGAAAGGGGGTCAGGAAACGACTGGGCACCCCTAGTCATCCATGCTTTCCTCCGAGTCGTCGGAGTCTTCTTCTTCCACCTCCTCCCGGCGCCGCTTCCCGGCCACTCTCTCCCGGCGCAGAGACATCTTCTTAGCCGCCTTCTTGTATTTCTTCATGTCCTTGCGGTATTTTTTCCGCAGCTGAGCAGCCAAGTTGGCGAACCGCTCGTATTCCTTCTTGCCGAGCCCGCGCCAGATGGCTCCGAGGCGGCGGGACTCTTGCACCAGGGACAGGTTGGGGTGGTCGGCCCGGAGCTGGGGGCGGTATTCCTGGCAAAACAGCAGGAAGGCCGACATCGGTCTTTTCGGAGCCTTGATGTTCTTCCGGCCTTCCATTGAAGGGTCGTAGCTCCTCGTCTCGCGGGCGAAGCAGGCGTAGTTGTTTATCTTCCTCTTAGGACGCAGGTTGGACCGTCGGCTTCGCCGGCGTCCCTGGCACCGAGGCTGGGCTTGGCGCCTGCCCGGGGACCCTTTTCTTACCGCCATGACCCTGGGTGTCCTGTCGCGGTGTTGAGCGCGGTGCTGGGACTGACCTGCGGCCTGCGGTGGCTGCCCTGATGGCCGTCGTCGCCCCACAATGTGCCTTTGTGACATCTCTGGGTGCGTGTCAGAGCCTGGGGCTCAGCCGGTTGCCATGGTTCCCGCTGAAACTTTCCCCAGCAAATATGTCATGTCAAGCCAGGGGCAATTTCTGAGCACTTAGCCAGGAGTAACCGATGAGCATCAAACGAGTGTGACCAGAAAAACCAAAAAAAAAAAAAAATAGTAGAACATTATAACTCGTGTTTTTTTTTTTTACAATGAAGTCAAGTTTTGCAATCTCTAGTATGAGTACCACTCTACTAAATTGTTATATATTTTCTTTTTGCCCACATTCTTCCCTCCTTTTTGGTTGTGATGTCCAGATGAGGGGGAGACACACATCTTTGGTTGTGACCGTTACCTTTTTTTTTTTTTTTCAAATTGTTCTAGTTAACCCTCACCCAAATGGGTAGAGTATTTTTTTTTTATTTGGCTGTGGGACTCGCCAAGACTCTGGCTCCCTTAGTTGCGATTCTTCTCTATGTTTTTAACAGTAGTTGTATTCTATATTTGTTGGTGTTCAAACATGATCTAGCTGCGGTACTTTCTGGAGATTACTGTAGTACTCACATTCATGCTCTGTGGGGAGTCACATTCCCAAACCCAGTGCTGAATATATTTGCTTAGCTTTCTGAGTATTTTTCCACAGGATGCTCATGCAAAATAGGGATCTCAGAAATCAGAGCTGTCGGGCAGATATAATTGATTGTACAGTGGGTAGGCCACTTGTCTTGCAATAGGCTAGCCTGAGTTCAATCCCCTATAATTTATATAATTTCCTGAGCAACAGGAAAAATAATTTCTGAGGACAGAGACAGGAGAAAGTCCTAAATACACCACGGTGTATCTCCCAACCAGCAAAAACAAAGAATTAAGTATAGCAAACATGATACTACATAAACCAAACGCAAGCAAATTCTGCTTTAAAATCACCTTCTTATTTTCTCCCTTAATCCAACAGTTAAACTTTTTGCTGAGTCTCGAAAGCCCATCAAAATTTCCATTATCTTAGATGTTGAATGATGTTCATAGTTACTTTCACTTTGGTCTACATGTTTTTAAATAATATCTCTAATAGAATCACTGATCACTCTAAGATAGCTATAAATTGCTCATGATTGATTTTCAGTCGTACAATGTTTCAATACCTACTCCTTCACCAATACACATTGTGGACCTGGCTCACAACTCTATTGTGTTTGGTTATGATTACCATACTATTTTATATCCCAAATTGAGTGTGAACCTTCTATGCTCATCCCTCTACCTTTGTCTCATTTCACTTCAACTTAATATTCTCCATATCCATATATAAGCACATTCCATGACTTCATTTTTCCTTTCAGCTATGTAGTATTCCATATTGTAGATGTACCACCATTTCTGTATAAATTCATCTGTTCTCAAGCATTTGAGTAGTTTCCAGATTCTGGCCACTGTAAACAGTGCTGTAATGTACAGAGGAATACAATAGGAGTGCACAAACCTTTTCACATTGTGTTCTTTGGTCCCTAGGGTATATCCCAGATATAGTATTGATGGTTCATATGGAAGCTCAATTTTTAGGTTTTTGAAGAATATCAATGTTTTCCAAAAAGGCTGGATCAATTCACAGTCCTACTAGCAGTGAATGAGAATTCCTTTTCCTTGCATTCACAACAGAACTCACTAGTCTTGTTCTTTTTGATGTAAATATCTCATTGTCATTTTAATTTGCATCTCCCTGAAGACTATAATATTGAACATTTTTCATGTGCCTTTTGACCATTGGTATTTATTCTTTGACAAAGCTCCTGTTCATGTATTCTCCTTATTTTTTGGAATAGGATGTTTTTTCTTATAAGGCTCAAACTGTTTTATATTAACTTCATATCACAGGAGTATACAGTAAATACATTCTTTCAATCTATAGGTGGTCTTTGTATCCTGCTCACTGCTTACTTAAAGTTTATTAATTTATTGTAATCCCACTTGCTTATATTTGCACTTCTTGCTTGGTCAATGGTGTTCTATCCTTGAAGATGCCATTAGCTGTAGTGTCATGGAGAGTTCTTCCTTATCATTTCAAGTATTATATTAAAGTCTTTTTTATAGGTAGATTGTGATTTATTTTATTTTTAATTATCTTTATTTAAACACCATGATTACAAATATAATTGTAGTTGTATGATTACAATCATGTAAAGAACACCCCCCATTCACCAGTGCAGGATTCCCACCACCAATTTCCCAGATCTACCTACTCCCCACCCCACCCACACCTGCACTCGAGACAGGCTTTCTTTTTCCCTCATTCATTCACATTGCTATGATAGTTTTCAGTGTAGTTATTTCTCTAACTGCACTTATCACTCTATGTGGTGAGCTTCGTGTCATTAGCTGCACCTACATGGGAAGATGGGCGGGAAGTAAGAGTTGGGACTGAGGCAGTAAAATATTAGAAATGAGTTTTGTAGGGCAGTATCAAGGTCACAATACAAGATGGATATTATGGATATATAGAATATATGCATACAATACTATCAATATGAAAACAAGGAGAAAAATTTTCCACTGACTGTCCCAATATAAATCAATGCTAGAACAGCCCGCCCTCTTCCCAGAGCACATGCCATTAGTGTAGGGAGAGATAGGGAGAAAGCCTGTTGACCCCTATAGAGTCCACCTAGACTGGCGCCCAGGGAAAGACTGAAGTCCAGGGGAGAAAAACCCTATACCTGGCAAGAGCTGGTCTCCAGAATCAAGGAGGAAACCAGAAGCCAGATGTCTGCCTGCCCTCCTCCCCATGCACCTCCCCCCTTGAGTACGGAGGGAGGGGGCAAGACTGAGGACCACTAAGGGTCCACCTGAACTCACATCTGGCCATCTGAGCTGGCACTCAGGGAAGGCCTGGAGTCAGGGGAAAAAGACAAGGAAGGCTGGGGGCCTGCCAAGCCTCCCAGCACTCCCCAGGCTAGGGAGTAAAGCTCTGGTATGGGGCCTCCCCAAATCCTATACCTGGATTATATTAAAGTCTTTAAGTCATTTTATTTGATCTTTTTGCAGTTTGTGAGAAAGAGGTCTGTCTTATTTTTCCTTATACATAGTTGATCAATTTTCCTAACACACATTAATTTTTGCTCCTATATAAAAACTAACTTATATATAGTTGCGGATCTGTCTCAGGATATTCAGCTATATTATTCTGATCTGAAAGTGTTTTTTATTCCAATTCCATGCTGTTTTAATTATTACCACTTGTAGTTAATTTTGAAATTGGAGAAAGTGATTCCTCCCATATTTCCCCCCCAAAAATTATTTTATATATTCAGTGATGAATAATTGTTTCATAGAAACTTCAGAATTATTTGAATTATTTCTTTAAAAAATACCATGGGTATAGGAAATGCATCAAATCTGTCCAATGCTTTGGGGATTATTACCATTTTAATGGTGATAATTCTCCCAATACATGAAGGTAATATTTTTCCATTTCCTTGTGTCACCTTTTATTTCTTGAAGTAGTGTTTTGTAGTTTTTTCATATATGTCTTTCTCCTCTTCAGTTGATTCCAATGTACTTGGTATTTTGAGGCATAATTATAAATGGGATAGTTTTTGTAATATCTCTTCTCTTTCATTATTTGTATAAGTCATAGACTTTTTAGGATTTATTTTGTATCCTGCCACGTTAGTATAAAATGTATTATTTCTAGAAGCTTTTGGTAGAGTCTTCAGGTGGTGGAAAATGTGCACTGATGAAGGGGTCGCTGTAGGAACATTGCATAACTGAAACTCAAACACTAACGACTTTTCAACTGTGTATCTAAATTTAATTCAAGTAAAAAATTTAAATAACGTTGCCTGTATTCCTCCATGGATTTGACCCATGTTTGGCAGTCTCATGGCTAAGGAAAATAGTGCATGTTTATTTTGAATACAATTTTACTCATGGTGTATTAGATTAAATTTAAACACTTTTATTAAATATGCCTGCTTTAATGCATCTAATTCATTTCCTTAAGAGGATTTATAGTAAAATTAATTTTTTTTTTTTTTTTTTTTTTTTTTTTTTTTTGGTTTTTGGGCCACACCCGTTTGATGCTCAGGGGTTACTCCTGGCTATGTGCTCAGAAATCGCCCCTGGCTTGGGGGGACCATATGGGACGCCGGGGGATCGAACCGCGGTCCGTTCCTTGGTAGCGCTTACAAGGCAGACACCTTATCTCTAGCGCCACCTTCCCGGCCCCTAGTAAAATTAATTTGCTGGATTGAAAATACAAGTAATCCATTAATTTCTTCAATTATTAATTTTTCCTAAATATATAATAAGAAAAGAAGACATTTATGATGTAGCTTACAATAAGAAACAATGTTTTCTACTTATTGTGTATGTCATTATGCTTCTTTTCAAGTGGAAATGTCTGGATTAGCAAGTGTTGTTACTCACCTGCCTTAAAAAAGCAACCATACTAAACATAACTTAAATCATTTTTATTAGTAAGTTTGTTTTTTATTTTTTGTATAATCAGATATAGTGATGAAATAATATGAGGATTATTACACTTAAAGAAATTGAACTTATAAGTCAAAAGAAAAAAGAGATGTGCCCACATTAGTATTCTAGAACTTCTGAGACTTAAGTCTTATGGTCTAATGAGACATTAAAACCAAATATTTTAATTTCAGTTTTATATTGGTACCTCTAGGCATAAAGGTACATGTAAGACTTTGTTGACAACATGCAATTTAGGTGATAGTGATGAAGGGTAGATAAAGGCTAAGAACTACTACAGAGAGCAGTTTCTTCTCTCCTATAGTATTAGAAAAATGTAGGGATTATTTGTCCTTTTTTACTCCAGTTCCCCTGCTCACAATTTAAAGCACTGTAACTTGTTTCTTGCCACTAGTTTTTTTTTTTCTATATATACCCGCTTACTTGCACTTGCTTTAAAGCAAGTGTTTCTCGAATAAGAAAGAGAGATTAATAAGCAACCTCATTGGGCTTGCCCTGCCATGTGGCCAGGAAAAGCCCTGGAGGTCCGGAGGAAGGAGGTAGAGGGGTGCTGGAGTGACCCATGTCCCACACCCCTTCTTAGGCCTGGTTAAAGAGGCCTTTGGCATGGCAGAGGGCTTATTAAACCTGTCCATTGTGAAACCCCCTTGCAGAACATAATGACAAGTATTGGGATATCATTGTGTTTCATCTGTTTGTCATAATCTGAAAGCCGTCCAGGAGCTCGTTTTATTCCTTTACTCACTCACTCCCATCTCTTGTTACCCCACATTTAACCATTTTTCTCTACTAATGATTTTTGTTTTGCCCAAGGTGGATTACATATCTTTCACAGTAATTTTTTGGGTGGAGTCTGAAGCTTCAGCAGGCAACTCGTCATGGCAAGGTTCCATGCTGTAGGCTTTTTGGCCAAGATAAGGTGAGATGCAGCCTCGGCTGTCCCCCACAGCCTTCTCTCTCCTTTCTCCCCATCCCCCACAGCCTTCTTTCTCCTTCCTCCCCATCCCCAGAGTTATTCCTGGACATCTGCTCAGGGTCCCAGCAAGTGGGTTCCGATGAGGTGCAATTTAAAAGAGACCCCAGGCTTCCTTGTCCCTGCAAGGGGCTGGGAGGGAACTGGTGAACTTTCAACTTCCAGCAATTAGGAAGCAAACGCCTCTTGGGGAGTCGGAAGCTTCAGTAGGCAACAAGGGGAGGACATGGCTCCATGTGCTCTTCACTTGTCCAAATCACAGACCAAAGTGGTTTTTTCTAAAACATAAAAGGGACACGTGTATTTCCTTTTTATATCTCAATGTATTCCCTTAACATCTATAACTCTTTTCAAACATCCTCATATAGTAAACAATTTTGCCCACTGGATTTGTTATTGGATTGTTTGATTTTCCCCCTTTGAGACCTGTTTTATAAGCAATACTGGTAGAAGAGAATCTCTGTATAGATTTCATGTCTGAACCAAGTTATAGGGAATGTTGGACTTTATTCATTGGCCCCCAGATGCACCAACAATATCTTGTGGCATAGCTTCTCTTTTGCATAGGCACATTAAAATGGGAAAATAATACATATGCAAACAAGTTCTTATCTAATAGAGATGGGAACATAAATTTGGTAATGTAATTAGGCCTTTTACCCTGAACATTGGAATAATGATTTGGCTTAGGCCTCAGAAGAAGGGGCATTGCCCCCACACACCTGAACAATGGATACCATCTATGGAAACAACCACAATTGCCTATAACATTACCAGGATCCAAGCTTCTACCAGGAAAGACCTGCCACTGCTTTGGCATTGACTTACTCCAAAGAGTGCTCCCAACACCCAGACGACTCAGCAACAGTCTGCATGCAGGGCAGATCGCTCCGCATTAAATGGTATGCTGAAACTAGAGGATGCTCCACATCAGCCTGACATCGATGAAAGAAATGCACAGAATCCAAAGTCTTTAAATATAAGAATCTGAAACCAACAATAGCTAAAGTGTAAAAAAGTTTCACCGGGACCTTGAGAATGACTCTAGTTAGATGGACTGGTATGCCTGGAACCCAGAGTTGGTCTTATGCCAATAAACTTCTGGGGTGAGGCCTTTTTTTTAATCAGGTCAAGGATTTTTTTCCATTTTCCCATTTTTCTGAACCTATGCAAACAACAGCGATTGCCACTATCACACCTTTACTATATTTTTTTGCTCTTATCCTTTAAGGAAAAAAAATACAACTTACTGAACTTAAAAACAAATAACTGTAGTAGAATGCCTGTCTCGAATACAGACAGGGGATGGGCAGGGGGGAGGGAGTAATGTTACACTGGTGAAGGGAGGGTGTTCTGCTTATGACTGTAACCCAACTATGATCGTGTTACTTAAAAATATATTTAAAAAATAAAGAGAGATTACTAGATTGCAGCCTTTCTGAGTGCAAAAGGGAGAGAGCTGTGCTCATTGGGCTTTATATTGGAAAAAAGTTAATAGTTAACTATGGCTGAAGAACAAATATTTTCAAAACTTAGTACCTTAAAACAGCAATGATCCTTTATTCATCTTCACAGGTTTTATAGGTCAGAAAATCATGTATTTGGGGCTTTCTCATAGAATTGTATTCAAATATCAGCTGGAGCTGCAGTTATAGAAAATTTCCTCATAGCTGGACGATTCACTCATATGTCACATCACTTCTGTGGTTTGTGACTTGGTTTGTGGTTTCTTAGATAAGGCGAGGAAGGATACCCAAAGGCTCTCATTATTTGAAAGTGACTTATTTGGGCACCACTCTGAAGGTGAATATAATAGGACTTGACTATCATAAGCCTGCAAATGGAATTTTTCCAAAATTTGTCACTGTGTTGCTTGGGACTCATTAGACAACCTACAAATTTCATCATTATTCTATCCTTAAAAGTAGCAGACCACGAGCCTGTGACTTTTACCTTGATGTACACAGTGAAAGGACGTAGTTCCCCATGATTTCTATAGCTGCTTGGCTTCTTTGTAATTTTAGCAGGTACACCCACCTGGCAGCATCTGGAGATTATGAGTTTGGGAAAAAACTGTTAAGTTTCAAAAGACTTACAAAAATATCTAGACAGCTATTTGTTACCTAGATGATGATGATATTAATGGTGTTAACAACAGTGATGATAAAACCATGATGGTTATGGATTTTGTTACTAAGGCATGGGTAAATGTCTTGCCTTAATTTTATTCTAGTGTACTGGAATTCTGCTAAGAGCAAATACTTTAAAATTACTTGGTTTACATTCTTCTTATGGCCCTTAGGGACAGTGTGACCTTGGACAAATTATTTAATCTCTCTGACCTTTTGTTTTTTTCATCTGTAAATGTGGCTCCTGACACCCTCGACCCCACATTACTGTTAAGATTAAGTGAAATGACATATGGTAAAGACCTTTTCTAATGGCACATTCTATACAAATATCAGCGTCATAGTAATGTAAGTCTAGGTGGCTTAACGAAAGATGTTTATTATCATAGTTCTGGACAATAGGACGTCCAAAATCAAGGTATCAGCACACCATTTTTGGGTAAAAGTCTCCTTCTTGGCTTATAGACAGCAACCATTTCATTTTGTCCTCACATGATGGAAATAATAAAATTTTATCTTTTCCTCTTTCTTTTATTTTTGGGGTGGGCAGTTTGAGCTATACTCAGATCATCAGGTGCTTCTGGATCTCTTCTCAGAGAGCACTTCTGGCAGTACTAGGGGCTCATATTTAGTGCACACAGAGGTCGGCCATGTGCAAGGCCAATGTGCTTACCACTGTATTATCTCTCTAGACCTTTCTTATAGGGAAAATAATTCCTTTAGAATATAGCCAGTGAATGAGAAGTACAAATAATTGGGGATTGCAGGCACTTACATAGGGAACAAATAAACAAAATATAGGCAAAACATGCAGACTTTCTAGTGGTAAGTGACATTTTTTCAATCATGAATATTTGTCAGCCTGTGGTGGTGACCCCATATCAAATCCCAGCACTACATATTGGTTCACTGAGCACTGTGGAAAGTCTCCCCTGAGCACAGAGCCAGGTGTGTCCCAGAATACTGCCAGGCTTGCCCCTGCCCCAAGAGCAAAAGCAAAAGAGAATGGGAATTTTTTTATTTCATCTCTTAGAAAGTGATTTAATTCCTGTTATTTTAGTTCATCTTTACTCAAAACATACTAGACTTTTGAAATGTTCTTTGGTGCATTTCCTGGAGGCTCTGCTGATCAAATATAAATGAAGTTTATATCTAGAGCACTTACTCTTTAGAAGCTTAATACCCACCTTTATTCTTTTTTTTAATTTTCTTTTTTTTTCCACCTTTATTCTTAAAAGCAAAAATCTGAAATAGGATTCTCATTATTCTTTTTTGTTTGTTTTGGTTTGGGATATACTTGGCTATGTGCAGGGCTTAATCCTGACAGTGCTCAGGGAAACCGTAAGGGCTTAAACCTAAGTAAAACTCAGGTAAACCCAGGTCAGCCACATACCAGGCTAGTGCCTATCCTCTGTATTATCTCTCAGCACTATTTCTTTTATTTAAATGGAATCCATCTTTTTCTTTCTTTTATTATGATGACTATTGGAAAGATTCCAAGAACTCAAATCCTGGTGTCATAACTAAATACAGACTAAGAATTTGTTTACGAAAAATATTTTATCATTAAGTATCTTGATGTACCAAAGCAAAGTAGAATAAATATCAACGTGGGGCAGCTAGTATGATGTGCTATGTTCATGAAAAATATTACTTTTACTGGTTTTACACTTCCTTAGGTAAGTAATGAGTTGTTACTATTTTAAGAGTTAAAGCAACCAGAATTTGATAGTTTGCATTAATAAATACCAAAATCTGGGGTAAGCACTTGGGAGTTGCTTTAACAGTATTACTAATAATTAGTTTATGTTTTGATTAAATGGTATTATTTCTATAATCACATCCTAAATGCATGATCGAGTTGTATGGCTCACTGTGTTGTATTAATTAGATTAATGAGTCCTTGATGGTTCATTGAGTGGATGGATGGATGGTGCGGCCTTTCTCGGCTAGCCCAGCACCTGTAGGTATCAGCATAATGGTGAGCAAATGACCCACAGCCAGTCAGAAGAAGTCAGAAGACATGCAGTTTTATCATAAGGCCTATCCACCATGTGTGGCTTCTAAGCATCTACCTTGACTCTCATCTCTCCATGCTGCATCCTCTTCCTGCTTCTTCTCTCCTCTCCTTCCCCCGAGATAACGACTTTGTTACCAACCACAGACCCCTCCCAGCTATGGATGGATCTCCCTATCCAGGTGAGACAGCCAGGAAGTTGGGAGGAAGGGTAAAATATCTCCTTTCTTGATTAAAAAACAAAAGAGGAAAGGTTAGCTTTTGTTGTCCTGACATTCGCCTTTGGCCAAAGGCAGAACCTAATATTCCCCAAAGCATAAAGTCCAAAGTGTAAAATTAAAATTTAAGCCTTTTCCATAAACAGAACTTTTCTGCCAAACACACCTGTTGTTTAACTTTCTTAATGCTATTTAAACAAGCACTTTTATACTGGAACATCTTTAGTTCATCTCATTAAACTTCCCTAAACAAAATTACAAGGACGTTTATACAAAAAGTACAGCTTGAAAACAGCTTACAACATTAAAACACACCATAAAATATTATATCAATGAGGGAAAATATTAATTAAGGAAAACTTAAAAAAAAACATTTAAACCAGCAAGACAATGGTGCAACAGAATAAAAGATAAACTTTAACAGTTCAAATGCAGGAGGCTTTAAAAATTAGCTTTTCTTGGGCTTTGCTGGCTTCTGTTCTCCATCTACTTTTCTTCTTTTTTCCCATCACCAAATTGTCCAGACGCAGATATGCTGTGGATGACTCCCAGGGCAAGCAGACTGGCCAAGTGGGCCAGTCCCGGGTGCACCATTCCACTTGCCTTGCTGCGAGCTCCCGGGAAGCTTTTGCTATCACTGCTGCTGCTGCCGCACTTCTAATGCCACCTCCCTGCCTCTCTGGGCAGCTCATATTGAAGCTCAGTGTTTGGATTTGTATCTCTTTGCCAATGCATTCGCTAAACAGCTCCTGCAGCTCACTTTAAATGTATTTTAACCTAGAGATTATGATGAGAACAGGAGCCAGGTCTTTCCTTGAAAATGCCATCCTCTAAAATAACTGTCATAGAAAACTGTGTAGTTGACATAAAAATTATTGACTAGAATATCAAGTCATTTTTTAAAAGTTAAATTGGTATTCTTAAACTTTTTAAATAGAAATTCTGCTTTAGAAAACCCCTCCCATAATCTGTACTCTTCCCTGCCTTGTAGGCCCTGCAAGTCTATTTCCCTAAATAGCATCTTTTACTGAATTCAGTGAAAAATATGTCTTATCAAAAGGTCCAGCAGACCCCAGTTTGATTACCTGGTACTACATGTGGTCTTTTGAGCCAGGAGGGATCCCTAAGCACAAATCCAGGAGTAAGCCCCAAATACTGTCATCTGTTCCAAAAATAAAACAAAAAATTTTAAAAATTATATAAAAATTGGATACTTTTGAATGACAATTGTAGTTACTTTTCAGATTTGTTATGCTCTGGAAAATAAATCCATTATTCCCCTTAAAAGTTAGATTCTTTAGGGGCTAGAGCAAGTACAGCTGGTAAAGCAGTTGCCTTGCATATGGCTGACCTAGATTCTGATCTGTCAGGAGAGGTCACAGATAACAGAGGCAGGAATAAACCCTAAGCATTTTGGATGAGGCCCAGCCCCAAAAGCTATAGCTGAATTATTTTTAAACTTAATCTTTTCCTAATAAATTCACATTAATATTTAAATTATTATGAAGGACAAGTGCAAGTTTAAATTTTTTTATTTATTAAATATATTTTTATTTAAATAACATGATCATATTTGGGTTACAGTCATAACCAGAACACCCCCCTTCACCAGTGCAACATTACCTGCTCCCCCCTTCCCATCCCCTGCCTGTTTTCGAGACAGGCATTTACTACAGTAGTTTGTTTTTAAGTTCAGTAAGTTGTATTTTTTTCCTTAAAGGATAAGAGTAAAAAAATATAGTAAAGGTGTGATAGTGGCAATCGCTGTTGTTTGCATAGGTTCAGAAAAATGAGGAAAATGGGAGAAAAAATCCTTGACCTGATTACAAAAAGGCCTCACCCCAGAAGTTTATTGGCATAAGACAGACTCTGGGTTCCAGGCATACCAGTCTATCCAACTCCAGTCATTCTCAAGGTTCCAGTGAAACTTTTTCACACTTTAGCTATAGTTGGTATCAGACTTTTATATTTAAAGACTCTGGATTCTGTGCATTTCTTTCGTTGATGTCAGGCTGATGTGGAGCATCCTCTAGTTTCAGCATATCATTAAATGCAGAGCGATCTGCTCTGCATGCAGACTGTTGCTGAGTCACCTGGGTGTTGGGAGTACTCTTTGGAGTCAGTCAATGCCAAAGTAGTGGTAGGTCATCTCTGGTAGAATCTTGGATCCTGGGAATGTTAAAGACAATTGTGGTTGTTTCCATAGTTCAGGTGTGTGTGGGTGATGCCCATTCTTCTGAGGCCTGAGCCAAATCATTATGCCAATGTTCAGGGTAAAAGGCCTAATTACATTACCAAATTTGTGTTCCCATCTCTATTAGATAAGAACTTGTTTGTATATGTATTATTTTCCCATTTTAATGTGCCTATGCAAAGAGAAGCAATGCCACAAGATATTGTTGGTGCATCTGGGGGCCAACAAATAAATTCCAACATTTCCTGTAACTTGGTATAAATGTGAAATCTACACAGAGTTACTCTTCTACCAGTATTGCTTATAAAACAGATCTCATAGGGGAAAAATCAAGCAATCAAATAACTAATCTAGTGGGCAAAATTGTCACAAATGAGGATATTTTAAAAGAGTTATAGATGTTAAGGGAATACATCTGAGATATAAAAAAGAGATACATGTGACCCTTTTATGTTTTAAAAAGAAAAAAAAAGAAAACAAGGGTATTTGAAGACAACAGGTGATAGTTGAGTTTGCGACATGTTTTGTGGCATTATGGAACCCTATATTGTCCTTGAACTAGGGGTTATGCTGAAGCTGATTCCAGTATCATGCAACAGTCCATAGTTTGATGGTGACATAAGGGGCCACCAAGCATGGGTCAACAGGCGTGTTGGTTGTAGTTGTTTGCGTAGGCATGAGCTGGGGACCGAGAGGGTGTCATTCAATGAGGAGCTGGATGGTGGTGTTGGGGCAGAAGGTCAGTCTTGGTGTCTACCAAATTAGGAACTGAGGATAAGGAGGGTTGAATAAGGGGAAGATAATGGTTCAGGGTTTGGGTATGAGGAGGTAGGAGAGACAAAGGGGTGAGGGAAGAGGCAATACATAAAAGACTAAACAATAAAGGCCAATTTGAGTGTTTTGTCAGTATCTTGAGCATCCTGATTCTATTCCTAGGAGCAATCTAGGATCAGGAATGTTTTTGGATAATGATTAAAAAGCCCGCACGGCTTTGAAAAATAATATTACTAGCAAGCAAAACAGGGGGTCCAATATACATAGGGGAGGGGTTTCCCTCCTCCGGCCGCCCCCCAGGGCCCGAGTTGCCAGGGCCAACCATGAAGACCCGCCTGGCGTTGGGGGTCCCAGTCTCCTGGACCAAGTGTTCAGCCCAGGAGATCTGTGGCCCGCTGTCCGACCAGCGACCCTAACATACCAGGAAAACAGAGGGACGGCTTTCCTGGCATGTGCGCTCTGCTGGGTCCAATTGCGAGCTCCCTCTCCAGTTTGAAAATTGAAAAGGAGGAGTTTCCCTCCTCCACCCATCCCCCAGGGCCCGAGTAGCCAGGGCCAGCCATGAAGATCCACCTGGTGTGGGGGATCCCAGTCTCCTGGACCAAGTGTTCAGCCCAGGAGATCTGTGTCGCAAGTTTAAATTTTTAATTCACTTTTTATTGTATGTTTATTATGAACTGTGTGCAATATATCAGATTAGTAATGAATGATAATACTTGAAACCAATTATCTAATCTCTCTGAAGGTGTTTTTATTAATAGAGTTTGAGTGCTATGTAGTAGAATATATATGCCTTAAGAAAACATATAGGAGATTTCCCAGAAATTAGACATCGATCTGACTTCAGTTCAGTTTCTTGAACCACATAATCCTTGGAGCACTGTTAGGCATAGTCCTGGAGAAATCTGCGCAGCTTGGGTGACTCAGGAATGCCAACTGTTACAGGGCCTGCGCAGTATAGCATCCTTGGGAACTTGCTGTATCCAGTTAGCCCAATAGGTTGTCTGAGAATTGCTGGTGAGTGTCCCCAGGCTTCCTGAGTACCACTTAGGAAACCTTCATCAACGTTATAGACAACATTTTTATAAATAACATATAAAATTTTTGGGCCAGAACCTTGCATTCATATGACCTGGAACAGATCTAGGTTTGATCCTCGGCATCCCATGTGGTCCTCCAAGCCTGCCAGGAGTAAGTTCTGAGCACAAAGCCTGGAGTAACCCTAAGTGCTGCCAGGTGTGACCCAAAAGCCAAATATATATATTATATGTATGTATGTATATAATTTAATCATTTATACCTCTATCCATTTATTTGTTTTATTCAGTATTAATTATATTAATAATTATTTATCTATTAATTAATTATTTTGTGGTCAGTGGCAATGACTTATAAATGCAAATAAAATATGAATCTTACAAAGGAGCTGATGTATATGCAGACAATAATTTTAGTACAAAAACAAACATTAATGTGGAATAAAAGAAGCATCAAATGAAAATACCAAGGGAAGATTCTGGGCTACATGAAGTCAGGGACCGTCTTATCTTTATTTCCTTAGATTCTTTCTTTATCTTCTTTTTCTTCTTCATTTTTCTTCCTTCATCTTCCTTCTACTTTCTTCTAAATCAGTGTTTCATATAGGGTAGATTCAGATGGTATATTGACTAGCTACTGAATTCATAGGAGAACATATCATGGGAAAAAAGTCAAACTGAAACTGGGCCTGAAAGCTAATATTTATACCCTTCAAATGGATGAAATGTTAGAAAGGATTATAGAATTTTAGAACTGGAAGAGACCTAAGTAACTATATTTCCCTCAATTTTTAGTTTAAATATTGGGGAACTTTGATCTACTTATATGTACTCCTTTAAAACAAGTTATTACATTGAAGAATCTCTGAATAAATAAGGTACTACAGATAGCAGATGGTAAAGTGAACTAGTGAACTAGACTACCAAGTTACACATTTTGAAATCCATAGAGATCAATGAAACAAAGACATGGAAAGAATTAGTGGGTTCTTGCGAATATTATGATGCCATTTATACTCCTCCATTTTTTCTATGGTCTCCCATTAGAAACAAAATTTGACCTTCCCATTTTATTTATAAGAGGAAGATTCATTAGGGATACCTGGGGATGTGGACCTTTAGATTCCATTTCTGAGATGTGGGTGAATGATGCTGTGAAATTTGTAAGAATGTATGATGTGGACTAATGTTGGCAAAAGAAAGAGCAGCAGATAAATTCTCAAAAGGATTTTACAAATTACTCTGGTGATATTTAATAGCAGCCACATAAAGAAAGTTAAAGGAAAACTCACTCACTGCTCCTCTTTCCTTTCCTCACTTTACTTCCATCAAACTTGTTCCAGTTTAGTGGAGGAAAAGGAATTAGGAAAGAGGAGGCTCACAATACCTGCTTTTAGGGTGAACAGGGTAAGACCTGGTTCCCTGCAAACTCTCTTAGTTGGAGGAGAAATCTTTTTATATGTATTTGTGTATTGTAATGACAATTCTAGTTCAATATCATCAGATAATCATAGGACCTTATATTTTACATTTGTTGAACAGAAGGGCATGGGAGCTGCCCATGTTTTTGCCTAAGAGTCAAAGTAAGAATTAACCCTTCCCTGAAAAGAATTTAGAGAAAAAGGAAATAAAATGTCTTGACAGATTCATGACACACTTCTGATTATGTAGTGTACAAATTATGACTTTCACAGATTTAAAAAATGTTATGGTGCTGGAGAGATAGTACAGTTGTTAGGGGACTTGTCTTGCATGTGGCTGACCTGGATTTGATCTCTGGCATCCCAAGCCTTCAAAGAATGATTCCTGAATGCAGAATAAGGAGTAAGCCCTTAGCATTGCTAAAAAAACACAAATCAATAAGTGAAAGAAGACAATACAAATAATTTCTATTTGGATATGCTTGAAGACAATGTGGCTGATTTTTCAGTGGGTCAGTCATTGCTGAAATAGATTCCATTGAATAAATAAAAATATTCATAAGACAAAAATCAACAATTAGTCAATGCATAAACTTTTCAAGGTGCATGACAATCAGAAAAGTAAGTACTGTGGTTGGATCACTGCCTTTTAAGGATGAACAAAAAGAATTGACTCTTTTGTGTCCAGAGATGGTGACAGAGCAAGGCTCCTGCATAACTCAGCAACAGAAAGCTACCTCTACTTCAATCCTACTTAGTGATGAGTAGTACTATTCTCTAAAAAGAATTTTAACTTGATGGTCTCTAAGAGACTCTCAGGAGAGGACACCACTGCTTGATTATGATAAGTTACCATATTTTACATACCATAAGATACACTTTTCTCCCCCAAAAGTGTATCTTATGAAGCAAATCCTGCCTGAAGCTGAAGCCTAAGTGTAGGGGAGGAGACTATCTAAAAACTATGTGCATCTATGGACAGGTGCATCTTATAGAGCAAAAAATACAGTGCTTTTGTATCATTTAGGATATTTGCCTAACTTCCTTCAGCATCTTAACACTTTCCTGAAAACCATATATAACTTCCTTAAAAATATCTTTGCAGGAACTATAATCTTTTTTAACTATCCTATAAATGTTATCAGGAGTTAGATACTAGCAGTCAACATTCCAGAGGAATATTCTGTAAAACTGAATTAACACATTTCAAATTCCATTACAGTTTATATGTTAAATATAGTCTCCACCCTGGGCCAGAGCGGTGGCGCAAGCGGTAGGGAGTTTGCCTTGCACAAGTTAACCTAAAATGAACTGCGGTTCAATCCTCTAGAGTCCCATATGGTCCCCCAAGTCAGAAGTGATTCCTGAGTGCACAGGCAGGAATAACCCCTGCGCATCACCAGGTGTGGCCCAAAAAGGAAAATATATTTTCCACCATTGAAATCTCTATTTATTGCAACAGGTGTTTTACAGATGAAGAAAATATGATCTACAAAGATTAACTTAAAAACTAACAAGTGTTACCAACTACAGAAGATGATTAAAACAACATTCAAGAAACAGAACTGCTAGAACCACAAAGACAGACTTCATCATAAGCTCTATTCCTTGAGCTGTACAGACACCAAGATCTCTAGAGACAGAGGTCTGATTCTACCATCCATGATGAAGCAGAAGTCTTCCATACACCAAAAAAGCACCGAGGGGAGAGTAAATGATCATACAATGAGTCTACATTTAATCCCATGACAGTATACTTCAAGGAGAAACCCTGCATCTCCTAGGCCAAGGAATTCACTCTATAATGCCCCCAATAGTTACTGTGCCTATGCAGGGGGAAAAAGCACAAAAGAATCCTTTTATCCACTTATATATTTATTGATTGATTGATATTTTTGACTTCTTAGTTTTGGTGTAGATATTGAAGTTGATGTCTCCAATATTATTTTATTTTATCTTTATCTTTCTTTTTGCACTCTGGCATGGTTTGATTTCAGGAGTGAGACTATTGTGTGGTGCTTGTTTTTATTGCTGTATTGTCCACTGGATATTTTACTTGATATTTCTTTCTGTATTGCCCACGGGATATTTTACTTGATATTTCTTTCTATAATTTTTCCGGTGTTTCAATTACCTTTTTCTTGTCCTCTCTCAAACTGAGGTTGAAAGTCTCTAGAAGGACTTTGCCCATTTTCAGCTTATTTGATTTTTTACCCCATTGTATTGCTTTTCTTTCCTTCAAACAAAACCAAATAGATCCCTAAATGAGACACTAGAAAAACTAGGACTAATGGAACTAAATTGAACCCTCCATACCCAGAAAGTGGAATACACATTCTTCTCAAGTGCACATGGTACTTTCTTTAGTATAGACCACTCCTTAGGATATAAATCTAATTTGCACAAAATTGCAAATATAAGGATCATAACAAGTACACTATCAGATCACAATGCATAAGATCAAGACTGACTTAAAAAGAATTTGTGGAGAAAATCCAACACCTGGATATTAAACTACATGCTGCTCAACAACAGCTGGATCAAAAAGAAAATCAAGAAAAAAATAAAAAGATTCTTTGAGATGAATGATAATTAAGAGACAAATGGTCAAAACTGTGGGACACAGCAAAAGCAGTTATTAGGGATAAATTCATAGCAATACAGGCCTATGTTAGGAAAGAGAAAATTGACAAAATCAACAGCTTAAAGAGACACCTTAAGGACCTGGAAAAACAACAGCAAAGAAACTAAAGCACAGGCAGAAGACAAGAAATAATAAAAACCAGAGCAGAAAAAACAGCAACATAGAAACAAAGAAAACAATACAAAAAATCAATAAGACCAGGAGCTGGTTCTTAGACAGAATAAACAGGATAGACACACCACTGGCAAGACTCACAAAAACAAAAAAGGAAAACAACCAAATAAATCATATCACAAACAAAAGGGGAGAGATTAAAACAGAACTTCAAGAAATCAAAGACATCATGAGAACTTATTATAAACAACTGTGCTCAGTTAAGTTAGAGAACCCAGAAAATACTGATAAGTTTCTGGGAAAATATCATCTTCCAAGACTTAATAAGGAGGACATAGAAAGCCTAAACAGGCCAATCACATCTAAGGAAATTGAAACAGTAATTAAGAAACTCCCCAAGAACAAAAGTCCAGGACCAGATGTATTACAGGTGAATTCTATCAAATATTCTGAGAAAAATTAATATCATTGATTCTCAAACTCTTCAAAAATACTGAAAAGAAAGGAATCCTCCCTAACTCTTTTTCTGAGGCTGATATCGCACTCATTCCCAAAGCTGACAAAGACAACACCAAGAAAGAAAACTACAGACCAATATTACTATGAACATGGATGCAAAAATCCTCAACAAAATCTTAGCAAACCGAATCCAAAAATACATCCAAAAGATTATACAACATGATCAAGTGGGTTTCATCCTAGGGATTTAAGGATAGTTCAACATACAGAAATCAATAAACATCATACACCACATCAACAACAAGAAAGACAAAAATCACATGATCATATCAATTGATGCAGAGAAGGCATTTGACAAAATCCAACACCCATTCATGATGAAAACACTCAGCAAAATAGGGTTGGAAGGAAGCTTCCTCAAGATAGAGCTACCTATATAAAGCCCAGAGCCAACATTTCCTTAGTGGCAAAAAACTGAAAGCATTTCCATTAAATTCAGTAACTAGGCAAGGGTGTCCATTCTCTCCACTCTTATTCAACATAGTTCTAAAAGTCTAGAAATAGTAATTAGAAAAGAGACAGAAATCAAATTCAAATAGGGAGAGAGGAAGTCGAATTTTCTCTTTATGCAGATGATCGGATGATATACATAGAAAACCATAAAGAGTGCACAGCAAAACCCCTAGAAATAATGAACCAATACAGCAAAGTGGCTAGCTACAAAGTCAATACACAAAAGACAGCAGCATTCCTTTATACAAATAATAAAGCAGAGGAGAGATTAAAGAGTCGATCGATCCCATATGAAATAGTATCAAAAATATTAAGTGGGGCTGGAGTGGTGGTGCAGAGTGGTAAGGCATCTGCCTTGCCGGCGCTAGCCTAACACGAACCATGGTTTGATCCCTCGGCGTCCCATAAGGTCCTCCAAGCCAGGAACAATTTCTGAATGCATAGCCAGTCGTACCCCTGAGTATCACCAGGTGTGGCCCCCCAAAAAACCTTACACACACACACACACCTAGGAATCAACCTGACAGCAGATATGAAGGACCTATACCATGAAAACTTCAAAACGTTTCAGAAAAAATGAAGAGGACCTAAGAAAATAGAAGAACAACCCATGCTCATGGGTAGGAAGAATCAACATCATCAAAATGACTATCTTATCTAAATTACTATATAGATTCAATGCAATCCTCATCCAAATTCAGACATCATTTTTATGGACTTAGAAGAATCAATTATAAAGTGCATATGGAACCACAAAAGACCTATGTTAGCCAAATCAATACTGAAAAACAAGAAATTAGGTGGCATTTCTTTACCTAACCTGAAACTTTACTATAAAGCTATAGTGATCAAAACAGCATGGTCCTGGAATAAAGAGTCTCAGACCAATGGGTCAGAATAGATATCCAGTGACACACCTCAAATATACAGTCAACTAATATTTGACAACGGAGCCAAGAACTTGAAATGGAACAGTCTCTTTGACAAATGGCATTGGAACAACTAGATAACCACCTGTAATAAACTAAAGATTGATCCATACCTCACACCTTACACAAAACTCAACTCAAAATGGATTAAAGACCTTGAAATCAGACACGAATCTATTAAGTTCATTCAGTAAAAAATAGGCAGTACAAATCAAGACAAAAGTCTTTGATGATGGAATGTCAATGACAAGAGTTATAGCATCAAACCTCAATAAATGGGACTACATCAAATTAAAAAGTTTCTGTATGGTGAAAGAAACCCTGTTTAAAACTTGAAGACAGCTAATGGAAAGGGAAAATTTTTTCACACTCAACTCATCGGATAAAGGGTTGATATCAAGGATATACAAAGCCTTCAGAAAAGTTAGTTCCACAAAACTTAATAAAGCCATAGAAAAATGGGGAGAAGAAAGGAATAGACACTTCTCCAAGGAAGACTGACAGGTGGCTAATACACATATGAAAACATGTTCAACATCACTAGGGAAATCCAAATCAAGACAACAATGAGGTGCCACCTTACACCAGTGAGGATGGCACACATTAAAAATAATGGGACCAATTTCTGTTGGGGGGAATGTGGTAAGAAAGGAACTCTCATCCACTCCTATTGAAAACAATATGAAGGGTGAACTCAGAATTGACCTGCCATATGACCCAGCAATCGCACCCCTGGGTATCTATCCCCAAGACAGAAGAACATTCATCCTGAAGTACGTGTGCACTCCACTATTTATCACAGCACTCAGCACAATAGTCAATATATGGAATCAATCTCGATGTCCAACAACAAATGAGTGGATCATGAAGATGTGGTACTTATACAAAGGAATACTACATAGCAATTTGAAATGATACAATCATGAATTCTGCAGTAACATGGATGTAACTAGAAAATATTATGTTAAATGAAGTAAGCCAGAGGAAGAAAGATAAATACAGAATGCTAGCACTTATCTGAGGTATTTACATTATAAACCATATATACATATAATACTCCATAAAGGAACACCATGGTCTAAAAGGTAGAAGTTCTGAACACTGTTGGTGCTGGGATACAGTGAGAAGCAATTATATCAAACAAAAAATGGGAACCACAATGCCACTAAGATCTTTTATACTATAAGGAAATCAGCAAAGAGGGAGACAGCTGTTTAGAATGAACAGGTGTTCAATAAACCTCCCACTACAATGGACTATTTTAATGTTCTGATGTATTTATCCACAGACTAGGTGCAGAATATGATTGGAAACCAGGGACTCCTGCTGCAGTACTTATTATCAATATGTGCTAATGCCTTAAATTTACTAGGTATAAAATAACTTCAGCTTTGCTCACAGAGTTTTTGGGTGATATAGGGTGGATGCCCTAATTTTGTAAATTGGCTCTCAACCATACACATTTCCTTTTGATTAAGTCATCTTTTAGGACCTAAAGCAAATGACCATTGAGACCACTGAAAGAGACAACTATGCAGCACAGATTTATGATACAGGTCCAACTCACCGAGTACATTTTTGCAAATTAGTATTATTCCTTTCTTTTTTTTCTATTTTCTTCTCATTTTTCTTTTTTATTCTTTTCCCATCCTCTTCTTTCTCCTTTTTCACTTCAAACTATGTTACTATGATATCATAAATCCCATGCTGTCAGATTCTTTTTAGGAGGAACCTCAATGCACAAGACACAGCACAAGACACACTACAGAGGATAGACACCTCTTATAGTGCTCACTATCATACTGCTTAGTAAACTAGATGTGAAAATTCTGTTTATCTTAAAATGCTCCAGCCACAGTTTAACCCTGAAAGCTTCATTTAGCAAAGTTCAATGATGAAGTGCCTAGAAATTGGAAAATCATCCCACTCTGAGTCTCCAGCCCAAATTTTTTCTTTTCCTTATTTTTTAATTTCCTATTTTTTCTTTCTTTTCACTCCTCTTTTTTCTCTTCTTTCCCTCTTAACCTATATTTTAGCTATATATCTATTTTTTCTAATGCAATTATTTCTTAAGCACCCAGACCCATCCTATGAGGGTCAGGCCTCCAACAACTTATACAAAGATATCTAATGTCTGTGGGCGTGAGTTTGTATACAGTGGACTCCTCTTTGTCTGGCAAACCTATATTGTAAACAATTCATTCCTATACATATATAGTCTCTCATATTATTTCCCCTCTTCCCATTCAGAACTTTTTATATCCTTTGGTATCTTGATCCTGATTTGTTATCCCTTCCCATTTAATCTTCTTTACCCCCAGTTCTTAACTCATTAGGTACTGAGACCTACTGCCAGCCTCAATAAGCTACCATCCAGATCCTTGAGCAAAAGGACACTCTCAGTCCCACATCTCAGGCTCCAGCAAAAGCTGCAATCACCACTCCTGTAGAATCATTCTCTGTGGCACTTCTTCTCACACACTCCCCCTAAATGTGGACTGTTGCATGCTACAAAATTCAGTCCCAGAAGGAGCCCCAGCTCAAGGACACTACTAGATCCTTTATTGTTGCAAACCATTTCTCAAACCCAACAAGACCACAGTGCGGGATGGAAATGGACCCTGAATCTTATTCCTACCCCCCAAAATATCTCAAAAGACTTAATGGGGATATGTATATTTTTTATATGTTGAATACATCAATAGTTATCTCTTACTTCCAAATGTAAAAGTAGCCTCCTCCATCCACTTTTATCCTTTTCTTAAAAATTTTTAAATTTTCTTATTTTTCATTTTTAATTGCTCTCTATATAAATTTTATTATATATATATTTTTTAATTTCACTTGTTTGATTTCTGTTTGGTATGAAATTCTAGAAGAAAAACTTACTTGGGATAAATGCTCAGGTCAAAATCAGGGCACAGAGATTGCATAGCCTGCCATTCTTACCTCCACATGCACCAGCAATATAATATGACGCTGTTCCCTTTTGCATAGGAATACTAAAAAAGGGGGGAAATCTTATGTATAGTAACAAGCTCTTATCTACTAGGGATAAGAACCCATAAATTTTATAATACAGGAGTGCCTCCCACCCTGAACATTTGTCATGGGGACTAAACTTAAACTCATGTGATTGGACAGCGACCCTCCAACCCCAAATCCCAGATCCCAACTGTGGAACCAACAGCACCTTGCAACAGCACCAAGAATCAAATACCCTCCGGGGAGTGCCTAATACCATGCTGGCACCAACTTGCCAGGTTGATACAACATCCTGACGATGAGGAAACAGCAACAACTCGATCTAAGAGCAGGTTGCCCTACCTCATCACCTAATGGTAAAGTGAAATCAGAAGACACTAAGTCCTTGATATGCGCAAAAATCAAGATCACTAATCACAGAAGACTTTGACAACTGCAACTGGGCAGAGCTTTTCCAGGGTCCAATAAGAATGACCCTAGGATTTGAACAAAAACCAAGATTTCTAATTCCAGATATCTGACTTTGACAACTATGACTCAGCAGAACTTTTGGAATCATAAGGAAAGGATATATCCTAAGCTTCATCCTAAAATATGTGCAGAAACCAAGATCACTAATTACAGAAAACTGACTACAACAACCATGACAGAACAGAACTTCTAGAACCATAAAGACTCTATCCTAGATTTGGTCTTATGATCTATACAAATACCAAGATCTCTAATTCCAGAGAACTGATTTTATCAGCCACAACTGAGACGTACCATAAAAAAGACATTAAGGTTTGATAATAATATCTGGAGCCTGCAATTGTTGACAGTATGCTTCAAGGGTAGAGAAAACCTGTATATCTTAGGCCAAGAGAATTCCCTTTCGAATTTCCCCATTACTTACTATGCTTATATGCAAAAAAACAAAAACAAAAAAACCCAAAACCTCACACCAGCCCTCCTTCCTTTTTTTCTCCTTTTTTGTATTGTTGTTTAGTAGTTGTTTATTGTGGCATTGTGTATCTTGTACTTGCTTCTCCTTCATCCCCCCTTTTTTCTTCTAAATTGATATTGATAGCTCCTAGATGGATTCCTTCCAGCTTTTTTCCCCACAACAGAACCATAGAACTCAAATCATCTTGTTTTGCCTGATTAAGGGGAAAATAAATTGGATATACCAGGAGCAGTCACATGAACATTGAGTGGAAAAAAATAACTATCTGGCCTAAATACCAAACTCAAAGTCAAGGACAACAGAATTAAGATCTACAAGTTATATACAAAGGGAGCCAGTTATACTAGCAGTACATGGAGCAAAGGGGGGGTAAGTATGGGATGCATGCTGGGAACAGGGGTGAAGGGAGGTCAACACTGGTGGTGGAATTGCCCTACTTCATAGTCACAATGTACCTTAAGTATAACTGTGAAAGACTTGTAATTCACATAGGTCTCAATAAAAATTATTAAAAAATAAAATACTTAAAAATATCACATGCATTATTTTACAGATTTTATGGGTCAGGAACATGGGAACTGTTTAATTAGATTCATTGTTTTGTGTCTCACAACATCACAATCAAGGTGTCACCTAGGGCTGCCATCTAATCCAAAGATTGGGTTCTTTTTCCCAGGCCCATGGATTATTGATAGAATTATGCCCCTTGCAGTTAAATGATAAGAAATTTTATGTTAGAAAGTTTTCCTCCTTTTCCTTACCAATGGAGTGGTATCTTACAGCATGCATTGGGTTCACCCACACTCAAGGGGACTGGGCTATTTAGGTAAGGTACATCAGCAGGTGGGAATTTTGGGGCCACATCTTTCTGCCTACTACAACAGGCATAGTTTAATACCATTTATGAGCTTCATTGTTTACTTTCTCTTGGCCACTCTAGTATATAGCTTGTGTGCCAGTGCCAATACTATACCAGTACAATAGCAGCATAACAAACATTTTATGATTAATCATTTAAAAATAATTTCTGAGTGGGATTTTACACTGATTATTTTTATAAGATTTCAGATTCAGACATACTCTACCAGTGGTCCTCAAACTATGGCCCACAGGCCACATATTGTATTTGTATCTGTTTTGTTTCTTCATTGCAAAATAAGATATATGCAGTGTGCATAAGAATTTGTTCATAACTTTTGTTTTTACTATAGTCAGACCCTCCAATGGTCTGAGGGACAGTGAACTGGCCCCGTTTAAAAAATTTGAGGACCCCTGCGACTAACATCTTTACAAACCTTGTGCATTAAACACGAAGATGGAAGGTTTATTTTTCTGAAACAGGGAGTCCTCACAATGATTAAAGAAAACAATGTCTTATTCAGAATTTATCATGGTGAAAATGAATGTAGTCCATTTCATGTCTGTGAGCACAGGAAAGCAAAGTTTCTACCAAAGTAGACTTTAATAGCTATATTCTTCGCATTCCTTGGCGACAGAGTTTTATGTGATGATGCTAACCCTAGTTACCACAGTCAACTAGAGGTAAGAAGCAGTTGAAGTGAACAATGCTAGCTGTACTTGCTTCTCCTTTGGAAGCCAGCCACCTGTGGCATGTTCAAGATTTTACCCCAGATTAAACCTCATCTTCCATACCAAACTACTTCCCTAAAGTCAGTAATGGGAAACAAAGAAATTTCAGCGGTTTCCCCATAAACAAGTAATGTTTAGACAGTTATGCTGGTACCATCTATACTTAGAGGCAAAAAAAAGTGTATGTATTTAAACATTTTGATTTTGGTTTTTGGGCTACGCCTATTTTTGCTCAGAGCTTACTCCAGGCTCTATGTTCACTATTCACTTCTGAAAGGGCGTGGAGGACCATATGGGGTTCAGGAAACTAACCTGGTTTAATTGTATGCAAGGCAAATGCCTTATCAAGCACTAACTCTTGGGACCCTGTACTTTAATAAGATCAAATTAAACTTTGAAGGGACCAAGAGAGATAGAACAGGAACCATGCAAAAGAATCTAAATTTGACCTCTGACACTGCACTGTACCCTCCAGCAGGACTGGATGTGGCTCTGGTAGCCTCTGAGAACATTTAGGGCTGGCTTTGATGTCCCACATAACCACCAGACCCGAACAGCATTGTGCCTAGTATAGTTGGCAAAGTATTGCCAGTAGTGGCCTACAGTCCCCTTGAACATTGACTAAGAAGGCCCCCAAATAAAATTAGATCTTTGCCTCCATTTAGTCAACCAATAACTCCCAGTAACTCCAAATTTAATTGATATTTACGAGTGTAAGTAATAGAAACGACCAGATATATTTTATTAAAATACTTTCATCATACAAAGTTGCTTAGTGTTTTTTTTAAATTCCAAGTACAAGAAAATTGTTACAGTGTTGAGAGATGGCAAATATTGCTTTATGAAGTTACAAAGAAGTAACATATTTCAGTGTAAACAATATATTATATTAACTTTAACTTATAAAAATATATTTTTATTACTGCAACACTGAACAGTTAAGACTGCAACACTTGAATGAGTTTAAGTTTGCTTGTGAGAAATTTTAGTATAAATAAATATTAAAACTGGTCGTTCTATTCAAACCAAGTAAAAGATATTAACTTAAAATTTTAAACATTTGTATTAGAAACTTTCCTTTAGAAACTGTGTATTCATTCAAGTATAAATTTCAATGTGCTTTATGACCATAAAAGCATAAATATTCAGAGCAGTGTGCAAGATTTTGAGCCTTTCTCTATGTTTGTGGGAGAAGAACTTGGATCACTTTCCTCAGTGTGGCTCGGAATGTCATTTTTCTTACTGCTCTTAATAGCTATTTGTTTTCCTGCTGATTTTAAGTCTGGGGGTGGATCAGAAGTACTCAGCAGGCTTTTCTGACTGGTCAATGACATCCTTTTAAAGAGGAAAATCTAGGGGAAAAAACACAAAGAATTCATTTTGGTAAGTGAAACAATCACTTAGTACTTGGAGGTATCATTTTCAACAAGTCTTGGCATTTCTTTCTCATATCTTTACAGGGCACCACAAGTGCAATGGCACATTCTTAATATTCATCCTTCTTTTACTTTTTATCATTAGCAGTCACGATTCCTTCCCCCAAATAACACCTACTAATATTTTAACTTTCAGGGCTCATCCTTAATCACTTTCCTTAATAGAACAAATTCACTATTTTACTTGTGTTACAAGACAAAAATATGCAAACTAGGACATCCTGGAGTTAGACAAGGTCATTTGCTACTCGTGTAAACCATAACTCTGGCAAAACATTAGATGGCTTTGAAGCTTCAGGGGTCTAAGAAGGCAGTGTACACATAGATCTGCTGGCCAGGGAAGGCCAAAACTGCATTTTAGCCAAATACAGACAATGGCTGAAGAGATGAAAGTAGATATTCTCATAACCTAAGGATTCCAGGCACATGGAAGAAACACTAAGAAGAGTAGAGTGAGAGACAGAAGAAAAGTAAGAGAAGAGAGAGAAGAGGAAGAGGCAGCCAGCACCAAGGTCTGTGCTCTGAAAGAATGCACAGGAAAGTCAGAAATCATGGGAATAAATTTTATCAGAAGAGTGACCAAGAGGTTCAAAGATGATAAGAACAGAAAATCCTTTGAGGATTTAGACAAAGAGAAAATAGGATTCTTAAAGAGTGAAAAAGCAAATAAAAGCATGATGAGATGCCATATATAAAGGTTGATAACTTAATTTCATCAGAAAGCAAAATGGTGCTTATTAAAATAGCAAATCTTTAACCTTAAGGAATGAAGATAATAGATTAGATTAAAATGTAAAATTGTTTAGAGTTTGGAAATGACTAAAGAATAGGATCTCATGCTCAAGTCACTATAGAGGAATAAACTGACCTCTTCCAAAAACAGAATAAAATAAAATACAGTTTCCATGTGAACAATGTAGAAAGTTAGGGGCACTGACCCCCTACAGTAAAAATCCACACATAAATTTAACTTCCTTCAAACCTCACATAAATAGGTTAAAAATAAAAGGATAAAATCAATACCATTACTAATTTTTAAACAGCTAGAGGAGCTGGAGAGATTGTATAGGGATAAGGTACTTTCCTGGCATGTGGCTGATTCTAATTTTATCCCTGGCATTGGATGGTTCCCTGAGTACCAACAAGGACCCTGAGTCCAGCTAGGTGTGGCTCAAGCCCTACCTCCCCATAGGAAATAAAACAAGATAGGTTAAATACAGGGGTCTCAAACTCATGGCCCGCGGGCCGTTTGTGGCCCTCCGTACATTTTGTGGCCCTGCCCTAGAGGAATCTTTTTTGTTTTGTTTTGTTTTAGTTGTTTGGGTCACACCCCCCAATGTTCAAGGCTTACTACTGACTTTGCACTCAAGGATCACCCGACTTTGCCTCCTGCGGCCCCCGGGTAAATTGAGTTTGAGACCCTTGGGTTAAAAAAAACAAATTAAAATGAAAGAGGTAGGATTACTATATAATATCAGATAAAGTAGGTTTCAGAGTAAAGAATTGTTATTGGAAATAAAGATGGTCATTTAAAAATAACAAAAAGATTAATTAAAAGATCTAACAAATAATAACAGTACAGAAACTTTATCAGAAAGGATAATAATACTAAAATAACACTATCAACTAGCCTGACTTACTTGACTATGATAGAACACTCTACTCAACAACAGCATTCTTCTCAACCTCCTCAAGTGCACATAGACACCAAGACATCAAAAAAAAATCAAAGTAGGTATCAATATGATGTAAAACAGGAAAAACCAATGAGAAAAAAACTGCTTTTTAGAAATTACCAACAAAACTAATTAAAAAACTAATAAGATGTATCAGAGAATGCAAAACAGAAGATATACAGAATCTTACAAATTATGTATAAAACCTGAAAATAGTAAGAGAAATTTAGAAAGACCTCAATAAGTGGAGAGAAATATCATAATTCTGGGTTAAGAATCTTTTTTTTAATTTTTTAATTTTAATTATGAGAACAATGATGCAAAGAGGACAAGGTAAAGTTACAGTGAAAGAACAATCACCCATAAACAGAGTTCTCAGAAGAAATCCCCTTGCTGACGCCTAAATATTGAACTTACAGTCAAAAAAACATTAAGAAAAATAAGGCAGAACCCATGTACAATTACTTTGTCCACAAGTCCCCAGATTGTAGTACATTATAACATTTCTTAGCAGTACACAAAGCAAAGAATCTTATTAATAGCAAGAAACTATTACCAGGTTTCCTTTTGAGCAATTGATAAACTTATTCTAAAAATTCTTATAGGAATGCAGAGGTTCTAAACTAGGCAAACATTATTTCTTGATTTCAAGAAGTTATGGGTATCAAAAAGTGTGACACTGATACGAGATAAAAAGGTCAAATTAAAAATGGGCTCCCACAAAACAGAAAGTTATTTTTCAAAAAGTAGAAAGACAATTTAGCAGTGAAAGAAATTTTACAGTAAATGGTATCAAACAATTAGACATACCTATACAAAAATTTTAATACATACCTTTGTCATATAAAAACATAATACTACTCAGCAATATTAAAGAAATGAAATGCTGATAACATAAAGTACATTGTGTGCAATTTCATTTATATAAAATTAGAACATGAAAATAACATATGAGAACAAAAAACAGATGAGTAGTTTTTAAAGAAGGCAGGAGATGGGTGGTATAGACAAGGATCACAAAAAGGCAGGAATAACCTTTGCCTTTAGTGGCAATGTTCAGTCTTTTGATTGTGATTATGATTTTATTGTTGCATACATGTCAAAATGAACCAAATTGTACACCATGACTATAGAAATCTTATTATATATGCCAGTTGTACTTCAATGAAGCTTTTTTTAAATGAGAAACAACTTGCATAGACTTCAAAGACAAAAACATCTTATGTTTCCACTTAATTTATTTATTTGTTGGTTTTTTGGTCATACCTGATAATACATAGGTGTTACTTCTGGCACTGCACTCAGAAATTACTTGTGGCAGTGCTCAAGAGACCATAAGAGATACCGAGATAGAACCCAGGTTAGCCCTATTTGCTGTACTATCTGGCCCCCAAATCTTACTTGTTTAAGCCTGGGAAAACTCAAAATAATCGGGAGACTATATCTATAATTTATTGTGGAATGTCATCATTCCACAATATACAGTAATGTGTATGTGAGACATATGCACTGAGTTTTAGTTACTATGAAAACAAAGGCAGTTGCAAAAATCCATAGCCATAATACGTAATGGAAAAATTCTCATCTAAGCCTCTTATTTATGGTAGCAAATCTGAGTATGAAATCTGCTGACTTTAAACAGGTATGGGGAACTAGCTCTGTTCCAGCTAGTTACTAAGGAAAGATACAGATATTTAGCCTCTGATTAAGCCCAACCCTTACATCTGGAAACTAAAAAAAACACAGTAAGTATATGTTGAGTAAAGACAAGAATAAACTAATTCCATGATGGGGATAAATTATTATTTGTGTGTTGCCTGGCTTCACAGATATCAGGGTTGCCAGGTTCAAATAGCAGAGTTGCCAGGCTGTGTGGTCTTTGTACATGGGACACCAAGGCTTTGAACCACAACCACATGCTTGCAACGTTGCAAGGGCAGGTGCTCTATAAATTATTTCTGGCTTTTTTTCCATGTAGCTTACTTAGGAAGACATCAAATTAATGATACATTTCCCCTAGAGACTATTGAATCCAAATAATCACTAGAGACCTTCTAGAGAGCACATGAGCACAACATACCAATTGATCTTGGTTGCCAATTAAATAATAGGTCCTGGGCCTCAAAATCAGTGCAAGGATTAACACACTTGCCCTTAGCAGTCAATCATATTTGATCCCAGGCACTATATATAATCTCTAACCCCAGGAATGATCCCTTACCCAGGAGTAAGCCCAGAGCAACTCCTGGTGAGGTCCAACTTTCCCATCACCATAGGAAAAAAATCCTAACCTGGCTATCTAAAACATTTAAAATCATCAAAGTAAATTTGAATGTCTTTTATCTTGTTAGACACCAAAAGTGCAAATGTTTCTTTTCTTTTAGATTAGTTTTGGATTAAAAATTTAATTAAGGGGACAAATAGAAATTTCAAACAAATTTACTGTGACAAAATAATGCATTATCTATTTTTAAAGTTTTATTTTTTTATTTTTTTATTTTTTTTGGTTTTTGGGCCACACCCGGTGACGCTCAGGGGTTACTCCTGGCTATGCACTCAGAAGTCGCTCCTGGCTTGGGGGACCATATGGGACACCGGGGGATCGAACCACGGTCCGTCCTAGGCTAGCGCAGGCAAGGCAGGCACCTTACCTCTAGCGCCACCGCCCGGCCCCAAGTTTTATTTTTTTAAACACAGCCAAGGGTGGGGCTCAAACTCCTTGGCTTCAAAATTTTTTTAATAATATCTTTATTTAAACTCCTTGATTACAAGTATGATTGTAGTTGGGTTTCAGTCATGTAAAGAATACCCCTTTCACTGGTGCAACATTCCCACTATCAATGTCCCAAATCTCCCTCCTCCCCACCCCACTCCCACCTGTACTCTAGACAGGCTTTCCACTTCCCTCATTCATTTACATTGTTGTGATAGTTCTCATTGTAGTTATTTCTCTAACTGCACTCACCACTCTTTGTGGTGAGCTTCATGTCGTGAGCTGGACCTTCCAGCCCTCCTCTCTTTGCCTCTGAGGAATATTGCAAAAATGTCTTTTATTTTTTCTTAAAACCCATAGATGAGTGAGACTATTCTGTGTCTATCTCTCTCCCTCTACTTTTCAAGTTTTAAAAGATATTTGGCTTGGCTTACAGATATAAATAGGCCAGAACTACTAAATATATAAAAACTGGGCTTGCTAGAGAGTGGGTAAAGTGCTTGACACACTCTGCTAGCCCAGGTGCAATACCAGCATCATACACAGTTCTTTGAGCTCAGCAAAGAATGGTCCCTGAGCCCAGAGGCAGAAGTAAGCCCTGAGTACCACCATGACCAAGAAAAAACAAACAGAAACAAAATGAAAAAAAATTCTTGTGGACATGACAAAAAAGAATCTTATTGAAGTAATTTATATTATTTGAAAAGTACTGGTAACAGCAATACTTTTAAACAGAAGATATAAAATCATCACTCCCTGATTTTTAAAATATAATTTTGGGAGCTGGAGAAATAGTACAGGGGTTTAAGGTACACGGCTGACCCCAGCTTGACCCTGAGCACTGTATATGGTCCCCTGAGCACTATGAGGGATAATCCCTAAGCAGAGTCAAGAGTAAATCCTGAGCATTGCTGGGTATGACCCCACACCAAATAAACAATTTAATACAATACAGTACAATTTTCTCGACTGTTTGTTTCATTAAGTGCAAATTTGTTGAAATATAAGCATAATAAAAGTGCAAGGATGAATACTTGTAGCCCTATGGCTTGGTCCAGTTCTGACTACAATGTGTTCCATCAACTGAAAACTGGCCCTGGCACATAGGCACATAGATTCCCTGTTTGGTAGACCTGCTACTGTGGGTATGTGCCAGTATGCTCCCTACTTTGCTTTTCTTCCCTCAGCTTAGCCTTCTCTCATCCTAAGTCCTCCCATTTATTAGCAATTAGGCAAGAAAAATATCAAGGGCATCCAGATTGTAAAGGAAGAAGTCAAGCTCTCACTGTTTGCAGATGACATGATACTATATTTAGAAAACCCTAAAGACTCTACCAAAAAACTTTCAGGAACAATAGATTCATATAGCAACATGGCAGGCTACAAAATTAACATGCAAAAAATCAATGGCCTTCTTATACAACAATAATGAGAGAGAAGAAATAGATATAAAAATATCATTTACATTAGTGCCACACAAACTCAAATATCTTGCAATCAACTAAAGATATGAAGGATTTATACAAAGAAAACTACAAAACCTTGCTTCAAGAAATAAAAGAGGACACACAGAAATGGAGGCATGTACCCTGCTCATGGATTGGGAGGATTAACATAATTAAAATGGCAACAATCCCCAAGTCATTGTACAGATTTAATGTAATCCCTCTAAGGATACCAATGACATTCTTCAAAGAAGTGGATCAAACACTTCTGAAATTCATCTGGAACAATAAATACCCAAGAATAGCTAGATCAACCCTTGGGAAAAGGAATATGGGAGGCAACACTTTTCCCAACTTTAAGTTATATTACAAAGAAATAGTTATTAAAACAGCATGGTATTGGAATAAAGACAGACCCTCGGATCAGAGGAAGACTAGAGTATTCACAGACTGCTCCCCAGATATACAATCAATTAATCTTTGATAAAGGAGCAAGAAATGCAAAATGGAGCAAGGAAAGCCTCTTCAACAAGTGGTGTTGAGACAACTGGTCAGACACTTGCAAAAAAACTAACTCAGACCTCCAGCTAACACCATGCACCAAGGTCAAATGCAAATGGATTAAAGACCTTGATATCAGATCTGAAACCATAAGGTATATAGAACAAGGTATATAAATAAAACAAGGTATATAGGTAAAACACTCTAGGACATTGAAACTAAATCCATCTTCAAGGAAGAAACAGCACTCTCCAAAGAAGTTGAAGCAGAGATACACAAATGGGACTATATTAAGCTCAGAAGCTTCTGCACATCAAAGGAAATAATGACTAGGATACAAAAGTCACCCACAGAATGGGAGAAGCTATTCACCCAATACCCATCAGATAAAGGGCTAATATCTAACATATAGAAGGTACTGACAGAACATCCTCTCTCTTCTATACAGTCAATTATTCAAAGTTTAACAATAAAGTTCTTTTGTGTATCACCACAGAATGAGTAAGCATAGGTAGGTAAAATGGTTGAAAAGAACACTTAAAACTTGGGAACATGGGGCCGGGCGGTGGCGCTAAAGGTAAGGTGCCTGCCTTGCCTGCGCTAGCCTTGGACGGACTGCGGTTCGATCTCCCGGTGTCCAATATGGTCCCCCAAGCCAGGAGCAACTTCTGAGCACATAGCCAGGAGTAACCCCTGAGCGTTACCGGGTGTGGCCCAAAAACCAAAAAAAAAAAAAAAACCAAAAAACAAAAAACTTGGGAACAACAAACTCAACTTAATGTCTAATAAAAAATAAGTAAATAAATAAGCATGTTAAAAGTGTGAAATTCATTACATTTTAGGTCCATAAAACTCAAGTTATAGGAGTTAAATCATGTCAATTATCCTATGAAAAATAAAAGGAACAATTCAATATTTAAGCCTTAACATAAGTTAAAAACATAATTACTTACCCTCTTCAAGGTTTTAATTTCCTTTTTATGTTCTACAGTATCTGAACTCTTTGGATCATCAAGTATATTGCCTATAAGAGCAAATAAGAAATATTTAAAAAATTCTGGGCCAGAGTGATAGCACAGCAGGTAAGGTGTTTGCCAGGCATGCAGTCAACCTGGGGTTGATCCCAGGCATCCCATATCCTATATGGTCCTCTGAGCCTGCCAGGAGTGATTTCTGAGCATAGAGCCAGGAGTAACCCTTGAGTGCTTCTGGGTGTTGCCCAAAAATAAAAAAATATTTTTGTATGAGAAAAAAAAAAGTCTGAAAAGTCTTAGTTAAACTTGGTTATCCCTCAATTATGAGGCAATTCTGAAAAACTTACTCCACTAGAGTAAGGGGCAAGTTCCACTTTTGGTATTTTTTGAAATATTGAGTTAAGATTAAAAAGCTAAAAAAGTGTAAAAAAGATTAAAAAGCTAAAAAAGTGTAAATATTTAGATGACCAACTAATCAAATTTTACTACAGACCATTTTAATTAACATATTCTAATTAAATCCTCTGTACTGAAAGGGACATGTTATCTTTGCATTTTAAGTTGACTTGATCTTAGTCAAAAGGCAGAGAACCAACTATTTGCATTTCAACTCTTTATGGTTTATAGATATGGGGTATCTCATTAAGCACACTAGATCCTATGGTTCAATGCCTAGCACTGCCAGGCTTGGAGGCCACCAAGAATATGTATGCTATGGTAGCTGACAAAGATCAATTTTACAATAAAATCATAAAGGATACATACTGATTTTATTGACTTAAATATTGTATTTTATTTATTTTAGTCTTTTTTAGGGTTTCTGTTATGACTACCCAAACATAACATTTTAAAATTTTGCTTTAGATATTCCAAAAGTATACTAGGCTTTCTGTAGAAGTTAGAAGGAAAATTATTAATGGAACAGTTCCTTCTTCTGCTTAAGTTCAGATTAGATATATTCCATTAAAGACATATTTTTAATGAAAGCACAGTAAGAAGTACACTGCAATGTGATGGTGTGGAAATAATCTAGGATTTATTCAGCATGAATGAGATTATTTGGGTGTAGAAAATGGAGATCATTTCATGGAAGATCAGGCTCCTCTGTTCTGCCACATTTACTCTCTAAAACTAATAAGTAAGTTCAGGAAAGCACTTCTCTTAAATGTGCCAGTCAGGCTAAAGACTCAGCTCTTGGCCTTAAGGAAACTAATGTGATGGTCTGCTCTGACCCTAGGCAATGGGGTCTGACAGTGCTTACCAGACATATAAATTGAGATCTAGGACAAAAGCTCACTTAATACTGTTTAAATGAAAAAAAAATAGTAGAAGGCTGTCCTAAACCACCTAATACTGACACATAAGCTATAAGTAAACAAAATTTCTATGCAAAAAAGTCTTAGTGGTTATCACTGAGAATAAACCTATGTCACATATGTGATACCTTATTAAGAGGTTCATGTAGAAAAATGTTAGTAGAGAGTGTAAACAGAATGTATGTGTATAAGCTATAGTCAGTCACATTATACATACATATACACATTTGTGTGTAGCTCTTTTTAAAGTATGATATTTGAAATTATATATGGTCGCACCTTCTTGATTTTCATTGCATTCAGGAATGGCAGGTTCTTCTTGGCTGGTTTTTTCATCCTATATACAATAAAGGTACAATAAATACAAAAACATTTGTAGGTCTAACAGTAGGTAAGGTACTTGTTTTGTATAGGGTTGGATTTGGTTTGATCCCCATCACACCAGATTGTCCCCTCAACACTGACAGGTGTAATAACTGAGCAGAAAGGCAGAAGTAAGCCACTTGTGCCGACCCTCAAAAAAAGACCAAAATAAAATAAAATATTGGTGACTGAAGCTTCAGTGTCAGTCAGTGTTAAGCAAGGTTTCAGAGCTGCCTTATAGTTAACAAAATAAAACATTTTGTAACAATTACTTTACTTCCATATGCCTTGTAAAATGAGAGTCATTAGATGCTGAAACATTACTGATACCTCCTCTATCTTACAACTCTATCATTAAAAATTGTATGACTCAAGAACTCTCCTCAAGATTCCATGAATGTTAGCTAGTATATGACTTAATTCAACATTCATAAATGGGGCTTACTCCTGGCTCTAGGCTCAGGATCACTTCTGATAGTGTTTGGGAAACCTTATGTGAGCTGAAACCCATGCAAATCAAGAACCTTGCTTACTATACTATCTCTATGGACCCAAGAGACATATTTTTAACACAGACTTTCCTGTGAGAGGCTCTCAAAAATGAACATGAAGGAACAAGTTTATAGTTTAGTGGTAGAGCATGCATCTTGTATGTGTGAGCACTAGATTTTATCCCTGGCATCACACAAAAATACATAAAAATGAAAATGAATCAGTACAGTGTTATTAAGTTTGGCTTCTGAATTCCATCAATCTGAACTGAATCTAAAATAATGTTAACAAATGATTGCCTACCAACTTTCTAAATAGGGTCAAACTTAGATTAAAATGCCAAATGAAAGAGAGGTTTTTGGCAGGCCTAAAGCTACTTCCAAAATGACTTTTTCCTCTTCTGTAATAAGATCTCCTCTTCAATAATACTTTTTCCTTTTCTTCCTATCTAAACTTTCTTCCAGACTGAATTTGTATAGAACTGAGCACTGTCTCTAGCTGTTGCGAACAACTTCAATTTGTCCATATAATTAATGAGAAAGAAGAAAATGATTTATATATGAATGATTTAAAAATATATAAATCATTTCAACTTAGTAATTCTCTCAACAATGTATTGGAAACGTCTGTAACAGCTAGTTTCACCCATATGTAACCAGACATTAACATCAATAGTGCAGAAATAGTGTAAGGGACAAAGTATGCATGATGCATACATTTGTATGGTTTTTATTAAAGTAATATGTATGATTTACCTCATTTGCACTGATTTTTAAAATATACATAAATATTTTATTTTAGGTACCGTGGTTTACAATACCTAACAACAGGATTTCATGCATAAACAATCTCTCACCACACCTTCTCCAAAAGTGTGTTCTTTTGTCCCAGAGTCACCCCTCTCACTTTTATCCCCTCCCCCACTCCTCCTCTGTGGAAGATAGCTCTCAGGTTTTTTGTCTTTGGGTATATATATTTTTTTGTTTTGTTTTTTGGGCCACATCCATTGATGCTCAGGGGTTACTCTTGGCTATATGCTCAGAAATCACTCTTGGCTTGGGGGTTCATATGGAATGCTGGAGATTGATCCCAGGTCTGTCCCAGGTCAGCTGTGTGAAAGGCACATGGCCTACCGCCGTGCTATCGCTCTGGTCCCCACTATTGTTTCTTTATAATCCAAATAGAAAATAGATCTTCTGTGTCTGTCCCTCTCCTTCAATCAGCTTGATACCCTCCAGCATTTTCATTATTCTACCCTTCCTTATTGCTGAGAACTATTACACTGTAACACAGATTTTTAAAGATAAATTCTTTAACTGAATCACTGTGAAATAGTTACAAGCTTGTTCTTGATTGAGATTGTCATATAATGTCCCTTTACCAGTGGACATTGTCCATTTTTCTTACTGCCCTTGAATAAACTTATTAATGGAAGTATTACTGCCCCCCACAAAGAAGTTCGTATCTGCCTACTATAACTTCCTGGAAATCCACATACATTTTCTTGGGTAGGATTCACAGCACTATAGTTGTTCAATGGTGGTGTACCTGGTGGAGTATCTGACTGCCAACTCGGCTGCCACTGATACTTTTTGTTCCTTTTTCTAGTTTAGTCTCATCAGCAGCGAGATTTTCTTCATCTTTCACAGATTTCTCATCCTCTTCCAAATTGTCAATATCCTCTTCCTTGTCTTCTGATTCATCATTTTCTGAAACATCTTGAGCCTGAGACAAAATTGACAGAAAGAGTTGTTTTTCTTTTTTAAAAAACATAAATTTGCTATTGTGGACATAATTTACAATAGTTGTTCAATGGTGGTGTACCTGATGGAGTATCTGACTGCCAACTCGGCTGCCACTGGCACTTTTTGTTCCTTCTTCTAGTTTAGTCTCATCAGCAGCGAGATTCTCTTTATCTTTCACAGATTTCTCATCCTCTTCCTTGTCTTTTTCTGATTTATCAGTTTCTGTAAGTTTATCTTGAGCCTGAGACAAAATTGACAGAAAAGAGTTGTTTTTCTTTTTTAAAAACATAAATTTGCTATTGTGGACATAATTTACAATACCTCCAAGAATACATGGTATATTGATTCAAAATTGAAGTCAATGAAATAAAATAATACAATCCCTGCTAATATTGGGTTATTATTATATTACTAAAGATTTTTTTTACATTTTACTCTATTTCAACATTTCCAATTGACCAGGATTGTAAAACTCTATTAGGATCTATTGCAAGATTACAATGGAAAATATGCCTCCTGTAAAAAATGCTTTTAAAGTTAGAGAAAAAATTTAAAAGCTTCTATCTACTGTATCATTGTAACATTTCCTATGTGTATATTATTTTTTCTCAAAGCACTGGAACTTAGAATCACTTTAGAAGTCCAATTTACTGGTATTTGTAAGAGGTAAGTATCATTACATACATTCTAAGAAAAATATAGAGACACAGTTTAAAGGGTTTGCTCTTATTTACCTAAATCAGACAAAACCATACAAAACCTTGGTCTGCCTGGTAACTGGCTAACCAATCCAAATTATATAGCACATTGTCCATAATTTGATATTGACAGTGAATTAATGTGGTGATTATTAAAGAAGTCTCTCATTTATGAGCTCTACTAAAGTTTAATAGCCCTGAAAATTTAAGGCAGCAATCAGTTCCATTTACTCCACAGAATAACACTTATACAAAGTTGACCTTGGCTGTATTTGTTTGAGGTCATTATATCCCTTAAAATAATAGTTCTGAACCTGTTTCTTGCTATAGTCCCTTCTAGCCTTATTTCCTTTCTGTGGCCTGCCTCTTCTGCTGGTTGGCCCCTTACTTTAATGCCCTGACATCCCATTGATATGATTTTCTCCTGTTCCATACCATGGAATATTCTGGGGAGACACAGGGGGAACAGGAACCATAGTGGATAAACAGTCCTACAAAACAGTAGCATCTACTGACCCCTTTCCTGTTGACTAGCTAGGAATAAGGCTGATATCCAGTAGAATCATCAGTGGGTAATTTGTAAACAATATTTCTAATGAATATCTCACTTTCTTTGCAACAAGACAAAATGTAAACATCCACCACTAGAGATAAGGTATGTTTATATTTAACACTGCATAACAAGTACTAGTGGCATCCTCAGGATGGTGTCATTAAAGTTATGTCCCTATAGCATTCTCATTGAGGACAGGGAATCCAGAAGTACATGCTTGATATTCAAAAAGAATTTCAGAAGTTACTCTGGGAAGGTTTGACATAGGTTAATCATTGGGAGACAATGCATGTGAGAGGAAAACACAAGTGCTTGAAAGCAGGTGCTAGAGCAGATAGCTTATACAAAAAAATGTGTGCAGGATTAAGATGGAAAGGATTTAACACAAGGTACTTACCAATTACCAAGAATTTATTTTTGTGAGGGGAGGTTGAAGTGATAGTTCAGTGGATAAGGTTGCATTCAGCCAACCTAGGTTCAATCCCCAGCAACCCATGTCATTCCCTGAGCACCACCAGGAGTGATCCCTGAGTGTAGAGCCAGGTACAAGTTCTGAGCACTGCTGAGTATGCCCCCCCCCAAAAAAAACAAAAAATGATTCTTTTATTTCCTTTTTTGGATGTTTTGCTTTTGGGACACACCTGGATCCATGCTCAGGAATCATGCTTGGTAAGTACAGGGCAAAATATAGGGTGACCGGAATAGAATATAGGTTGGATACATGCAAGGCATATAGCCTATCCACTATACTATCTTTCTAGCTCCCACTTACTAAGAAAATTTCTAAAGTGTTTGTCTGCTGAGTGATTTTTCTCTAAGCAACAAATATCATCTATATGCCTGGTTAAATGCATATTATGAGTATATAAAACAATCAAGCCAAATATTTTGGGATGGAGATAGGGTGATAGGGAAAAAGACTTAAAAAATTAAGCCTTGAGGCTAAAAAGGTAGTATAACTGGGCATTTGCCTTGCATGCAAACAACCTGTATTCTGATCCCCAAAATACCATGTGGTCCCTCAAACAGTATCAGGAGTAATTTCTGAGTGCAGAGTCAGGAGTAACCCCATGGTTTGGAAAAAAAGCAAAAATAAAACAAATTAAAATTTAAGACTTAAGATGATAAGCATATATATTAATCAATGAAAAATAACTAAACTAACAACAATTTTGCTAATTAATTAGGATATTAAAGTAACCACAGGGTATCAGCTCATGTTCTCCCAAAGAGAATGAGAACATGGAGTTTGGTCTTATTTTAGAAATAAGCAAAACACATATCTATAATGAAGTACAATTTTACTCAGTAAATTTAAGAAAATTTATAACAACAAAGAACTATCGGAATTGTCATTTTCTAAGCTTGAGAAGGTGCTTAGAAAATGATCTTTCCCCCTAGAAATCACACCCCAATTATAACACTGCAGTAAGTACATTTAAAATGAATATATATAGAGATATACCTACATCTAAACATCTACTTCAAATCACAGAAAGCACTTACCTTCAAGCTGAAACAATTTAGGAGACTGGCAGTATAGTCATTTTATAAAAAAAAAACTGTAAAGTTTAAATATATTCTTGTCAGCAGAACCATATAGATTGTTAAGTAATCCAGAAAAAGAAAAGTAGTTAATGAGCCTGACACCCATAAAAGGACCTTTATTTCACTGGCAGACATAGCAGAGGGAGCTGCAGGCTTTGGTCTGATTCAGGGAAATGTGATCTGTCTTTCTTGCCAGTCTGCTTGCCTTTTTTTTTATGTCAAACTTGATTGTACTCGGGGATAACTTTTGGTGGAGCTCAGAGGAGCATATGTAATGCCAGGGACAATATGTTTGACCACATGCAAAACAGGTGCCTAACTGCTGTACTGTCTCACTAGCCCATATTTCTAATAAGGAACATTAACTAAATATTTTCCCAGAGGTTTATTTGCTTCAGAATATAATTACACTGCAGTCGAAACTAGTGCATTTGATCTGAATTCGGCCTAGGACTTAGTAGTCACACTGGTATGATGGGAAATGATTGGAAGTGGAGAAAAGGGAACTAACTTCTGGGATGTCAACACTGGGTATTTCCTAAATCTAAATGTTGATTATAGCCATAGCATTTTGGAAAGTTTCCAGCAATTCATGTGTGAAATATATACTTTACTGTGCATGTATCAACTGTCAAAAGAATTTTCTAAGACGATATAAAGACTATGAAGTGTAAATTTAGGTTACCAATCTGGATGTATGACATGCTTCAATGTCACAGTGGGCAGAAAATGTTTTCCAAATGGATTAATAGAGCATAAAACTAGAAGTCACATCATGTGCAAAAGTGTATGTGCATTTTAAATTCATTTTAAATTTTAATATTTTAGGGCAAGACTAGTTAACATGTAAATTCATGTTTTAACTATACCAGAAATCACTGAGGCATGAGTAGCATGGTAACAGCACTATGTGCAAAGACTCAAGTACTTTTCCACTCATGATCTGAACAAGATGCTATTGTACTTTACAGTCTGTCCATAAAATATTAGCAAGAACTACTTCAAATTGTAGCAAATTTTAAGCATTTACAGAGGAAACACAGGCAGATCTGGAAAGACAGTAAAGCAAGTAGGGCCTTTGCCTTTCAAACAGATGACCAGGTTCGATCCCTGGCACCCCAAACAATCCCCTGCACAGCACCCCCAAAAAATAATTCTGCTGTGCACAGCTAGGTGTAGATCAAAATTTAAAAAAAAAGAAAAAAAAAGAACATGGGCAAACAGTATATATTTACACAGAAGTGATTTCATTCTCAATGTGTTAGTTTGAAGACTATCAAAATTCAAGAATCTTGAGACCTTTATACCAGAATGTCCCATTCTAGAAAAATTCAATAAATTTGTACTATATATTACTCTTTTTTCTAAGTTCAATGTTTGTATTTCTCTACAAAGCAAAATTCATGGAATTCACTCAACCCCAGCCTTCAGCTAGGCCTCTTCCAGGCCCTCACTGCAGCTATCCACTGCAGCTCTCCACTGCCCACTCTTCTTTCTTGGTGGGGTAGCCTCTTTTCTAAGAATGCCTTCTGACCTTTTCAACCTCTCTTACCTCTCTTACCTACTGATGTTTCCCTGAATTTTTGTTTCACTTCTCTTCACAGAGTGCTAACTCACATTCAACTCTTTGTACTTTACTACATAAATAAGCTGGTGATACTTAGCAATCTCCCTGAGCTCCTGACCCAGACATGTGCCTGCCTACTGAACATCCTGATAAACCAACAAACTTTAGTCTCCCAAACCTGTTCCTATTCGTGTTCTCAGATCTCTTTCCACCTAGTCCACCAGGCCAGAATCAAAAAAGCTTGGCTTTTTCTCTCCCTCCAAGTTACACCTCTACTAAATCGTCCAATTCTGTCCTTACTTCTCCATCATAACTACCCTAGTCCTGGCCCTCTTCAGTCTTTGATGTACTAAGTCTGCATCCACAATCTCTAATGCTACAAGAAGGGAGTTACAAAACCAAACATGATAATCTCACTTCTTTTTTCTGGGGTCTCATAAATCATAGCCTGTGCCCTATTACTATGCTACAGACCTGCCTTTTCACCATTTGTTTCACATCTTTTAGAACATAAAAGCCATTTGCTTTTCTACCCAGAACCAAATGCTATTCCAAATAAGCTGCAGTCATACCAAAACTTTCCTGTGGATCTATCAGCATGGAAAATCTACATCCCTCACCATTCACTTATGTGTGAGAGGGGCACAGAAACAGCAGTGCACAGGGATTACTTCTAGCTCTGTGATCAGGGATCAATTCCGGTGGGATTTGGGGTACCACATAGTGTGTTGAGGATCAAACTCAGGCTGGCCACTTGCAAGGCAAGTTCTTTACCTGCTGTGCCATCTCCCAGCCAACCCTCCCTTTTAGGTTTTACTTCTTGTGAGTCAGTTCTCCTTTCACCATGACTGCTTGGCAGCCTGTCCTAGCCTTTCTCCAGGACAGCTGAAGTGCCTCTCCTTAAGGACTCTATTGTAATGGTAAACTTTAGGTAGTTCATAGAAATAACCAAGAGTTATTTGAGATCAGACTATATCTTATCATCTGAGTAGCCAAGGCAAAAAAATCATTTTTCTTCTTTTTAATTAAGGACTTTAATGAAAACAAGACATAGATTTGTTTATAGATCGTGAAAATTGTTATAGCTCCCATTTTCATATTTGGGAAGTCATAACCAAGAATATTGGGAAGCAAATAATTCTGGCAGAGTCACAAAACTCTTTTAGCTAGCTGGCATTCTTTTAAGAAATCTATTCCTATTCTAAAATCTCTGAGAGGTAAGAAACAGAGGCAGATGATTACTGTATAAGCAGCCCTCACTTTTGGGGTTATTTCTGCTATTTTTAGTGCTTGGTATATCAATTTGTTGAAGTGATAATATTTATCACATATTATATATACATATATATGTATATATACACATATAAAATTATGTGTCAGGTGCTGAGATGATAATATCACATTTAATGAATAGAATGAGAGATGGACATAAATTAAAAAATACAGCCCCTTCCACCATTGTAGCAGTGTATTTTAGAAATGTGTATACAGCAAATGGTATCTCTCAAGTGAAATAACAGCTAATATTTCAATTGCACTCACCTTGAATGTGGCTGTTCAGCAGCAGTAGATGCTTCTGTGATGCTTAATTGTGGCTTATCTTAAAAGTATTTTTCACCCAGAGTTCTCATTTGAAACTAACTCTATAAATTCTATATCCAACTCATACTTCCTAAGAAATGATCACTGATAAGCTACAATAAAAGCTTGGACTTCCAATAGATGAGGACAGTGAAGTAACCAGTTATCCCAATCTAGTTATTCAAGTATTAATTAAGGTCTCAAAATAACTAAGCTATTGCTCTTTTGACCAGGATACTGTGCCTGCATGGATTACCACTTTTAAAAATGGTAAAAATGTTTTTCATAAGCCAGGGAAATAAATAGTAGGTTTATATATACCCATTCAAATACTATGATGAGCATATTTCAAAATTTGAGCATTGTGGGCTGATTATAAATTCAAAAAACAAATACCCATACTGCTACCATTAATAACTTCAATTTAAGAGTTTTTAACCTTTTTTTTTCTTTTTGACGTTCAGGAGCTACTCCTGGCTATGCACTCAGAAATCACTCCTGGCTTGGGGGGACCATATGGGACGCCGGGGAATCAAAATGCAGTCCATCCTAGGCTAGCGCTTGCCACCACTCTGGCCCCACCTCTTTTTTTAAACTTCATTTAAATCTTAATCATTCCTAAGTTTACTTTTTAAATAACCACAATTTTAGCTCTACCACTGAAAATTATATATAAAAATATATATGTGGGGGCCGGTGAGGTGGCGCTAGAGGTTAGGTGTCTGCCTTGCAAGCACTAGCCAAGGAAGGACCACAGTTCGATCCCCCCGGCGTCCCATATATTCCCCCCAAGTCAGGGGCAATTTCTGAGTGCTTGGCCAAGAGTAACCCCTGAGCATCAAATGGGTGTGGCCTTAAAAACCTAAAATATATATATTTAGATGTGTATATATCGATCTTTTTCTATACCTAGCTGTGCTCAAGCTTACACCTGGCTCTGTGCTCAGAGGTTGCTCCTGGTGGGGACTGGGGAACAATATATGGTGCCATTGATCAAACTGAGGAGACTGTATGATAATACTCGCTATACAATGTCTAACCCTGCACCAATGTTTTTAATATTTTTCTTTTGGTTTTTGGATTATACCAGGTGGTGCTCAGGGGTTACTCCTGGCTCGGAACTCAGGAATCACTTCTGGTGTGCTCAGGGGACCATATGGGATGCCAGGGATTGAACCTGGGTTGCTGCATGCCAAGTAAGTGCTGTACCCACTATGCTATCGCTCTGGCCCCCTGTACTGACATTTTTATCTCAGTATTCTCGAACTTGGTAAATGTTGTAGAATATGGTAAATCCCCACAATACTAAATTGGCATATCTAGATAATCTGGGGAAACTACCAGATATCTTACATCTAAATCAAAATTTACAATTACTTCTAGGAATTTCTTCATTTTATATCCTACTTCATATTCATTCTCACTAAGAGACTGTACATATTTACCATGAAAACCCTCATTTATGAAAGAAAGTCTAAGAAATTTCTCACCCCCGTGTTGTGGAAAAGACTAGAGAAGGAAATCAGTTGAAAAGCTGTAATTAAGCAACAGTAAAATAAATTCATTGTATTATAACATTAAAAATCTAACCTCTTTTAAAATTCAATATCTTATAGTATCTCTTTTCACAAACTATTACTATATCTACTTATTTTTTATTTTATTTGAAATATTTTGACAAGAGCAAAGAATTATAGAACAGTTAATGATGAATATAGAAGGTACATTACAGATATGGGAAGAAAATTTCTCACAGAGCAGATAAAGGTTGAAAATGATAGCTTAGAAATACAGAAGACAAAAGACTTTAAAACTATCTTTCAAAGTAAATAAGAATATTTTTATAAAACCTGGTTAATTTTAAAGTAAAACTTTTCTTTCTTAAAAAATTTAGAATAAAAATACAATTGAGTAATTCTGTTGTCCAAATTAAAGAAGTTCTTAAGAAGCTTGTGACCTAATTCCCTTTAAAGGTGAGAGATTGAGATTCAGTGAGGTGCTTCTCCCTAGCCAATAAATGTTTACAGTTTTATATACTTCTAAAATGTATGTTTAAGTTATAATCTCTATTACCTTTGCTATATTCTCATAACCTAGATAGCAATTCAAAGAAAACATCTTATTGAGATCTAAGCTCTGAACCCAACTCTCCCTTGCACACAGTTATTATTTTCACAACATGAAAAATAACACTAAGATATTTATAAAATTAGATGCCTTAACAGCCCATAAAGATCTGTGCCTCCTGATATATTTTTTGGCCACATCCAGTGATGCTCAGGGGTTACTATTACTTTTGGTTCTACACACAGGAATTACTCCAGCAGGGCTCAGAAGAGCATATGGGGTACTAGGAATAAAACCAGGGTCAACTGTAAGTAAGGCAACTGCCCTACCCATTGTACTATCGCCCCATCCCAGGATCTGTGCCACTTTTAAATGGATTGTTTTCTATATACAAATACTAAGAGTAGTGATCCTCTTTTCTAAATTAGTCTTCAGTGAGGAATATGTCTACTGACTATATGCTTTAAGTCTCTGATGTATTTTGTTAGAGATTTATAATTTGAGGGGAGGGAAATATACCAACATAAAAGTTTAAGAGGATCCAAAATTGCCAGCATATTGTTTTGTCTTTATCATCATTATTATACTGTAGGTAAGTAATAGTGACATAAAATCATTTTGGTAAAAAATACTGAGCACCTCTAATATGTAAGGTGACCAAACAATTCGGTCAATCACGTATTTCAAGTTTGCTACTTCAGTTCCAAATAATGGGGTAATATATCATTCCAAAATTTTTTTGCACCTGGCGGCTTACTTTCTAAAACTTCTGACTGCACTGGCATTTTGAACCTCTGTACTTGATGGTCTTTCCCCTTTCCCCTAGTCTTAGTAATACATTTTTTTGCATATGCTTTATCTGTGACATATTTTACAGATACTTTGATTTTGCTCACTTTGTGGGACTCTTTTCCTTCATTCTGTCTTCCCTGTCTTTCACTCACCTTACCACCTGTCTCTTGGTATCTTCTTTCCTCTTCCTCACTGCATGCTTCTTCTCTCCTCTCTTCTCCCTCTTCCTTTCCCTCTCCATCCTTCTCCCTTCCTTTTTTCTTGCCTCCTTCTTCCTCCTTACCCTCTTCCCCATCTTGTTCCTCCCCTTCTCTTTCCTCTCCCTCCTCCTCTTCTGTCTCCTCCCATTCCTCTTCCTCTGCTTCTTCCTCCATTGCTTCTAAATCCTCTTCTCCTTCCTCCTCCTCCCCTTCTATCTCTTCCTCTTCCCATTCTCCATCCTCTTCCCACTCTCTCTCATCCTCATCTTTCCCCTCTTCTTCTTTCTCTTTCTTTCCCTTTCCTTCCTCCTCACCCCTCTTTCCTTTATCTCCCCTTTTTCCTTTGACTGCCTCTTCTTCCTCTTTCTCTTTTCCCTCTTCCTCTTTTATTTGTTTCTTATCCTCCTCTTCCTCCTCTCCTTCCTCTTCTATATCTTCCTTCCACCTTTCTCCTTCCTCTTCATTTTCTTCAACCCCCTCCCCTTCCTCTTCATCCCACCCTTCTCCCTCTTCCTCTTCAATTTCCTCATCCCTCTCTCCTTCCTCCTCTCCATCTTCCTCTTCTACCTCCTCCTCCCACCTTTCTACCTCTTCAATTTGCTCATGTCCCTTCCCTTTCTCTTCTTCCCCCTCTTTCTCCCTCTGCACCTCTCCCTCTTCTCCATCCTCCTCTTCTTCCTCCACCCCTTTGTTTCCTTCCTCTTGATGATTTTGCATTTTTTCAATGTGCTCTGAATCTTTCTCCTCTTCTAGGTTTTTCTCTATCTTATCTAAACTCTCTATTTTTCTCGCCCTGTCTTTCTCCTCCCCTCCCTTCTTAGTTTGCTTCTGTTCTACTCCTGAATAACCCCCCTTACAGATTCCCTTGGGCACATTCTCTATTTCTCCCTTCGACTTTTCTCCACCTTCACTCACCTCAGCTCTCTCTGAAATGTCATTTGACAAGATATCTGTCTCCTCATCTTTTTCTTCAGAGTCCTCCAATGTTTTGACATTGTCTATCTTTTGCTCATCTATTCCAGCTTCCTCAGAATCGTGTGATAGCTCCTGCTCTTCTGGAATATTTGATAAACATTCAAACTTAAAATGATATCTTGCCATGTATGTGCACAGTTTAAGTTCAGACTCTTCAAGGGTGTGTTCAGGGGAGTTACTGATAGCCCACATGCTTGCATCAGTTTCCACTTCATCATTTTTCTCTTCACTTCTAAATCCTATTGACTCAGGCTGCTTGAAGACATCAAGTATGCCCATCTGGATTTCAGCTTCACCTTTCAAGTGACATTCTGGCTCCTCTACAGATTTCCCTTCACTGCCAACAATCACATCTTGCTTGCTCAATTGACCTTCTGAGGGAAAGTCTATATTTTCTTCGTCTTTGGTATTTAAGTCTATCTTTAGTAAACCACCAATAAGTGTATTGATATTTTCAAAACTCAAACTGTCTTTCTTCATAAAACTTAGCAATTCAGTCTGCTCACTTTCTTGCTCAGAGACTGTTTCTTTGGTATCTGAACTAGTATCACTGTTTTCTTCACCACCTTTCTCTGATCCTTCCTTTCTATCAAATGGAGTAAAGTGACTCCCAATTGCTGGTGTAAATGGATCTTTATCCAAAATCTGTGCATCAGTGTCAGAATGCACCCCAGATTGGTCTAGGTGATCATCACCTACTTCCTCATCTGAAAATTCTTCCACAGATGCAGATATTGACATCTTGAATGCTCCTGCTGCCAGAAGTTGTTTAAACAAGCTCCCTTTACTTGGGGTCATCTCTTGACTTTCATATTCAGTACTATCATCATTTTCAGTATCACTGCTTTGCTGAATCTCATCTGTTCCTTCTTTCTGTAAATTTGTTGAAGTAATTATCATACTAGTATTAGCTTAAAATAGTAACTTCTCTACTTCAAAAATACTAATCTATTTTATTAGAGGATGAAAATGTTCAATTTTAAAAGACATTTACTCACAATTGGTTTATTTGGAGATAATTAATGCTACCGTGTAAGTATATATGTGTAGCATTTAGTAATAATGTACCTCTGTGTTTAGCTTCCAAATTTTTACTGCCTTCCATAAATATGTCATCGCAGATAGTACACCAATATTTGGGCTGTCCTTATTCTTAATGTTAATTCTTAAACAGTTCCATATCAATTTATCAAAATTGTTAAAAACATACAGTTTTCTTGCATACAATTAATTCAGTATTTTTGTATTTTCTCTATCATTTTGTTAAACTTTCATTGATATTTGATTATAAAGAGTTTTTGATTCTAAAAAGTTCCCAAAAGAAAACTAAAATCTTTAAAAAATAAAACAAGTAGCTTATTTCTCAAAGAAAAAATTTTAAATGAAAACTACATTTTATATATAAACTAAAAATGCATTTTATTCAGAACAAAATCTTTAAATTTCTGACCTCTTCTTTTTATCTATTTATGATGTAATTATAATTTGCAATGAAGAAAGAACCATATAAAAATACTTCAGGAAAATATTTTTTATAAAAACAATGAAATTTAACATTAAAATTAAGCAGTATACAACAATAAAAACCTAAATTTATGGCTGGATAAAATCAGACAAAACAAAATTATTGTCTGATTACATTATATAAGATAATGACTTAAACTATTTGACAACTTTGGTCTCTAGTAAAACCTGAAAAATAAATTTTATTGTGAAGAAATTATTGTGATAGCCTAGAATGATGTCATTTTCCACTACAGGAATTAAGAGAGGTTAAAAATTAACTGAAATATTGTATCTTTTTTATTCATTGGATTTGGTCATATACGACATCTACTTAGGACTATATAAAATTAAAAAAACATGTATTATTTTAAAAGGAGTGCTTTCTTTTTCTGTTTTTTTTTTCTAGGACATATTCCTTAAAAAGTCACGATTATTTCAAGAATCCTAAGAGAAACAGAGGCCTACTATCATTAGTGATTTTTAAAATCATGTGCCTTAATTCCCCTTGAAAAGTATAAGCTTCTTAGATGGGGGAAAGCCCAGAATCTAAGAGTAAAATGAAGGAAAAACAGGAAGGATTTTGCTTGAAAATATAATCAATCATTAAGTAGTCAACATTCACTGAGTTTCCACAACTGCATTAGGACAGCATTCCCCACATTCAAAACAAATGCTGTTACTAACTGTGACTCACATTATAAGAGAGGTTAAATTAATGAGGACTAGAATACATTTTTATACTTTAGATTCTCTTGTACTTTAATGGCTCTAACTTACAAGAACAATCAGTGCTGGCGGGGATGTTGGGAGAAAGGCACTCTCATTCACTGCTGGTGAGAATGTCACAGTCCAGCCTTTATGAAAAACAATATGCAGATTTCTCAAAAAAACCTGGAAATTGAGCTCCCATAGGATCCAGCTATACCATTCCTAGGGATATAACCTAGGAACATAAAAACACAGTACAAAATGCCCTCTGTTCATCACAGCTCTATTTACAATAGCCAGAATCTGGAAACAACCCAGATGTCCTTCAACAGATTAGTGGTTAAAAAAACTGTGGTGCATCTGGAATACTATGCAGCTTTCAGGAACATTGAGTCAAAATTTTCCTTATAGATGGATGGACATGGAAATTATTATGCTGAGTGAAATGAATCAGAGGGAGAGAGAGACAAAAAGTCTCACTCATCTATGGAATTTAAGAAAAATAAAAGACAGTATGATAATACCCATGATAACAGAGATGATATAGAGATAATATGTATGATAATAGAGATGAGGGCAGGAGGGACCAGCCATGATATGAAGCTTATCACAAAGAATGGTGAGTGCAGTCAGAAAAATAACTACACTAACAACTATCATGACAATGGTAGTGTGTGGGAGAAATAGAATGCCTCAAATACAGCAGGGAGTGGGGAAGGAAGGAGACTGGGAGCATTGGTGGTGGGAAGGTTGTACTTGTGAAGGGGGGTGTACTTTTCGTTTTGTTTTGTTTTGTTTTTGGGTCACACCGGCAGCGCTTAGGGGTTACTCCTGGCTCCACACTCAGAAATCGCTGCTGGCAGGCTCGGGGGACCATATGGGATGCCGGGATTCGAACCACTGACCTTCTGCATGAAAGGCAAACGCCTTACCTTCATGCTATATTCTGGCCCCAAGGGGGTGTACTTTTTTATGACTGAAACCCAACTACAAACATGTTTGTATCCATGATGCTTAAATATATTAATAAACAAAAACTGATATAAACATATATGCCCCATCAGAAAATTTTATAACCTTAACTAACTATACTAATGATTGTAATTAAATAATAAGCTTCCTTTATTTATTCCATTCATGTCTCACTAGAAATCAGTGAGAAAAAAGGGAAAGGTACAGTAATAAAATGAATTAAAAAAATAATTTCTGGTGCTCGCTTCAGCAGCACATATACTAAAATTGGAACGATACAGAGAAGATTAGCATGGCCCCTGCACAAGAATGATACACAAATTCGTGAAGCGTTCCATATTTTTTTTTTTTTTTTTTTTTGGTTTTTGGGCCACACCCGGTGACGCTCAGGGGTTACTCCTGGCTATGCGCTCAGAAGTCGCTCCTGGCTTGGGGGACCATATGGGACGCCGGGGGATCGAACCCGCGGTCCGTCTCCTAGGCTAGCGCAGGTAAGGCAGGCACCTTACCTCGAGCGCCACCGCCCGGCCCCCAGCGTTCCATATTTTAAAAAAGAATTTCTGGCTTATTAAGATTGTAAAGACAAGAAATATAAATGAAATATTTTCTCTAGCCATTTTACTCAATTTACATTTATTAAATTAATTTTTCTAATTCCCAAATACTCCATCTTTTGACCACACCAGTGGTTCTTAAAGACAGGAAAATCAAGGGACTTGCTATTCAGGGCTGTGAAAACTATGGACTATTCCTTCTTTTTGTCATTTATTTTCATTCTTTATAACCTATGTTAATCTCAGACTCATTTCCAAATATTTAATATTGGTTTGGTGCTATCAATTCTTTGATGTACAAAAGGTCATCTGAAACACCGGAAAGGCAATTATCAATTATTTTTTATCAAATCACAAGTGTTTAGAGCTAGGAAAAGTATCACTCATTAAGACCAAAATAACTCATTGAAAAATCATTATTAACTAGTGTAAATAATTCATCAAAAATATGATTTAATCAAAATTTAAAATTTATTCTAATAAGCAGTAGCCTTTCCCATATTAAGAATTACAATAATCATCTTTGCCTTCAGGCTAAGAAACTATATTGCTATTATGGCTTGTTAGCTGCTCCAAAGAGAAAAAAGTGCCAGCGAAATTTTGTCATTCTCACACCACAGAAAATATATATCAAATGGATAAACCCAAATGGAGGTTACTCACATTATATTCTAATTTTAAATCTAAAGTATGTGAATTCTTACCTTTTTTGTGTTCTTTCCGGAAAACTTTCAGGGGAAAAATTAGTTTAAACTGTTCTCACCCACTATAATAAAAAGAACTACTCATAACTTACCTTTTGCTTTTGAATTGGTGATAACTTGTATGACTTGTCATCAGCATTTGTGCTCATCACATGTGTCTGAAATAAATTAAAAATATATATTCTAGGAAGAATAAAGACTATATACTCTAATTATAATTAGAATTAATATAAAAATAGTTCAGAGAGAAATATGATTAATTCAGGTGTAAAGATGTGAGAATCAAATTAAATTTTACTATGTAATCTATTTTACAAATAAAATGGATTTTAAAAAAAACAAGGGCCATAGAGATTGTATCCAGACAACCCAGGTTCAAACCCCAGCATCCCATATATTCTCCCAAGCCAGCCTTGTTAGGAGTGATCCTTGAGGACAAAGCCAGGAGTAAGTTCTGATTTCTGCCAGTGTGACCAAAAACAATCCAACAAACAAATAAATAAATTTTATACACATAAAATACTGGAAGTATACACACAAGTACATGATGAGATAAAAGTCAAAGAAAACCATTACCATGTTTAAGATATCAGTAGTTTCTCCAAGGCTTTCTAAATCAGCTGTGGAACAACTATCTGGCTCTTTCTCTGCAGGTACATAATCTGAAAGATTCAAAGAAAACAGAAAACCAGATTTCAATTAAAAGCAAAAGACAACTTGAACAGAATTCATTCATACTGAGAATTTACAGAGAGCTTATTTTTGGAAAGCATAGTTTTTGGAAGTTTATCTTTACACTGATGATATTAAGAGCTATTCTGTTCTTAAGAAAAGGTCAACACTATTCTTTGAGATAAGTGCTGCCCAGGCATATAACTCTGCTACAGTCAATCGCCAAGGGCCCCTCATGAACCACATCCTCCAGATGTGCATATACTGGGGGTAGTTTACCATCCATCTCTTCTTTAGCCATGTCTGAGCCCTGAACAGCAAGCATGCTCTCAGCTCTTTAAGTTATTTCCCTGGCCACTCTTACTTCAACTTTTAGACTAGGTTCCTGATCCTAATGATACTAAAAATATCCACACCATAATTTTTAATCTGATGCTAAGGTTATATTTTTAATTCTAAACCTACTACTCTTTTCTCCCAGTCCTTGCTTCTTATCTTGACCCATCAAGTACACACCCTGCAGTAACATACATATGTATTTGTGTGTGTATATATACACATATACATATACACACATGCATATCTAAGATACCAAGATATAAATGCTGTTTAGAAAAGACTTTAATAAGAGTTGAGATTATATTTTAAAACATATTTAGCAGTAGAATTAATAACAATAATTATACTATGAGGTTTCTAGAAAAGCTAGGTCCAGTGTTAATTATTTTATATATAACTGATCTCATTTAATTGTCCCAAACACTCTCTAAAGTATTACTAAATAAAACTTACTATTAAATTTAAAAAAACCTTTGTTTAAAGAAATGACAGTTTTCCTGAAGCCTGTTCAATAAATGTCAGAACTGAAATCTGGCCTCAAATCAGTTAATTCCATACTCCATACTCTAAGTTATTATGTTTTATCACATAAATGCAAAACTTCACATGTACCCAAGAAGACTGGCATTCAAATCTTGTACATTTCATTTATAAGCTGATTAGCAATAGGCAAGTCATTCAATCTCTTGGTATTTTTCCTTATTTTATTTATTTATTTATTTTTATTATTTTTGTGGGGTTTTGGGTTTTGAGTCACACCCGGCAGCGCTCAGGGGTCACTCCTGGCTCCACGCTCAGAAATTGCTCCTTGCAGGCTTGGGGGACCATATGGGATGCTGGGATTCAAACCAATGACCTTCTGCATTAAAGGCAAACACCTTACCTCCATGTTATCTTTCCGGCCCCATATATATTTTTTTAATTTCATTTTACACACCCTGGTTTACAGAACTGTTTGATATGGTTTCATATATAAAACTTCCAGTACCTTCCACCAGAGTGTCACTTTCCTCACCATCACTGCAGTGCCCACCCCACCCTTCACCTCCATTATTCTCCCCTATGGTAATCTTTTTACTTTATTTACTCTCCTTTATGAATTCCTTTATGCATTATTCCCCTACCAGATTTCTTTATATCCCACATATGAGAGAGATTGTATAGGCCCCTCTCCTAACTTCAATCAACATGATATTCTCCAGATTCATGCACAATAACCAAGTAGGATTCATCCCAAGGATGAAGTCAATTTAATATACCATATCAACACAAGGAAAAATAAAAATAATGAATAAAATTCACATCATATGCAAATCATCTGGCTCCTGGCTCTGCACCCAGGGATCACTCCTGGTGGGCTCAGGGGGACCATATAAGATGAAGTGGATCGAATCCAGGTCGACCGTGTACAAGGTAAATGCCCTACCTACTGTAGTAACGTTCTAGCTCCTAACACTCCGTTATGATAAAAAGTACTCTATAAAATGAGGTTTGAAGGAACTTTTTTCAACATAGTTAAAAAAAACACTGCCATAAGCCCACTGGAAACATTATTCTGAATGGTGAAAAACTAAGAGCTTTCCCTCTAAATCAAGAACAAGAGAAAGGAGGTGAGGTCATCTACTGTCACCACTGCTTTTCAATATAGCATTGAAAGTCCTGGTGATAAGGAATCAGGCAAGCAAGTAATATTTAGGGCATCCAGACCAAGAAATAAATCAAACTCTCACTATAAATAGAAGACATGATACTATGCCTAGAAATCTTAACTAATTTACAAAAAGTTTCTAAAAACAATAGACTTGTACAGTAAAGTGGCAGGCTATAAATTCAATGTACATAAATTCATGGCTTTTCTGTTTAACGTTTGTTTTGGGGTCACAACCAGTGCTGCTCATGGGTTATTCCTATTTCTGCATGTAGGAATTACTCCTGGCAGGCTCAGGGACCATATGAGATGCCAAGAATCCAACCTAGGTCAGCCATGTGCAAGGCCAATATTCTATCCATTGTACTATAGGTATGGCTCCTTCCATGGCTTTTCTATATGCAAATGGAATAGAAGAGAAATTTAAAAACCTCATTCACAACTATACCTTGCTTCTTGTTATTTATAAAAAATAAAATAGAAAACTCCTACTTATTTAATCAAATTGCCTCTGGATTTTAAGGAGATAGATAAGTGTAAAATATAGGAAGTATTATGTTTCCTGAGAGCAGGAAGAATATAGAATATTACCTAGTTCCTCTGGTGGCATGGAATCCTGTTTGTCTGATATGATTTTATCTTGCGAAGTACTTGGAGGCAGATTGAAAGGATTTTCACCACGTGACAAAGACATGAGTGTTGAGACAGTGTCTTCACTCAGAGGGAGCACTTGTGTCATAGGATCTGGAGATTCTGGGGATCTTTCCTTCAAAAGTAAGCAAGATAAAAGGTTAGATGACATTATGTATTTAATATTGTCATAGACTATCCCATGGTTGGTTAACATATTTGACAAAAAACCTTCAAATTCTTCTAATACTCTATAATACTAGTTTTTAAATAATTCCCACTGACTCAAAATTTTTGTGTTTGGGGCTGGGGAAATAGCTCAGGGGCCAATGGGGGCATGACTTGCTTGTGCAAAGCACTGGGTTCAATCCCTAGTGCCTACCACATGGTCCCTGAAGCACAAATGAATGTACCCAGCACTGCCTGGATCAAATAAAGCTGCACTGCTTGGTCATGACATTATGTCTAGTTGACTAAGTGTCACTGGGAATGGCCCCAAAGTACCCTAAGCATTATTTGGGAGGGCCCCCACTGAAAAAAATGTTTTTTTCTGTTGTCTTTATGCTAAGTTGTTATCAGCTGTCAATTTGGAAGCCTCTTTTACATGACAGAGAAAAGTATATGTGCGTATGTGTATGTATTCTCACTTTTCTTTAAATACATAAATTATTTCTTAATGATTCCATAATTTTCTGTAATAAAAAGCCAAACTTACTATCTTTATATCAGGAGGAATAAAGTTTGAACCTTAAAGTAAAATTTTAAATCAAATCATGAGACACAAACTTTAACAACCAAAATTAAAATGGGTCTGTTATGCTGGCAGGCTGGGGAAAGGGGTTGTGGCATGGAATGCACTCTTTGAAATTGCTAAAAAGAGGTTGACACCAGTTATGGGATTGGTCCTGAAATTTTATGTCTAAAACCCAACTATGAATAAATTTGTAAATCTCAATAGTTTAAATAAAACATTCTTGAAAAGCATTATTTTTTAAAAAAGTAATTTCTTTAAAACCTATCATTTTATTATTATTTCAAAAAGTTATTGTTTAGAGAAATGTCATGTTTAATAATTAAAGTTCAGCACACTTCTGCATAAGATGTGGCCTGTAGTCAAAGCAGCAGGGCGGTAAAGTGACCCCCAGGAAGCCTCAGAGGTTAAAGAGGATGAGAAAAGCAACCATGAAACAGAAAAGCCCTATGGCCTCAGACAGTGCAAAGTCAAGAATGGCATAGAAGAGCTGCTGCTTATGGGATGGGTACCTGGCATAACCAATGATCGAGATGCTAAACAAGGTTCCAATGCCAGACCAAGTCAGCCACATCCACCCTGGTGGTCCCAACACAAATAAAGTTGGCTGCTGTGTCAATGTCTCAGGAGACCACTCAAGAATGGTGTAGCCACATGAAGTAGGGAGAAGCTGTAGGAAGACTGTGGCTGTTTATGTTTAAATGGGATTTCAGGACTATTCAGGAAGGAGGCAAACATGGGCCTGGTCAGAGCCCTATTACAAAAGATAACAGCTGGAGTAGCAAAGAGTTTACTGGTGCTCTGTATTATTTCAGTCTTCTAGTGTTAGCTCTATATCTCTGCTATCAGCTCCCATCTATATTTTTAAAAAGTAGTTTATTTTTTAAATAATATCTTTATTTAAACACTGTGATTATAAAAATGACTGTAGTTGGGTTTCAGTATGGCTCAAAATGAGCATGCCTTGTATGTGTGAGACAATGGGTTTGAAACACAGTACAACACCCCCTCCACCCTACTTCTTCCCACAGTACCACTGGTTTAACTCTGGTGGCCTCCAAGCACTGTCAGAAATAGTGCCTATTAAAAATAAATAAAAGAATCTTGAAACAAAAATTTGACTCTCCACCCATTTCTTGCTTTCTCTCTTTCTTCTCTATCCTTAATTCTCTAGTCTGGGTTCTAAGGTAATCTAGGGACCGCCTCCCTTTAATGCTTTGCTTTCACTTTCCCTGGAAAGCAACAGTGGCAGGACCAGAGGTTCCAGGCACAATGATGGTAATGAGGTGTTGTGTACCAATATATCTGAACCTTAGAACCAAGGAAAATCAAAACTGGAGATCCAAACCACAAAAAAAAACCCCACAAAACTTGAAAATGCGATAACAAGGAGGTAGGTTGGGGAGTAGAAGGAAATGGGAGAGATTTATGGAGGGAAACGAACACTGGTAAAAATATAAGTGTTGAAAAATTGTATACCTGAAACTCAACTATGAAAAACGTTGTAAATCATGGTGCCTAAATAAAAAATAATAATGTTTTTAAAAGACAATTTTAAAGTACAGGGCAAGAATATATAAATTTAACAGAAATTTTTTTCTCTCCAAAACAGAAATTTTAATCTCTTTTTTTGTTTTCTATGTCAATTTCTAATTCATAACCTCATAATTTATAACTAAAAGGTAAAAAGTAGAAGTCAATCTACATACAGCTGATAAAATAATTTAATCCTCAATCTGAGATGATAGAGAAGTACCACTGCACATAAGCAAAGATTATACACAATAATTTGAATTTCCTAATATTTGTGTCTAACAGCTTAACTCGGCTTAAAAAATCTTTTTTAAGGATAGTATAGTAATAACGCCCAAGACAACCCAGATGAGGGCCAGGAGGACCACAAAGACAAAGGATTGCAGTCAGGGCAAAAATGGATCTACTATGACAATGAGAGATGGAAATGATTTGAGTGATAAAAAGAAGGCAAGAGATATATATGATAACCATTCAAATAGTCATATTGCAAACCACAGTGTCTAAAAAAAAAGAGACAGAGAGAGAGAGAGAGAGAGAGAGAGAGAGAGAGAGAGAGAGAGAGAGAGAGAGAGAGAGAAATGCCTGCCACAGAGGCAGGCAGAAGAGAGCGTGGGAGGGAAACTGGGGACATTGGTGGCAGGAATGTGCACTGGTGAAGGGCTGGATGCTAGACATTGTATAAATGACACTCAATTATAAACAACTTTGGAACTATTTCACAGTGATTCAATTAAAATTTTATTAAAAGAAAAGAAATGCCAACAAAACAAAACTAACTCCTGGATACTATGAAAATTATGGTGATTATGAAGGGAAGGGAGAGAAGAAATGAATAGAGAAGTCCTTTGGTGGTGGGATGGCACTGAAACTTTGGTAGCAGGGGAGGTATTTTTATACATAAATAAGGGTGCATAGTTAAACCTTTGAAATTCTGTTAACAATGATAACTAATGGTGAACCAATAAAAACATGAAAAATTTAAATGGTATTATTTGTTTTTAGTTGTTTTATTTATTTATTTTTTGGTTTATTTAGGTGGGTCACACTACTCAGGGGCCTTTTCTGGCTCTGTGTTCCCTGGTGCCCAGGGAACTATATGGGAAGCTGGGGATGGAATCTGGGTTGGCCATGTGCAAGTACAGTGTACATGGTATTTTGAACAGTGCACAGTGTACATAGGATTTTTAAATTCTAATTTTCTCTGCAGTGCCTGACAATAACATTAAAGAGAGAAAAGTCACACATACCCTTTCTCTTCGACGTAAACGTGCTGAACAAGTTCTGTTCAGCGAGAGAGAATTTGTTGAAATCAGATCATCACTAGGTTGAGAATTTGCTAAAAATATGAAAGAATCCTTAAGTTTACAAGACATTTCTCTTGACATGTTAAGTCGTGGAGAGGCAAAGACTAGCATGTGACATCCGCCACAAGCAACCTGCAATATAAATTCAAAGATAAATTAATCAATCAATATTGGCTTCAAACACTTTGTTATAATGATTTTCAGCTACTTATAGACTTTCTAACTGCCTAAACACTCTCAAACTGTCTATCTTGTCATTCTGCTTTTCAAGTTAATACTATATACAGAAAAAATAGCACATTATATTTCTTGCAATTTAGAAAGTATTATTTGAATCTGGGTACAGTATAAAAAACTTAAAAATCTACTTGGAAAAATAGTGACTCATGAGTAAATCAGTCTCCAAAATAACTAGGCCTTTTTCTCTACATCAATATATTTTTAAGTTTAATGTAAATAATTATTACAGCAAAATAAAAACATAATGATGGGAAAATAAAATCAATATTTGTAAAATTTGAAATATATTTTAATAAAATGCTAAAAATATTCACAATACAGAATTTTAACAACTTGTTCCAAGTTCTACATTTGGTATAGGAATATCATACATTGAACCTTTCCTTCCTAGTATTTCAAAGTTAAAAATGTACAAGTTTTTGTTTATCACTTAAATATTTTTGTTTCATTAAAACCACTGTGATTTACAACGTCCTTCATAGTTGGTTTTCAATATGCAGTGAATCAGGAACAATCCCACCACCAGTGTCATCCTCACTCCACCATGTTTCCAGAGTGTATCCCAACCACCACCCTTTGCCCTCCAGTATGCCAGTATAACAAGCACATATAAAGTTTAGATCGTTAGAGCTGGAGCAGTAGCACAGTGGTAGGGCATTTGCCTTGCACACAGCTGACCTAGGATGGACTGTGGTTCGATCCCCTGGCATCCCATACAGTCCCCCAAGCCAGAGCAATTTCTGAGTGCATAGCCACGAGTGATCCCTGAGTGTCACCAGGTGTAACCAAAACAAACAAACAAACAACAAACAAAAAAAACCCTAAGATTAGACCCCTTAGATTAGAATTTGGGTCTCTTGATTCTACTGTTGACTTTGGCTTGAATACGTAGTTCTGTCTTTTTTTAATCTCTACCAATTTACCTGAGACTGCTTGGTCCCTGGACCCCATCTTTTCATATTGGTGTTTCTCCTCTTCCACTAAGTTTATTTCCTTCACCTTGTTATACTCTGGGGCCAAGGGTGTTCGAGACAACTCCCACTTGGACCATTGTATTTCTTCATGCAGTTATTTTAAATACCACATATAAGTGATATCATTCTGTATTTATCCCTCTTCTTCTGGCTTACTTCATTTAACATAATAATGTCTTCCAGTTTATCCATATTGCTTCAAATTGCATAATCACATCATTCCTTAAAGCTATGTAGTATTCCATTGTGTGTGTCTATATATAGGTATATATATGTATATATCTGTATGTATGTATGTTACCAAATCTTCATGACCCACTTGTCTGTTGTTGGATATCTCTGTTGATTCTAATTCTTAGCTATTATACTGAGTGTTTCAATGAATAGCAGTGTATCACTTTCTATAAGGCTATAACAAGCAAGCAGTGCTCAGGAGTTATTACTGACTTTGCACTCAGGAATCAATCGTAGTGGACTCAGAGAAACACCATATGTGTTGCTGAGGATTGAACCAGGGCTGGCTAGGAACAAGGCAAGCACCACCCCCTGTTCTATAACTATGACCCTTTGTTTATAATTTTTAAAATCATTTTCTTTATGAGACTATTAACTTTTACAAATGAGGATTTGGCAGTTTACTTATCACTGGATATTTTTATTTTGATACTTATTTTATAGAGAGTGAGGTATTAACTAAAATGTCAAATCAAAAACTGAAAGTCTTCTACTGCATAAGGTACTGAGTCTTCAGAGAACAAATTTCAAGTGATATTCTCACCACCACATAAACAGAAATTTGAAAATGTTAACTGGAAAATGTTAGAAATAATGGCAATATGATCATGGTAGGGCTGGCACTGAAACAATACCTTACAATCAAATAACATTTTTTCAATAAAACATTTTAAAACTGTATTTATTAGTATATTTTCTCTTGTGCATTTATTCAATAAAACATTTTAAAACTGTATTTATTAGTATATTTTCTCTTGTGCCTGATTTGGGAGGCTTGGCAATAGCTAACGCAGCAAATATTCACATTACTGTGAGCAAGACTCTCTACTGGGTACTACTAGCAACACAAAGTTCCCAGGCATGGCACAGTTCTGGATTTTATGAGAAACATGAGAATGAGGCTGAAGATTAAGATTAGGGTAAGAAGTAAGATTTTAAAGGAAGAACATCAGGAAAGTGGTAGATTTACAGAGGCATGGTGCCTGGCATTTGACTTTGAGTAAATGACTACATTTATTAGACATATCCATGATAGTTTTTCATAAAATTACACAAGTACTTGTTTTGTATAAAATTATTAATGACTCAAATACAGGAAATGAAAAATTTAAAAGGCCAAGTATGAAGCTCTTACCAATTTAACTACAAATCTAAAAAAGTTTGAGCACAGAGTAGGATTGAACTGATTGGTAAAATTCTCCATTCCAAGTCCCAATTTTCCATGTCGACCATCTCCAAAAGTATACATAAGACCAAGTTCTAAAATGAAGAGAAAGTAAATTACAAAAGAAAATTATACTGGTCAGATTGTAAACAGGCAGATATATTTGTTTACAATTGTTATTCCCGTCACAAAATTTTGCATTGAATTTACCCGGATCCATTGCACCATCACATAAAACATTAGACAAAGTCTAAGAATCAATAACTAAGTCCTTGGTAGTGTGCGAAGCTGAAGCCAAGTTAGATGTGTTACTGTGTGGGACAGCAGCAATTCGAACAGTAGCTGTACTGATACAAATCGTCTTCTTAAGGGGAAGGAGTTGATGAAGTCTCACCTCCTCTATCCCAATACAATCTATTTTCTTTTTTCCTTAGGTAATTCATTAGACAGGAGTTCTCAATCTTGTAAATATTAACATTTAGGTCCAGATAATGTGATTTTTATCCTTTTATTAAAGGATGTTTATCACCATCGTTGAGACTCATTATAATAAACGCCCACTGAACACCAAAACTCTATCAGTGTGATAATTAAAACTCTCTGCAAACATCATGTGTCCCCTACTGTAGATAAATCTCTGCTGGTGGAGAGCTACAATTCAGTTGTATCATTTACGGAATCTGCTTAGCCTGTGGAATGCTGCTGAAGAAACCTATACTGGATTGTACTCCACTTTTGGCCCTTAGTGACAAGTAATTTTGTCACTGCTCTCCAGTTAACCTTTGTCTGACCTGCTGTCACAGCAGCTATTCTAAACCTTCAACCTCTCTCAAGTCCCCCCATCCTTCATAGATCCATCTCAAGGGAAATAAATAGGTATCAAACAGAAAGAAAGAAAATGGCACAGTATAGGTGCAGAGTAGAGAGGTCCTTCTAGTATCTGAATTAGGAAATGTTTTTAAACTAAGGCATAAAGGACAATTAAGAGATTAGTGCAAGGGCGGAAAGAATCTTCCAGGCAGAGTCAGCAGTTCATGCAAAGGCTCTGAATCAAGAGAAAATATAACCCAATAAAAAATGCTACAAGGCAACCAACAGGTCTGAAACACAAAAGGGAGAATAGATTGAGATGAGATCTAAACTCTCTGTACACTTACCCTAATTTCTACATGTTCCTGCTTCTGACCTTGATTTCTTGTTTAAATGTTTGGGGGCCAAACTTGATGGTACTCCAGGGTTACTCCTGGTGGTGTGTGAGGGTATATACACAGTAGTGGCATTGAAGTAAATAAAACATGTGCCTTTTGAGCCATCTCTCTACTCCCAAAAAAAGATTTTTGAGGATTTCTTTTTTAAATTACCTTTAGCCGAAAAAAATTAAAATTTTCTAAGCACCTAGTTTTATTTTCAGTATCCGGAAACTTTTTTTTTTTGGGGGGGGCACACCCGCTGACACTTAGTGGTTACTCCTGGCCATGCAGTCAGAAATCACTCCTGGCTTGGGGAGACCATATGGGACGCTGGGGGATCGAACTGTGGTCCGTCCTAAGGTAGGGCTTGCAAGGCAGATGCCTTACCTCTAACATCACCACTCCAGCCCCCAGAAAACTTTTAATAATGATCTACTATTAATAATAATGAACTATGAAGAAGTTTAATAACTCACTAAATTCTATCTCGTTAGTTCAAGAACAAAATGATAATATCCTGAAGATGATTCTTGGCCCCAAAAGGCAAACAAAAATAAATTCAAATATATGCTAGAACTTCTTTCATCAGGAGGTGAAGTATTATAAATGTTTAATCAATTACCATCAATAGCAATTCAGACTTGGAAATGGCAGCAAAAGGGTGTGAGAGTCAGATTAAGGCCCTGCAGTAAAAGGATTGATAATTCTTCTGTACCTATGAAGGAATAACTCTTTAAATTCTTTTTTTTTTTTTTTTGGTTTTTGGACCACACCCAGTGACACTCAGGGGTTACTCCTGGCTATGCACTCAGGAGTCACTCCTGGCTTGGGGGGCCATATGGGATGCCGGGGGATCAAACTGTGGTCCATCCTAGGCTAGCGCTGGCAAAGCAGACACCTTACCTCTAGCACCACCGTGCCGGCCCCAACTCTTTAAGTTCTATGTAGTTCTACTTTACACTATATTTAACAAGGACACTAATATTTAAAAATGAACAAGTGTTGGGGGGGGGTCAAAGAAAGGATAGTATACCTGATATTCACTAATTCCTAATCATTATTTACCATGGTAGTAGATTGTTTTTAAAGGGGGGAATGTAGAAATATCAGTATATAAAATCTTAAATACTGTATGATTTGAATTTTAATACTTTATTTAGTATTATAATATGAATGTCCACTTGAAACAATAAAATTATAGAACCTTTGTTTCCAAAGCAATTAAAACAGTGGGGTAAAGCAATGACCTATATGCAAGTGAAACTGTGATTTGAGGGGAGAACTTTACTGAGCCTTACATTAGAAGTACCTAGCTACTGACGTTGAAAAGCAGGCCTAAAGTAACATCTGCCCAGATGAAGCAGAAACTAGAGAGTGGAGGATGTGGAGAACCCAAGTATTTACTTAGTGATTTGGGGAATGCATTTTTTCCTTTTCCCTTCACTGTGGAGGAACAGTGTTTATGTAAAACGCCTCCTAGTGGGCAAAGTCTAAGAATTTCCTCAGTCTGAATCTGTCAGCTAAAACAAGAAAGTAAATCATTCTTGATAAAATTTTTCCCTCTAGCCTGAAAGAGCAGAGTTAAAGCCTTTAAAATGATATAATTACAAAAACTATCCTAGATTTCTACTAAGGTCTATTACCATGTAAGATATAAAACCACTGCCAGCACTAATCACTGATATAGTTTGAGGTTCCAAATCTTTAATCTTAAATGAAATGAAAATATTAGAATGTAGAACTAAAGACTTTGTAGTCTGGCATATTTTCTCAGTCATTAATTTTACCATGTTTGCATTAATTCCACAAAATATTTTTCTAATAAAAATACACAATTCTATAAATGCACAATCGAAACTCTGATGTATACCTGTTATCAAAGCTGTGTGATTTTCTCCACAGGAAATAGAATGTATTTTCTGATTGTGAATATGCCCAATGGCTTTGGGTTCTGAAGTTTCAAATATAAAAGTGCCAAGACCCAGCTGACCAAACTGTCCTAGCCCAAAGGTATACACGGCTTGCTCTAAAAGGGAGGGAACAAATACAAGAAAAGAATTTCAGAAGCTACTATCCACCATTACATATTTAAAGATAATCAAATTTTTGTAATGAAGTGCCTCTGGCAGATAACATATAACATGTATAGCTAAGCGGACATTTCTCAATGAAAAGAAACAAAAAACAAAGCATACAATTGTAAAAATTATGGTATGGTCCTGACTTCATCCCATTAAAGTATTGTTTTAGGGGTCAGAGTGGTGGCTCAAGTGGTAAGGCGTCTGCCTTGCACATGCTAACCTAGGACGAACCACAGTTTGATCTCCCGGTGTCCCATATGGTCCTCCAAGCCAGGGGAGATTCTGAGTCCATAGCCAGGAGTAACCCCTGAGCGTCACTGAATGTGGCCCCAAAACCAAATAAAATAAAGTATTGTTTTAGAAATGTAAGTTGGTGAACTACCTAAAATATCCCACTCATATCTTTATAAAGCATCATTTGTCATTGTTAATTTTTAAATAAATTCTTTAATTGAATCGCCATGAGATACAATTACAAAGTTATTCATGACTGAGTTTCTCATTAATTCTTATCATTGCCTTAAATAAGTTTTAAAAAATGAAGTTTCCTACAGAAAAAAACACCTTAAAACATTAAGTTTAATAGAATAACTTACATTATAAAATAACTTCGGAGAAAAATTTGTATTAAAAGTGCTAGCTAGATTTCATTACAGATAAAGTTCATTTACTAGCAAATGCTAATTAGAGAGGGAAAAGCTTATCTTAATATTTTAAATGCTTTCAAAGGCTCTTCTAAAACATAGCAAACATTAACTCATACTTTCAAGAAATGAAAAAGCAGAAAATGCTACAGAAATTGTATTATTTGAAATATAACTTTCTGGCTATTAGGAAGCATGGTGTTTATGTTAAGTCCATTATTTAGTTTGTTCCTATCTGACTGATGGAACTGCCATTAAGATAAAATGTTAAGATCAATCATTTAGAACTTAAAAAATAATAGTTTTTTTAAAAAGCAATAAATATTTTCTCAAAAGTAATTTATAATAAACTATCCTATTCTGAAAATAAAGACAGATACTATATTAACTATTTATTACCATATCACTTTATAGCTTGTTTTATTTTATAGAAATATTATTTTACTAATAAAATATATAGACATACTTGAAGAAAATATTGAGTCAAGGATATGAAACTACACTGAGATAATGATGAAAGAGACCTTTATTTTAGCAAAAAAATACCATCCTGTTTAATAATCATATAATATAGTTCCAGTGCTGAATGTTTACCTGATGTTGAATGCTGAAAAAATTAAACCAAGTTATCTATCTCTACCAGCCAATAAAAATTTGACGTTTCTTGGACTAGGAAATTATGCATAAAAGCAGTCTGAATCATTTTATAAAGTTCTGCTCCTTATTGCATTAATTTTAGTTTTAGGATTTATTAGAAAAGACAAATAGCTTTTCTTTTCTCTAAGAATATTACATATCATCTTTGTAACCTTTAACAGTATAAACCAATGTTAATAAATAATACAGTAGTAGGAAAACAGATTTCATTAGCTTCAGTTAATTTTACACTAACTTCACTGAATACTTTTAATTTCATGACTAGAAACTTGTAGGCCTGTAAAAATATTGTTTGTTCAAACACAAACTGGGAATGTTTAGAAAAATCTCTTAATTCCTAAGATCCATCCAGATTGCTTTGTATACAAAATATTAGAACCTGGCCTTTCTTGTCTTTCAGTAACTGCTATGAATGACATACAAGATTACAATAATCACTGTCTCACTGAGGGTGTCCCAAGTTCTAGTCTAATAGTTTACAAAGAGCTTTCTACTGGCTCCTCAATTCAAAGGAGAAACTAATCATAGTATTACTGCAACCAATAACTGCATTTGGTAAACTATCACACTCACAGGTATCTACTATGCTTTAAATTCACTAGCAGTGTACTCATTTAGAGTTCTTTTTTTTTCACATTTTCACAATTTTAATATAAAGCAGTTTTCTCTTCATAAAACTGTGTATTTAATAGAGTCCATTGAGATAGGCTTCTACTATACCAAGCTATTCTCTACCATCTCTACTGCTATTATCTTCCATCATCAGCCACCCTTGCTCTCTCACTGTATCAGTATCACATACAAATATGGATCTATAAACTTGAACAAAGGAGTCTGCATCTTCCTATCTGCCCACAAGTCTGAGTGTTCTATTCTTCTAATAAAAATTTTTGTCATAGATCAGAGAATTTTTTCAAAAATCCTCATATGTTGACAATAATATTTTAGTTAAATATTTACATGACATCAGGGGGGATTCCCATCACCATATTGTCTTCCCTTCACCTCTGTTTATGTTGTATCTCCCATATCCACTTCCTTCACCCCCAGGGCTGCTAGAATATGTGGTCCCCTATGTACCTATCCTACCACCTAGTAGTCTTGCATCTGATTGGTCTAGGTGTCTCCCTAATTTCCCCCTCTAACTGGGAGGTAGGCCTAGCTAATTAAGTTTGCGTGGTTTGGTCTGAAGAAGAGAAAAGTAGTAAACTGGGGTAAAAGTCTAATACTCCAAAAGTGGGCAGAGTCCTTCTAGAGGTTCTCATCATTTAGAGTTCTTAATGATTTATACACAAACAGATTTTAAACAACTGTTAGGGATCTATAGCTGTTCAGTTTTCCCAATACCAATTTGTTGAAGAGGCTATCCGTACTGCACTTCATTGGACCTTGCTTCTTTGCCATAAATTAAATGACCATATATCTAGGGGTTTACTATTGCGCATTCAGTTATAATCCATTTCTTTGACAGTCTATCCTTACTATAAGTACCAGGCTGTTTTTATTACTAAAGTATTAAAATATAGTTCTAAGTAAGGAAATGCAATACTTTCCATTTTTCTATTTCTCAAAACGGATTTGGCTCTACAAGGTATTTTGTATTCTATTTATCAGAGACTATTCATAGCCTTGAATTACAGAAATGAGAATGCAAAGCAATGAGAGGCAGGAATGATGAGGTAACTGGAGGCACCATAAGAAATGTTTGGACATTTTGATGCTGTAGAGATAGACAACTCTGTACAGCACAACTGTAAAAATCAACACTAATGAAAACATATCACCCAAACTATACTACATTCCAAAAAACAAATTTGCTAAGGAAGCAGGGTGGGGACAGAAAGAAACCTTAAACATTGGTGGAGGGATGGTGATGCTGGTCGTGTAGTGGGTTTTAAGTTGGAACACTTGTTTGCTAAATCTCTATTATTAACAGTATTTAAAATCATGGTGCCAAAATAAGTATTGGAAAATAAAATTTGAAAAGTAGATCATAAAAATAGTGATTATTTTAGCAAAATTTTTTACTTAATAGATCAAAATGTGCGTAACTTAAAAAGAATAAAAGGTAATTTTTTATAAAAGGCTAAATTTATTCAAAACAATTGTCTACGCTTTTTATTTTTATGTAAAATTTATTTAAGCACCATGGTTACAAACATGTTTGTAATTGGTTTTCAGCCATAAAATACACAACCCCTTTCACCACTGCAACTTTCCTGCCACCAATGTTCTCATTTTCCTACTCCTCCTCTCAAGGGTAAAATTTTAATGGAAATGATGCCATGTCAACTTAGTTGATGTATATGAAATGGTTAAGCTCCTAGAGAAGGACTAGAATGATGGTTATAGGGGCTGAGAGCATGGTATATTGAAGCTACTAATAAACAAGTATAAATAAAAGCATGCTACTATCTAAAGATACACTGTACCTCACATTAACAATTCTGCATATACCCTTAAAATCTCTTAAGAGGGTAGTTGTTAAGTTTTCTTAACACATACATAATAAAGTAGTTTTTTTATCATCACAATAGAGTATAAGGAAGAAGCAGCATTCTGCTTCACACATACCTGTGAGAACCACCGTGTGTGCTCCACCACAGGCTACTTGAATCACCTTCTCAGAAATTCCAAAGACTTTCTGGGGTATTTTGTGATTGTCCAGCAGTTCCTTAGGAAGACCTAACTTTCCTGAGTCGGTTTCTCCAAATGTGAATAACTCTCCTTCAGCTTTTGAAGGGGAAGAAGAGGGATCAATGACAAAAGATTAACAAAATACTATCTTTTGGGTAGACATTCAATAAAAATATTAAAAATGTCAACTAACTTTGCCTTTCACAGGCTGTGTTTTCCCTGGAAATAAAGTTGGTATTCCTTTCCCCTTGATGATGATTTTGTTTTGGGGCCACAACCAGCTGAACTTAGGGTTTACTCCTGGATTCAAGCTCAAGTATCAATCCTAGTGAGGCTTATGAAACCACATGTGGTGCTGGAGATCAAACTTGGGGTGGCTGATATCAAGGCAAGCACAACATCTCCTGTGTCTCTATCTCCTCCCCTTGAGTATTCTAACCCATAAATCTACTTGAGCAAGACTTCATGACTAATTAACTAGAAAATTATTTTAGCTTTTTCACAGACTATTAATAAGGACATGAATTTAGTTTTGCTCACTACAGCCTATAGTTTGTGTAGTATATCAAGCTTCTAATAGCTGTTGAATGTTTTTCACAAAACTTATTTCAGAAAACTATTTCTCTATAAACATGCTGAATCAGTCTTAAGATAGCATATTATACTCAATTACATGATACTTCTTTCAGAGAACTGTTAAGAAACTGACATTTAATCACTACCTTGTTCATATTAACTATTGACCTGTTACTACATTTAGCATATTTATTGCACTATATTATGACTAAGTGTAACTTTAAAGCAAGAATTAAAAAACACAGTTTCGGGGCCGGAGAGATAGCATGGAGGTAAGGTGTTTGCCTTTCATGCAGAAGGTCAGCGGTTCGAATCCTGGCATCCCATATGGTCCCCCGTGCCTGCCAGGAGCAATTTCTGAGCATGGAGCCAGGAATAACCCCTGAGCACTGCCGGGTGTGACCCAAAAACCACACACACAAAAAAAAACACAGTTTCAAGAATTGAAGTGAGTCCTATCGAACGAGAATGTTTTTTAACATTTTAAATATTACAGTATGACTGACAATTAACACAAAACATTTATCAACATTATTTGAGTAAAGAATTAACACAGAATTCTTCTCTTAGAGAACTGTTGGGGTGATTCACCTTTTTCCCCTTCATCTCTCAAACCGATGATGAGAGCCTGGACTCCACCCATTTCTGGCGTATTTGATTTTTACCCCAGTTTATTACTTTTCTCTTCTTCAAATAAAACCATGTAACTTCATCTATCTAGTCCTGCCCCCCAGTTACAAGAGGAAATAAGGGAGCTACCAAGACCAAAAAGGTGGAAGACCACTAAGTAGCAAGTTAGGTACAGAGGAGACCATGTATTCTTGCAGTCCCGGGGGTGAGGGAGGAAGATACGGGAGGTAGGATGGGAACGGAGGTGTAGGGAGAACAATTCGGTGATGGGAATCCCCCTGATATTAAGTTAACATGTACCTAAAATATTATTGTCAACAAGAGCTTGCTTTACATGCAAAAATTGGAGGTGGTGGGAGGACAACTTTGGTGGTGGGAATTCCCCTGATTCAATATCAATATGTACTTAAAATATTACTGTGAAAGATATGTAAACCACTTTGGTTAAAATAACAATTATTATAAAAAAAAAGAGAACTGATACTGACTACTGACCAATCCCTGGGATTATGGGTCTCAGTGTTTTACCTTATGTTGGTGACTGATTTTATATACACCTGGAAAGATGAATTACACATGCTGGATCTATTAGATTTTTTTTGGAAGAAATGATCAACATTGATGATATACAGTTGAGAGAATGAGAGACAGCAGTGGAGAATCATTGCTGAGGGATCCACTTTTCAATTGCTGTGTCTAGCTGGCTGCAGATGTACCTACATTCAAACCCCAACACTCTATACACACAAAAGCTTCAAGCGGGCCCTGAGACAATAACGATCTTCGCTAGGCAGATATTATACACACATCCCTGCAGCTCACTGTCACCAAGAAGGGTGTCCTTTGGGACCTCAAATAAGACAGGATCAGGAAGCCAATGCTGAACCTCAGGAGAAGACACATTTTCCTGTTGCTCTTTTCCTTGAATCTTTGCTGTAATAAATCTCAACCATTAAGTACAGTCTGCTATTTATTTGATGCTCATGAGCCCTAGCAAATCAAATGTATGAGAAGTCATGTAAGATAGCACATATGGTATACAGTGCTTAAAACTAGGCCAATGCTGTAAGTGCAAGTATCTATTTTTCTGTATTGATCTGTGTAGAAAATGAAGTTTTCTGAATCAGTTTTCCATAGAACATTTACCAAATTCTGATGGACACAGAAAAGCTGTTCAGTAAGTCAGTATCTTCCTTTCCTTTAAACCTTTTGTGTCCCACATGATATGAGCTACTAAGTCCAGAAGCGTGTCTTTCCACTTCTGGCTATAACATGTCTGTGTTCCTCATACCATATCATGGGTGAATTATATAATATATGAGATATGGCTCAATGAAGCTGTTTTTAAAGGTGTTAAAACAAAAGAAGAAAATCTCAGTGCAATATCTTCTGCTTAAGATGAGCAATCCTATGTGTTTCCATACTTTATATTTAGCTAGTTTAAGCCATAAAACTAGCTTTGGAAACAGCTAGTTATATTTGTTTTTTTTTTAAAAAAAAAAAAAAACAAATATAAAGCTCTCAATTTTGTTCTCAATTTTGGGTGTGTTTTCTGCAATGTGTTTTTACTCTATAACAAGTGAGCATAGACTACAACAATTCTAGATCCCTAAGTGCCCAATAAGTTGGTAGGAGGTATTGTACCAATGAATAGAATCAATTGTCACTAACTCTTTCATTCACTACTTATATGTCAATTGTTTTTGGTTTTTGGGTCGCACCCGGTGGTGCTCAGGGGTTACTCCTGGCTCTGAGCTAGAAATTTTTCCTGCCAGGCACGAGGGACCATATGGGATTCCGGGATTCGAACCACCATCCATTCTGGATCAGCTGCGTGCAAGGCAAATGTCCTACCGCTGTGCTATCTCTCTGGCCTTGATGTATATTCTTTATTATAAATTTGTTCAAGACATCAGGGGTATAGTAGTGAACAGTATTAATTGAGCTGAAATGTTTTTCTTTAAGTAACAGCATACAATTGGTACTTTCTAAACCTGACTCGCTAGTACATTAAATAAGGAATAAATACATAAAAAATTTCTACAGTTATTTCCTCTATGCACTGTCTTAGAAGAAAATTCAGTAAGATAGTAAAAAAAAATCAGAAAAATCATTAAGACATAAATTCATAAGCATACTTCGATTTTTGATAGTATAGATGCAGACTACAATACAGGTTAATATTTCACATGTTTTAACAAATAAGGAAGAGGTTGCCAATAAGCCCTGAAAATGGAGATGCTGTGAATGCTGAGTATAGACCAACCAAAGGAAATCATATACCATACTTACTATCTTCTTTTCCCATCTAGTCTTCATCCATGCTCCTACAATGAAAGTCTAGAACTCATTTATTGAAACAATAAAAGCAAATTCTCCAGATAATAAGTAGAAGAAAAAAATCGATAAGAAATTCATAACCATACTTCTAAATTTGCTACTGTAGATCCAGCAGACTATAATACAGAATATCATTTCAAATATTAGAACTAAGTTAAAAGAAGTTGACAGTGGGTCTGGGAAAGGAGGATGCCGTGAATGCTGAGAAAAGTCTATCCAAAGGAAATCATATACCATACTTGATGTCTTCCTTTTCTATCTAATCTTCATCCTTGTTCATGTAAAGAAAGCCTAGAACTCATTTACTGAAACAATAAATTCAAATTCTTAGGATAAAAAAGTTGGTTCAAGTACAGAATAAAAATTCTGAATCCAGAATCCAAGAAGTAAAAGAACCAAATTCAAAAAAGTTTCTAATATATACATTTTACTTTTAGATAGATCTAATATTCAATTAATAAGTTAACTTCTCAGAAAGTTTGAAATTGTTATCTATTAAATGGAGAAATACCATGACCTAGGATTAAAATTACTTCATTACATGGACCACTATGATATTATTCTATGGCAATGAGTAATTACATCCTTTTGTCAATTCAATAATAACTTAGCAATAGGAGTTAACACAATTAAACCAAAATGTTCTGTCTTACTTGTTACAAAAGCAGAATGATAATAGCCACAGGAGATCCATGAGATGGGTTTCCCAACGGTCACTTGATGAGGAACACACACATTAGTCAAATCTTCTAAACCAATTTGTCCTTCAGCATTGTCACCCCACATAAAAAGTTTTCCATCCTCTATAAAGTGAAAATTAGGAAAAAAAATTTTAGAAGTAGCAGGGCTAACAGATTATTTAAATAAAACCATTTATTTAAAACCATTAAAACCAATAAATAAAACCATTTATTTCAAAACATTGTTTTGAAAGAAAAATTATTACTGGCATATATACCAGTTAGATACTTGGGAGTTCAATTTCTTTTACAAAATGCTTATGTAATAAAGAACAGTGAATAGCTTGATGCAAATCCCTTGATGCATTATCTCAGCAGCAAAAACAGAATGTCCTTTTCTAAAATATATTCTTTTTTTTTTTTTTTTTTTTTTTTTGGTTTTTGGGCCACACCCATTTGACGCTCAGGGGTTACTCCTGGCTATGCGCTCAGAAATCGCCCGGCTTGGGGGGACCATATGGGACGCCAGGGGATCGAACCGCGGTCCTTCCTTGGCTAGCGCTTGCAAGGCAGACACCTTACCTCCAGCGCCACCTACCCGGCCCCTAAAATATATTCTTATTCTAATGTCTAGACAATGTTTTCCTCCTTACAGTCTACCTGTCATTGACTGACTGCACAAGTCATACTCAACAAGTTCTGGGCACATTTTAGACCCCAATAAAGGCCTATTCTTGAGAGCATATAGACATGATGATGCAAACTTCACCAACTTTTATTTTTGGCAGTGTACTCCTGAAAACATACTCTTGCTGTAGTAATACAATATATATATATACATAAATAACATCTCAGAAACATGTTAACTTGTGTTCATTCTGATAAGACTTTCTATGTAAGAAAAAGTTGAACTAGAAAAAATATGTTAAAAAGAAATGATTTACTTTTATTTCTTATCTTATCTAACTTTTTGCCACTGAAATATTTAATAATGCTGCAAGAAAATGAAAAGCTTTTAGGAAGAACCCACAGGAGGGTTTCAAAATACTAGCTTTAGGACAAACAGAATAGGAGTGGGGTTAAAAGTCTGACCCTGTCTCTTCTGAGGCCACAGAAACTCCAGTTATATAGTCCTCTGACCGGAACAAAGCAGCAAACATACCTCTTCTTTAGTGAACCCATGTTTATTTTGGCACTAGATATTTTAAAATTTATGTTTTCATTTGGGATGGTGCTTAGGTCTTCTCCTGGCTTTGTGTTCAAAGATAACTACGATGTGCTCTGGGGATAATAACTGCCAATATGCAAGGCAAGAACCCTGCTCACTGTACTGTCTCTCCAGTCCTTGGTTATAAATTTTAAAGAAATTTTGCACATGGTCTTTTTAGGGAGGACAGAGAAGTGTAATGTCATTTTCGTACCATCTTATCACCTCCACATGTCCAGCAGATTTCTAAGGTATTTCTGAAAGCAACTTCATCAAAGTTCCAAGTAACTTTCACAACTCACAGTGAAAATGACATTTGAGAACTTCCAAAGAGAAATGAGAGTAAAGTTTAGAATGTCACCTTCTGAGTATATTTTCAGACTTAATTCTAAATGAAACATTTAAAAACACGTCATGATATAGAGTTCTATTTTAAATGTCTTCTAAAAACACAGTGAATAAAAGAAAATTAAATCAAGCTGCCTTCAATTACTGATTAGGTAAAGCCTCTCTATAAAATGATGTCTCCAGTGTTAAAGTCTTACCTGTTAGTGCGGCAGAAGTGTTAGATCCAGCAGCAAGTTGTTTGATCTTAGACCGGGATGTGAAAAAGCTAATTAGTTGGAAAGAGTTCCTGTCTTCAGTGTCACCAAGACCTAATTGCCCTTCATTATTTCCTCCAGCTGAATATACATGGCCATTTTCTAGACATGGAAAAGGAAACATCAGTAAGCTATAGTTACTATCCTTATGAGACAGGCTAGTATACGTACCAGAAATTTTCTCTATTAACAGTGAAGAAAATTGAAAAGCAGGATGGTCCTATAAATTGATGATAAATTTCCATTTGTTTCAAAAAATCCAAACAAGATTATACAATTATGTGTGAAATTTCATTCTAGAAATCATTATGGAATTTAAGTAGCAATTGAAATGCATAGAATGTGTGCAATGTATTTTCTTGCTAATGCAGAAATTCATGAATTCCGAGCAAAAAGGAGATGAAACTAATATCCAAATTAATTTATATTCCAAATCATAATATTTTAAAGATATATGATTCATTAATTTTAATTTAGATATTCGTTAAAATGAAGATATAACAGTTAACAAATAAATTTAAACAAATCCAAAAATATTGGTAGAAATTTGCTTATACTTAATAGATATGGAAAGTACTTTGCTAAGCAAAATGAGTTTGAGGGTGAGGGAAGGACAGAATGATCACTCATTTGTGGGATAAAAAATAGTGTGGTATTGATATCCAGAGACAATAGAGATGAGGGTCAGGAAGGGCCAGTCCATGGTAGAAAGTTTGCCACAAATTGCAGGGGAGTGCAATTAGGGCAGAGGAGGTACAACTGTGACAACAATAGTTGGAACTGATTACTCTGGACAATGATTGGGTGGAAGAAGAATGAAGAAGGAAGAAGAAGGAAAGAGGAAGAAGAGGAGTAGTAGGATCAAGAAGAGGAGGCCTGCCACAAGGCAGGCAGAGGAGAGGGCACAGAGTAGGGTGGGAGGAAAACTAAGGACATTGGTAGCAGGAAATGTGCACTGGTACTGTATATTGTATGACTGAAACTCAATCAACAACAACTTTGTAAATATGTATCTGATAGTAATTTAATTAAAAATTATAAAAATAAAATATCAAAGAAAAACTAAAAAAACGTAGCATTAGAAGCAATGAAGATTCTGTAAATTTTTTTTTAAAAGTTAGTTAAACAGGAATGAAGTATGGCATTCTGTTTAAGAGACAGAACTCTAGAAACAGATTTCCTGGGTTCAGATTCTGCCTTGAAACCTAATAGCTGAATGGATAAGCTGAATAAAACCTCTCCAGTTCTCATTTTCCTTATCTATAAAGCAGGGATAACAATAGGGCCTACTTCATAGAGCTATAATGAAGATTAAATTAGGTAACATTCAGAAAATTATTAGGACAGCAGCTGGCTCACATAAGCACTAGATAATATAGACCAATAAGATCTTAATAGTTTTAAAACATTAAAAATGCACATGAAGTTATTCTCACTAAATTAAATGGTGAATTAAAGGAAGAAATCATAAAAAGTTTTAAATAAGATATTATTATAGAAATGTGAAGCACAGCTAAGGAAAAAATAGCTTCAATGGGTGATGCAAGACAACATAGTATTGAAATGCATAATCAGTATATGTAGTACAAGCATATTTGGTGCAATACTTAAAAGAATAACTAGGCAAGTAAAACAGTTGAAAGGTCATAAAAATCAAGGGCATACTGAATTTTAAAAGACAAGAATCTGAATATGAGAAAGGACTTTTTCTAGTATGGGAAAAGTATAAAAAAAAAAGCATAATAGGATGGCAGGGCCTGTAGCTGTTGAAAAGTCTACCTTTTCTCCAGTGAATGGTCTTGGTATATTCTGCACTCCATTATACCCCATTATTCTTTGTCTATCTTTTAGCACATTGTCCTGATTGCTGGGATTTTCAGAAGGTCTTGAAATCAAATAGTACTCATCTGCTCTTTCTGAAATTCTTTAGGCAAGTCTGGGTTCTTTGCCTTATCTTAATGTTATGATTTTGATTGGAATTACATAGTCTTTGGGGGGAGTTTTTCACTTACCCTCAGGAAAGAAGGAAAACCAAGGTTTAAAAAACTAGCCCCAGAGATGTGAACATAGATACAGAGATTCTATACTTTAATATAATCCAAGGAAAAACACTTTTCTTCAAACATTTAAGACTTAGCACATGTCAAAATAAAAGCAAGTATACTAAATATTTACATTAAAAATCTAATTCTTAAGGCTATAGCACAGTGGTAGGGCATTTGCCTTGCATGTGGCCGATCCAGGACAAACTCGGGTTTGATTCCAAGCATCCCATAGTTGCCCCAAGTCTTCCAGGAGCGATTTCTGAGTGCAGACCAGGAGTAACCTCTGAACGCTGCCAGGTGTGGCCCAAAAACCAAAAAGAAAAATCTAATCCTCTATTATCAAAGTGCTGTTTTGATTCACTTTACTAAAATGAAAGCTTGGTCCTCAAATAGGATAGGAAGACATACATTTTGAACACTGTACCTGTTGAAATTAGAGTGTGGTTCCTTCCACAGGCAACAAATATCACTTTTTCAGATTTTAAAGCTAAAATATAAAAATATGACAAAATAGTTTATGGTTACAAAAATGTTAAATAACCCAGTTCTGCCTGACTATAGTTGATATTTTCAACTATAAAACCAATGGACTTCCTTCAGAATTGTATATCAATCAGCCCTACCCCTGGAGAAGCTGAATTCTAATGTAAAACACAGAACCTCTATATTTTTTTTAAAAACTTCACAAATATTTACTGTGTTGTGATACATTGAACTTAGTTCTGCTGTCTTCTCACCAACTTGACCTATTACCTAAATGGTCATCACTAGCAAGCCTGCCTTCTACCTCATTCATTAAAACAAAGACTAATACTCATAGGCAAAATCTATGCCTGCTAAAACATTTAAAGAGAAAACCCCGTATAATTATAGAGAGTACAAAGATAACTAAATCAAAGTACTCAGTCTCAAAGTTCTCACACTCTAGAACAGAGTGTCCCTTCAAATTGATTTGGCCTACTTATTTCCCAAATGTATTTGGTCCCTCTCAGGAAAAATTAGTTATGATCCCTGGAAATAAACTTTCTTTAAATAAATAGAAAGTATCCCCAATTGCACCCAAGATACTACTCAGCCCCCTGTCTCCAGGAGGCATTATCTCCCACTTTGGAAAACAATTATCTAGGCAAACTAGTTAGTTTATGAGGCATGTGAGCGTAAGCAGCAAAATAACCAGAAACATATCATATATAAGTATTTCACAGAATGTCCAATAAAGACTTTTAAACTAAGTAAAGTAATTTTAAAAGTTCTACAATACCTATAAATAGTATGGATTTGATAAATCACAATAAAATTTTGAGCTAAATAATTCTAACAAAGATGATAAAGAATATTGCTAATCATATCTCAATCTCCCTTTGACTTTAACTGATGCTCATGAATTATAATAAAAAAGAAGTATTATATACATAATAATGAGCAAGCTTTATAAAGATATAGGCCATATTTTATGGGATTGATTTAAAAATGTTGTTCCATTGTTTTTATAAGAACATAAGAGCTAATCAAGCCTGTCAATCCCAAAGTTTTAAGTATCTATCCATAAATAGAGCAAAGTGTTTTAGAAAACTAACAACTATATAACACCACTATGAAGTTCACAGCCTTAACAAGACAAAACTCAAAATTATGCCATATTACACTATCTATATAAATAATAGCAGTGATATTTTAAGCAGGTGTATAAGCAGGTTAAAAAAACAAAAAAGGTGATCAGTGTAAAATTGTAGTATTGAAGGTTAAGAATTGTAGAAGGTTAAAGATTGTAGAATTAGAAGGTACAATCAGGTAGGGCACTTACCTTGCACTTGTCCAACCCTGGTTAGATCTTTGGCACTCCATACGGTTTCCTGAGCACCACCAGGAGTGATTCCTGAATACATAGCCAGGAATAATCCCTAACCATAGCTGGGTATGGCACCAAAACCAAAACACCAGAAAAAAATAGGCTTTGGGCGAGAGTGATAGTACAGCAGGTGAGGCTCCTGTCTTGTACATGGTCAACTCAGATTCAAAATCTAGCACCACATATGTTCTATAAATCTACTAGGATTGATCCTTGAACACAGAGCCAGGAAGAAACAAGCCCTGAAGATTTCTGGATGTGTACAGAAAGCAAACAAAAATTGCTTAAGGGACCAAAGGCTGATAAGGTGATAGTCTTGCAGAAGGCCAATTCGGGTTTGATTTCTGGCAGCCCACATGTCCCGTGAGCACCACCAGGAATGATTCCTGAATGAAGAGCCAGGAGTCACCTGTGAGTATCGCTGGATATAGCCCCCAAACAAGCAAGCAAACAAACAAAAAAATAAAACCCTGTAGAATAATTAATTCCTTAGTGAGCACTGAGTTTGTATCAATGTATTTGAAGATCCTAAATTGTAAGATGCTTATGAATAACAAATACAAAATAAAATGCCAAAACATTCAAGTAAATATTGTAAAATAAGGGAATAAAGGCTTAATCGTTTGTCATATGAAATTAAAGAACCACACATCAATATAAAAGTACTTCAGATAACTTGTTTGTACTTAAAACGAGTAGAAGGACAAGACCCCAAACCTTTGACACATGTTGGCTTGGTTATGGTTGACTTGGATCCTAATCCTAATTGGCCCCAGTTGTTACTGCCAAACACGTAAAGTTTATTATTTCCTGGTAGGAAGGAAAAAGAAATAAATAAGAACATTTCATCATAATGTAATGTAAGATAAATACATCTCAAAACAATGCTTAAAAAAGCTATATTTGAAAGGAGTCATCATTATTTATCTGAAATATGTTATCCTGTCCATCTTTGTATAGTAGATTCTGTTAGATATAGAATTTCTAGACTATATATGAACGTTTCTAAAGGAAATCCTATTTAAATAAGGGAACTTAAGACAAAGATTCTCTTGATGAGTCAATATCAAGAATTCTCTGGTAAAGCAAACAGAACAAAAATAACACTTTCTACAAACTTCCAACATGTTGTTAAGATTGCACATTCCATAATATTTAATATCCTCTAAATAGTGCAAGCTTCATTTAGAACTTCAATACTAACCTGTAATAATCGCAGTATGTTCATCTCCACATGAAATAAATACAGGTATGTCATTTTTAAACCAAAATTTGCTTGGAATATTTTCTGCAAATCTAGTCTTTCCAAATGTGAAAATTGCACCCGAATCTGCAAATAGGAAAGTACTTATTTTACAACTTTTACTATGCTGCCAGTTAGTAAAATAGTTTCCATTAATTTATCTCCATAGATTCACTCCACTTCAATACTATTTTTATACTTTTCTTCTACCAACTTCACTCAATTCTACTCCTGAGAGTTCATTATAGTTTTATTAGGTAATATATTAATGAATAATATATTATTTACTTATTGGTGCATAGAGTCACACTACAAAATAAAAACTCCACAACAGTATCAGGTAGATATCTATTGCCTTGGACAAGCTAATACAATTGGCGATTTATTGAGGTTGATTAACACTAAGTTAATGATTTTGAGTCCTTACTGAAGGCTCATTTCCACATGTAGAAAAAAAAAGTATTATTTCAGCATTCATATCATAAAAATGCAGAGCATCTTCATGATTTAATTATTTTCTCCCAAAGCTTGTTTTTTGTTTGTTTTAGTTTTCTGGTCCACATCCAGTGACACTCAGGGGTTACTCCTGGCTTTGTGCTCAGAAATTACTCCTGGTAGGCTTAGGAGACCATATGGAATGCCAAGTATCAAACCCTGGTCAGCCACTTGCAAAATAAATGCCCTACTCAAGGTACTATCATTCTGGCCCCAACATTTAATTCTCAAATCATTGCATATGTTTAATTAAGTATAGTACATTAACTATCACTTATACTATTCACAAAATTTTAGATCTAGCAACATTTTGAAGAGAACCAAAACCCCTTTGTTCCCAATAAATATTTACACACACATATTGGGGGGGGGGGAAGTCCAATGTAGCATTTGAGTAAATCTGGAGGATAAACATGTATTAAGTAAATTTTGGAAGAGAGACCTGAGTAGTACTCAAAACTTATTAGTAAAAGTACCATTTTGAAGATATTAAAATCCTCCCCACTCCACCGGTTTTCAATAGCCATAGACACACATGCCAGATACTCAAGGATGCTCACTTATAATGTACCATTTTGAAGAGACCCAGAACCCCTGATTTTTATTAATCATTTTAAACACAACAACATTCATACATATAGACTAATCCACATACATACAAGGTAGAGTTGTTAAGGAAATATTGAGAATAATCACACATCAAGCACCACTTTGAAAGAACACTGAGTAGCATTCACAGACTTCTGGATGCAGTTATCATTTTGAAGAGACAAGAACACTTTTTTCAATAAACATTTAAACACATAAACACATAAAGTACCATTTAAAAAATCCTGACACTAAATAAAAATCCTGAACATTAGTGACAAGCTCCTGATTACAGAACCATTTTAAAGAGACAATTCCCCATCTTGTTTTTTAAATCGTTTACACACATATAGCTGGTATCTCAAGTATGCCTACACATGAGGTTATCATTTTGAGAAAACCTAAAGCACCAATGAGTGTTGATGACCATTTTAAAAAAAACACGCACATACACATATAGAGGTCAGATTTACCCTTTCAAAAAAATCTTGAGAATAAACCATCCTAAAGCAACATTTTTAAAAATGTCCACATAGCATTCACAAAACTTTTAGATCCTTTATCATTTTGAAGTGATCAAAATTCCCTACTGCATATTAATAACAATTAAATACACATAAATACATATACACACAGGTTGAATCTAACTTTTAAAGATCTCTGCTGGATAATCACACAATAAAGTATCATTTGGAATAAAGAGACCCATAACCCCTACTGATTTTTACTAATCATTTTAAACACACCAACAGTCACACAGACTAATCCACATACAGGTGAGGTATAGCTTTTAAGGAAATTTTATGAATAATCATACATAAAGCACCACCTTGAAAGAACCCTGAGTAGCATTCACAAACTTCTGGATCCAGTTATCATGTTGAAGAAATAAAAAACCCTTACTGTTTTCAATAAGCATTTAAACAAATCAACACATAAAGTACCATTTAAAAAAATCCTGACACTGAATAAAAATCTTGAACATTAGTCACAAACTTCTGATTACAGAACCATTTTAAAGAGACAAGCAATAATTCCCCCTCTTGTTTTTAAAATCTTTTACACACATAGCTGGTATCTCAAGGATGCTTACACATGAGGTTAGTGCTAATGATCGTTGATAACCGTTTTAAAACACACACACATACACAAACACACACAAACACAGAGGTCAGATTAACCCTTTCCAAAAATCTTGAGGATAACCCATCATAAAGTAACATTTTTTAAAAAGCTCAGGTAGGGGCCAGAGCAGTGGCACTAGAGGTAAGGTATCTGCTTTGCAAGTGCTAGCCTAGGACAGACCATGGTTCGATTCCCTGGCATCCCATATGGTCCCCAGAGCCAGGAGCGATTTCTGAACACATAGCCAGGAGTAACCCCTGAGCATCTCCAGCTGTGCCCCCTAAGCATTCACAAAACTTTTGGATACAATATTATTTTGAAGACACCAAATTCCCTACTGCTTGTTCATAACCATTAAATACACATAAATACACATACACACAGGTTGGATCTAGCTTTTAAAGATCTCTGCTGGATAATCATACAATAAAGTACCACGTGGAATAAAGACACCCATAAGCCCTACTGATTTTTATTAATCATTTTAAACACATAGACTAATCCACAGACAGACGGGGCATAACTTTTAAGGAAATTTTACGAATAATCATACATAAAGCACCACCTTGAAAGAACCTCGATTAGCATTCACAAATTTCTGGATCCATTGATCATTTTGAAAAGATAAAAACCTTACTGCTTTCAATAAGCATTTAAATGCACAAACATGTAAAGTACCATTTAAATAAATCCTGACACTGAAAAAAAATGCTGAGCATTAGTCACAAATTTTAGGGTACAAAACCAATTTAAAGAGACAAGCAATAATTCCCCCTCTTGTTTTCAAAACACACGTAGCTGGTATCTCAAGGATGTTTACATATGAAGTTATCATTTTGAGAAAACCGAAAGCGCTAAAGATCGTTGAAAACCATTTCTAAACACACACACATACACACACAAAGGTCAGATTTACTCTTTCCAAAAATCTTGAGAATAATCCATCCTAAAGCAACGTTTTGAAAAAAGCCCCAGGAAGCATTCACAAAACTTTTGGATTCAATATCATTTTGAAGACACCAAAATTCCTACTGCTTGTTAAAAACCATTAAATACACACACACATACATACACACACACACACACACACACAGGTCAGATTTACTCTTTCCAAAAATCTTGAGAATAATCCATCCTAAAGCAACGTTTTGAAAAAAGCCCCAGGAAGCATTCACAAAACTTTTGGATTCAATATCATTTTGAAGACACCAAAATTCCTACTGCTTGTTAAAAACCATTAAATACACACACACACACATACACACACACACACACAGGTCAGATTTACTCTTTCCAAAAATCTTAAGAATAATCCATCCTAAAGCAACGTTTTGAAAAAAGCCCCAGGAAGCATTCACAAAACTTTTGGATTCAATATCATTTTGAAGACACCAAAATTCCTACTGCTTGTTAAAAACCATTAAATACACACACACATACACACACACATACACACACACATACACACACACACACACACACACACACACTGAACCTAGCTTGTAAAGAAATCTGTTGGATAATCACACAATAAAGTATCACTTGGAATAAAGAGACCCATAACCCCTACTGATTTTTATTTATCATTTTAAACACACCAACATTCACACACATAGGCTAATCCACATACAGGAGAGGTAAAGCTTTTAAGGAAATCTTGAGGATAACCATATAAAGCACCACACTGAAAGAACCTGAGTAGCATTCACAAACTTCTGGATCCAGTTATCATGTTGAAGAGATAACAACCCTTACTGTGTTCAATAAGCATTGAACCACACCAGCACACAAAGTACCATTTAAAAAATCCTGACACTGAAAAATATCCCGAACATTTGACACAAACATTTGGGTATAGAACGATTTTAAAGAGACAAGCAATTATTCCCCCTCTTGTTTTCAAAATCATTTATACACACCTAACTGGTATCTCAAGGATGCTTACAAATGAGGTTATCATTTTGAAAAACCAAAAGTGCTAGAGATTGTTGAAAACTGTTTTTTTTAAAAAAAAAACACACACACACACGCATGCACACACACACACATCATATTAATCCTTTCCAAAAATCTTGAGGATAATCCATCCTAAAGCAACATTTTAAAAAAAGCCCCAGGAAGCATTCACAAAGCTTTTGGATCCAATATCCTCTGAAGACACCAAAATTCCCTACTGCTTCTTAAAAACCATTAAATACACATACACACAGGTTGGACCTAGTTTTTAAAGAAATCTGATGGATAATCACACAATAAAGTATTTTTTTGGAATAAAAGGACTCATAAACCCTACTTATTTTTATTAATCATTTTAAACACTAACATTGACACACAGACTAATTAATCCACATACAGGCGAGGTATAGCTGTTAAGGAAATGTTATGAGTAATCATACATAAAGCACCACTCTGAAAGAACCCTGAGTAGCATTCACAAATTCTGGGTCTAGTTATCATTTTGAAGCGATAAAAACCCTTACTGTGTTCAATAAGCATTTAAACATATCAACATATAAAGTACCATTTAAAAAATCCTGATACTGAAAAATATCCTGAAAATTTGACACAAAATTTTGGGTACAGAATTATTTTAAAGAGATAATCAATTCCACCTCTTGTTTTCCATATCGTTTATATGTATGAGGTTATCATTTTGAGAAAACCAAAAGCATTAAAGATTTTTGAAAATCGTTTCTAAACACACACACACACATACAGACACACAGGTCAGATTAACCCTTTCCAAAAATACTGAGGATAATCCATCCTAAAGCAACATTTAAAAAAAAAAGCACCAGGAAGCATTCACAAAACTTTTGGATGCAATATCCTTTTGTAGACACCAAAATTCCTACTACTTGTTAAAAACAATGAAATACACATACATACACATACACAAAGTTTGGACCTAGTTTTTAAAGAAATCTGGTGGATAATCACACAATAAAGTATTATTTGAAATTAAAGGACCCATAACCCCTACTGATTTTTATTAATCATTTTAAACACACCAACATTCACATAAAGACTAATCCACAGACAGGTGACGTAAGCTTTTAAGAAAATCTTGAGAATAACCATACATAAAGCATCACTTTGAAAGAACTCTGAGTAGCATTCACAAATCTCTGGATCCAGTTATTTTGAAGAGATAAAAATCCTTACTGTGTTCAATAAGCATTTAAACACACAAGCATGTAAAGTACCATTTAAATAAATCCTGACACTGAAAAATATCCTGAACATTTGACACAAACTTTTGGGTACAGAACCATTTTAAAGAGACAAGCAATAATTCCTCTCTTGATTTCAAAATCGTTTATACAAACTTAGCTGGTATCTCAAGGATGCTTATATGCGGTTATCATTTTGAGAAAACCAAAAGCGCTAAAGATCGTTGAGAACCATTTCTAAACACACACTTACACACACAAAGGTCAGATTTACTCTTTCCAAAAGTCTTGAGAATAATCCATCCTAAAGCAACATTTTGAAAAAAGCCCCAGGAAGCATTCACAAAACTTTTGGATTCAAGATCATTTGGAAGACACCAAAATTCCTACTGCTTGTTAAAAACCATTAAAAACACATACATACATACACCCACATACATGCTGAACCTAGCTTGTAAAGAAATCTGTTGGATAATCACACAATAAAGTATCATTTGGAATAAACAGACCCATAACCCCTACTGATTTTTATTAATCACTTTAAACATACCAACATTCACACACATAGACTAATCCACATACAGGAGAGGTAAAGCTTTTAAGGAAATCTTGAGAATAACCATACATAAAGCACCACTTGGAAAGAACTCTGAGTAGCATTCACAAAACTCTGGATCCAGTTATCATGTTGAAGAGATAAAAAACCCTTACTGTTTTCAATAAGCATTTAAACACACAGACACATAAAGTACCATTTAAAAAAATCCTGACACTGAAAAAAAATCCTTAACATTAGTCACAAACTTATGGATACAGAACCATTTTAAAGACACAAGCAATAATTCCCCTTCTTGTTTTTAAAATCTTTTGCACACACATAGCTGGTATCTCAAGGGTGCTTACACATGAGGTTATCATTTTGAGAAAACCAAAAGTGCTAATGAATGTTGATAACAATTTTAAAAACTCAAACACACACATACACACAAAGGTCAGATTAACCCTTTCCAAAAATCTTGAGGATAATCCATCCTAAAGCAACATTTTTAAAAAAGCCCCAGATACATTCACAAAACTTTTGGTCTAATATAATTTTTAATACACCAAAAATTCCATACTGCTTGTTAAAATCCAATAAATACACATACATACACATAAACACAGGCTGAACCTAGCTTTTTAAAGAAATCTGGTGGATAATCACACAATAAAGTATCATTTGGAATAAAGACTAAAATCCTTATTGATTCTCAGTAGCAGTCACAAAAAGTTTGGTACAGTACCATTTTTACAGAAACCAAGGCACCAACAAGTTCTCAATAACCAATTATACCATGCAAGTGACAAGTATCTTGAGGATGCATAGATATAAAGTACCATTTTGTAGTAACACTAAAATTTCCTGAATTTTAAGAACCATTTTAAACACAGAAACACTCACATGTGTGCCGGAAAACACACAATTAAACTGATTGCAGGCTGCAGATTCTAAAAGGAAATAGCACAAAAAACTAATGGGTACCAAAACACATGGTCATGTCACTACTAATGTGGAAAAACCCTTGTATTTATGATAATCCTTTAGAGAACAACTGTAAGGCATCACAGCTCAAAGTGATAATTGACACTGGATAGGGACAGGTTTGAGGACTGTCTGTCTTCTTGTAGAATTATGACTTTCTGTGCTGCTCTGGTTTTCCATGAATATTTACTTTATACTTTAGCACAACAGTCATATACAGGCCCAACTCTGACGTCTGCCTATATAGTAAAGTGGTATTGCCATTTCCTGCCTCCTCTATAAGCTGTGAAATCAATCTGGGCAGGACTCTAATCACCTTGATTTAAAATCATACAAGGTAGAAGGCACAAAATAAATTTCGGTGAAGATGTTGGGGTGGGCAACTTTACCTTTGTTTGCTGCCAAGGGATATTTGAACACTTGCACATTAAGCTGGGGCTCAGTTAAACTATCAACTTAAACAATTACCCTGCTATACTTGCTCAAACCTTAATTCTTATGCTGCAGTCTAGGCAGGCTTACACAAAATTATTTTGTGGGCCATATGGGTTGGATGTCCTCACTCCTGCAGCAGTCAGAAAAGTCAATTGAGGGAATAATCACCATTTTATATATCCCTGAACAAATGTGGAGGGGTCCCACGTGATTCAAGTGCTGCCCCGCGACAAGTTTATTATTTTTGAAGAGTCCGAACAAGGAACCGGGTCACAATGCCACGTGTTACTGGAGTCCGGCGGGAAAACGTCCTTAAAATTGTAATCAAGGGGTCCCTTCCTCAGCCCTTTCATACGAGTTGCCTTCTTTCCTTTTTTACCCCAATTCTAGCCCGTCAATCTCAAGAAGTTTGCAAAAAGGTTAACAGACAGTTTTCGAGAAACCCAGAGAAAGTTTATTTGAAAAGGTCTAGGGTGTCCCCTCTCGTCCTAAAGCGCCACCTTCCCTTTCCCTGAAACCATTCGCAGGACCACGGCGAAAGTCAAGGCCCCAAGAAAGCCGCCGAGGCCCCAGCGGTCCCCCAGACTAGGCGGCCCGGAGGCGGGGCCTGGCCAGCCGCGCGCCCTGGAACCTCCCCCGGCCCGCCGCCGCTTGCAGCCGCGACTCACCGGGCACCAATTCATCGTGGTCCCCCATGCCGAGGGGCATACTGGTAATCTGGGCCTGCGCCAGGGCTGACCCTTTGGTGGCTGCCGAGGGCCTAAGGCAGAGCCTTGGCCCGGAAGCCGGTAGCGCAAACCCAAAGGACCCCCATGAGCGACCCTCCTGGAACGCACGAACACGGCGTTCCGGAAGTCAACAAATAGACGCTAAGGGCAACGGAGGCGGGGCGTTCGGTGGGGGGCGGGGCGGCACGTGCGCAGACGGAGGGGGGAGGCGGGCATTTTGTGTGAGTGACGTGGCGCAGGCGCAGAGCCAAATGCGGCGCTCTGGGAGCGCGTGCCCTCTGGCGTTCAGGAGGGAAGGGGCAGGCACTGCACAAAGTTCAAAGTATTGGACCGTTGGCGACCCTGATCGCAGCACAAAAGTCACATGCTTTCAGTCAAATGAGTGTGACGCAAGCAAACGTCGACACAACTATAAAACTAGTCATGGTGGCCATCTATTTATAACATAGGGCATTCCAGGGCATATCACAATCGAGTATATAGAAAATAATACTAGTATTTTAAAACAATATGACTTCTTTTTTGTTTGTTTTGGGCTACACCAGGTGACGCTCAGGGGTTACTCCTGGCTATGCACTCAGAAATGGCTCCTGGCTTGGGGGACCATACGGGATGCCGGGGATCGAATCGAGGTTCATCCTGGGTCAGCTGCATGCAAGTCAAATGCAATACCGCTGAGCTATCGCTCCAGCCCCTCCACAATAATTTATTTCCCTACCTCCACTTTTTATTTTCTTCTTGGGCCATACCCTGTGACGCTCAAGGGTTACTCCTGGCCATGCGCTCAGAAATCGTTCCTGGCTTGGGGGACCATATAGAATGCTGAGGGAATGAATTGCATTCTGTCCTAGGTTGGTGCATGCAAGGCAAACGCCCTACCATTTGTGCCACGGTTCTGGCCCCACAATATGAATTCTTATATATAATATATTAACATATAACTATCTGTTTCTATATTAAAATACCACTAATATAATTAATTAAAATAATATTGTATGATTAAATTATATAATAATATTTTAATTATCTCACACATAAATGTATGTAATTTATATAATGTTAATTATATAGCTAATAACTAATAGTATTCTTAATAACACTAACATTGATTATAATATGTTATTAATTATAATAAATGTGACAGCACAATATTAATTATGGTATTAATACAATGATTAATTATGAAACTAATGTATAATTGCATGATTGCTATTATAATAAAATGATATGGTTTGATATCTTGGTAAACATATCTATAATATAGAGATATTTGTATAGATATAATATTCATACTATATATTATAGACATATTATGTGGAGATAGAATCCCATTATAGCACTCTGTAGTGGCTTACAATCCCATTTATGGGTGTAGAGGGTACACAATGGGATAGCTGAGGTCTAGTTTAGCTAGTCCAGTCAATACTCTCAATGCCCCTGCCCAGCTGTGTCATTTCATAGAGGATGAAGACTCGGGTGAAAGATTCGATACTGATAGAAACATCACAGAAGATTTTTTTTTTACTAACGTAAGAACATAACTGCTCCTGAATTCTCTCAGAAATGTTTTTCCTACAGTCCAACCTTATTTCTTATGCTCATAAATGGACTAATATAAAACAAAGGCAAAATGTCACTTTCTAAGAATAGTAGATTTAGGAGCATATTGTTGCTGTGATCATGGGCTCTAGAATCAGACAAAACTGAATTCCAGGATCCCTGAATTCCTGTGTGCACTAGAGCATATTACTAATTTTGTACAAAGGAGAGATTAGTTAATATACTAATAATCATTTACTTAGTAATGTGGGGGTTCTGAATAAGGTCAAGGAGCAATGACTGATGTAAGAGGTTAAGAAACACTTATTTGAGAACATTCAATCTAAGAACTGAAGAAGCTGGAAGTGTATGGCAGGAGAGCCTAACTCAGAAGCAAATATGCACAAGCTCCCTGGTAGCTTGACTCTTCTTCAAGAGTTTAAAGAGGTTACTCTGTGATCCTAGCAAAATAGAAAGATTCAGGATTTGTGATTTTACAAAACCCCAGAGCAATGGAAGGTTTTAGACAAGAGTATTAGGAACAGCTATGTGTTTCTTGAATTAATTCTGCCTTATTGCTTTGTGGAGCATTAATTAGAGCAAAGAGAAGGTTTCAGAAACCTTTGCAGCAATTGAGACAGTCCCACTGGCTTGGAATACAGTACAATAACTCTAGAAAAGAGTCAGCATGTAAAAGTATGTTATCAGAATCAACTGACTCCTATGGAGTGTAGCACTATGAAATAACTTTAGAAGCAGCAAATAAGGGAACCTAAAGCAAAAGATTTCAGTCTTCTTAATAACATAACAGTTGTAAGAGTAAATCTGAATTGTAAAGATTTTAGTTATACAATGTTATTATTGGTTTTATTTAGTATATTTAAAGGCTGGGGAAATAATACATTAGTTAGTGAACTTGTCTTACATGTGGCCAGCCCAGTTCAATCCCTGGCATCCAATATGGTCCCCTAAGTAACACCAGAAGAAATTCTTTAGTGCAGAGCCAGGAGTAGCCTCTGAGCATCACTGGGTTTACCACCCCCCCCAAAAAAAAAAACCCAATAAAATTAGAACCAGGGTAATAGTACAGTGGGTAGTGTGCTTGCTTGCATGAATTTGCCCAAGATTTATTTATTTATTTATTTTAATATAATTTTTATTTTGACCGTAGTGGTTTACCAAGATTTTATCCTCAACACCACATATGGTCCCCAGAGCACTGCCAGGAATGATCTCTGAGCACAGAGTAAGAAGCATGCCCTGAGAACTTCACAGTGTGACTCAAAACTCAAAATATTAAAAACTTAAAAAGTACATTTCTTTAAATGCACATTTTGATGTTGGGAACTATGACTAAATCCAACATTTAATAGTCCCACACATATGATAAACCTGCAAAGGAGAAAGTGACCAGACAGGGAGAGTCTACAAAAGTGTTTCAATGGGAGGATGTGCTCAATTGTGTCACATGATGTTGAGCAATGAGATAAAGCAAAAACTTCAAAATTCACTTAATAATGCAGGAATCCTTAGTGGTGCAGCAAAGATCTGTTAGAGTGATGGTGGATAAAGCAACATTTGAATGGTTAGTCAATAGGGAAAACTAGTAGAAAGAATCAAACACTTTAGAGACAGTAGGGGAGGAGAGATCATTGGAGTAGTAAGATGTAGATGGAACACTTTGGCAAAACTTGGATAGAATTGAGGAGATGAAGCAAGCTGAAGAAAAGGTGGGGAAACCATATTTAAGAGAATGAAGAAATAATAATAATGTAAGGAAGGAAGAGATGAGGACCCCCATCACTTAGAAGGACTTACCTAAAGAGAGATAATGCTTCTAATATATGAAGAAAGGAAGAAACCCACCTTTATAATAAACTATAAGAAACATATATATTACATATACTAGATATAGTCATGTATAAATAATATCAATATGCTATTAGTATATGTATATATGCATCTGATGCATGCATATATTATTTTACAAAATAGTATTATATTTTAATTAAAATATCTATATCAATATTTATACTATATAAAATATTAATATAATATGTTGATATAATATATTAATTATAGTATATTGTTTGTTGCATCCTAATTTATTATACTGTAATGTTATATTGCATTAATATATCATATATTAAATATGTAACATAATTGATGTCTATCAAAACATTTTGTGAGATATAATTAAGAATGTCAAACTTACTACCTGGTGCCTGGAATAGAGTAACATTCAATGGCTTTAGTCACTGGTAGATATGGTAGACTTGGTTATGCTCACAGTGATAGCACAGTGCAGGCTATGTTGCAATACAAACAACACTGTGGCTTTACTCAAAGTCCCTTCCATTCATCCTACATGTTCAACGGAGGTTATTAGGGGGAATCTAGTCCACCTGGTCCCTTAGGTGTCCAGGCTACTAAGAAAGGTTCCTCTATCTTGAAGCTACATGTTATGCTACTATTGACCTCTTTTGCAGGGCCAAAGAAAGAAGGGCAGGACATTAAATGTTTCAGGTGGGAGGTTTCAGTTATCCTACCTGCAAACCACTGGCCAGATCCAATGTTCTGTGTGTAGCGTAGGGAGGTTGAATATCTAGGAGTTCCAAGGGACATTCAAACGATAGTAAATACATTTGCCTGATACCCATAGTTAAATAGTTTTAGACTATGGAGTCACCAGCTTCATATGTGGGGAGGCAGAGAGAGCTTTGAAGTATCATTTTTGGGGGATTAGGATTTAGCTCACACCCAGCAGTGCTCAGGGCTTGCTCCTGGCTCTGCAATCAGAGATCACTTCTGGAAAATTTGAGGGACTATATTGGAATGTTGTAGATTCATCTCAGATTGGCCACATACAAGACAAGTGCTTTCATTGCCCTCCATAATATTACTCACTCTGTTCCCTCTCGGGTATCATTTTATGACTCTCAGTTGTAATCATGTATTTTTTTTCAGTGCCTGCCTCATACATTGCCAAACACTCATACACTTCCCAGGAAATCATTCTGATTAGTCAGCACATATCTGACAACATGTACAGCTCTTGACAATCCCCTCATTAATTTTAATTGTTATTCTGTTATTTTGGAACATTTTATATCAACTGAAAATAGAGTCATGTATGAACAAGGAAGACATTCGATGTAGTGTGCTTCATAACTGAAGCAGTTTCTTTCTTAACAGCAAAACTTCCAAGGTTTGCATTTTGAGTTGCACTTCAATGACTATTTGTTTCTATTTAGAATCAGATAAACTGGTACTTTTTCCACTTTCAAAACTCCATATAAAATTCCCAAATACCATCATTTCAAAACCAGATTCTAATGGATTCCTTGATTTTTAGAACTTTGAAAAAATGCACAGGTCCATCCAAGGCCAATAGATTTTATTTAGAAAGAAGAGACAGACAGCAGATGGGCATTACTGAGTTATTATTTCAGGAAACAAAATTTGCACTTATTTATCAAGTTTTTTTTAAAAACATCTTTAACTTGCACAGAAATAATTCAATGGTTTTGTTAAACTTTTAGATTCTAATTGATATGGCCAGAGAGATAGGGTAGGAGTTAAAGCACTTGCATTGCATACGACTGACCCCAGTTCAATCCATAGCATGGCATATGATCCACCAAGCTCTGCAAGAAGTGATCCCTGAGCAAAGAGCCAGAAATAAGCCATGAGCATGATGGGTGTGTCCCTAACCTTGCCACCACATGCCCCCCACCAATTACATTCCAATTCAGCAGATCTAGGGAGAGTCATAGAATTCTATTTGAAATATGTTCCAAAATTATGCTGGGTGTTACTGGTTTGTGGGTTTTGTAAGAGCTTCTCTCATGGGAAAAATCCTAATTAATAGAAGAAAAGGAAGAGGCTGGTAAATGTGATAATAGAACAATTTTATTCTATGAATTTGTTCATATCCAGTGTTTTGAATACTAGAACATATATAGAACAAAAACAACTCAATAAGTAAAAGTATTCAGAATAGATACATAATATATAGAATAAAACATCTTTTATTCACATTTAGAACATATACAATATATAGAATAAAAAGTCAATAAGAAGGGGCCGGCGAGGTGGCACTAGAGGTAAGGTGTCTGCCTTGCAAGCGCTAGCCAAGGAAAGGACCGCGGTTCGATCCCCCGGCGTCCCATATGGTCCCCACCAAGCCAGGGGCAATTTCTGAGCGCTTGGCCAGGAGTAACCCTTGAGCATCAAACGGGTGTGGCCCGAAAAACAAAAACAAACAAAAAAAAAGTCAATAAGTAAAAGATAAATATAAGAAATTTTTAATAATGGGCAAAGAGAATTGTTTGTATATATAGAAAAATCCAAATTGCAGATAACATTTCCCTACTTATTGGGGAAAAGGAAGCCTCAAAGCAAGTAATAATGAGATAGCATTTTATATTCATGATTGCCAAAAATAACAATAATTATTGTGTTTTGAGTATTTAGGAATACAGAATGTATGTTGATGTGAGTTTAAATTAGTAAAACAACATTAGAATATAATTTTCTCAACTAAATAGGTAATAAGGTAGCTGTGCATTGCAGCATTGCTTATATTTCAAAAATTAGAAATAATCTAAACGTCAATCAGTAGAGTAATAGATTGTTCAAAGGCATATCAAAGAGCAATTAAAATATAAGCCAGTTTTTATGCCCGGATGAGGAATTCTCAACAGCTTATTGATAAGTAAAATGATATTTACCATGTGATGCTATTTTATATAAAATGTTTGACATGATAAACGCATTTTGTAAAGATATACACACATATGGGGCCTAAGAGATAGCACAGCACTAGGGCATTTGCCTTCCACACAGCTGACCCAGGAAGACGGTGGTTCGAACCCTGGCATCCCCGAGCAGGCCAGGAGTGATTTCTGAGTGCAGAGCTGGGAGTAACCCCTGAGCATCACTGGGTTTGACCCACTCCCAAAAAAGATATACACACATAGCATATGATAATTCGTGGAAATGAGATACATAATGTTAGTGTGAGTCATTTCCTCTGCAACAGAATGGATAAATGGAAACATTTCTCTAAGAACAGAGATCTAACACAAATGTGACAAATTGCTTTTCATTTAGATGGTGGATATGGTAGTGACTTTATGTAGACTTCAATTATTATAAATCAGTTACAAAAATTTTAAGTCAATAAACTGAATTGAAATATATGTAGGTATACTTACCTGGCAGGGGAGATACCATGATCACAAAGGTGGTTTTCCCAGGGTGAGGCTTATCCATTGCACTCCGGATGTGCTGACACCTGCGATTTCCCCAAATGTGGAAAACTCAACTGCATAATTTGTGGTAGTGGGGGACTGCGTTCGCGCTCTCGCCTGGAAAAAATATATAGGGCCAGAGAGATATCATGGAGGTAAGACGTTTGCCTTGCATGCAGAAAGACGGTGGTTCGAATCCTGGCATCCCCTATGGTCCCCTAGCCTGCCAGGAGCTATTTCTGAGCATAGAGCCAGGAGTAATCCCTGAGCGCTGCCGGGTGTGACCCAAAAACAAACAAACAAACCAAAACAAAACAAAAAAGAAATATATGTAAAGTGCCATATACACTTGCGTATAAGCGGAGTTTTTCTGGCACAAAATGTACTCGGGTCATACAGGTTATCTGATTCGGTGCACGCACCGAATCAAATGCACGTAGTCTCCAATCGTCGTCTGCCATCTGCTGGAGGGGGCGGTGCTTCAGCTCAGTCCACAAGTCCCGGATGAGCTGAAGAGGTAGGCGGCTGAACTGAACTATATGCCACTGAACTATTTAACCTACAGTATTCAATGACACATTTAATTAAGTGAAAACCCCATTTAAGGCAGCAAAGTCATGTAAATGAATGTTTATAAATCCTGAATTCTTATAATCAGGGGTTTTGTAGTATAAGGATTCAGGATTTTTATTCATTTATTTGCAATGCTTTACTGTCTTAAATGGTTTATTCACTTTATTAAAGTTGCCATTGAATACTGTGGGTTAATATGATATGTTAATGAATACAGTATATCAAACAATCATGTATTATAAATGTAATCATGTATTTATTTATTTTTATTGACAGATTTCTCAATTATTGTAATTGTTTTGGGTATATATTTTTATTTTTTAAATTTACCAGTGGCTGCTGCATTTTCCACCTCAACTTACACTTGAGTCACTAAGTTTTCCCAGGTTTTAGGGTAAAATTAAAGGAGTTGGCTTATACTCGGATATATAGGTAAGACATTTAAGAGTATTTTTATTTCGTTTTATTTGAAATTTTATTTAGGCACTATAATTTACAATGTTGTTAATACCAAAATTTCAATCATACTATGTTCCAACACTACACCAGTGGCAGTATCCATCCACCAAAGTCTCAAGATCTCTTTACATCTACCAACCCTCTCAACCCATCCCCACTATTCTCTTGATAAACTCATTTTAAAGGGTAATTCCAGACTCTGATAGGGTTGACCATTTGTTATTCCTTTAAGATGTTTCGTTATACTTCACACATGATAGAGATAACTTTGTATTTGACCCTCTCCTCTTTCTTAGCATGAATTGCATGATTTCATCTGTTCTTAGAGCTGAGTAAATTATGTGTGTGCACATATATATACATGAATATACCAGTTTCCTTACCCACTCATTTAGGGGGGGAACTTAGGTTGTTTCCAGATCTTGATTATTATGGATATCTCTGCAATGAACATAGGAGAGAAAAATGTCTTTTCTATATAGTGTATTATTATTTAATGAGCTTTGACAAATATGTAATATGTAATAGCTATATAATATAAGCACCAGCCCAAGACAAATATACAATTCCCTTTCCCACTGATTCTCTCCAGAATTAAATGCCATTTTTATTTTCCTTCAATTACAAAATACTTTTGTTTTCTGTACAAGTTATTTTGTACCTGTTTTCTTTCAGTTTAAAGTTTTTGAGATTACCTCTGTTTCTACTTTCTATGGTCTATTTATTTATTTATTTATTTACTTACTTATCTACTATCTATTTACTTATTGGTAGATGGATAATTTTCCATTGTGAAACATAATTACATGTGCTTTATACATATTTATGCATAATTATGTATGTTATAATCACATTTGTAATATATAATTATATAATATATAATCAAAATTACACATAATTACATATGTTATATATACACATATAAATTTTCTTTGTTGACAAATGCTTAGACCCCTTTTGGTAAACACACATTATCATTTGTCAGATTTTTGTACTATTACTACATGGAAATGGAACAATAAATATTTTTTTTCTTTTTTATATTGGCAAGAATTAAATTGATTACCAGGATCCCATTAGTAGGTGAAATAAGCACCATTGTTGATAGTTTGTAGGGATTCAAAAAGGCCCAACCCTTTCAAAAGGAAATTGGCAATGCAAATTACAATTTTTTAAAAAGGCATATAATTCTAACTCACCATAACTACCTATGTAAGGAGGTTCTCCAGAAATTCTTCTTTTGCAATACTGCATATTGAACCTAAGGACTCACACATGCAAGGCAAGTGCTCTATTATTAAAATACATCCCAAATACTCCCTTTAATTTTTTTTTTTTGCTGCTTTTTGGGCCACAACAGTGATACTCAGGGCTTACTCCTGGCTATGCAGTCAGAAATTGCTCCTGGCTTGGAGGATGTGGGACGCCGGGGGAATAAATCGCAGTCTGTCCTAGGTTAGCGCATGCAAGGCAAATGCCCTACCACTTGTGCCACCGCTCCAGGCCCCCTTCAATATTTTGGTTTTTTTTTTTTTGTTTGTTTTGGGGCACACCTGGTGATGTTCAGGACGTACTCCAGGCTCTACACTCCGAAATTATTCCTTGCAGGCTTGGGAGACCATATGGGTGCCGGAGATTGAAACCAGGTCAGATGCAAGCAAAGCAGACACCCTACCCATTGTGCTATCGCTCTGAACCTAAAATCAAATTTTAAATGATACAAAATGGCAAAATGACATACAGATATCATTCTCTGTTAAAAAGTAAATTAATTTGAGTGACTATATGGACAAGAATGCTATACACATACGTGAAAATATAGCACCCTATTTAATAATATTTCCCTCTGGAGTGTGAAACTAAAGAGACCTTCTCATGCTTTTTTGTTTTGTTTTGTTTTGGAGCTACATCCAGCAAGTGCCCATGGCTTATTGCTGTTTGTTTTGTGCTTAGATATCACTCTTGTTGGTGCTTGGGGTGAATATAAGGAAATCGGTAGAATCTTCTTGTCGGCTCAAAAGTCAGGAGACAGTTTCAAAAGAAGAGCTGTCAGTATTCTCTGGTCTTACTAGTGTGATTATAAAATTTCCTAGATAAATAGTTCAAAGAATAATATAATCTTAATTCGGCTTGTATTTTTATACTGTTATCATGTGCCAATATTGACCTCATCACACTATATAAATTATGTAAATTTGAATATTATAGAAAACTCAGGTACAAGGGATAAGCTATCCAAGATATTTTGGCTAAAGTATCACAGGACTAAGCTTTTTTTTTTTTTACTTATTTTATGATTTACAAAGTTGAAATCATAGTAGAATTTCAGGCATACAATGTTCCAACACCAATACTATCACCAGTGTCAAACTTCTCATCATCAATAGGACCACGGTTTTATACAGAGCAAATTGGTTGCAGATTCTATGTTCCTTGCATCTGTACTGTATTCAAAAGAATGCTTAAAATAGTACAAACTTAAAAAGAGTTCAAACTTTAAAATTTGCCCCACACTGACATGTTTAATCAGTTTCTACAGTGTTCAAGGATCTTGTGGTTCTGGGAATTGAATCGCAGGTTCCCTCAGACAAATCATGTGCTCCAGTCCTTTGAACTATCTCTTGACCCTTAATTTCAAACTTTAAATTATGCATCCTGTTCATAGTTCCCCAGAAGCCAAAAACATGAATGGTGTTGATGTGACCCATGCGAATCAGCTTTCTGTGGTAGAAATTCAGCATGTGAATTGGCAAACTGGTGCACAGAAGATAGTGGTATGAGGCTCCGAATAATATTATGAACATTTTTTTTGTATTTTGAGTCACACCCGGCAGCGCTCAGGGGTTACTCCTGGCTCCACGCTCAGAAATGGCTCCTGGCAGGCTCGGGGGACTATGTGGGATGCTGAGATTCGAACCAATGACCTTCTGCATGAAAGGCAAACACCTTACCTCCATGCTATCTCTCCGGCCCTAAAATGAACATTTTAATATCCTTAATAAGGATATTAAATAAATAAACAAGGAAAGTTAACCAGACAAAGCAGTATACTTATAAATACATATTTTATGCATTTACTCATTCATATGTTATGTACATTGTAAAACACAGACCAAAAGATATTTTTACTTTTTTAGATCCTACACCTGGCACATCTTGGGAAACATAGGGCTACATCTAGCAGTTGTGAGGGGACATGTTGTTCCCAGGATCTCACATATGCAAGACATGTACTCTACTATTTGGCCTATATTAAAAAATCTTTTAAGTGAAAAATAGGATGAAAACATAGCTAAAAGTTCTAAAATTTTTGCTCACCAAGCCGGATTGTCTTGAGTCTATAGGCCACACATCTCTATTTAGAAAATAGGCTTGTGATAGTAATGTTTCAAATCTGCCTTTTCTCATTACTGAATAATCCGAACAAGATGCTTACTCTTTCCTGTGTTAATTGAAGATAGTATCTTCTAGACTATGTTGTAGGATTGTTGGATAGTTTGAATGAGTGATATGCATAAAACCTGGTGTGTGGTAAGCTCTTTATAAATGCTTTATTTTGCTTTAGAATTCCAAGTCCCATCACCTTTTTTTTTAGTTATTTGGCCATCAATTTGACCAAGTATGGTTTTCATTACTTAGTACATATTCCAATAATAAATCTGGAAACAGTCCTGCAGTTATATTCAGCACATCTAGGTGGAGCCAGATTAATAGTTTTTTTTTCATGCTTCATTATTTCAAACATAGGTCAGATGAGTGTCTCTGACAGTGAAGAAAACTATGGAGAGAACTGGACGAATTTGGATAAATTTTATTTTGTGCAAAATAATATACAAATTAGGAGGAGAGTAGGGAGAACTTACTGATTGTGCAGATACTAAAAAATGAAGAGTTCAGTCATTGTATCATTGTTCTTGGATCAGAAGTTCCCCTTTACATTGTGAGTTAAAGTTCTTTTGATTAGTGCTCAGACTTGAAGGCTCTCCAAGTGTTTTTTTCCTTTTGAGCTATTCTGTCTTTTCATAGATGACTTTTTTTAACCGTCTCTTAGCTATCATCTATATTATGACCATTCACTAAAAATATTCTTCAAAGCAATGTGATATGCAAAGCTCTTAATATAATGTATTATGCACACAGCATTTTAAATGCCACCTCCTCCACCAGAATGTCCACTACCCACCACCATTGTTTCAAGGTCCCCTCCAAACTCCCTCCCCCTACTGCACAGGCCTTTGTTAAACATAGCTATTTTAAAGCAGTTCTCAGATCCTGTTGCCATTCACCATTTGTTATATCTATATTATGTACTTTATATTCCACATATGGGAGAGATTTTTCTGTATCTGTCTGTCTCATTCTGGCTGACATCACTTAGCATGAATCTTTCCAGTTCTATCCACTTAGCAACAAATTATATGATTTTTACCCCTATAGCTTAATACATATATATATATACACACATATATTTACCACATTACAACATTTTCCATATCTCATTATCTGCTCTTGGTAACCTGGATTGTTTCCAGATATTGGCTATGGCAATCACTACAATTTTTACTTTTGATTGCAACTCTGGCCCTATGTTTTCGCCTCCTGTTATATGAATAGTCTGTTGGGTGTATTGAGGACAACTTTAATCCAAAAATGAATGCACCTGAAAGTTTTTCTGTCATGTTTCTAACAAACAGGTGACATTCTCTTATTAAGGTCACATAAATAGGATTTATTACAAAGAAACTATTTTTAGAAAGTTGGAAGAGGGCATGGTAATTAAAAAGCATAGTTCAAGGACCCAAGTCTAATAGTAGTGTATATGTTACTAATATTTTCCCCAGATAGAGAAAGGGATAACGAATTTTTAGAATTGAGTAGAAGTTGTATAGAACTGGTAACCTTGAGAGGAACAGTGAATTTATATCGAAGAATAGCCATATAGCAAGATGACTTCAAGGGAAAACAGAGCATACCTACCTTTCCTTATACCTTTAATTCTCCAATTGTGACTCCATGGTAAAATCCAAACAGAAATGAGAACTTATTGCAATCACCAATGCTATTTAGTTTTCCTGGGGGATATAGATAACAGGTGATGCCATTAATTTATTCTCAGAATCAGTGACAATATTAGAAATGAGGCTAATAATCATGGTAGGTATGAAGGGAAGTCTAACTGCATGGGTGATAGCAATAAGTTCTTACAAGTTCTCATTCTCCAGTCTTTAAGTCACATACTCCAAAAGCAAAGTCCTGAGTGGGAGCATCCTTTTGACTAAGGCTCATTCACCTTCATTTACATAATGGGGATAGAAAAAATTGCCGCTTTTGGCTTCCCTAGTAGGAACTGGACGAGTGCATCCATTTAAGATTCATACATTTGGAGATTTCTAGATATTTGTAAAAAGCACAAAAATCAAGTCAGTTCTCAGTCTCTTCACAATAAGTGTCACATTTCTATTAAAATATATCCTCCTTAGTCTTCCTTACTAAGATACACAAAAGCATTAGACAAGAGAAGCCAGAGCAATTGCGTAGCTGTAGGGCATTTACCTCGCATGTGGCTGAGCCAGGACCGACCTTGGCTCGATCCCCGGTGTCCCATATGGTCCCTCGAGTCAGGAGCGATTTCTGAGCGCAGAACCAGGAGTAACCCCCCAGTGTCACCGGATGTGGCAAAAAAAATTAGACAAGAGAACAGATACTTGTTTTTTGTTTCTAGTTATTTGTCTTCTAACACGTATTTCCTTCTTTCTCTCAGTTTCTGTATTTAGGAAGAACTCATTATCACACTAGATGCTTATACAAGAGAACAGGACTAACATTTTTTGTTTGTCCCTTTTTGCTTCTTTCTATTCAATATAGATGCTCAATCTAAGTGAAATATAAAATACAGACCAATCCAAAATTACAATGGTCATGATTTACGAAGTATCCTTATACTTCATTTCTATATACTCTTCCCAGAAGTTTTTAGAAGTTCTCAGAACTTCTAGAGGTTTTTCATCCTCCTTTGACTTCATTTTGCTAGAGAAATCCCTCAGATAAGCATGTTAACAACAAAAACAGCAAAAGCAACATTCAAAAAATAAGTTTCAATAGACAGGCTAAAAGAGATCTCTTAAACTAGCCAGAAGATCAACAAACAATTTGAAGTAAGGTTTGGACACTGGATTGAGTTAGGGTATTGCTCACTTTACTGTAATTCATCGCCATTACTAGACAGAGGCACTAAGGCAAAACCATGCTAATGAATGGATAGAATCAGAAATGCTGATTGGTCACAACAATGTAAATCTTGTTTTTTGCTCTTTTTTCTTTTCTCTAATATCAAAGCCCTAAGTGAGAGTAGCTGCTGAACAGTGAGCACATGGCATAGCATTGCAGAGGGTAGAGAGAGGAATATAATTTTTATAATTACTTTATTTAAGCATAAAATTGTTCATGATTGACTTTCAGATATATAATGTACACCACCTTTCACCAGTGCACGTTTCCTACCATCAATGTCCCTTTAACCCCCCACCTTCACCTCTGGGACAGACATTTTACTCTCTGTCTCTTCTCTCTCTAGAAAGGGAGAATAATTTGCTGCTAATATTCTATACAAAAGTTCACAGTTATAATTGGCGAAAGGTGACGTGGATTCTGGGCAGTAAAAATATATTTTCAATCAATAAGTAATGGAAAGATATTTCATTAGTAGTTAAATTGTTCTTTTTTCATTGTTCTCTCTCTTGTTTTTGTCACTTGGACCCTTCTGCTGAGTCTTGAGAAAGTCATTATTCCTTCCTGATCTTCAGAGTACAGAGTTGGACTGAGATATTCATGATCTGTGTCTAACACTGTGATCTCAATTCTTTCAAGAATCTTGTAAAAAGATATTATAATTTAATTAAAACTTTAGTAAATGCATAACCTAATATAGTATCTTTCATCTAAAGAAAGGAAGTGAACATTGGATCTAGTTTCTTTTTGACTATTTTTATCATTTAAATGGTTATTTTGTCCAGTTCTACATTGACTACTAAACTTCTATATTTGTCAAGAAATCATAATAGGAAATTTCACCTATAATATTAAATGTTGAAGCAGGTAATAAACTTATCTTTACTTTCCTTTGACATTTCATATTGATTGTACTAGCTTCCTCAATAACACCCCTAATTTAAGATTTATATAAATTCATAGAAATGGAAAGGTAATATAGCTGGTAGAGTGCTATTCTATATACAGTCAATCTGGGCTCAATCCCAGGCACTCCATGTGGTCCTCTGAGACCTGCCAGGAGTGATTCCTGATTACAGAGCCAGGAGTAATCTCTGAGCACTGTTAGTTGCCCCCCTCAAACCCTCCAATTTTTTTAAATTAAGGTAAACTTTAGGCAGAACAATGATAAAATATGCTAATATTCCAGAAGGTCTTAGGGTTTTATCAAGGTTGTATTATTTCTTACTTTAAATTCCTTACCTATATAATTATTTCATTACTTTGTTTAGTGAAGCTAAACTTGGTATTGATGAAAAGAGAAAGACAAAGCAAAGATGCAGATAGTCAAATAATTGAATGCAAATAACTTATACTCAGTATAGTTAAGGAATAGTGTCAGGTGACAACATTAATTTATCATATCAAAGAGCAGTGATGAAAATGAAGAAAATTACAAAATGTTCTGAAATTGTGGTCAAGTTAAAAACTTTGATATGAATTTGTTTTTGGGGAGCCACAAACAGCAATACTCAGGGGTTTACTCCTGTTAGTGCATGGAGAGTCATATGGGATATAAAGGATCAAATCCAGGTCAACCACATGCAAATTCCTATACTATCTACTATGGCTCAGTTTCCTGATTACCCAATTCTTTTCTTCCCTCCATATGTTTTAACACATTGTTGCCATTGCATACCAGTAGTTGCTCATACTTAAATTTAATCAATACAAATTGATTAAATACAATAAATACAACACAATACCAAAATTAACGTGCTAATCATGTAGAATTCTTGTACTGTCCCCAGGCTTCTTCAAACTCAAAGAAATTTTTGAGTTTTAAGTATAGCAGTTACACCTGGCTAGTTTTAAATGCAGCCCTAATTGGAATAATAAAGGAAAACGTAGCAAATGACTTTCACTTTAAGTTGATTAAACAGATTCTTTCTAACTAAATTATGCATTTACTCTTTGCCCCCTACATTACTCAAGGTTACTTGGACTATTTATCCTGCTGCTGTGACGCATGATGCAGAAGAACAAACACCTGGTAGTAAGACAAATCTAATACAGGTAGAAAGATGTAAATAGCACATTTGTTTCCAGAAAAAAATTGAACTTAAGGGAGGGAATGATTAGGGTGTATTTAGTTCCCAAAGCTTTTTAGTTGAAACTGATGTACACTTAGAAGCTGAAGCTTTTGTGAGTTGTTATTTGTGTACAAACATTGCAAAATGTAGTGTTTGTTGTTTATATATATAAAATGTTATATAAATTTATATATAATTGATTACAGACACTTACGTTAGAATATTACTTAGGATTGTGTGATTTATTTTCCATGCCCCTTATTGCCTTGAACAAGAAAACTACAATTGCACATTTTAACTAGCAAAAAAGTAGTGACCATGGTAGCAAAGATTTTATGATCCATTTTTATTATACTATTTATGGTGCTGAAAGGGAATAATGGCTCTTGCATCACTTACGAAGTTTTCTGTATTTTCAAAGCACCGAACAGTAATTTATTACTATATTTTCTTTCCATCTCAAATAGTATAGGTTGATGAGCATGGCTGGGCTACAGAAGGAAAGTACTATCAAACATTAACAGATTAGAAACTTGAAAAGTTAGGCAGTTGATTTACTGAAAAAGAATATAGTTCATGGCTTTCCCATCTTTAGGGAGAAAGGAAAGGAGCAGAAAATGCATAATGGGTTTTTACTGAGAAATATTCTTTTGTTTTTTGTTTTGTTTTTGATTAGAGAACAATAACAAAAGAAAGTAGGACACATAAACACTTTTATATTTAGGATTAAGCTATCCTTTTACTACTTCACAAGTGAGTTGCTTATACATTAATGATATTTCATACACTGAATAGCAATAAAGGATGATTAGGAATCTATTAACTTTTTGGCTATGTAGAAAAAACAATGACAAACTCTGGTAGAAGGAAGAACAATAAAAGACATTTTTGCAATAATTCTCAGAGACAAAAAAGAGGAGGGCTGGAAGGTCCAGCTCATGACATGAAGCTCACCACAAAGATTGATTAATGCAGTTAGAGAAATAACTACATTGAGAACTATCATAACAATGTGAATGAATGAGGGAAGCAGAAAGCTTGTCTAGAGTACAGGCGGGGTGGGATGGAGAGGAGGGAGATTTGGGACATTGGTGATGGAATGTTGCACTGGTGAAGGGGGTATTCTTTACATGACTGAAACCCAACTATAATCATATGTGTAATCAAGGTGTTTAAATAAAGATATTAAAAAAAAAGAAATAATGAGTGCCTCATTTTCCAGGCGTTCCCTTTCATTTTGGAGTATATCTTCTGGTCCCTGGGTAGGTGCCTTCTTTACAGAACATAGCAGTTTCCAGGAAAACACCTTCTGATGAAAGCTAGTAGTTTAAGGTGAGGGAAGAGTCCATACTTAGTGGCTCGAAGAGGGACTTTCCCAGTAGTATCTGGAGATAAGCAAAGATACGAAAGAAGAGTTAGCATGTCATCAAGAACTAGAAAGGGCCAGAGAAGTATTCACCTATCACTGATTTTTAGACATGTACACAGTGTTTAAGTAATGAATACTGCTATAAAAATTATTACTGAGACCATGATAGACCAAGCCCTTGACCACAGGAAACAATTCCAATAGCCTTTGTGAGGTCTTCACATCACGCAGTTGTAGGGAGAAAATGGAATAATTATTGTGGCTTTGGTGAACATTGAACCTCTGTGGTTTTCCTATTTGTTTAATACTTGATAGCCTTTGGTCTGCTAATAAATCTGCTTTATGCACAAAGTGACCTCTGTGCTTCCAAGGGGAGGAATTGTAACCAGCCTATGGGGAAAAAGATGGCTCTTTAGTAAATAAAAGTACACCATCAAAGATAACCTCACCCTTTGCATTCACATTTGTCTCTGATGCGAAGTTTTAATCATTGGCCATATTTACTGACCCTTCCTTATCTCATAAATTGTGTGTGAACATTTAGTCTTCTCTTTAAATGCTGAAATTTACCAGAACAAAAAATTGGAAACCTAGCAGTTATGAAAACTTGAAAATTTTGTCCCTATCTAAACTGTGAAAAATTCTGGACTTCTTGAAATTGACAACTCCAAAGTAATTATTTAACAAAGAAAAATTACTTCAATGAAAATTGAAAGATAAAAGAGATTACACATGGATTCAATAATTACCATTTCACACTGTTATTCAGAATTTTTGGTGTGTTTGTGGGATTTTATCTACCATTAAATATGCTTCAACTGAAAATGTAAGGTGAAAAAAGGGATGAGGAGGGATTAGTGATAATAATTATTGATTACATAATTTTCTTTTTGGTATTCTTGTTTGAAATAATATGGAGTGGTATATAGCAAGAAAACACTCTAGAATCCATATTTTGAAAAATTCACATTACTAGCTGCTAATAAAAATGAAATTTTTAAAATCTTTGTAAATCAATCAGGAACTCTGTGGGTAACATATATACATGTGTAGAAAGAAAAGTAGCTAGCTTTTGGTTATTTACACCATTACAGTTCTAATTAATTTTCTACTGTCAATTTCTATGACTATACAAGCCACATGCAAAATTTTTATATTACATTGTTCTAAATTTAGTGAAATTCTAGGTATATTAACATTAAAGGGATATTTAATTCTTCAGTAATTTGGATATTACCAGAAGCAGAGAAGGCTTCTAGGAAAATGGAAATGATACATCCGTATATAAAAAATCTGCCAAACCAAAATCAAACCTTAATCTAAATCTCATACCACAGACAAAATTTATTTCAGAATGGATCACAGATATAAATGCAGTTTGAAGTTATATGAGTCTTTCAAAAATGTAGGAGAACATCTTTGTGACTTGTGCCAGCAAAGACTTTACTATATGGCATAAACAGTATAATTTTTTTTTTTTTTTTGGTTTTTGGGCCACACCCGGCGGTGCTCAGGGGTTAATCCTGGCTGTCTGCTCAGGAATAGCTCCTGGCAGGCACGGGAGACCATATGGGACACCGGGATTCTAACCAATCACCTTTGGTCCTGGATCGGCTGCTTGCAAGGCAAACACTGCTGTGCTATCTCTCCGGGCCCATAAACAGTATAATTTATTTTAAATGATCGTTGAACTTGGTCAAAATTTAAAATAGTTCCTCTGAAAAACATGGTTAACAAAAGGAATGAAATGACAAAATAGCATCTTGGAGACAATGTTTATAAATCACATATTCAGTAAAGATCTTACCTCCAGGATATATAAAACATTTCTAAAAAATAAGCGAAGTAAAAAAACAAAAGTAAAATAACGGAGCTGGCCAGAGTTATAGCACAACAGCAGGGTGTTTGCCTTGCACGCAGCCAACTTGGGACCAACCCGGGTTCGATCCCGGGCAACCAGGGATCCCCTGAGCCTGCCAGGAGCAATTTCTTTGTGCAGATCCAGGAGTAACTTCTGAGAGTGGCTGGGTCCAGCCCCTTCTCCCAAAATAAAAATATAGTAAAATAGGTTGAGTATGTGACAGACACATCATCAAAATAGATATTTATTTAGTAAATACAGATATGGAAAGGTGTTCAACATTAGCTGTATTTAGGAAATACATATTAAAGTTATAGTCAGAAACCACTGCATATTATCTGAATGTCTAAAATGAAAAATATTGACATACCAAGTGTGAGCAAAGATGTGGAACACCTATAGTTGCTCTGCTAATAGAACTACAAAATAGTGTAATCACACTCAAAAAATGTCTTATCAGTTTCTTGAAAAGTTAAACATATAACAACCATATAGTCCATTCTACTCCTAATTATCTACCCTAAAAATATAAAACTTATAGTTACACAAAAACCTATAGTTTATCAAAACCACAATCTAAATCTCCATAAATAGAAAAGCAAATAATGATATAGCTATACAACAGAATATTATTCTGTCACAAAAGAATTAAACTAGTGATAAACACAATACAAGTAGATCTCAAATGTATCAGTAATGCAAGAAGCCAATAGTGAATGTTTACCTAGTGCCTGATTCCAAGTTACATTCTGGGAAAAGCAAACATGTGGGGGAGAAAAAAAGGTAAAAGATCAGTTCAGGGATTACCTGTGAGCAAAGGGTGTGTCTTCAAAGGAAACTTAAAGGCGAGGTTTTAGAGGAGTGATAGAACTGTTCTGTATCTTCAGTATGTAGTGGTAGTTTACATAAAAACTTATGTATTTGTGTTTATAAATATACAAATATGTAACACTGTGAACATCAAAATTAACTTTTCTGTATACTAACATATTTTAGTATTAAATATTAAAATATAACAATACATGTTAAACATATTATTTTAACCAAAGAAGAGAAAATAAAGAAGAGAAAAATAATATTGTTTCCAATTAGAGATAATGAAACTCATCTGTTAATTTCATTTTCTTGGTCATTTCTATATTCAGCAAAAAATAAAAAATTTTCAACTTAGAACCTCTATCTACCCTTAAAAGACACGATTCCTTGATGTTAAAATAAAAAAGGAGTCTTCAAAAATCTAAATTGTGTATTGGTTAGCATGCATTTGACTACAAGTAACAATAACCCAAAATTTAGAGTGACTTAAAAATAATATGTATTTTATTATATAACAGTGTCCAGTAGCAGGGAAGTATCTGGTGAGGTTGGTTAATTTTGTGATTAAATAATGAAATAAATTACCAACATCTCTTACTTCTTTCGCTTTTCCACATCACAGCTTAAATTTAGAGTACTTCTCATGGCCAACAGAATAGCTACTGGTACATAGTTATCTATTTATATTAAAGGAAGATAGACCATGAACAATCCCATAAAACTTGTAACTAAAATGTGCATTGCATGAAAATGTGGTTTCTTAGGATCTTAAAGATTTTAGACAAGGAGTTACTGTGAATAGTGCTGTAATGAACAGAGATGTTCAGAAGGCTTTTCTGCATTGTGTTCTGGGATTCTTAAGGTGTATGCTTAGGAACAGTAGCAATTTCTAAGAAATACCACTCAAATTCATATATGATTTTAAGCTTAAAATGTAAATAAATGAAACATTTTTATTCTCCAAAGGTAACATATGGCCCAATGTCAGTTGAAATATTTTAAAATATTTGAAAGTTCATGAAATTGCCATATCTATCTCAGATGCATTACTTTTAGACTTCCTGAGGGTTTTTGGTAGCTTAAGATTTTAGACACCTCTGGAACTTAACTCTAAAGAATTACAAGGATTTATGAGTTGTTTTGGCAACTGATAAGAAGCACTGCTCTTTTTTCCTCTCTAAAATCATGGAGATCAGTCATATTAGTTATAAGTAATTTAGGTAGGGAGCCTACTGAAGATATTTGGCCATGATATGCATTTTATATTAACATAACTTTCGACTACTTTTCTTCTCTTTGAAAAAATACAGTGCTGTATAGAGTAATTTCACACCCAAACCTATCTCTAACTGGCTCTGGACAGAGCTATTGCTATAGTGGTGGAACACATGCCTCACAAATCTGAGGCCCTATGTTCCATATCCAGCACTGCACAAAATAATAAAGAAATAACCAAAGCAAAACAACAAAAATTTGAAAGTGGAAGAAAAGAAGCCCCTATTGGTGGTAATGTTGATTGGTTCAACATCTTTGGGAAACAGTATGAAAACTTTTCATAAAACTAAAAACTATGTCAATCATGGTGCTGTAATAAAAGAAAAATTTAAAAAATCCAAAACTGAACTACCATACTACCCAGAATCCCATTTCTTGTCATTTACCCCAGGAAACCAATGCACTATTTTTAAAAAAAAAATAATTTATTTATTTAAGCACCATGGTTACGGAAACGTTCCTAGTTTCAGTCATAGAATGTACCCAACGCTTCTGCCACCGATGTCCCCCACTCCCCTCCCTCCCACCTCCTGCCCATCTCTGGGACAAGCATTCTGCTTTTCTCTCTCACTATCATTGCCATGGTAGTTAGTGCTCTAACTGCACTTACTACTCTTTGTGCCAATCTTCATATCATGGGCTGGTCCTCCCAGTCCTCACCTCTATTGTCTCTGGGTATTATTACCATACTGTCTTTTATTTTTCATCTATCCCACAGATGAGTGAGGCTATTCTGTGTCTCTCTATTCTATCCCTCTCTCTGCCTTATTTCACTCAGCATAACAATCTCCATGTACATGCAAATTTCATGATTTTGTTTTTCCTAATTCTACATAATATTCAATTGTGTAGATGTACCACAGTTTCTTTAGCCACTTATCTGTTTTCGGACACCAGGGTTGTTTCCAGATTCTGGCTATTGTAAATAGTGCTATGATGAATATAGGTGTGTAGAGGGCATTTTTTATTATGTTTTTTGTGTTTCTAGAGTATAGCCTTAGGACTGGTATTGCCCTATAATATAGGAGCTCAATTTCCAGTTTTTTGGTTTTTGGGCCACACCCAGCGGTGCTCAGGGGTTACTCCTGGCTGTCTGCTCGGAAATAGCTCCTGGCAGGCACGGGGGACCATATGGGACACCAGGATTCGAACCAACCACCTTTGGTCCTGGGTCGGCTGCTTGCCAAGCAAACGCCGCTGTGCTATCTCTCCAGGCCCCATCAATTTCCAGTTTTTAAGGAATATCCATACTGTTTTCCAAAAAGACTGGACTAGACAGCATTGCCACCAGCACTGAATGAGACTCCCTTTCTTCCCATATCCATGCCAGCACTGGTTGTTCTTGTTCTTTGTGATGTATACCAGTCTCTATGGTGTGAGATGATACCTCATTGTTATTTTGATTTGCGTCTCCCTGATGATTAGTAATGTGGAGCACTTTTTCATGTTCCTTTTGGCCATCTGTGTTTTTTATTTTTTGAAGTTCCTGTTCATTTCTTCTCCCCATTTCTGATGGGGTTGGATTTTTTTTCTTGTTGAGTTATGTCAGTACTTTTATGTCTTAGATATTAACTCCTTATCAGATGGGTATTAGGTGAATAGTTTCTTCCATTATGTGAAGGGCAGAAGCTTTTCATTTTAATGTAGTCTCATTTATCTTTGATTCTATTCCACAACACTATTTTGAAAAGAGATTTGTGCTCCTATGTTTGTTGCTGCAGCTTTATTCAAAATAGCTGGACTCTGGAAACAACCCATGTGTCCAAGAACAGATGAATGGATAAAAAAATTGCAGAATTCAATTGGTTTATATATTTAAGTGTTATATAATATTTCACTATATCTCATGTAATGTGTGATATAATGTATAATATATGTAATATATCATATAATCTATATTTCTTATGTAAATATATGTAATATATAATTGCACATTGATACATATATAAAATTTGTACAATATATATTTGATAATTATATGTATATGAGTAAATATATAATGTATTTTATATATTATAAAATGCAATGGAACACTACTTAGTTTTGCTGCTATGTGGATGAAACTAGAGAACTTTATGCTGAGTAAAATTAGAAAATTAGTCAGAAGGAGAGGCATGGGTACAGAATAATTCCTTTCATTATGGATACAAAGAAACAAAGTAAGGCAATAACAAATGGCTAGAGGTAACAGAATCTGAAAGCTAATATAAATAACTGACTTATAAAGGGGAGATGGAGGTCTTTGGCATGGATCATGGAACATTGGTAGAGGCAAGCAGGCACTCTGGTTGTGGGTGTGGTGTTAGAACAATTTTATACAGGAAAGTAATTAACAGTATTGTAAATCACGGTGCCTCAATAAAAAAGAAACCCTGACCCATTTCGCCTCTTCAAAGACATCTTAACGGTCTCTTCAAACAAAGAAGCCCTCTATTTTCTTTGAACTTTCACTCTATATATTCTCATTATAGCACCCTTTTTATAATTAATTTTATTCTAGTTTAGGTAACATTGACATTTGTGTTCATGTTCATGGTATTGATCTCACCACCACAAAAGTGCCTCAGTCCCTCCACAAATATATAGCTCATCATTGTGCCATTGCCAACAGTTGCTTCCACCTGAAATATATTTTACAGGATAGAAGAATTGGCAGTCTGGGGTATTTGTCTCTCCCCTCATCTTATATCAATGTAAGAAGGGGTATAACATCAATATTTATTTCCCTGATGATACTAAGGCATCTCTGCCATTTTGTCTCTTGTCATAGCTGACTTTCAAAGAGCACTTTGTTTTTGTACTTTCATTTGTGTTTACCTGGGTTTGCTAAAATTATAAAATAACCAGAAGAGGCAACATACGAAACATTTCTTTCTTTACCTAACTTCCACAACCTTCCCAGCATAGAGCATTACACTTTCTTGTGATAGGCAGCCCTTTATGGGATTCTCTTATTGGCTTGTATGAAGGATATTTGCATATAAATGTTACACTTTTACAGGACTGTAAATTCTGCATCTTCCTACTGTGTCTACACTAGCACAGTGTCCAATGCAAATACTTTGAGAATCTCTGATTTATAATGGTGGTTAAATGCAAGAAAGTGAGGCTCTGAATGGTCCCATAGAGATCTGGAAAGGCTGTCAAGGAAGGGCCATATGGTTCAGCCCTTCAAGTTTTGTGGAAACACATTTAAAAATAACTGAGGACCTACTATGAGCAGAGACAGCTCTTAGATTTTTTAAAGTTATATCCTATACCTACTCCAGTTTCTTGTGTACAGAAAAGTTTCCAGGCACTTCTACTTATATTTGCAGGAAGATTGGTACTGGCAAAGTGTAGATATTTCTGGAAATTCTCAGAGCTGTCACATCTACATTTGGGGTTTTGAACTTCCAATTCACATTTTCTGCATGAAGTACTTCTATGTACCTTCACATCAATCAGCACTGCAGAGCCTTCCATATATTATATGCTCAATGACTCTTTGCCATTTGATTTTGTATAAGTATGTGGCAGTATGAAATGTTGTGGAAAATGAGGAGTTTGGAAACCAAAATTGTCAAGATTTCTTTTTAAAAATACATAGCAGTGGGTCTTGGCTTAAAGTTCAAATGCTCCTGTACCCTGCCCTGTGGTATCTCTAACCAGGGCAATTTGATAAGGTAGTCAGTCAAAGGGAAACATTACCTTTGCTCTCTTACTGCAGTCAAAGCATTCTTAGCTTTTAGGTGGATCCTAGTGGCTACTGTGGTGAAAGATATTTTCAAGAGCATAGAATCAATCATTCTTTTTATTAAGAGAAGATGTTGTTTAATTTGAGGATCCTGATGAACAATGCAGCTCTTAGAAATGCTCACCATATCATGGTTCGAAACTTTCGGTAAGTAATGGCCAGAGATTTGCATCTGATTTTGGAACCATAATGATAATTTAATTCTTCTGAGGAGTAAAACCTCCAAGTACCTCTTTCTGCAGAATATATTGCCAGATTTGATCCTAATATGAGACTTCTGTCTCTAATTTCAGCTGAGTTTTCATTTCTTAGTCCTCAGTAATCAGATTTTGCCCTGTGCTTTAGGTGAAGTGGGGTGGGTGCATGGGGCAGGCAGCTAACAACAGCGGTTATAAATGACTAAATGTAGTTGTTATTTTCCATTTGTAGACTTTCTAAAAGAGCAACTAACTGAAAGAAATCAAAGGAGCCAATTTACACAGGGCCATTAGTTTGTATTTGCATTTGCTGGGAAACAAGATCATGCCAGGGTGTAGAAATTAATAAGTTCTTTAAAAATAGCAACTTGACAAATGTATACAAAGATACTGCAAATAAGTCTTATATGTGCTGAGCATAATGATATTTTTAAAACAGAATCTAAAATTGCAAACTCTTGATAACATGTGCAAAGGAATATGTCATCCTACAAGCAACTGCCTATTTCATGAAGTGGAAGGTAGTATGGAGTATGTATTTCCCATGGGGAAATACAGAGGGGAAATGATTTGCCTAAATAAGCAAAATCATTGGTGGGGGTAGTTTGGGTCATACTTGGTGGTCAGGTCTTACTCCTGGCTCTTTGCTTAGGGATAACTCCTGGAGGGCTCAGGCAGCCATATAGGGTGCCAAAAATCAGACCTGAGTTGACAATGTGCAGTGTAAATGCTCTACCATCTGTACTACTGCTCTAGCCCCTAAGAAAGATCACTGAATGTAAGCATTGCTGCTGTAAAGTTTCTAGATTAGCTCCAACATACTAACAATCAAGGAGATTTTTCCCAGAGTCTCCATACTCAAAAATCAAGCTCAAAACAAACAACTTCACTTACCTTAGAAAGGAAAAAATTTATAATCTGAAGTAATCTCACACTGTTATGAAATGGGTCTGTGGCATGGACTCAGCTCTCTCTCTCTCTCTCTCTCTCTCTCACCTGAGAGTTTTGAGCAATGTAAATAACCCATTAGCATCAACTTATTGGGCTAATATAAAGTTCTTGAAACCCACAATGACATTGTAGATGGCAGTGTGAAAGAAATCCACAGTGTTATACATCAATAAGACCTTAGAGGCACATAATATTAGCTTCTCTTGCTTTTTACAGAAGGTAAATGGGACTTACACCTTATGAACTTTACCAATCATTGCCAGAATTAGATCACACAATCCAAGATCTAGAGGAAAATTTAAGATTTTTAGTTTGAAGGAGTATGTTTAATACCAACGCAAGTCACTATTTGATGGCTATATGACCTTAGCAAGTAACTAAGTTTTTCTGTAATGTTTCTTTACCTATTAAATGTAAAAAATAATAAAACATGTTCTTCCCACATCACATGGTGATTCAGGTTCAATCATTTACTTGATAAATCTTTATTGAACACCTACTTTGTGTCACACCCTATATAGGTGTCGGAGATACAATGATAAATAAATTTTTCATTCCAGACACATGAAGTCACAGACTAGTGATAATCAGTGAGATAATGTGTGTAAAAACTATAAACAGACATATGAGCATTCATTATTTTATTATTCCAGCCCACTGAATTATAGCAAAGTCTGATGGAATTTTATCCCATTACTTTAAGCAAACTTATCACTGAACTGAAAATAATCAATTGAATGAATAATCAAACTTGGAACTTATATTTATATCCTTTACAAAATGTACCCAGGATTGATTTTTCTGGTTACTATAGTTACAACAGTTAAAACTTTGCAAGCACAAAGCTTTTGTAATTATCTTGTTTTTTGTTTTTTTTTTTTTTTTTTTTTGTGCTCACTAATATTCTATATTAAATGTCCAGGAAATTCTGAAAATCCTGATTAACGACACATCTCTCACAGTGATGGGTAGATGAGATAAGACCTTGACTGTTCGGTCAGGAGCAATAGCACAGTGGTAGGGCATTTGCCTTGCATGCGGCCAACCATGGACAGACCCTGGTTTGATTCCCGGCATCCCATATGTTCCCTGAGCCTTCTAGGTGCAACTTCTGAGCTCAAATCCAAGAGTAACCCCTGAGCACTGTCGAGTGTAACCCAAAATTCATGACTATGATAGTTCAAATCCATAATTGCTATTTAAAAATGTATATATATTTGCCTCAAAGCTGGAGCCTTTCATGTAGCATTGTGTGAAAAATGGCATAGCAGGGATTGGGGAGAGAGCTTAGGGGTAGTGATGCATTTATGTGCAGGGACCCAAATTCAAAAACTGCCATTTTAATGTCCCCTGAGCACTGTTGGGTGTAGCTGTGGTCACTGTCAGAACTCCTGGCCTTACCAAACAGTGCTATACTTACTTCCTGGTCTGAGAATTGAAACATCTAGTAAAGTATTGACTTTAGGATTTTAGGTCCCTGAGTACTACATGGAAACACCAGAATAATGGTATGCCATTGAAATAGTGTTCTCATGTTATGGATATTTCCTTCCCAACTCTTCTAATTATCTATAATACCTGACAACTAGATGAATTCAGACTTGCTCATTCTTAACTAACAGTCCCTAAAGAAAAAGAAGGATGCACTGCCAATATTATTCTTTTACTTTGCCTTTGGGGCTTCCACAGAAATTCCAAAATTTTTTTCTTATCTCTCTTGGGAAAGGTAGAGGGTCCATATAACAAAACAGTCTGACTTTACCACTGGAGGATAATAGGAAACATGAGTAAGGACTTGGCCATGCCACAAAACAGGAATCTCACAGTTTCAAGTGAGCAGCCGTTTTATCATTAACATAATAAAAGCAATAGCTCAAGGGCTGGAGAGATAGTACAGCAGGTCAGGTACCTGTTTGCATGAGACTGACTTGGGTTCAATGTCCAGAACTCCTTACAATCCTCCAATGCCCCATAAGGAGTGATCCTCTTTAAACATAGAACCAGAAGACCTGAGTACAGCTGAGTTTGTCCCAACACCTCTACTCCTCCAGCCCTGTTAAGAAAAACAGCTTCTGTGAGGTCTAAGCCATACATGTAGGCTTCTGAAATCAATATTTTTAGTCAATTGTGATTATCATTTATATAATTGATAGGATCAGACATGAAAAACAACAGAAAACTGTCAAATCCAGGGCTTTTTATCTCAGAAACAGGCTTGCTTGAACTTGTCTGTGTTTGTATAATAGGGTATCCTATCATTTGTTGGATTTGTTGTCTATTAGGGAAACCACTCACAACTTTTAAAGAAACCACTAAAAGAATCTCCTGTTTTATCAGAAAAGACCAATTTGTATGTGCACTTCAATTTCAACTCACAAATAGGTATTTCTTCAAAGAATATTGAGCTAAGCCACCCAATTCTTTTGAGGTTATGGATTGGAGCCAGAGGTGACTCATTTTCAAATATTTCATTCCAGACCTCTCTAAGGCATTATATAACTCATAACTCATTATGTTCCCTTTACCCACACACATACACTTTTATACACATGCAGGCACACAGATGAAGCAATTATAAGCTATTTGTGCTCTATCAAAGAGGAGAGAAAATAATTCCCTTGGATTACTAATATTTTTGGCAATAATTGAACATGAATGCTTCCTTAAAAACATGTTTCTTGACTTCAGAAAATCATGTAATGCATGAGATTATGAATTGAAGAGGCTTATGATATTCCCTTAACCAGCACTAGAACTAGGGATTATTTATAGATTTTTAAAACAAATTTTGTAAATTAACTAAGAAAAAATTTAGAGATTTTAGACAGTTTTATTATTAAATTGTATTTTGTCTGCACAAAGCTTACCCTCATATCATCCTATAGTTTAGTTTTCAAATGAAACATTTTACTATTTTGTAATACTGGCAATCCAAACTTTCTTAGAAACCACCTAGTCGTCCTAGTATCAGTGGTATGTTTGAGACAATGCTTGAATATGTGGCAGCAAGGAGAAAAGTTTCAAGTATTTTTATTACATTCTTTGTATTATTGTAAATTAATGGTATAAATAAAATGTAAGTGATGTGTGCTTTATTCAAATAAAATAGTATTAGATTCATTGTTTTAGTAAAAATAAGATTATAAATCCTTGATACATTGCAAGGTACCTTCTTGAGATGAAAAAAAATGGATGGAACTGAAGTAGGAACTGAAGAACTGAAAAATCATATGGCTCAAATATGGCCCACAGGAAATCCTGTTTGTAAATGTCAGAAGTTCTATGGGAAACATAACTTAAAAGATAACTGATTTTTAATTTGTTTCCTAAATTTTCTGATGAGGAATATCAGAGGCAAAAGATGGGATACATGGTATATTTAAGATTATAGTTGAAGATAAATATTTAGATACTATGATAATTAAAAGTTGATCAAGCTGGCCACTCTAACCTTAACTAATATTTTTAGCTATAGCCAATATATCCTCATAAAGGAAAAAAAGACTTATCAAGAAACTATGCTTAACTGCTAAACCAATTTAGTGTAAAAAATACCAATAGCTATACTATAGGCTTATTTGCACATTGCTTTGCCTCCAGAGGCTAATGTCTTTCAAATTTTCCATATAGATCAAAATATCTTGTGCACTAAATTTTTCTACTCTGGCAAAGGTTTTGACTGGCCATGTTTTATTCAAATCAAGCACTATCTTTTCCAATAAAATACAGTTATACTTGGGAACACATCCAGATCTTCCTGCCTGCTCCTAACGATTTACCAGAGTTGGAAATCACAGACTCCAGCAATGAAAGGCTTAATTCTGTCAATAGAGCCTACATTCCATTTTAAGACTAAAAGATGTGTGTGTAAAACTAAAAAAACAAATATGCTATTACCTTGGCTTAACTTCTTAGCATTAGGTGATTTGGAATTGATAAATATATGCACTTTTTTCCAGGGGATACTATATTTTTTAAATAAAATCATTAAGCACCATGATTACAAACATGATTGTAGTTGGCTTTCAGTCATAAAAAGAGTACCCCACTTCACTGGTGTAGCATTACCATCTCCAATGCCCCCCATGTCTCTCCTTCCCTCTCTCCCTGTATTCAAGAGAGGCATTCTATTTCTCTCACTCATTGACATTGTCATAGTTGTCAGTGCAGTTATTAATTCAAAAAAACAGTCTACTTTTTTCAAAAGCTTTACTTTAGCCAGATTTCGGTGACAGTTTTGATGAAAAATATGTATGTGACTCTATTTTTTTTAGTATTTTATCCTTCCCAAATGCGTTGGCTGAAAAAAAGATAATGTGATTTAGGTCTGTTTTACCATGGAAACACATTTGAATACAAGAAGAACAAGTATTTCATGGGAATACAAAAACAGTAATAATTCTGGTAGTACATGACAAGAGTAGACCTCTAATTGAGGTATGGAATCCTAGGAGAAGTTAGGTATCGTTTATGCCAGTGAATTTAATCCACCAAGTTTTTTTCTAGGTTTACCACCAGAAATACAAAAGAGTTCTGGGGTGAAGGCATTTCAGCATGGTATAATGATAGATCTCTTCAACTTACTCTAATTTTTAGTAGCTTAAGGAAAGAGGTGTGGCAGCTCCATTTTGGAGCCAAGTGAAGGCCTATGTGGAGATAGTAAACAGGATAGGAATTCAAACTAGAACCATTGTGCTTGCTTTCCTTCAACTGATAAATTTTCCTGGTTAGCTCTTGATATCTATGAAAAACAACTCTTTTTCCCAAGCAAACATTTCCTGCCCCACCTCTTTCATAGAATTAAGAAACGTGGCCACTACACTGATAGTTTTTCAATGATGTAAACAGTTTGACCCCCTTTACCAGTGAAGTGCAATTAAAAACAATTCCTAGTTAATCACCCAGGAGCTCACAGACTAGTATGATCAGATATGCTATAATTACATCACTGCCTTTTCAGAACCTTGGGAAGTTAATCAATCCAAAAGGAATTTGTGGAGATAAGAAAAAATTATCAGTCAAATTCATTAATATCATATTTTAAATTCAGCCCTTTCGGCAGTATGGGAAAAAATTGAGGTTCATTGATGTCTCCAGTTTTCTAGATTTTTCATTTGACTGAGACTGCTGTGACTGCAGCAAATGGTTTTAATTATGTTGTTTCAAACATAAATATCCAACCATTTCTGACAACAGGTAGATGGGTTCTAGGGATTTCAGCTTTAGCAACACAGATGGCCACAATTTTCCTCCATGACTCTTAGACCTTGTGTTCATCCTGGACCACAGCCCATTCTTGCTCTTGCTCTAACAGTAATTCCCATACTTACTCTTGCTTTAACAATAATTCTCTTTGGAGGCTTATTGGTTATCTGCTTCACCAGGCCTTGGTCAGGACATTGAATGAATTACTCTGAATTAATTCTCAAGATCAGCTGAAATTCAAAAAAATTATTTACATTTTCCCCAGATATATACTACCTTTTTATTCATTTACTTATTTATGGTTTACCTACTATAACCTAGGCATGGCAATGAACATTGCTTATATTAATGAATAAAACATAATTTTAATAATGCAAAATATGTGATATCATGGATGATATAATCCTGAGGGAAAGTAAAAGCAAGTATCAGATACATAAATATGCATTAAATTTTGTGTTACAGAAAAGGAAGACAAAGTAGAGACTATTTAGTATAAGTTAGGGAATAAATCATCACATCTAAACATTCAAACTCAAGATGAGAAAAGGCTAACTTGAGATCAGAAGGGAGAGTGTTCTAGACAAAGGATATGGTATATGAAAAAGCCCTATAATGAGAAAGTATTTGGAACTTCATTTGCATGGCTCATATATAAAAGAATACTTGCTATCTTATTTCAGTTGAATTATATAAGTATTCCAAGTTATATCAGTATTCCAAATTTCAGTTGCTTGTAATGATATATTAAGTATAAGCATTGATATGGTATAAAATCTTCTGTCCGCAAGTTACTGCATAAATAAGATGCACATTTCTTTCAAAGTCTATTGAAAGAATAGTGCAGAGTTAAGGCAATTGATTTGTGCATAGCTGGCTTTGGTTTGATTTCAGTCTTCGTATGGTATGCGAGTATACCAGGAGTCAGCCCTGATCATCTTGGGTATGGTCAAAATACTAAATAAATAAATAAATAAATAAATAAATAAATAAATAAATAAATAAATAAATGACAAAAAGGAGCCAGAGAGATAGTAACGGAGGTAAGCTGTTTGCCTTGAATATGATCATCTGGTTAGAATATCTGACAGGTCACATTATACTCTAAGATAGATTGAGCTTCTAAGTACTGCCAGGTGTGCCCCCCCAAAGTCTGTTGGTGTTTTCTCACTATGCACCTGTTATTCAATTAATGCACAGATAACAATGTATAAAGTTGTTTCACCTTATTTTTTCTCAATGCTGTATCAATGCAGCATTTTATGAAGATGGATAAGTGAAAGTGGAAACAATCTGACGTGTGAAAGGGCATCACAGAAATAAAAATACTGGCATCTAAGTTTGAATTTAGTATAAGTTTATTTATAGACGACATAGCTAGCTGTAGGATTGTTGACCTTCCCACTGATTGGAAGTCTCTAAATATGCAACCAAAGGAACTTGGTGAACCTAAGCTTATCAGTATTATAAATAAAAGTGGCTGTGACCAAAAGTATGGAGATGTTCCAGAGGAAGTGATGCCAGCAAAACTCTTCATATTAAAGGAAATCTAAGCGATTAGTTCTAACACTGAAAGTGCTTGCTCTGAATCATGTTATGTCAGATGACATGCACTAATGATAACTTATTTTCTAAGCAAAGAACTTCTGTAAGGATATATGAGAGAGCAGGAAGAGAAAGAAGAGAGAGAATACCATAATGTAAAAAAGGAGTTACAAATTTCAAATTGAGATGTAGGTGATCTGAATCTACATTTATTCTGAGAAATAGAATGATCCTACAACTAGATAGTTTATATAAAAATTCTATCTTTCACAATTTTCTGTCTTAACTTAATATATATTAAATATACATCTACTACTATTTTTTCATCTTCACAGTTGTAACTGACAAGGAAATTTTTAATGTTTAGACAAAAATGTAGAAGTCACAAAATGATTGAATTTCCCAGTGATTAATTATACAAAATATTGATTGTACAGTTTTCTATTTAATCACTATTGATGTATCCAACTTCAGTGTAAAAGAAGTAGTGTATATTTAAGAAAATAACCTCTGTTGGTGCCAGAGAGATGACTCAAAGAACTGGAGCACATGCTTTGCATGTGGGAGGTCTTGGTTCAATCCAGCCACCAAGTAGTATCCAGAGCACTGTCAGGAGCAATCACTCATTACGAACCAGTAATGACCCTTCCAGGACTAACAGATAAGTTTCTCTCTCCAAAATATAAATGGCAAATAAGAAACAAAACACCTATCTGGTAATGCCTATTGGAAGTGCAATCTTAGGGCAACAAAGATTAGGAGACCATTATCAGCAGCTGCAGGGCAAAAGCTGGAATGATGACAAAGAATTTGGATCAAGGGGCCGGAGAGATAGCATGGAGGTAGTGTGTTTGCCTTGCATGCAGAAGGACAGTGCTTTGAATCCCAGCATCCCATATGGTCCCCCGAACCTGCCAGAAGTGAATTCTGAGCATAGAGCCAGGAATAATCCCTGAGGGCTGCTGGGTGTGACCCAAAAACCAAAAACCAAAAAAAAAAAAAAAAAAAAAGAAAGAAATGAAAAAGGAAAAAAAGAAAGAAAAAGAAAATAATTTGGAACAATTGTGGTTTGAGAATATGAATTTGAATTAATGATAGGTGTGTATAAAGAGAACAGAAGCAGTATATTTGTACATCCCTTTCTCCTTTCCTCCTTCACTCATTTCCTTCCTTCTTCCTTCCTACCACCTTTTCTTCCTTCCTCCTTCCTTTTTCCCTACTTCCTTTCCTTCCTTTCTACCACTTTCTTTTATCTCTCCTTCCTTCCCTCCTTCCTTTATCCATCCTTCCCTTACATTCCCCTCCCTCCTCCTTCTCTCCCTCCCTTACTTCCTTCTTTCCTTCCTTCCTCCCTTCCACCCTCTCTCCCTCCTTCCCTTCCTTCCCCCTTCCTTTCTCCCTCATTCCTTCTTCCCTTCTTCCTTCCTCCCTCCTTCCCTCCTTTCATCATTCCCTTCTTCCTTTCTTCATCCCTCCCTTCCTTCCCTCCTTCCTTTCTCCCTCCTTTCTTTCTCTCACCTTCGCTTCTTCCCTTCCCTTTCTCCCTCTTTCTTCCTCCCTACTTTCCTTTCTTCCATCCCTTCTTTCCTACATCTTACTTTCCTCCCCCTTCCCTTTTTCCTTCCCTCCTTCCTTTCTTCCTCCTTCCCTTATTTCCCTCCCTCCCTCCCTCCCTTCCTCCCTCCCTCCCTCCCCCCTCCTCCTCCCTCCCTCTCTCCCTCCCTCCCTCCCTCCCTTCCTCCCTCCCTCCCTCCCCCCTCCTCCTCCCTCCCTCTCTTTCTCCCTTCCTCCCTTCCTTCCTTCCTTCCTTCCTTCCTTCCTTCCTTCCTTCCTTCCTTCCTTCCTTCCTTCCTTCCTTCCTTCCTTCCTTCCTTCCTTCCTTCCTTCCTTCCTTCCTTCCTTCCTTCCTTCCTTCCTTCCTTCCTTCCTTGTCAAGCAAGAAAATTTTTATTGAAACTTGTTTGGAAATATGTGATGGGAAAAAAGCGAGAAGTACATGTTCAAGAGAGAACACAGGCTTTGCCAGCTTTTAAATAGGCATCAAGAAACATAGAGACAATCAAGCAAGATACGTGTTTAAGGGAGAACACAGGCTTGAAGGGCAATATGTATCTTTTTGCCTCTAAATGAAAATCTATCAATGGGAAAAATAACAAGAGTAGCATCACACAATGCTATTCCTAAAGCAAAATCTAACCCAAAACTCTAATCCAAAACCAAATCCTAACACAACCCCCAATTTAGAAACTACTTGGAATGTGTAAGGAAGAAATTTGAGAAAGCCTTAGAGACCCTTTAGCTTTCCTACTTTACTATGTTTAGATAATAAAAGCTAGAAGTTATAGGTCTTATTTTAAAGTATATAAAAGTGTCCTTTCTCTATTGTTTGTCCTATTATATTTCCTGGAAAAGAGGGGAAAAAGAAAATACAATTCCCTTTACATTTTTTTTAGTTTTAGGGCCACAACCAGCACTCAAGGGTTACTTCTGGCTCTGTGCTCAGAAATCACTCCTGGTAGGTTTGGGAGATCATAGGGATGTCAGGTATTGAACCCAGGTCGACTAACTGTGAGGCAGATATTCTTCCCACTATGTTATCACTCTGCCCCCTTTAAATTTTGTACTAAATTTTTAATTACTTTTTTCTAAGATACTAAAATATATGATACTCTCTATAAATATTTGTTGTTTGGTTTTGTCTTGTTTTGTTTTGGTTTGGTTTTGGGGCCACACCTGGTGACGCTCTGGGAGTTAATCCTAGCTATGTGCTCAGAAATTGCTCCTGGCTTGGGGGACCATATGGGGTGTCAGGGGATAGAGCCACAGTCCATCCTAGGCTATCACGAGCAAGGCAGATGCCTTACCACTTGTGCCACCACTCTGGTCTCTCTGTAATTGCTTGAGCAAGGCAGATGCCTTACCACTTGTGCCACCACTCTGGTCTCTCTGTAATTGCTTGAGCAAGGCAGATGCCTTACCACTTGTGCCACCACTCCGGCCTCTCTGTAATTGCTTTTATTTTACTCACCATGAAATTATAAAGTTATTCATGATTTGGTTTTAGGCATACAATGGTTCGGCATCCATTGCTTTACCAGTGTCCACTTTCTTACACTCATTGCCACAGCCCTGTTTGCCTCCAACCCATCTGTCTCCCTCTACAAGAGGTATTTTTAAATAAAATTTTTTATTATGGTTGGTTTATAGTACTGTTACTGGAAGAACTTCGCACATAAGACTATACCACTTTTCAGCACTACCTCTTTCCCTTCACCATAGTCATTTCCCCCTACACTAAAAGAGGCATGTTTCTTACTGAAGACCTTTTATTTTGCCCCATGTGTGCTTTGTCTTTGAGCATTTGTTATCCCACTATCATGTTTCTCTACATTCTTGATAGGAACGAGATAATTCTGTGTCTGTCTATCTTTTTCTGACTAATTTCACTCAGCAAAATGATTTTCAGATACACTTGTTTAGAAGGAAATTGCTAGATTTTATTATTTCTGATGGCAAAGAAACATTCCATCGTGTAGATATACCATAGTTTGTTTCCCCAATCATTTATTGTTGTATACTTGGGTTATTTTCAGATTTTGGTTATTGTTGATAGTGTTGCAAGGAACATAGGGATGTACATGTCTTTTACATATTTTGCTTTTGTGCCTTTAGGGTATATTCCAAGAAGTGGTGTTGCTGGGTTAAATGAATGTTCAATTTTTATTTCTTCAAGGGATGCCTTTATTGTTTTTTCAGAAAGGCTGGACCAGGACCAGTGGACATTCACACCAGCAGTAAATATAGATCCCTTTTGAATTGCATCCACACTATCATTGGTTGTTTTGTTCTTTTTGTTATGTACCAATCTTGTGGAGTGATGGACATCTCATTATTTGCATTTTTCTGATTAGTGATACTCCCTTAAATAAAATTTGTAGTCCTAAATTTCAAAAGGAATGAATAAAATAAAATCTAATGCACTGGAAGTGAAAGAAGGTATTAATTTCCTACAATGTAGTTTGGATATTCAATTTTATAGACTGCAAAATAAGTAGGAGTTGAACCTTGAGTTCTAGGCAAAAATGACTATATCAAAGTGAGTTCATGAACTGTTTATTTCTCCTGTTTTCTATGAGCATGAAAGGTCAATGATGCTACAGTATTTCCCAATTCCTGAACTTCTAGGGAATGTTACTTTTCTTTTAGGGGGACCAGGAGTTGCATTTTCCAGCTAAGTATTAATCCTATTTAAAGTAATATTGCAGTGTGCTTACTCTTCAAGCCTATATTCTCCCTTCAACATGTGTCTAGCTTTCTTGTCTTTGTGTCTCTTTGTTTGCTTATTCTGAAAACTCGTTTTTTCTTTCCCATTATGTTTCTGGGGCCACATACAGTGGTGCTCAGGGGTTATTCCCAGTTTTTCCTCAAGGATCACTCTTGGCAGTCTCAGTGGACCATATGGTATGCCCAGGACTGAACCCAGGTCAGCTACTCACTGAATCTGATTCACTGAATCTTTCCAGCCCCTGGTTCTTGTTCTTTCTTGAGCAGATATTTCTTTCCTTCATCCTCCATCACATCTTTTTAAGTTTCATTCAAAAAATTATCTTGCTTTATTAAAATTTAATAGTAATAATATTGGAGGGAATCTTTACACATGCAATTGATTTCATTACGTCAAGAGAGTCTGTCTTCTCACATTTGGATCTTATTCCAGAAGAAAAATATATATTGTCAAAACTTCCCTATATGAAAAATGGGGAATATTAAAGTATTATGCTTCCATTCCAGACCAGACATGGTAAGTCTGTTTATAGGGGGAGAGCTGTGAAGTAGTCTTCTTTGGCTCATGTGGCATATCATTTGGTTTTATAGTTTGAGGACATTGTCTTGTTTACTACAAATAATAATTATTGCAATTACAATGTTACAGAATTTTAAATTAAAACACTTTTTCTTTCTTTAGAACACTTTTATTATTCCAGGGGCAACAGATGCTGAATTCCACTTCATTCCAAAATTAGATGCTAAATCACTAAAACAAAACTTTGTAAAAAAATTTTTTATTGAAAACATTGTGATCTATAAAGTCCTTCATAGTTGAATTTCAGATATACAGTGAATGAAGGCCATTCCTTCTACAATATCAACCTCTCTTCACCAATGATCCCAGAGTGCATCCTATACCACCACTTTTGATCCTGGCCTGCAGTATAAAAGGCTCATTAAGTTTAGATTGTTAAAGTTTAGGTCTCTTGTTTCTATTGTTGTTGACTTTGGCTTGGATATTTATTTCTTTCTTTTTTTTCTTTACTTGAGACCACTTAGCCTCAGGCCTATATCCTTTCTCTTTTCCTTTCTTCTTCTTCTTTTTTTTTTTTTTTTTGGTTTTTGGGCCACACCTGGTAATGCTCAGGGGTTACTCCTGGCTATGTGCTCAGAAGTTGCTCCTGGCTTGGGGGATCATATGGGACACCGGGGGATCAAACCGCGGTCCGTCCAAGGCTAGCGCAGGCAAGTCAGGCACCTTACCTTTAGCGCCACCACCCGGCCCCCTTTCTTCTTAATTTTATTTTTAAACTTCAGAATTATGAGGTAAAACAAAGTAATCCATGTCTCAACGTTTTGTGAAAAAAGCAGGAGTCCCTATTTAAATATAAAACAGAGGGGCTGGAGAGATAGCAAGGAGATAGGGTGTTTGCCTTGCATGCAGAAGGACAGTGATTCGATCCCAGTATCCCATATGGTTCCCTGAGCCTGCCAGGAGCGATTTCTGAGAGTAGAGTCAGGAGTAACCCCTGAGCACTGCCAGGTGTGATCCAAAAACCAAAAATAAAAATAAATAAATAAATAAATAAAATAACAGTAAAAAGGGGGTGTGACAGGTATTTTGCATAGGCACAGAAAAAGTTGGGGAAAATAGAAAGATAAAACCTTTGGCCTAAAAACAGGGAGACCTTACTCATAAAACATCCTGTCATAAGACCAACTACAAGTTCCAGGCATACTAAGTTGTCTAACCCCAAAGTTGTTTTTCATGGTCCCATTAAAAGTTCTTCTCAATCACAGTCAGGTTGCAGTCAGGTTTCTGTAATTAGAGATATTGGGTGTTTGCACAGAACCTATATCGAGGTCACAGAGCATCTTCTGGTTTCATCTCACTGTTAGTGGTGATGCGGGGAAACTGGCTCAGAAAGCAAGTTTTTGCTGTTTCCAAGTCATCACGGTGTTATATGAACCCACTCTGGAGCAAATTGGTTCCAGGGCAGCATTAGGGCCTTTTAAGTACAAGCATGATTCCTGGTACAGGTGCAGAACTGCTGGCTCCAAATACAGAATCCAAGGTTCAGAGGTGAATGACTGATGTCCAGTCGACTGAAGCCTAAGCCAAGTCATTATGACAAATGTTCAGGGTGAAAGGCCCCACTGCAACATAACATGAGTTTCTATCTATATTAGATAAGAACTTCTCTGTATAAAATTTCCCCATTTTAATATGCCTATGCAAAAAGGAACAATGGCACATTATACAACTGGTGCATATGGGTGTAAAAAATTACAAGCTAAACAATCCCTATAACCTAATTATACTATGAACTCAGAACCCAAGAGAAACTTATTTACTAGAATTTCCTACTAAACAAGTCCAAAAAAGGGATGGGGAAAATCACATCTATATAAGGAAATGCACATTAAGAATTATACCCATTAAGGAGATAAATCTAAAGAAATATATGAAGGAAAGAAATATATGAAGGAAATATACATATTGCCTTTAAGTATTTTGAAATAGTCTGTGGGGGATAAAATCTGGATCACAGCTTCAGCCTGTGACATGGTCTTATGAAGTCTGAAAATGGCTCCTAGCAGTCATGGATCAGGAAATGTCCATGAGCTGGGAGTTTCTTGAAAACAGAATCTGGTAGTGAGCAACAGTCCACAGTGAAGGGAGTTGGTAGAAAAGGACTGCCAAGAGCAAATCAGCAGCAGTAGCAGTGACTGCTTCTTCCTTGGCTGAGGAAAGGCAGGCTGGGAAGTTGTTTTGGTTCTTTTTTTTTTCACTTTGGGAGCTGGTTGTCAGTTGTTTGGGATTGGAAGAATGCTCTGGTTCCTGAGAAGTTAAGAATTTGAGGGTAGAAAAAAATAGAACAATTAAAAAAACAAAACCGACAAGACAGATGGAAATATTTTCAGTTTTCTAGGCAAATCATTAGTGAGGGTAAACTACTGAAGAAAGGCTTCTGGGGGGCCAAAGAGAGCACAGCGGCATTTGCCTTGCAAGCAGCTGACCCAGGGCCTAAGGTGGTTGGTTCGAATCCCCTCATCCTGTATGGTCCCCCATGCCTGCCAGGAGCTATTTCTGAGCAGATAGCCAAGCGTAACCCCTGAGCACCACTGGGTGTGGCCCCAAAACCATAAAAAAGCCCAACAATTCATTCAAGGGGCTAGAGAGATAGCATGGAGGTAGGGTGTTTGCCTTGCATGCAGAAGGACGGTGGTTCGAATCCAGACATCCCATATGGTCCCCCGAGCCTGCCAGGAGCGATTTCTGAGCATAGAGTTAGGAGTAACCACTGAGCACTGCTGGGTGTGCCCGAAACAAATCAAATCAAAACAAAACAAAACAAAAAAACAAAAACAAAACAAAAAAGAAAGGCTTCTGGGTTAGATTGTGCATACATAGAACATTCTTAAAACAATCATAATGTTTTCAAGTCTAGAATATTAGGCAATATTGTTATGAACACTGTAAAAAAGAGTCTACACCATGAAATATGTTCTAACAGGTCTTGAGCATTGAGGTTCCTCTTTTGAAAGCAAATTGAAATCATGGGCATTATGATATAATAGTAATATAATATAATAGATTGAATTGAAAATAAATTGCAAGGACCTACTCAATGAATGAGCACTGTAGAAGAATATATGACATGCAGTTGCTTATTCCAATAATATCTGTGGATAAAAACATTAGATCATATTAGAGGGCATAATCAAATGGAAAATGAATAGGTTAGTATATTTTTCAAGACATCCTAATGAGCACTGTATTTTTGAGTCTAATATAATAAAGCACTGCAATGAGAAACTAGGGTGACCAACCTATATATCCAAGACCCATTGTGAACAAAAAGATAAGTTAGTTATTATAGACATGTTAAAATTATTACACTAAATTATTATAGCATTGTAGTGGGAGTCCATGGTTTCCAAACATATTCTGCACCTGCTTCTGTGGACAAAAGCTTTAGAAAATTATTATAGACATCTGTAAAGAGAAGTTGATTGTGCACTTGTTCAATCTAAACAGCTGTCGCCATTGCTCAAGATCTCTTTGGAGTATAATAATATAATCTTTTGTGTTTTCTTTCTTCCACTCAGTTTTTTCTCTTCTTGCTATACTCTGAGACCAACAATGTTCAAAACAACTACCACTTAGACCATTGTGTTGATTCATGCGGATATTCTAAATACCACATATATGTGATATTATTCTGTATTTATCCTTCTTATGGCATACTTAACTTAACATATCTTCTAGTTCCATCCATAAAGAATATTTTTTGGGGAACACTTTTGAAAAGATACCTAAGAATTAGTTTTGCAATGTACTTACTGCGGATTAAAGAAAATTTTTTTGAATATTCGTTATTGTGTATGATGTGTCCTACTTCTAAGAGCATTTTACCCTTACTTCAAACTTAGAGGATGTGGTACAAATATTTTCAACTGAAGCATTTAAGAAAACAGTATATTGAGAATGACTGGAGTTGGACGAACTGGTATGCCTGGAACCAGAGTTTGTCTTATGCCAATAAACTTCTAGGGTGAGGCCTTTTTGTAATCAGGTCAAGGAGTTTTTCTCCATTTTCCCATTTTTCTGGACCTATGCAAACAATGGTGATTCCCACTATCACACCTTTAATATATTCTTTTTTACTCTTATCCTTTAAGGAAAAATTATACAACTTACTGAACTTAAAAACAGATAACTGTAGTAGAATGCCTGTCTCGAATACAGCAGGGGATGAGAAAGGGGAGGGGAATGTTACACTGGTGAAGGGAGGTGTTCTGGTTTATGACTGTAACCCAAATATGATTGTTACTTAAATAAAAAAATTTAAAAATGAAAACAGTATATTAATGACATGTGTATACCTGGAGTATGTAGAATTAGAGGGATGGCTAGCTAGTTTTTCTGATAGAAAAACAGAAGAGCAAATACTGATATAGTCCTATTTCTGTTTCACATTATGGAATGAGTAAGAAACTTGACATGGTATTATTTCACTTCATAAAGCAACATTGAGAAGAAAAAGATTCTGCTAAATGTGTTCACTTGATAGAAATATAATTTCTACACAGGGAACAGAGAAATAGTATGGCAGGTAAGGCACTTGCCTTGCATGTGGTTGATCCACAGCACCACATATGGTTCCTTTAGTACTGCCAGGAGTGATTCCTAAACACAGAGCAAGGCTTTAGCCCTGAACAGATGCAGACATGGCCCACCAACCAAAAAGAAAAAGAAAGAAAAAATATAATTGTTTTCCATTAAAGAGTACTTTGAGAAATTCCAAATAAAGTGAGAGGTCTACAAAGAACCCCAATAGCCATGGTAGTTTATTGGAACAGAATCTGACTTTGCCTTGCCTTAATTTCCTATCTTTTCTTGGCTTGGCTTAGGGGAACTGAAGGCAGGGGGAAAATCAAGCTGGTGCTCTTCACTCCCCGTCAAGGAAATATGCTTGAATCAGGCAATTAGAAGGGAAAATGTCAACTTGAAGTAAATTTCTTAAAGTTAAAATATTGTGATTAATACATATTATTTTATTGAAATTCTGAGAGAATAAAGCTGGCAGGGGACTTTAAAAGTTAGCAGTTAAACTGAAATCTTAAGATCCAAACCACACAAACCAATTTTAAAATGTTCCTGTCAAAGTGGCAGGCTGAGTTGTTCAATGGAAAGTGGCGACACTGAGTGAAGGACAGTGACACTGGTGGTAGGACTGGTGTTATACAATTTTATATCTAAAGTTTAATTAACAATAACTTTGTAAATCACAGTTCTTTAATAAAATTAAATATAAAAAGCTTTTTCTAATAGTTATTTTAAAAACCCTAGTATCCATTGTATTTTTATTATGCATTAAAGAGCAAGAACAGATATGAAGGGCAGTGGAAGAAAAAGTATAAAACTGGTTTCTCTGAGTGGGAGAGAGGGAGAAAGATAGAGGAGAGAGAGAGAGAAGGAGAGAGAGAAGTAAAGCATCTGCCACAAAGAAAGTGGTGATGGGGAAGGGAAGGAAACTGAAAATAGATGGTGGGAAAGAACAGTAGTGAAGGGGCATGTGTTCAAACAATGTATGACTGAAACTCAACCATCAGCAATTTTTTAACTGTATCTCATGGTGATTCATTATAATTAAAACAATTTTTTTTCTTTTGTATAATTTAATTATGATTTACATATTTATATACAAAATAAATTATATTTGTACAATAGATTGCTTTTAGAATTTGGGTTTTTACGGTCACACTGGTTTGCTCAGGCATTACTCCTGACTCTGCCCTCAGGAATTACTCCTTTCCAGCTCAGAGCACCATATGAGATGCAGGGCCTTAAACTCAGGTCTGGCACCTACAAGACAATCACCCTACCCACCCTACCCAATTCTGGCTGCATAATAGACTGCTTTTTATAACAGCTTTTAGCTGTTATAAAACTTTTAGTTATCAACTGTTTATATCATGTGATATGATTTCCATTTATTAAATAAGTTTTGATAACAATAGCCCTGTAAAATTACCGTATTTTTCTGGCGTATAAGACGACTTTTTAACCCATGAAAAACTTCTGAAAAGTTAGGGGTCATTTTATACGCCAGTATAGGTCATGCTGAAACTTATTCCAGCTTCAGGGATCAGTGATCTGCTCCCTTCTTACCACCACATCTCATCTAGCTGCCAGGCATTATCACTCAGTCCTTTGCTTGTCCTGAATAAGCTTTCAGGGCACACAGAGGAGCTGAGTTCCCCATCACCGCATCTCAGCCAGCTGCTGGATATGCAGCTTTCCAGTGATCTCTGTTCAGCTTTTATGGGACACAGAGGAAGTGCTCTGTCTCCCTCTAGCGGTCCTATTAATCATTGCGCCCCAGCCAGCTGCTCTTGGAGGAGCCCCCTCTCCTTGCTCTCAATGTAGATTACAATAAAAAAAAATCACAGTCACTCACTACAAATGACAAATGTAAAATGATTGTTGGCACTCCAAAGTCTATCTTTATTAAACATATAATGTTAACCTTTGAGGATTCTACTCATTTTCTCTTAGGTTTTTAATTTCTATTTGGTGTGCATTGAGAGGTAGTCTCATATGGCAAATATAGCATAAACCCTATATTTTAACAGGAAAAATAGGGGGTGGTCTTATACACCAGAAAATATGGTATTAGACTTTTTCTAGAGGAGAAATTTAGGTTCAGAGAGAGGTTAAGTAACTAATCTGATATTATGGCAAAGTCACTCATTCACATGGATATTTCTAGCAAATAACAATTCCATTTCTTTTCTGAAATTAGTTTCTCTTTGACCAAAATATTGGCTGTCTGCAATGTAAACCAGTTATATCAACATTTGCACATTGAGGAGACATCTGGAGCTGCATGTGATTTTTAGTTTCATTTCTAGAATAAAATAATGCATAATGATAATAAATGAGTTTGTTATTAAGTATATATTTATATATTTTCTTTGTTCATAGGTGTGGACAGCCACTGCAGAAAAAAATACAGCTAAAGGGTCGTGACCTTCTTACTCTAAAGGACTTTACAGGAGAAGAAATTAAGTATATGCTATGGTTATCAGCAGATCTGAAACACAGGATAAAACAGAAAGGAGAGGTAAATAGCATTTCCATCTTCAGTTTCATTTCTACAGAGAAATCTTTTAAAAGACATTTTTCCCACAGAAAAAGAAAGGAAAATACATTAAAATTCTGAAAGAGTATCTAAGAAATGAAACTACACAGTAGAGGTGATGGATTATCACTGAGTACAGGCATATAAAAAGCATAAAAATCAGTTATTCATTGGCAAGTCTTTGCACTTCTTTCATGTGGAATGTTAAAATCCATTATTAACAGAGTCAGAACCTAGGAATCTTTGGTGAGCATTGATTTTAATTGTTCCTTTCTTTTCTTTTTGTGTGTGTGTTTTTTTATCAAGTTAAAAACAAAGATATTATCTTTTTATCTAGCAATAATTTCCATTTATGAATACATATCAGATATGTGATCATTAGAATCACATCGAAGAGCATATAATGATATGACAGCGTTACATTGTCTTATATTAGCAAAGAAACAATTAAATCATAACTAAATAGGAGAAGAGATGAGCTATGGTTCAGCTATAAGCATTATTCTGCATTATGAGCAATTTCTGTTTAAGATGCACTTAATCCAGCAGCTTCATTTTAGACTGCTGAATTGTGAAGGCATTTTTGTATTTTAAGCTTATTTTAATGTTTATTTATTTTTTACTCTCAAGCTCACAAGTTAATTTGTATAAAATAAATATAATTTTAGAATATAAATTACATCCATACACATAATTTCATTCTTTTTTGTTTTTGAGAAAGGGGGGTACAACGAGCTGTGCTCAGGGTTTACTCCTACCTCTGCACTCAAGGATCACCCCTGGTAGGCTTGGAAGGGGTCATTTGTGGTGCTGCATGCAAGGCTCTACTCATTATACTATTACTCTGACTCCCACAATTTCTGTCTCTCTACGCTGGGGGCTTCCACAGCAGTACCTAGGCCTGTGGACCTTAATGTTTATTTTTTTGTTATCTTGTAAATTATTTTAATGTTCATTTCACCCATTTACTATAATTGATATAGCAAGACAAAACAGTACTCTCAAGAGTTAAATACAATCAGTTTCAAATAAAACATAGTAAGAACTTAATTTGTGTATATAATTATTAATAACACTCCATGGCAGCAAATCTATCATACTTATTACATAAAAGAAGCAAACGTAAATCTTGGCTTAAACATGAGTAATTCACATTCCACTTACTATAGAAAAACAAGACTATTTTATATATATTAATCACAATTATAATAATAGGTAAAATTTAATCTTGTTTTTGGGTATAAATGTATAGTTTCCAATATTTTTAAATGTTAAATTTTACAGGAATATTTAAACATAGAAAGATACTAACCCTTATTTAGGATAACATGAAATTCAGTAGTTTTTAATATAATATTTATTTTAATCATAGTGGCTTACATATCAATGTTTATTTTTAAAAATTATTTTCAGGCTGAAAAGTTTCATACAGCCTTGATTTTATTACCTATTCACTTGTTCATAAATTTAAATGTAAGAACAGATTCAAAGCAGAAATGACTCCAATTGGTATTGAAAAACCTGAAACTCAAAAAAAAAGGGGGGGTGCGCCAGAGAGATAGCATGGAAGTAAAGCATTTTCCTTGCGTGCAGGTCAGTGGTTCGAATCCTGGCATCCCATGTGGTTCCCTGAGCCTGCCAGGAGTGATTTCTGAGCATAGATCCAGGAGTAACCCCTGAGTGCTGCCGGGTGTGACTCAAAAAAAAAAAAAACAAAAAAACAACAACCTGAAATAAAGAGAAAAGGCCCTCCTAAGACCCCTAGTCTTCCTTCTTCACACTTTGTGTGTCAGGAAGGTTAGTTGGCAGGAACTTATTTGTTCCAGAACTCATCCTATCAGGAAGTCCATCTACAGAAGAGGAAGGAGGAAGAGCCCCACCCTATAATCCAATTATTGTTTCCAAATAACATTCAGAAACAAAGACTTTGTACACCCACAAAGACACAATATTAAAGTGTAACTAAAACTCTGGGTATTTCATCACCAAGAATCTGTATATTACATCCTAGCTGAGGAAAATACATCTTATCCAAGCATCTTCAAGGTCTTTAGAGACTGATGGGAATTTTAATGGGGTTAAGAGATGGCTAAAATATAAAAGAAAAAAAAGATGGCTAAAATTGAAATGGTTATACATTGTTTAATGTGTCCAGATTGAAACTAGAGCATCTAATAATACTTATCTCATTAACTGTCAGTAAACTGGGAGTTTATGTTCTTATGTTTACAAATTCTGCCAACTTGTACAAGAATTTGAAACAATAGCTTAAATGTACTTTTAAAATAATGTGTTGAAGGCTTATATGGAGTACTGAAATTCGACATTTTCGAAAAATTTGAAAATAGGTTTTGAAACATAGTCCCTTATATTACATAGAGAATGCATGCATTTTTTATTTATATTGTATTATTGTCTTTGATTTTCAGTATTTGCCTTTATTGCAAGGGAAGGCTTTAGGCATGATTTTTGAGAAAAGAAGTACACGAACAAGATTGTCCACAGAAACAGGTGAGTCCAAAGACCAACTGGTGTTTGTATTAAAGGAGTGTGAGGATTAGGCTCTGAGAGGAGCGGTCTAGTGTGGGGGGCGGGGTCTGTCTCTTTTACTATAACAACTGGAAAACCTTGACACCAGTAATTGTAGTACACACCTCTGAATGATCTTACCCATACTTACCTAAATTATAAGTAAAAATATTGATTACTTTCATCTATAGAACTACTTTGTTTTAGGGAGCACACCTGGTGACACTCAAGGGTTATTCCTGGCTATGCGCTCAGAAATTGTTCCTGGCTTGGGGGACTATATGGGACACAAGGGAATCAAACCGCGGTCCATCCTAGGTTAGCTTTGTGCAAGGAAAACATCCTATCACTTGTGCCACCACTCTGGTCCCTCATCTATAGAACTTCTATGAGAACTTGATAATCCAAAATGGTTCTTACTGTTTAGTATAATGTATATGTTGGCATGAATTCTCAGAACTCAATTTCATTTGAGCCAAAAAGTGAATCTTCTATTCTTATTTTTATTATTCTTGTTAATAGCAATTTTCTTATTAATAGCAGTTTTTTTCTGAGTGGTAGAAATATAATCTCTGCAAATTAGATAATATGGTTCATGATTTTCTTGACAACTCAGGTCTTCTTTTCTTTTTCCCAGTCATCATTATGTTTTGGAGAATGAGGGTCAACACATCTAATCACTGCATGATTGTCATTAAGACATCATTATCAAATATCCTTTCTGGAGTCTTCTGGGGGTTTTGTATGCAATTGGCCCATGGCTATCTCACATTCCCTATGTAGTTTGTTTTACAGGGATCATAAGACCTGTGATATATCTTGATTTCTTGGTGGCTCTCTCAGTAACACTGGGAAAAGACATACTCTAAAGTCAACTACTCTGTCACTCCTTACTAGGCATGAGAAGTGTTCTTTAACACTTGCTGCATCCTAGAAATCTGTCTTAAAAGAACACAAGGGTTATCAGCTCTGGAATTTCTGAAACTCTTGAAATGTTCACCATGCTCACTACCCTTCAATACATGGCCTGGGAGACAGACAAAAAGATAGTGTCAAAGGGCCTTCAATACCCTTTTCTGTCACTTTTCTCTTGTTTTTCTTCTTCCCCTTCCCAGTGTCAGAGGCCAGACAACAAAGCAGGAGAAACTGGCTGAAACTATTCACTGTGTTCTTTCAAATCTATTATTTGTGTCTGTGATCCTAGGCTGTTGAAATTGAATTGTTTTCTGCTTTCAAACCATTATCTTTGTAATGAGTTTCAAAACGTCTATTTTGAACCTCATAAGCCACATAGCATGTATTTTATTTTCTTTCGACACTTCTGCTTTATCAGACTTCTCCTTAATCAATATCACTACCCAATGAGCAAATGGATAGGACTAGAAGGAGACACTGCAAAGATACATTAAATGATTCTTCAAATTGTACCTTCAAAGCATCAGTTTTCTAAAAGTAAGAAACAAAAATTACTACATGTGATACTTGCCCACAAATTAAGAGTAATAAGGTTCATCAAATATATAACAAAATGTAGTTCAGAGGGATTTTATTTATATTATATAATTATATATTATATAATATATACCAGTGTTCTTCAATCTTTTTATAGTTGCAGATTGGTACTGGTCTATGGACAAGTGGTTGAAGATCACTGGGCAATATGACTTGCTGAGTTTGCTTAATATAAACAGTGCCAGATTTTTAGATCTCAATTTCATTGTTGTTACTAATTCACATACCTTGCTCTTTGAGATAAGGAAGGAAGAAAAAATCGAAAATAAGATGTCATCTGATCTTTAAAAATCTATATGAAATGGAGTGGGGATATAGCACAACAGGCTGAACACAACTTTAGCAGGTGCAATCTTTGACACTGCATAGTCATATGAGCACCACAATTTGAGAGTTTCAAGCACAAAGTCCTCTTTAAATCTTTTTTTTTTCGGTTTTTGGGCCACACCCGGTGGTGCTCAAGGGTTGCTCCTGGCTGTCTGCTCAGAAATAGCTCCTGGAAGGCACGGGGGACCATATGGGACACCGGGATTCGAACCAACCACCTTTGGTCCTGGATTGGCTGCTTGCAAGGCAAACGCCGCTGTGCTATCTCTACGGGCCTCTCTTTAAATCTTGAAGATGACTTTTGACATACAGCAAGAAAAAATAATATTGCATCAACAGTAATTCTCAAATTCTTATTTCAATATATTAGGTGTTTCATGAGTTAGTCAAAATTTAACTTAGTCTTTAAAAATCAGTATCTAAGAGAGGTAATCTCTCTGAAGTCTTGAAATGCCTTAAATTGTAAACATTGTGGATTGGTACAATAGATATTATATCATATATTATATCATATTATACTTGCCTTGCAATTGATTGACCAGATTTATGCCCAGCACCACATATGATCCTTGAGCCCAGAATCAGAAGTAACTCTTGAGCACCCCTGGGTGTGTCCCAAAATAAAATTAAACAATTTTCTTGGTTTTAATTTGTAATTATTTTTTTGGTTTTAATTTTTAGTTTTTTAAATAAAGATAATTGCTTTCTACTAGTTTTCTTTATTCAAATGTTTGTTTGACATGAAATATACCTGAACAAATGATCAGATTTATGATTTACATATAAAGTAATAGAGTTAAACTAATAACAAAGCCAAGAGTAGAGATTTAATAAGCTTTCTGGTGCAGACCATGTGCACATTAATTGCATGAATCATCTCACCTAACCTTGACAACAACTCTAGGAAGGTGAGGTCATTAAAGAAACAGGATGAAATAGATTGAGAAAATAGTCCATGTACACATAGATATTAAATAGCAGACCCATAACTGGAAGCTCTCATTAAATTTACTTGTAATTATTTAATTTAATTTAATTCAAACATGTAATAGTCATTTTATACTCAAGTAAAATTCTTTCTATTATATAATGTTAGGAATTTTGTTAAATAATGGTTTTCTATAAATGTTCTGACATTTGTACAAAATTGCAAGTAGTAACAAATGCACAAAAAAAGGAACAAAGAACCATAATAAAACATTATAGTTAGCAAGATATTTATCATTATCTTTTATAAGTAGCCATGGGCTTAATAGATTGGCATCCTGCCAAATTCAGTAATAGTCAAATCAGTTAGTGAGTTGTACTTTAAATACTTACAGAAACAGAAAACCACAACATAAAACATGAAAGAGCATTTCCGTTGAGTGCTTGTTGAATCTTTAATAAATTTTCAACATCATGGATGTACATGGAATCTATTATGCTGAGTGAAATAAGTCAGAGAGAGAGAGAGAGAAAGATGCAGAATGGTCTCACTCATCTATGGGCTTTAAGAAAAATGAAAGATATTCTTGCAATAATTTTCAGAGACAAAAGAGAGGAGGGTTGAAAGTTTCAGCTCACCTCATGAAGCTCACCACAAAGAGTGATGAGTTTAGTTAGAGAAATAACTACGTAGCGAACTATCCTAACAAAGAGAATGTATGAGAGAAATAGAAAGCCTGTCTAGAGTACAGGTGGGGGTGGGGTGGGAAGGAGGGAGATTTGGGACAGTGGTGATGGGAATGTTGTGCTGGTGATGGGGGGTGTTCTTTACATGACAGAAAGCTCACCACAGTCATGTTTGTAATCAAGGTGTTTAAATAAAATATTATTTAAAAAAAAGAAAATTTCAACATGTTTCCTTGGTGCTTAAAATGAAAATAGAAAATAGGGCCCAGGGAGGTCGCTCAAAGGGCTAGAGTGCTCCTTGTCATATGAAAGGCCTGGGTGTGACCCCCAAGCAAAGTCCGGAGCAACTCTATGAGCAACAAGAGGTGAGTAGACTCTGATCACCTTGAGATAGGGCTCAAACCACTTCTCCAAAAGAAAATGGTATATAATTAAAACTGGGGGCTGGAGAGAGTACAATGGGCAAGGAGCATGCTTTGCATGTGGCTGATCTAGGTTTGATCCCCAACATCTTATTTGATTCCTCAAGCGTGCTAAGAGTATTCTCTGAGTGTAGAACCAGGAGTAAACTTTGAGCAATTATGGGTGTGGTCCCAAAATAACAACCAAAAAAAAAAAACCCCTGTTTATTTATTTTCCAGCCATAGGTGGGGAGTTCTCACAGTCTTTGAAATTTCTATCACAAACTTGTTTTTCAGAGATACAGATGTATTTCTGCTTATTTTAGGGGACAAGATAAAATACCTCCATTCATTTTAGATCATAGTAATTGGTAATGTAATATATTTATTAAGGTGCAAGACACCTACAAGAAAGTGTGCTAACAATTTTTAACCTTATAGTTGGATGAATACATTTAAAAAATAAATTTAATTAATTGAATCACCATAGGATGCACAGTTATAATAGATAAATTCTGTCAGTGTAACTATACATTTGTAACTAATACCCAGAGAGAGAACTACATTGCTAATAGTATTCAGAAGCCCTCCCTTTCATCTCCTTCCAGTCCTTATTCCACTGGCCCTCACCCTAGTGTCACCTTTCTCCTGGATTCTAACATCACAGATTACTTTTGCCTGTTTTCAAACTTTACATAAATGGAATAATTCAACATATGCCCTTTTGTATCTGGCTTTTTTCACTCATCATCATAGTTATGAGATCTATCAATGTCGCAGTGCTTAGTTGAAAATCATTCATGCCTTACCCACTCTTTGTGTATGACTGCCTGGCAAACTGCAATTCTCCTGAGTGTCTATTGATGATTATATTCTTTTATTGAAAATTAATTGAGCAGACACATGAATACATTTATTAATCTTGGCAATAGCAGCGGCTGATAGAAAATGCACAGGCATCCTAAGAGATAGTTCTTTTCATTATTTAACATTGATGTTTGACTTTTATGCTGAAATAGAAGTGGGTGCTTTCCAAACTGTTTTAAAATCATCATCTTTAAAATGATTTCATATAAAAGTTAAGATATAATTTTATAGGCATAAAAGTGCTGCACAAAAGGTAATGACTACCTTCATTCTACCAGCAACAGCTCTGAAAGCCTTTGCATTTCTAGTGCATGAATTATGTTTATACTTTTCTTCCAAAGCTTGCAGGGGTCTGAAAGAGGAAAAGAAAGAACAAGCAAAATGTACTTTCATTTGTTCCCAGAGATTAAATTAGTAACACAAGGAATCCTTTGTTTAAAATTCTTATGTTAATATATAAACAAATAAAACAGAAGGTAGATTTTTTTTGGATTAAAAAGCATAAAGAGAAAGTGGAGATCCTACCATTTATATTGTTCTTGCCAACAATGGCAGCTCCTGGTAGTTTCTCACAACTTCAGATGTCCTCTGAAACCTAAAATTCTTCTTTTTTGACACCTAAAATTCATAATACCTTCTACCTCTGAGAAATTTGATGTGTGGTTTTGATCTGGGGTCAGAGACTTCTTTTTTTTAAATCAATATCAAAAGTTGCAGGGACAATTCATTCTCAGAGATAGAGCATGCCCCCTGACTGGCCACCGCTTTATCTTTTACAAGAAGTGAAGTCTTTGACCACTTTCCGACCACTTTCTCTGACCCCCTTCTGCTGTGTATGGCAATGCTAGGAGTGGTAGAACATAATAGTGAGAATTTTCTTATATTATTTGAATAATTTTTAGATAATAATAAATCAAGTACATCAGCCAAGTAATGACTCTTTCAAAATATATGAAGAATCCATGCACCTTCTCAATGCTTTAATTGCTACTATACATTTCCTGTCAAGTTATTAATGCCACCTAGATTTCTTGAAAAATCTACCTGCTTATGCCCTGCCCCACTACAGTAATTATAACAGCCTAAATTTCATTATGTCATGCCTGTACGTCAACATTTTAATACATGCACTCTTACAATTCCATTTCATATCTGTCATTTCCTATTAGGATGTATTTCTTGGTGAAACATTTTGTTGCAAGGCTTTATATAGCACAAGACATATAATTTTAAGATGATTGAATACATTTCACCATAATCCATAGGGTCAATACCTGTTGTAGTCACTTTATAGAGTCAAGATGCATCCAAATTTAGGTTAATTTTTTCACTTTTTTAATATATAAAATCTTTAAGCACCATGATTACAAGCATGATTGTAGTTAGATTTCAGTCTGTTGATGGTGAGATCACCATAAGTTAATCAAGAGGGTAAATAATGTGGCTTTATGGAAAAAGTGGGACTGACTGTCAAGATGATATGAAAGTAGCATCAGAGGGCAGAGAAATGATACTGTCTTGTGACTTCTTTGATGTTAAAGACTGATATATGGACAAGTATTTCCACACAGATTGGAACTTTTTATATTTAACTTATCTCTTAGTGCCAAAAGAGAGTGTATTTATATTTTCTTGCCAGCTTACCCAGATGTAGGACCAAAAATGAAGGGGACAAGATGGAAGACATTCAAGCATAAAACATGAAACCAAACCTTTTATGGTGGAACCCATAGAAATAGGACTGTTAGCATGTATTACATGCTCTCATTCTATCTAACATTGTGCACAATAATTTCTGCAAAGGTTCTTCTTCTTCTTCTTCTTCTTTTTTTTTTTTTTTTGGTTTTTGGACCACACCCGGTAACGCTCAGGGATTACTCCTGGGTATACGCTCAGAAATTGCTCCTGGCTTGGGGGACCATATGGGACGCCGGGGGATCGAACCGTGGTCCGTCCAAGGCTAGCGCAGGCAAGGCAGGCACCTTACCTCTAGCGCCACCGCCCTGTAAAGGTTCTTAGTGCTCTAGAAAAACTTGTTAGATTTTCCATATCATCCTCTCTCTGTACATCTCAAAGTAATTTGGCTCAAGGCCTCTCTCACCTTGGCAAAACAGGACTACTGTTCTTAAAACCAATCTTAGACTTTCTGACAATCAGAATACCTATATATAAATTCTTGTAATAATAGTGTACTCATTTGTAGAGCTAGAAGTTTAATGCTAGAATATTTATACAGTACCAGCATGTGGTAATACACTGTGGATACTCATTATTGAGTTCTAAACATTGTGACCTCTAGCTAAAAACTGGTTTGAGAGAACACTTTAAAGTATAAAGAGGCAGAATATGACTATTTCATCTTATACAACAACAGGATTGAGGACTCTTGTTTCTTTTTTGTTTTTAAGAAAGTTTTCAAATAAACATTAAGTAAATTATTAAGATAATGAGAATCCAACATCACTTACTTATTATAACAATTGCTAATATACTGCCTTATTTATATGTTACTTAAGTTTTTAAAGTAGATTAAAAAGCATCATGACACTGTCTCAAAATACATTAGTGTGCATTTTTAAAATAAAGTACGTTTTCCCATACAGCTACAATATTATGATCACATCTAACAGAAGATACTAATATTGTTTAACACCATCACCATCACATATTCAAATCGCATTAACATCTGTGATATCTAAAATGCCTCACCCCCCATTCTCAATGCAATTATGCTTTCCCCCTTTCTCAAAGGAAACATATGGAAATCAGCCAGTTTGAATCCTATATTTTTTCCAAAGATAAATTAGGTAAATTACAGGATGAAGGAAAAAGTAATATTTGCGAAATTCTTTGGGCAAGTCCCTATCAAGTAATTATGCCTTATTGCTTTATACATTGCATATCAAATAAAGCTTTTCCATGGAACCTATCTCAAAGGTAATAGTAAAGTTCTGAAATTATGTCACGCCTTTCATAACTGTTTCCCAGAATATATGATAAAAGTGTTCCATTTGTGTCTACAGAATGTAACTGTGGCTTAAATTACACCCTTCTGTGTCAGGCTCCTCAGAGTAATAGAATGTGCGGTGAGGATGGGATAGTAGTTACCTTAATATGTTTAGATGTCTACAATGACTTCCCCTTCAAGGATGGTTGAAAAGTATTGAAGAGTATATGTGAATAGATTATCTTGGTTGCAAGTCAAATAAAATAATAATGACATTTAGTGATCTAAAGATGCCATATAAATGCTTACTTTAATTTTATAACATTTAAAAATTAAGGAAACTTTTATATGCAGTAATATACAGGAAACTTAAATATATAGTTCAGTGTTTAAAATACAGATATCTGTGTAACCTACACTCTATAAAGAAAAATCACATAATTCCTCCAAAAGTTTACAAATTTTCCCCAGATAACCTCCCTCTCTAAAATTAGCTACTGTTATAATTTCTTCTACTGCATGTTTACTTAATCTGTTCCAGAAATTAATATAGAAGTATAAATTGGTGCTTTTTTGTCTTGCTTCTTTAATAATAGTATAGAATAATCATTAAATTGTGAGATTTATCCATGTTATGTGTTTCTTTTTTATAACTGAGTACCATTCCGTTATCATCCATGATAATCTATTTTTATATTTTTCTGGATGGACATTATTATTGTTTTCAAAGACTGAAAAATGGTTCCTCAATATTAACAATGCTCTCTTATTGAATACTCTTTCTGAATACTTCCTAGCAGGGTAGAAAATGGATCCACATTTGAAGGATAATAGAGCATTTGTACAGAACAATTTCATTTCTGTCTCATATTTCCATTTTTTATTTCACATTAACTATTTATTTCCTACTAGAAAGCTTTAAAAAGTTTGAATTTTTATCAGAGATAAGCTGATTATTTATAATTATGTTTCTATTTTAGCTTTTTTATGAACATGCTTTATTTTCTTTTTCTTGTAGGTTTTGCACTTCTGGGAGGACATCCTTGTTTCCTTACCACGCAAGATATTCATTTGGGTGTAAATGAGAGTCTCAGAGACACATCCCGGTTTGTAAATATTTTCTTCAAAGCTTATTTCAATATGATGGATGTCTGATGTGCAATCTTCAAAAAGAAAATTGCATCTCTTTAAATAATAATTTTCCTTTAGAGTGTCCTTTATAATCTGTTTTCTTTCTTTTCCTCCTTTCCTCATCTTTTGGCTACTTTTCATGAGTTAAGTTAATATTTTTTTAGCCTTGTGAAGAAGTTTCTGATTGTAAAATATCTAGCTTAGAGAAACTTACAAATAATCAACAATGATTCATACATCTTTGAATGTGAGAAATAAAAGTCCAGAAATATTGACACTTTCAGTAACTTATAACTAGTTATCAGTGGAGAGTAGTACTAATAGCTAACACTTGTTGATAATTTATTAAGCAACAGCATTATTCTAAATCATGTAATCCTTATGACAAACCAAACATATTGTCATGAAATAAATGAAACAAGTAGAGACAAACTAGCTATTAGAAAACAAAATTTACAAAAATCAATGACTTAACATGGTGAAGATGCTCTTGACAGGTTAGCAGGGAAGACTGATTATTTATGTGATTATTCAGGGACATTGGATTGGAAGTGTCTCTTCATCTTCAATATGTGGGCTTCCCTTCCAGGTCACCCTGGTTTCATAAAAAGTCCTTGTAGACACTATCTTCTTTTTATGGCAGTTACCCTAGTGTATGCTAAACAATACCCTCATTTGAATTGCTGAATAAGTCTCAGAATTCACCATTAAAGCTTCTATTTCCATTATTTCAGATGGGACTCTATTGATATTAAGAAATTCTATGTTCATATTCTTGATGCAAGGGATAAAATGAATGAACATAAATGAGTCTTTCATCCATGTATGCTGCTACTGAGTGAGATTTTATTTGTCTACTAATTCTGTTTTTACAAAATTAAATATACTTTTATTCAAGTTCATATTATAAAATGATTAAGGGATGAAATAAGGATCACTCCCAGGAGAGAGTTTCAGTGAAGATCCTTCAGTGAGGATCAATGACTGATTATATGAGTGTTGTCTAAACAACTAGCAATTGAAAAAGATACAGTTGGAGAAATATTTTAGCATCCAATAAGAGTAGATAAATTCTTGGGCTTCAAAACTGGTGGGATGACCATCAAAAATTGGGAGAACTAATTAAGAGACGCTTTCTCAAAGAAAAATACAGATAGCCAAAATGTACATTAAAAATGCTCCACATCACTAATTACAAATCAAAACAACAGTGAGATATCATGTCACGCCATGAAGACTGGCACACATCACAAAGAACAGGAACAATCAGTGCTGGCATGGATGTGCAGAGAAAGGAACTCTCATTCACTCCTGGTAGGAATGCTGTCTAATCCAGCTGTTTTGGAAAACAATATAGATATTCTTTTATTAAATGGACATTGAAGGGTGGGAGAGATAGCATAGTAGGCCATTCGACTTTCATATGATCGATGCTGGACAGACCTGGGTTCAGTTACCAAAATTCTATAAGGTCCTTTGAGCCTGCAAGGAGTGATTTCTAAGCACAGAACCAGGAGTAATCGCTGAGCACCACCGGGTGCTCAAAAGGACATTGACTCCCACATAATCCAGCAATACCACTCCTAGGGCTATAATTTAGAAATAGAAAAGCATAATACAAAAATTCCCTTTGCACTCCTATGTTCATCACAGCACTATATACAACAGCCAGAATTTGAAAACAATCCAGATGCCTGAAAACAGATAAGTGGCTAAAGAAACGGTGGTACATTTATACAATGGAATACAATGCAGCTGTTAGAAAAAAATGAAGTCACAGAATTTGTGTATACATAGATGGATTTGGAGACTATTATATTTAGTGAAATAAGTCATAGGGAGAAAGTGTGGCACAGAATAGTTTCATTCATATGTGGGATTTAAGAAAAATAAAAGACAGTATAATAATAACACTCAGAGATAATAGAAATGAGTGCTGGAAAGATCAACCCATGATAAGAAGCTTATCACAAAGATTGGTAAGTACAGTTAGAAAATTAACTACACTAACAGTTATCATGACAATGATAGAGAAATGCAGTGTCTGTCTCAAAGACAAGCAGGGCATTGGGGGAGAAAGAAATTAGGGGACCATGTTGGTGGAAAAGTTGCATTAATGAAGGGGATGTGCATTTTATATCTAAAACCCAATTATGAACATGTTTGTAACCATGGTGCTTATAAATAAAGACAATATTTATTGAAAATAAAGAAAAGAGCAGAGATGATAAGAGAAAAGAAAAGAAAAAGGAAAAGAAAAATAAATTTGTGGGGTGAATAAAATAAAAAAGCAAGAGAAAAATAGGCAATGTGGACTGAAAAACTGAGCCTGAATGTAGTCCTATTAGTTATAGTGTTTGCTGTCCACACAACAATCCCTAAATCAACCCCCAGTGAGAGGAAGTCTACAAATAATCTAAAAAAATGTGAGAACTATACTTGTATTCCCTATAACAAGTTCCATTGTTTCATGGATATATGCAGACTAAGAAATTGATCCACAGAATTTCTTCTCATTTTTTTTCTTATCAAGGATATTCTGAATAAAATAATGCCTACTCCTAAAAGGTATACTATGTTTTTCAGAACTATCTTCTTGAAATCCCTGTAAAAACAATATAAAGTAATTCTCATTGGCCTAGTTCTATAGGTGACAATATAGTGAGTCCAAGATATAAATGAGCTTAGCTATTAAATCAGCATTCCAATCACACTGTTTCTGTCTACTCTGATGACATCAATACAGCCTTTGAGAGGAACAGTGAAATGACTTATGGAAAGAGTTGGCTGTATATCATGAAGTTCCCATATTTAATATTCATCAGGAGGACTCATAGGACTCAGCACATGTTTGTGCTCACACTTATTTATTACAGTGAAAGTATGCCAAGCACAATTCACTAGGGAAGAGGACAAATGTAATGAAGTTCAGAGGAAAGCAAATGCAAATTTCAAGAGTCCTTTCACTGTAGATTCACCTAGATATAATTCTTTTACTAGTAAGTTGAGACATGTGTGAACCATTGCAGAATGGCTATGCACAATCCTTTGAGACTTAGTGCTCAAGGAGTTTTATTGTGAAGGCTTACTTAATACTCTCTGTTTGGACAAAAATATGAATGTGTTTGAGAATTATGTTGAGAAACTTATTAAAATGAAATTTTGGGCTTTTACATCAAGCTCAAGTTAGGCTTATGATGGTATTTGGAATCAACACTTTGAAAAGAACCCCTAAAGATAATGTTACAAGAGAAACTAGACCAAAGTTTGAGAGACCCTGACTAGTAAGGTTGTTAGTAATTCTCAGTTGTTTTGTTATCAAGTTTAGGCCTTTGCAGTAGTGAACAGAATGGTAAAGAAGTGAAACAGAATAAAATTTTCCGTTTTTAGTTGCTTTTGCAAAAAAGAAGGGTGCCATATTATATTGCTGGTGCATTTCGGTGTAAGAATGTCAGGTTACACCATCTCTGTGCCCTGGTTTTGACCTGAGCTTTTATCTCAGGCAAGGACTTTTTTTTAAAATAATATTTTATTTAAACACCTTGGTTACAAATATGATTGTGGTTGGGTTTCAGTCATATAAGATGACACCCCTCATCACCAGTGCAACATTCCCACCACCAATGTCCCAAATATCTCTCCTCCCCACCTCACCCCTGCCTGTACTCTAGACAGGCTTTCTATTTCAATCATACATTCTCATTGTTAGGATAGTTCGTAATGGAGTTATTTCTCTTACTAAACTCATCACTCTTTATGGTGAGGTTCATGAAGTGGGCTGTAACTTCCACCCTCCTCTCTCTCTCTCTCTCTCTCTCTCTCTCTCTCTCTCTCTCTCTCTCTCTCTCTCTCTCTGTCTTAATTTTTGGGCCACACCCGGCGATGCTCAGGGGTCACTCCTGGCTGTCTGCTCAGAAATAGCTCCTGGCAGGCACGGGGGACCATATGGGACACCGGGATTCGAACCAACCACCTTTGGTCCTAGATCGGCTGCTTGCAAGGCAAACACTGCTGTGCTATCTCTCCGGGCCCTCTCCTCTCTTTTGCCTCTGAAAATTATTGCAAGAATGTTTTTCATTTTTCTTAAAACCCATATATGAGTGAGACCATTCTGAGTCTTTCTCTCTGTCTCTCTCTCTGACTTATTTCACTCAGCATAATAGATTCCACGTACATCCATGTATAGGAAAATTTCATGACTTCACCTCTCCTGATAGCTGCATAATACTCCATTGTGTATATGTACCACAGTTTCTTTAGCCATTCATCTGTTGAAGGGCATCTTGGTTGTTTCCAGAGTCTTTCTATGGTAAATAGTACTGCAATGAATATTGGTGTAAGAAGGGATTGTATTGTTTTTTTGTGTTCCTATGGTATATCCCTAGGATTGATATGGCTGGATCGTATGGGAGCTCGATTTCCAGTTTTTGGAGGAATCTCCATATCGCTTTTCATAAAGGTTTAACTAGACGGCATTCCCTTTAGTAGTGGATAAGAGTTCCTTTCTCTCCACATCCCCGACAAAACTGCTTGTTCTCATTCTTTGTGATGTGTGCAATATCTGTGGTGTGAGGTGGTATCTCATAGTTGTTTTGATTTACATCTCCCTGATGATTAGTGATGTGGAGCATTTTTCATGTGCCTTTTGGCCATTTGTATTTCTTCTTTATCAAAGTGTCTGTGCATTTCTTCTCCCCGTTCTTTGATGGGATTAGATGTTTTATTTTCTTGTAAAGTTCTGTCAGTGGCTTGTATATTTTGTATATTAGCCCCTTATCTGATAGGTATTGGGTGAATAATTTCTCCCACTCAGTGGGTGGCTCTTGTATCCTGGGCACTATTTCCTTCGAGGTGCAGAAGCTTCTCAGCTTAATATATTCCCATCTGTTAATCTCTGCTTTCACTTGTTTAGAGAGTGCAGTTTCCTCCTTGAAGATGCCTTTAGTCTCAACGTCATGAAGTGTTTTACCTCTGTGTTTTCTATATACCTTATTGTATCAAGTCTGATATCGAGGTCTTTCATCCATTTGGATTTTACCTTTGTACATGATGTTAGCTGTGGGTCTAAGTTCAATTTTTTGCAAGTGGCTAACCAGTTCTGCCAGCACCACTTGTGGAAGAGGCTTTCCCTGCTCCATTTAGGATTTCTTGCTTCTTTATCAAAGATTAGGTGATTGTATGTCTGGGGAACATTCTCTGAATATTCAAACCTATTTCACTGATTTGAGGGGTAGTCTTTATTCCAATACCATGCTGTTTTGATAACTATTGCTTTTTAGTAAAGTTTAAAGTTGGGGAAAGTAATGCCTCCCATATTCTTTTTTCCCAATGATTGCTTTAGCTATTCTAGGCTGTTTATTGTTTCAAATAAAGTTCAGAAGTGTTTGATCCACTTCTTTGAAGATTTTCATGGGTATCTTTAGAGGGATCGCATTAAATCTGTACAATGCTTTGGGGAGTACTGCCATTTTAATAAAGTTAATCCTGCAAAATCCATGAGCAGAGTATGTGTTTCCATTTCTGCATTTCCTCTCTTATTTCTTGGAGAAAGGTTTTATAGTTTTCTTTGTATAGGTCCTTCACATTTTTAGTCAACTTGACTCCAAGATATTTGAGTTTGTGTGACACTAATGTGAATAAGGTTGTTTTCTTAATGTCCATTTCTTCCCTATTATTATTGGTGTATAGAAAGTCCATTGATTTTTGTATATTAATTTTGTAGCCTGCCACCTTGCTTTATGAGTCTATTGTTTCTACAAGCTTTTTGGTAGAGTCTTTAGGGTTTTCTAAGTAGAGTATCATGTCAGCTGCAAACAGTGATAGCTTGACTTCTTCCTTTCCTATCTGGATTCCCTTGATATATTTTACTTGCCTAATCGCTATAGCAAGTACTTCCAGTGCTATATTGAATAGGAGTGGTGA